>NC_045703.1:27860618-28610618 GCF_009834535.1 Camelus ferus | reverse complement strand
CAGGCGTCCCCTACTCAAGATTTTTCCGGTAGCCTCTAGGAGCCTACGCGGATTGTGAGCCCAAGTGCTCTGGCCACGTCTCCCAGCCGGCTGTAGCCCTTCGACGACCCAGGCAGCAGGCAGCAAGGATTCCGAGAGAAGCCCAAACTTGTTTGCATTCACACAATCCTCCTCCCCCTTCCTGGACCGCTAACGATACACGGCCGAGTGTGTGACAGTGGGTGTATTTTGCAGTGGGGAATAAGCATCGTGTGCCGGGAGGGAGGAAGGGAGAAGAGGGAAACTTTGGTTTTTCAATCTGAATTTCATCCAAAACATCTGATAAATAATATGTGGGTTGGAGTTTGTTTTCTCTGTTTCGTCCTCTTGATCTTTAATGAGAAGTAGTGAGAAAACTTTTTTTGGACTTTTGAATATCCAAAACTGTGGAAACATATGTTGTAAGGTGTACACAGAGAGAAGCTTTTTGTCTTCTGGAAACATATTTAAGTACCCTGTGTTTCCTTTGGTGCCAGAACCATTACAATTGATTCACTGTTGTTCAGCTGATATCAAATAACAAGTTATATACCCCAAGTCCTAAGATACAGTTTCACAAGTTAAGAATAAAACAAACAGAAAAGGTGAACTGTAGCCCAGAGTTATATAGAGGCAGCTATACTTTCTTTAAAGAAAATAACTTGTTCTGTCATGGTTCAGGCATTCAATAAAAATAAAGATACTAATCAGCCACCTGTTCGTTCACAGGCATATGTCCTCCAGAAAACTGAGGTGAGAATGTTGTATTAGAATCTGTAAAGTATAACTTCAGTGACAGAATGAAAGCTCATGAAGTATGTGTGAGACTTTTAGTTTAAAAAACTTGAGAACTGATGATTGTTACACCTTCTTGGTGACAAGGTGTAGGTTTCTTCAAATGTGCTATAGATGAAGACAGTTATGAGTTGCTACATTATGAATCTGGACATACTACAAGTCCAATAATGTTCCCTGATTAACTTCATACAGTCTCTAAGAGTATAACCCTATGTTATAGGATAGGGTTAGGATGTGGATAGGATCAATCACACACATATCTCCGAAGAACCGTGCTTTTGCTTCTATGACTTACCCTTATGCTCCCCAGACCCTGGACATAGAAAAAGTCCTCAATTTTCCCTTTACTAGCCCTGCCAGTCACCAAGATGGGTACAGGACTGACCTTTGCTTTCATACATTCCTCAGCTTTCTGTGACTTCTTTTATCCTTCAGGGTTGCTCTTGTTCGTTCTAGCCTGATTCATCCGGAAAATACATCACAGAGTGGATGGGAAGACCCCAAGGTGATCCGCCTTCAACCCTCAATCTCTAGATCTGCTTCTTTGTTATCTCCAAGAACACCTAACTCAGAGGCCCAGTCTTCATGCTTGGTAAGGAATTAATAGTTACTTGCTGACCGATTAGTATGACATAATAAACTTAACAAAGAACTTTTTCCTGTACGTTGTTTGAAATAAATGCTCATCTTGAACAAGCTCTGTGATCTAACCAAATATGGGGACTAAAATATGTGGAATAATTACTATGCTGAACACATTACAAGAATTATCTCATCTAATACCCACAAAACCCTATGAGGCAGTTTCTACTGTGATTCCAGTTTCCCAGATGAAGAACAAAGGCTTATACTAGCTAAGTCATTAAATCACAAACTAGCAACTATTGGGATTCGAATCTATAACTTTCTGTTCAACTCTGGATTTGGAGTTCTTGACACTATGCTAATCTGCTTTAATGAATTTCTTTTAACAATCTGTATTTTATGTAATCTAAGGCCCACACTTTTCACATTTTAACATCTCTGGGATTGTGATATGTTACAAGGTTTCTTTCAATTATAAATGAAACCCCTTTTCCCCCTCCACGGTATGTGAAATACTAGCACATTTTCCAATCAGTGGTGTTTTTGGTTATGTTAGGTTATGCTGCCATAGCAAATTATCAGAAAATCCAAAGAAAATCCAAAAGACTTAAAACAACAGAGGTTTATACCCCTTGCTCACACAAAATCTGCTAAAGATCTGTGTGACTGTCCAGAGCCACTGTCCTCTGTGTGATGGCTTGACAATGCACTTCTGTACCAGCAGCACCTGCATGTGCTTCCACAACCACTAAGTAGGAGAAGATGGAGCCCTGGAGGATCTCACACAGCAATTAAATGCTCCAGCCTGGCAGTGACATAGGTTACTTCTGCCCTTGATCCATTGGCTAGAATTTGTCATATGGCTCTATCCCACTGCTAGGGAAGCTAGGAATTTAATCCACCCATGTTCCCCAGGGGAGAAAAGAACTGGATGTGGGTGAGCATTTAACATTTACACCACAAAGTTAATCTTCATTTAATGAAATAAGGTCATTAGGATCATTGATGTAACTATCCTCAGGGATCTATTTTATTCAAAACCAATTGGCCTATGATTTGTTATACACCATCTTAAGCATACTTTTAAAATTCATGCTCATGTTTAAATTTAAAGAACAAAATTCAGAATTAATTTCAAAAAAACATGAAACAGCATTACTATAATGCAGGAGCTTTAACTAAGGCTACAGATGACTTTCCCAGGGCTTTAGAGTCTCCTGAAATTATATACAAAACTTCAGTGCATTTTTTCCTGAATAATGGGTCCAGAGCTGTCATTCTCAATTGGGATTCATGATTTATTCATTCCTTTATTCAACAAATATGTATTGGGAGCTCACTATATTCCAGGCACGATGTTCTGAGTGCTTGGGATCCAGCAGCAAAGATGACAGACAAGTTCCCAAATCTCAAGAAGCTTGTAGTCTGCAAAGGCAGCAATAAATAAGCAAATAAGTAATAAAGCACACAATTTTAGATCCAGGTATGTGACATGAGAGAACAATGTGATAGAGAGGAACTGGAGTAGGGTGAGTATAGAGGTTGGAGTCTGCTTTAGCTAAAAGAGTCATGATAGACCTTTAAAAGGAGACATTTGACCTGAATCAGGAAAGATAAGAAGAACTGCCTATGCAGAGGTCTTGTAATCCTGGAGAAAAGTGTTCCAGTCAGAATTCTAAAGGAGCCAAAGAATGCACTCAGCATGTTTGAGAAATTGAAAGTATCTGGAATGTTGAGAGTGAGGAGGAGGTGGGTGGTGGGGAAAACAGTGAAAGAGGAATGCAGAGGCCAGATTACGTGGGGTAAGGGATGGGAAGGGGTCAGAATTTTAAGAGCAAGATGGGCAAATTCACAGTGTGAAGAAATCCCCTTTGCATGGGAAGGCCTGGATTTATTTCTGGTTCCACTACTTGTGTATGTGGGTCATGAGGCCATGATTAGCTCTGCCATTATACACCAGGTTAACTCAGCGTGGCACATCCCTGGGTGGGGATCCCCTCCTCTCCTTACTGTTTTGAGAACATCCTCACCCCCTTTGCCATGGGTCATGGTGAAGACCATGGTCTTCCCAAAGGAATGCAGGGCCTTCCTTCAGACACAGAAATAGAAGAAGCTTCCCAGCTGGTAGCTTCAAACAGACTTTTCAGGAGAATAAGCGGCTTCAGCCTTCAGTGAGGCCTTGAGCAAGTAATTTTACTTTAATACTCAGTTCTTCACTTGTGATATGAGAATAGTAAGTTGTATTTTGGTGTGTTGTTGTTAAGACCACATATTATCCATTAAAGTGAACTAAAAATAAAACTGCACAAATTTCTGTATGCAAATATGTATCACCTACTCTTCTAAGGATCATTATTATCTTACAATAGCCTTAGGTTTATATGTGCAGACTAATATGGATGTGTGCCAATTTAAGGAAAGCTGACACATGAGGAATAATCACCTACCTAATAAAAACGTTCTTCATTTTCAAAATAATGTACACCAGGGTCCTTTGTAATAGTAATTTGCTAAAACATAATAATTTTAATTTATAAAAATGAGATTTTGATGGGGAGGATATAGCTCAAGTGGTAAAACACATGCTTAGAATGCATGATGTCCTGGGTTCAATCCCCAGTACCTCCTCTAAAAAAATAAATAAATAAACCTAATTACCTCCCTCCAAAAGTAAAAAAAAAAAAAAAAAAACAAAAACGAGATTTTCATATACACTTTCAAGACCATTTCTCCTATATCTGTAGGGGCAAGCATATCAGTACTATAAGTTCAAAAAAAAAGGTCAATTTGAGTTATAACTTTTAATCCTTGTCCATTGAAGTGAGATCAAAGTCTGGTATTTATTTACCCCAAGCATCTCTATGCTCAAAAAAATTTTTAAACTTAACTACCAATGTGTATGTCTGAATATAATAGCTTTATGTGTAATAAACCTGTGGAAATAAATGGAGACTACCCAAATGAGAACAAATAGAAGCTATTTATTTAGAGCACGGCAGTCAGCCTCCATCACCTGCATATGGCAGAGACTCAAAGGCAGGCATGGAAGTAAGAAAACTTTATAGTGAGGGGAAAAAAAGTCTTCAGGTGTGCTCTAATTGGAGGTTGTTGGCTTGGAGAAGCTGGAGAGGGCTAACTAGAAGCAGGGCATCCTGCTTTGAGGAGGATCAGTTTGGGGAGCATATTTGACTTTCTCTGGTTGGTCCTGAGTTGGAAGGAAGTGATGAGGAGGAGGTGGGGTGGCTGGCAGTCATTGACCAAGTTCCAATCATTCTGGGATGATTGTGGCAGAGAAGTTGGTTTGGCTTCTCTGACTTGTTGCTTCAGAGGTTATGGGCCAGAGTTCTGTCATCATACATGGTCTGGCCATTGTCCATTTGTATAGTCAGTCTCTCAGGCCATTAACTAGAAAATTATATAGGCCTGACAACTAAAAAGAAACTAAATCCAGGTGTCAGGCAGCTTCCATTTGTGGCGAGAATATTTTGATGTATTAAGAAGTGTTTTGTTTGTTTATACCTGTTAATTCCTTTCTATCCCATGCACTCATTCGTTCAAACTAGACTTTGGCATCCATTGCCTCAGGGTAAGGATGTTACAAAAGAAATTTATGGAAAAATATGAGTTGTCTGTGATTTTTGAGATTTAAAATGGACTTGTGAAATTCAAGGCAGAAAAAAAGTGTTTGGAAGAAAACATTTTTCTTTGAGTTTTAAAAATCTAGATTTTGAGTATCAAGACCCAATGACTTGAAGGATTTAGATTATAAAGTTTGTGCCTTAAAAAGTAGGTTCCAAAAGAGAAACGATGAGCCAAAGGAAGTCCAATCCAGAAATAGATTACAATTCTATGTAGCTGAGAGAAAGAAGGAGCAAAGGAGTTGACACAAGGGAAGGAGCCTGACTGTAGCCTCCCACCTGGGGCCCAGTTCCCTAGGGAGCAAGAGGAACAATTAGAACACTTGCTTGGTATGAGGGAATCTGAAGGCAGAGGGCAGAGAGTAGAGGTGAATCATGCCTCCTTTCCCAGATGGAGGCTGGAAAGCACCAGCCCACCAGAGAACAGGCAGGTCCAGTGGGGTAGGCACAGTGGTGTGCAGAAGCCTGGACAGAGGTCCTGGGGTGGCTGTAAATACTCTCCACTCACCATGGTGTGTGTTTCATGTGTGGCCGGGAATGGAAGAGTCTGCAGAACTGAAGTAGGCCTGCACCCAAAATGTTTGATCAGAGACTCCACAAGAACTTCCATCTCAGAGGATGTCAGTTGGAGAGGTGACCATGGCTGAGGAGTAAATGCCACCTACCCACCTACCTGCCATGTAGGTGCCAGCCCAGTGAGAAAAGTGTAGGAGGTGGGCATGAGAGAAAACCAGATCAGCTGGGATTACCTGGAGGTTTCAATTCCACCTGCTAGCATTGTTGTCTTGTGAAATGGAGACTGGGTTCAGTTATAAAGAAATAAAAAAAGTTTACATGTAGCAAATATCTAAAATTTTTACATTGATACTTATAGCTCACACATATGTTCACCCTATTACTCAAATTTGCTTTTGAACAATTTTTAAAATGGAGTTTTCTGGATCCTGAAGTAAATTGAGGGCATTATCTGCCTAATTATTTAATATCTAAATAGTAGCACCCAAACAAGAATAGTTTCCTTGGGGTTACGGCCTTAATATCATAATAAGACCTACTTAAACACAGAATATTTTCAGTAATTAGTCCAAATTCTGATAAATATAAAACTTAACTCAATATCTGAGTTATCTTGAATTGTCATTGCCTTCTTCTATGACATCCACTGATGAAATAGAGCTCTTATCTTTATTCGATTTATATAGAAACTAAAGTAGACATAATAATATAACATTTCCTTTAGATAACCAAGTGACATTAAAATTATTCGACCTGTGACAATCTTATGTTGATTTATATCATCAGCTGTCAGGTATTGAATTCCTGCTATGAGTCAAGGGTTTTGTGCAAATTATGTCATTTATTTCTCACAACCACCCTTGAGCGTCTACTTGTTCCCAATCCACAACTTAGGAGAGTGAGGCTGAGCACAGGATCCCACTAGGAAGTGGCCAATCCAGGATAAAAGTCCCCAGTCTGCCAACTCCCAGACTGGTGAGGTATACTTTCACCTTCACTAGACTCTGCTTCTCTCTGCTCAGCCCTCCTGTCACCTTTTTTGGGAAAATAGAGCATATTGATACAGTAAATAATTTTAATTTTTTCTTTATTCTCATTTACACATGGATGTTATAGAAGTTAAAACATCCATAACAAAATACACAACCTTTCAAAAATAGCATATTACATTTTTAATATTCTCAAACCAAGTACAGTATCCAGTAAATGGTTACAGAAGATTGATACCTATGTTTTGACCCACCTCCTTTGAGAAACATTACATGTAGTAAAAAACATTTTTCTTCCACAGAAAATTTCTCTCCAACATGCTGTTGGGGTGTAACTTGTCTCTTTATTACATCCCAGGGGGAGGAAGTTGAGTGAAGGAGATTCCACCGTTTAACAACAAGAGGACGTTATACATTTCAGTGGGAGGAAAAAAAATTCATCAAAAGATAAGTAGATAAATACGGGATCCTATAATAAGTCTTGGGATATAGGCTGTATATATATATATATATATTTAAATTCCATTAAAGTTACTAAATCTATATACAGTTGCTGAAGTAAGACTCGTGCTGCAACTCAGTTTTGCCCTTGCCATCTGAAGACAGTCAGTCTTTAGTGCAGGTGATCTCCTTTTGAGTCTGGAGGTGAGGAAGAGCTAGCAGGGACAGACAGAAGAGAGAAGACCCAGGTACAGTGACTAAAAGCTGCACTCCCCAAGAAAGTCTCAGGACGTACAGTATTATAATGATGTACTGCATGGGACGGCACCAAAATCCTAAACTGGAAAACAAAGCAAAACAAAACAAAACCCCAGCATGGGAAAAATAATGAAGTTCAATACTGAGCACAGAGTGTGCACAGGGCATCTTTTTATTTGGTGAGCAGTGGAATTCCGTGGCCTAAACACACGGACAATTACATAGCATTTAGTAATACAAAAGCTATTATTTACTGAATGCTTTTCATGCACCAGGGCCCATGCTAAGTATTTTACAGAGATTATTTTATTCAGTCCTCACACAGTTGACACAATTACAGATTGTGTCCTATTTTGCAGATGAGGAAATGGAGAGTTAAAGACATTAAACATTTGCCTAGTAAGTGGGCCAGCAGTCTGACTCGAGTCTAGAATTCTCTCTGCCACCTTGCAGTATGAATGGTATTGGTGAGGGTTCTTGCTTGCAAGCAACAAAACGAGCTCTAACTGTTTGAAGGAAAAATAATAATACGTTGGCGGAAAGAGGGCTCATGAAATCCAAGAGGCTGAGAGAACAGGCTTGGGAACCAGGCAAGAACCCAGGGCCTCAGGAGGCCAGACCATAGAAAGACTATCCAGGATGCCACCATCTCTGCTTCGGCTGCACCACACCTTCTAGATACTACCGCTGAACATCGTGCTGACCCCATGAGCTGCCCCAGATGTTCTTCCTTCATGTCAGGGAGCACAGGCCTGGATTGGAGGGTCCACAGCCAGATGTTGGGGCCCCTGCTCCATATTCCAGGGTGTGGGGAGAGTGAGATTCAAACTCTTTGGCATCCACAGTGGAAAGTGAGGCCCTATATCCCAAGAGCACACACAATGAAGAAACACAAGGACAGATGGATTTTGACAGCCAAAAGAATGTTATAATGTCCTTCCAGACTTCCCGCTGTAGCCACTTTGTAGCAAATCATTCCATTAGGAAAGTAAATGTAGGGCTGTTAAAATAATTTTGAAAGGTCAGGCAAGGGTGGAATTGTGCAAACATTAAATATTGCAAATCAAAACCTGACTGACCTAGAAATTCATCCTAATAGATTCATTTACAATCTCTAAATGCAAACTTCAAAAAGACAAATTTGGTAACCCATATGCTAAACACCAATTAATTGGAATGTTTAGGGAATGGAATGTTCTTGTTAACTTAAATTTCTAACTAAACGTGATTAAGCCTTTAAAAAGACTCACAAACCTTTATATTTCAGCTCTTGTCACTGGAATTCTTAATAAAATATTTAGATTGTGAAGATTTTTGCAATGCCTCAGAATTACTGATGCCACCATATGTGGCTGTAAAGTGCAGTGGGTGCCGACTATGCTAAATGTGTACAGATCCCATGGTATACGTTCCATGCACATTTCATTAGCCAGATTTCTAATATGAGTTTGCCTTTTGTTTTCTCCATTGCTTAAAAACTGGATAAAGATGAGGAAATAAATTCTGTCTATGTAAACTTTTTATTTTGAGACCACTAAGGGCAAGCACACTACTAGGCACTGTGAACATAAACATAAATAATAAAGGTGTTTGAAAAGTGAGATAGGAATTAAGAAAAGGGGATGACTAATTCTGGGTGAAGGATAGAGATGGTGATCATCTGAGTTGGGCCTTAAAGGATGAATAGTAAGATACTGTCAGGTGATGGAGGGAGAAAAAGGAAGATTCTAGACGGAAGAAACAATATGAAGAAAGGTGTCAAGATGTGAAAGTGCAAATGGAGTTAAGGGAAGAGTGAATAATTCAGTGGGCCTACGATGAGTGTGTTAAAGGGGCTATGAGGTCACCCCAAAGGTAGGACAGGACCAGATAGTTGGTGGCCACAAAAACCATCCTAAAGGAGCAGGGACTTCTTTCTGAGAGTCCTAGGAAGCCACTGAGTCTTTTTTAATATGAAGGTGATAAGATCATAAATGTGGGACAGGAGGATCACTTCAACAACAGATGAAAGGCAGAAGGAGAGACCAGAGTAGCAAATTACATAAGAGGTGTTTGCAATAGTCTAAGAGGTAGTAAATGATTGTTTAGACTAGTACAGTAGTGGGAGGAATTCTTTATAAGAGTTACCTTGCAGAAAGAATCCATAGGAATTGGTATCTGATTGAACAGGGGGGAGGGAGATTGTGTAACAAAAATGAGCATTTGGATAATAGAGCCCATTGCATTGTAACTAACTCCTTTTTGCAAAAACAGCAACAATAATAATTGCACTTCTAGTTAGCTCATTCAATAAGTGGAGCAGTGGATTCCAGTTCTGATAGATCATCTCCCTGTCCCAGACCTACTGAAGTAGATTGTCTGGAAGTGAGGATGAGTAATTCATATTTTTAAAGCTCTCCAAAGATTCAGGTGATCACTTAAGTTAAGAAAGCACTGTAATTGAAAATGTGAAAAAGAAATGACACCCACTAATGTTAAATTCAGCGATATCTTATCAGGTCTTCTCTGCTCTGCTTCTAAAACCTAGCCTGAATCTCACTACTTCTCCCTAATTCCACTGCACCCATCCTGATCTTAGGCCTATTTACTGATTGCTAAAACTAGGTAACTGCCACCTACCTGGACTCCTTGCTTCCACTCCTGTCCCTATGCAATCGATTCTCCACAAAACAACCAAACCAACTCTTTGAAAACATAAAACAGACCTTGCACCCTCTTGCTGAAAATGTTCCAATGACTTCCTGTTATACTGTGATGGTTGTAAAATATGTTAATAAATTCTTTGTTGCTTCTCCCTTGGAAAAATGGAGCCTGATTCCCCTTCCGTTGACTATGGGCTATACTTAGTGACTTGCTTCTAAGAAGTAGAATGTGGCAAAAGTGATGGTGTGTGATGTCCAAGATTAGAACATAAAGGCATTGTGGTTTCCTTCTTGCTCTCTTTTGTTGAATCACTTACTTGGGAGAAGACAGCTACTATGTCATGAGGATATTCAAGCAGCCATATGAAGAGGTCCATTGGGTGAAAAACTGAAGCCCTCTGCCAACAGTCAGCAACAAACTGAAGCCTTCTCCCAATAGTCACATGAATGCGCCAACTTGGAAGCCCACCCTCCAGCCTCAGTCAAGCCTTCAGATGACTGTACCCATTGTCACTATCTTGAATCCATTATCTGAGAGGCCCTGAGTCAAAACCACCCAGCTATGCAGCTCCCATATTCCTGACTCACAGAAACTACGAGATAATAGTGATTTTAGGCTTCTAGGTTTTGGGGAAAATCTGTAAAGCAACAATAGGTAACTAATATACATACTTAAAATACAATCCAAACTCTTTGCCATATTCAGCAAGGCCCTACATACTTAGCATTCTGTTTATGTTACTAATTTTACCTACTGCTCACTATGTGGAAAAGACTATAGTTGTCCCTTAACAACTAATTGTCTCTTCTTTATTTAGAAATAGGGTCACCAAAGTATCCAGATACATAAATTCAAACTAATGATCACGTTTCCTAGCCTCCCTCACAACTAGATTTTGTCATATGGCAAACTCTGGCCAATAGGATGTGAGCAAAGAGATGTGTGCAACTCCCAGGTTGTGTCTTTAAATGGAAGGGATATGGCTTCTGTCCCCCTCCCCGCACTCCTGCTGACTGGAATACTAGTGTGAAGGTAAAAGGGTAGAAGCTAGATTGGCCATCTCAAGGGCTGACTCTTATATTTAAGTCATTGTATTTTTTGATCTCTTTACTACAACTGTACAACCTATACCTGAACTTAGCTTCTTCTACTACCCTGAGGTCTTTGCACTTGCTATTCCCTCTGTTTGGAATGCTCTTCTCCCAGGAGTCCTCCATGGTGGACACCTTGCTATCAGGTTTCAATTTTTCATCTAAAATACCCTCCCCTGTCCTGTTCTCTATTATGTAATCATGAGTTCTGTTCTTCATGGCACTCATCAGCACCTTAAATTTTCTCATTTGCCTGTTTGTTGTCTGTCACTCTGTACTAGAATACAATCACCGTGAGATCGAGAATCCTGTCTGCCTTATATCCTGCTGAATCTCCTGTGACAAGAACGTGCCTGCACGTAGTAGGCACTCTGTAAGTATCTGCTGTGCAAATGAATTAATAATAAATGATGCAACAAGCCTAGTTCTGGGGTCACTTCTCATAATTCAGCTTCCTTTACCCACTGAAATTAGGGTAAATTAGGTAACAATAATGACTTAACTCAGGATTAACGAAAGAATGTCAATGAGTCTCTTCTATATCCATTATTAAGTATTCTGACTTAATGAGGAAAAAAAACATGGAAAAAGTAAATGAATCTCTGCTTTTAGCCTTTAAAACCCAACTAGAAGAAAGTAAAAAGAAGCTCATCAAGATATTATGCCTAAAGAACAGATTCTTTTAAATCCTAATAAAGATTATCATATTACATTGACTCTTCAGATGCCAACTATTGTGAGACACACCATTGTTTTAAGTACCATGAAAAAAGGAGAAGTGCAGCTGTGCTGTGTACATTGTGCTGTTATTCCCAACGTCCGTCCACATCTTCCCTTACCAGCCTCACAGTGTGTGGAGCACACTTCTCCATGCCATTGTCAGAACTGACCACGTGACTTGCTTTGACCAATTAAATGTGAGTAGACATGACTAAGGCCATATCCAAAAGCTTTAAAAACGTTTGTGAGGTTAGATTTAGCTTTTGCTTCTTCCTTCAACCATGAGATAATAGTAGAATAGACCCAGAAAGTGGCCTGTCCTTCTGCCTGGCTTCTAGAACAACATACTTAGCTGTACAGTCAAGTCCAGTCAGACCAACCAGAACAAAGGCCAGTGGAGCCACAGCCAACCCCACTGCCCTGCATAATGTGAACAAGAAATAAGTGTCACCATAAGACAGTGAGATATCAATAATCACAACAAAAACTATGACAATCAAACTACCACATACCACCAATTATAAGCTGCATGTTGATTTCAGAGATGTTAAAATATGAACAAATGCATGTCTTAGAATCAATCAAATATGGTATGTATTATATACACTGTCATATATCAGCACAAGATATATTTCAACTGCCCAATAATTATTTATTGACTTGTAAGTCACGAGGCAGAATTCAGATTTTCAGTGAGAATTCTTGATACGTACCTTTTCTTTTTAGCACATTGTATGTAACAGTATGACCTTAGGTATTACTGTAATGGAAAATAAAATTTATAGAGCAAGCAAAGGTCAAACTAAATAAAAGTTAAGCTGGGACTTTTCATTACTTTCATCTGTCCCTACTCCTTACACCTCATATAATTTCCTGACTTATATCCCAAAGGACTTCCTCCTCTAACTATCCCCTCCATAGCCCATACACTAGATTATTTGGGGGCTAATCAGTGAACAAAGGTAGCAAAAATGGAGTTCAGTAACCACTGGCATAAACATAAGACAAAAAAGTTCTGGATGTATGCTTGTGAAACAAGTTTTTTATACAAAACTAGATAAGAGGCTGAGTAGGCTAAAGTAGAGAAGAGGTAGAACCACATGAGCCACAGGCAGAGTTCAAGACATGTCAGCATCTACCAGAATAAGCACTGCCTATTGCCAATGCGAGGAGCTGTGTGGATGCCAACTCAGAGCATTGTTCACTGTATATGGTCTAATGCTGTTATAAATTAATCACAATATATGGCTTGGACATTTTTACCCAGAAAAGAAATAATAATAGTGATGATGATGATGATGATAGTAATAATAATGTCATAGTAAACATTAATTGAGCAAAGTACTGACTATATGCCTAGCTCTAGGCTAAATGATTTACCTAAATTATCTTATTTGTTCTTCACAATAATCTTGTGTATTAGTCAGCTATTGCTGCAATAATACTTTGTAACAAGCTACCCAGAAATCCAGTACCTTACAGCAACTGGCACTTATTCTTTCTCATCCCTGCAGGCCAACTGTGGTTTGGGTGATCTAGGCTGAGTGCTGCTGCATAGCTCTGCTTCAGGCTGTGGGCAGGGGAGACTGGCTGTAGGGTGTTTGTTAGGTTAGATCTGCTGCATATGTGTCTCATTATTTTGGGAAGAACAGCTGTCTGGGGCATGCTCTTCTCATAGTGATGGTAGAGGGTAAATGAAAACACATGCTGCAAGGCTTGCAACTGGCACACCATCACTTCCAGCCACATTCCATAACCAAGACCAACATTGATAGGGAGGGAAAATTACCCCAAGGGAAATGGCAGTGAATATTTGCCAAACTATAATCAAATATATTTTATAACAAGATAGGTATATAGGTATTTTACATCCATTTTACAGATGAATAAACCAAAGCACAGAAAGGTTAAGAGACTTACCCAAAGACATTCAGCTAGGAAGTGATGAAACCAAGATTTAGATCCAGCCTTATTCCAGAGACTAGTATCTTAACTCTATATAGTTTTATCAAACCAGACTCCAGAAGACATTATAAAAGGAAATATAGAAGCAATGGTAATTTTACAATAATAAATGGGACCTGAGGGAAAGAAGCATGCAAGATAAAAACGCTCTATTTTGAGGTCCTAATCAATAAAGATGATTTGCTCATTAGTTTTCATAGCTGCAAGAGGTTATACTATGGGAATCCACAGAAGGATGTGGGTTCATTTAATTTTAGATTCCCCCCATCAAACAAAGATGTTAACATCTTATCTTTATAAATACTACCTTTGTTACTTTTTTCCTATCCATCTCCTTTGAAAGGGGAATCTCATTTATTCTGATAATTACAAGCGACCTATAGAGGGATTATAAAGTCTCTCCTTGTAAAAACACTTGGGGACTTCAGTGGCAATCATATTGAATAATATTTAAAAAAAAATGAAGTCCAATAAGCCATAAAGAGAAAGAAAAATACCATATGATACCATTTATATGTGGAATCTAAAAAGAAGAACACAAATGAACTTATTTACAAAACAGAAACAGATTCACAGACATAGAAAATAAGCTTATGGTTACCAGGGGGGTTAGGGGGTAGGGAGAGATAAATTGGGAGTTCGAGATTTTCAGAAACTAACTACCATATATAAAATAGATAAACAACAATGTTCCACTGTACAGCACAGGGAACTATATTCAATATCTTGTAATAGCCTATAATAAAAAAGAATATGAAAAGGAATACATATATGTATAACTGGATCACCATGCCGTACACCAGAAATTAACACATTATAAATCGACTATATTCAATTTAAAAAATAAAATCCAATAAAACATTAGATTCAAGTCTTAAGAGGCATATGCAAATAGTCCTATACAGAAAGTAAAAACCCGAGACATGATTATAAAATACAAGAACCAAGGAGAAAGTGTTACCAACAAATCCCTTGTAAGTATTTTTAAGGAAGAGACTCAGAGTTTAGGATAGGTGAAAAACAGGAGGGAGTTCTACGCCCAGGGAACTTCAAAGATTGAGCTGTTGACTAGTTCATGCAGCTTCGGGGTCTTGGAATGCCTACAGACAGGCTGTTTTTTATCTCCATATGCTTCCTATAGCACAAGTACTTTAAAAGGATTATTTTTCTTTTTTCTACAGTAGCAAAAGAATCTACTGTCATAAACTAGAACCCTAGGTCAGCGTCACAAGTGAAAACCCAAAGCTGTAAGACTTCCACGTCTCACTCTAGGTTTTCCTATTCTGCTGTTATGATGATTTTAATTTCAAATTGCAGCCTTGGTCATTCATTTCCCTTTAGAATGAGTATAAAGATGAAACATCTTCCAGAATATAAAATCAAACAGTTAACAACATAAACTACCCATTTTACCTTGTTTGGCTCTTGATTTAAACAAATCAACTATATAAAGACATTTTTTAAACAATTTGAATATTAAGAATTTTGATCATTTTTTTAGGTGCAATTGTATTACTGGGTTACTGCAATCCTGGTTACTTTTTCTAGAAAGGAGATCTTTATTTCTTATAAATAAATTCTGAAATATTAAGAGGCAAAATATGATAGCTAGGTTTGGTTTAAATACTACAGCATTGTTTGGAAGGGGAGTGAAAAATGTGCCAAAATTGGATAAAGAGTACATATCCTGCTTTTCCTACTTTTGTGTAAAGTTTCAAAACTATAATAAAAAGTAACAATATGTAAAAAAAAAAAAACCCAGTTAAAAATACCACAGAAGGACCTCTGTAAGCAAAGTCTAATTCAGAAGAGGTCTTCAACAATTAATAGATTTCTATCTAAATAAAATAAGTTCTAAGCCATATAACTTGCAACATCCTTACAACAACACTTCACCATAATACTTTCACACAACACAGCATTTCAGTTGTCTTTTGCATGTATATACATGCTTACACTATGTGGGTAAACTGTACATTTCCTTCTGGAGTTAAAATCAGCTACTCTCCTAGGAATGTAAGAAATGAAAGCACTTTATATCTATCTTTTTTATTGATTTGAAGAGGATCTGTGGCTTAATAGTGGAGAATGATAGGGGTTTATGTTGTAAGTTTCCTGTGTGCCAGGCACTGATCTAAGTACTTTATGTTTATGAACTCATGCTAATATTCAAAATTACCTACTGATATAGAGATTACTGTTCTTCCCATTTTACAACTAAGAAAACCACAGTACTGAGAGTAAATTACATAATTTGCCTAATTTTGCACTATTGGTTAACAGCAAAGCTGGAATTCAAATGCAGGGCATCTGACTCCCATGTGTGATCCTTTAATCACCAAGCTCTGTCACTCTCCATGGAAAGAGCATCTTATAGATGCTTCCTTGTTTAGACTATGGGGACCCAGTCTCTTATTCTTAGAAAAATTAAGCAACTTTTAACTCTCTTTGACATCAGTATATTCCTTTTATTTGGTTATGTACTTCAGACCTATTACTCCCAACATCGTCATACCAGCCGTATAATATTCAAACATATTTATTACAGATGTTTGTTTATGGCATGGTTTCAAAGAACAGAAAATATCACAGCAAGCTCTTCTGATTGATTTAAACCAGGATTTGTTCGAGAAACAGCTCTGACATCATAGTAGTTGATAAGGACATCTCTCTTATGTGGGTGTCAGCTGGGAAATGACCTCATATGATTTTTCCTAATCACCTGATCTTCTCAGATGGTCTTGCACAGATTCTTTTTAGCCCAGCAAGCTGATATCACTTCTTCCGTATATCCAAGGTTAATAATGGAATCTCTTTCTCTTTTTCCCTCTCATTTCTGATATGTCATCTTTATTTGGGAAAAAAAATAGTTTTTAAAGATCCACTTATCTATGGGCCATATCATAATAGCATTTGCATATGATGTCTCTAATTTGGGGGACTTTTAATAGCTATTTCTAGACAGGAATTAGTGTGAGTCTACATGGGGCTTCAAACTGACTTATTTAATTGAACTGGTCATTGAACTTATGAAAAGAATGGTTTGACTGAATTGTTTCAGTCAATGTGTGAAGTGATTTCTTAGAATTAACTGACCATACTGATTTGATTTTTCTCCCATAGATCCATCTATCTCTGAATAAAACATTTTCCAATTTTAGAAGAAAACTGCATTTTTAAGACAGAGAAAATATTATCAGGTAATTTAGGGGCTAGATTTATTACTATAGGGCAGCAGTTACTGACAAAATGCCTTTTTGTCATTGTCAAATTATAGAGTCAAAAAACTCTATAATTTGAAGTTGTCAGCTTTTATACATATATTAAATGCAGTATGTCCTAACTCCCTTCTACCTGATATTACCTATATATCCAATCTACAAAACAAAAGGAGGATTTTTCTGTGTATAGAATTCTGTCACATTTTCTCTAGAACCCTAGGGGATGTAGTCTGACCTATATACTTCTTGAAAAAAAAAAAAAAAAACCAAGAGAAAATAAAGAAGGAAAGTAGACAGAAAGGATGAGATAGAATGATGGGGTAGGGTAGAGGAAGGAGGGGAAGAGAAAGAACCAATGAGATATGAGGAAAAAAAGGTTAGATTATAATTATTCTAGATTAATGATTTGCAACCTTGGTTGTATGTTAGAATCTCCTGAGGAGTATTTGAAAAATACTGATACCTGTTCCTTACGCCCAGACATTTTGATTCAGTTGGTTGTAGTGATTTTTTGGTCTTTGTGAGAAATGTTTAAAAGGCAATGGAGAACTAGCTGAACTTGTGGTCATGGAGATATTCTCTGCTCTGGGCTTCCTGATCTTATCATAAATAAAATACAACTCAAATAACTTTTAACTTTGAGTGTGATAGTGGAGTGAAGGTAGGAATAGAGAATAAAGACCTAACTCATTCAATCATTATGCATTCAACTGACCAACAAATATTTATGTGGTGTCTATTCTTCAGCAGACACTGTATTAAAAGTGGAGATGCAATGACAAACAGAGCAATTAAAGAAGGATGGTAGAGTCCTCTCTGAAATCCTCCTTATGAATCTCGCATCTCAACCTATGTTAATGCCAAGATTAACTGGGTTGGTTGGATCAGAGACTGAGACAGAGAGAGAGAATGAAATGACCATAAGGACCAGATTAGTCTACTAGTTAATTTTGTTCATGGAATAAAAACATTTTGATACTTAACTGAACCAAAGAGATCATCTACTTTTGTTTTAAACTTTTGTTTAAAAGGGTTAATGACTAGCCTATGATAATATTCAGGACAGAGATGTAGAACTCAGATTGCTAACCATTTTTAATGCTGTCTATGTTCAAGTAAAAAACTCAGCAGATTATTTTTTTCATTCCAAGTTCATAAAAGAAAATAGTCTCCCAGAAAGGGTCTTTGTAAATGAAAGGGAACAAGTTCTTCCCTCATTGAGCTAATCCTAGTGGGAAATTAACTAGCAGCATTGCTAGTCAATTCCACATTGCTGCCCTGTAGGGAGAGAAACTAGGAAAAAAGGAGAGTAGTCTTGGTCCATTTCCTCCCTAATTATAGTTGTCCTAAGGTCAAAACTAAGAACATTAGAAGATGGCAAGAAAGGACTATTGGGAACGCGGGGAGGGACGATTTGAGAAAGGAAGACCTAAAAATTAAATAGAGACAATTACAATAAAGAACTGTAGTCATATATACTTTCCCACATCATCTTTGAAGGCTAATCTGTAAGATGGAAAGGACATTCAGTGATGTGGGAAATGCAGATTCCTACTGTAATGAAATTCCATTTTATACCCATTTGTTGGAAATTTTAAGAAGCCTGACAATATCAACGGTTGAGAGGGTGTCATCAACAAGATCTCTTGTAAATGGCTGGTGGAAGTGTAAACTAGAAAAGCCACTTTGGAAAGTTGTTTGGGATTGTCTATTAAAATCAAATATTTACATACTCTGCAACTCAGTAATTCCAATGCTAGATGTAAGCTCTAGACATGTGAACCTGGAAGCATCTGTAAACTTCTTCATGGCAAGATTGTTGTAATAGGGGAAAAATAAATCTGGAAGCAATCCAAATGCCCATTGACAGAAGGGATAAAGTATGGTATATTCACCCAGTGGATATTATACAGCAGTCAAAGCAAATGAACTGCCACTATAAACATCAATATGGGTGCATCTCAGCAAAATAAAGTTGAGTAAGTAAAAAAGGTCACAGAAAATTACATCTAGCATGGAACCTACTTTTTAAGCTAAAAATAACAAACTAAATAATATACCTTTTAGGAATACATATAGTATTAAACTATGTGTTTTAAAAATCATAAGAATGATAAATACAAATTCAAGATAAAGATAACTTTGAGTTAAAGAAGTAAGGAGAATGGGATGGAGGAAGGCCACACAGTCAGAAGTAAGCTGGTTGGGGGGAGGTATAGATCAATGGTAGAGTGTGAGCTTAGGATGCACAAGGTCCTGGGTTCAATCCAATTTAAAAAAAAAAAAAGAAAGTAAACCTAATTACCCCCCCAAAAAATAAATTTTAAAAAAAAGTAAGCTATTTTCAATATTCTAGTTCTTGTGCTGGTGGTGGGTTTACTGTATATATTATATTATACAAAGATGAATAGATATTTGTGTTCTTTTTTTATTATAGCATAACAAGTTTTCCTATAATTTAGCAACTTAAAACAGTATTTGTTGTTTCACATCGTTTCTTGGGTCAGGCATCTGGGTGCATCTTAGCTGTGTGGTTTGGGTCAGAGTCTCTCATGAGGTTACAGTAGTTGTGAGTCAGGGCTGCAGTCTCTAAAAGAGCTGGAGGATCTGCTTCCAACAGGGCTGATTCACAGGGCTCTCAGCGTCTCAGTTCCTTGACACAAAGGCCTCTCCATAGGACTGCTCATGACATAGCTTCCCCCACCATAGCAAGCAATCAGAGAGAGAGAGAATATGAGTAAGAGAGAGCCCAAGATAGAAGCTGCAATGTCTCTCATAAAACTACTATTGAACTAACACACCATGACTTTTGCTGGATGCTACTGATCACACATACCAACTCCAAGACAAGGTGGAAGGGGCCTACACAGGGTATGACTATTAGGATGCAGGGGTCACTAGGCACTATCCTGGAGGCTACTAACAACCTTAATAAAACAAAAAAGAACAGGGTGTGACCCAATGATGCAAGTGTGTTAAGAAGCAGTTATGTGTACCTGACGCCAGAAAATAAACAAATAAATAAACAAATGCATTCAATTCTAAAGACAACAGGATATAGGGGAAGGAGTGAGAGGAGCTTTAATTCTAGCTCTACCACTTACCAGCTTTATGATTTTGGGCAATTTACTTGACTTCCATTTATTTTAAAAAAAGGGATGAGGATATTTACTTGCCTCTTTAATTTTTTTATTATGCAAATATTCAACCATACACAAAATTGAATAACAAATATCACATACTTATCATCCTGAATCAACAACTTTCTAGATTTTAGCACTTGCTTCATTTATTTTTTCCCCTCCTAAAGCATCTTAAAGCAAATTCCCAACATTGTGTTATTCTATCCCTATATGCATTGCTTAAAAATATGGAAATTTTCTTATAAACTCACACATAAAATTAATAATTTTTTACAATATCTAATATATCAAAACTATATATCAGATTTCTTTAAATGTTTCAAAACTTACTTTTTTTTTTACCGTTGGCTTATAAGAATCAGGATCCAGACAAGGTCCACAAATTACACTTGGTTTGGCATACCCCTTAAAAATCTTTCAATGTAGAAGAGTCTTTTTACTCATTCCCATTTTACCCCCTTGTCTTGTTGGCTTATAGAATATCTTACTTGCTGGATTGATCTGTTTGCTTCCTTGTGAAGCTCTTTCACTTGTTCAGCTCCCTCCTATGCTTCTAGAAAATTGGAAGTTAGACCTACAAGCTTGAAGCAATTTAGATTCATCTAGTTTGGCAAGAATATTTCATAGGTTGTGCTATGTATTTCATAATGAACCACAATAGGAGGCACAGGTGTGTGGACTCCCCACTTCTAGTGATGCTGAGATTGGTTAGTGGTTGCAGGTAGTGTCAGCCTGCTGCCTCCACTGTGGAATTCCCCACCAGCCTCTCATCTATTGATAGCTGACTGAATTATTTCATAAGGAATTACAATATGGTGATTTCCTAATTCTGTTCTTTGTTCCCCTTCTATCAGATGGAATTGTGCTATAAACTTCCCTCATCAGCCTGAACTATTTGGTTACCACATTAGAAGAGGCATGTGTTCCCGGTTTCACATCCTCTCAGCCTGACTCCTACTGCAGCCATTGCTGAAACAACCCGCTTCCTGCGGGAGTAACCTGACAGCACCACTCTTCGTTTGTACTGCATACATTTCATGTTCTGTCCCCCGAGTTCCTCTGACTTCGTGACAACTTAGAAGAGTGAGGGGGCTAAGGTCCCAAGGGGTAAATTTGGACCAATGGGAGATGGAAGCTGGTAGATAACTGCTCCTCTCTTGTATCAAGCTGAAGAATATATTCTACGTAGCAACTTAAGGCGGCCCAGCAGTCTCAAGGCCTTACTTGCCCACAGTGATGACTAACTCAAGAACACACTTGTATTGACTTTCCCTGTTTCACTCTCCTAGTCATCCACTGCTGTTTCCCGAGATCACTGTCCAAAATAAACTATCTAAAAGTAAACCCTTGTCTCATGTTCAGTTTCCAAGGGGGTAAGCCAGGCTAAGACACCACTAAATGTAAGTCATACAGGAAAGGCAGAATAAATGCTCAATTCTTTCATTATATTGCAAATACTCAGTGTATTGCTCTAGTTATGTCTAATAATCAACCCAAGGATTTATATGTCATCAATGAATTTCAATCAGTTGTAGTTGGCTTCTTTTTTTTGAGGCTCAGAGTGTCCCCTTTTCAGCCATTGGAAGCTCCTTTATGCCAATCACTCTTTCCCTTTGACCTATTCCAATAGACTTTAGACTTTAATAGTTTCCTTGATTCACAAAACAGGGTGTCCCAGGATCATCACGTGCATTTCTAGCCCCAGACCTGACATCTGCCATTCCTCCAAAGAACTTCCTTTATTTTAATAAGAAGTGATATATTGAGAGTATGACATGAATGCTAAAGGTGCTCACTGGTACACGATTATCATTACTTCTAGGGCTTTTTGAGGGATAAAACAAGTAAATGTTTTTTTCTTCTTCAATAAATGTAAAAATTCTCCTGTTTGGATACAAGAAACATTTTTAAGAAGGCAAAATCAAGGAGGGAGGGTATAGTTCAGTGGTAGAGTGAATACTTAGTATGCATGAGGTCCTGGGTTGAATCCCCATTACCACCATTAAAAATTTTTTTTAAAAGACAAAATCACTAGTTCATATTCCCAATTCACCTTTAACCTTACATGGATTCTACTTCTCTGATAATCATTCCTAACAACTCTAATATTGGTTTTTACCTGTAATATACAAGAACAGTTTGAAGGTAATACTATCTATATTTCTACCAGCAATAAGACTATTGAATAAAGTTTAAGACTTTTTTGTAAATCTATTTATCCTAAAAATATATTCCTCTATGAATGTACAGTGAAAGCACTATTTTCTAAAGTCATTTAATTGTTTACTTGGTGTGATTATGCCACCAACTTAATATACAGTTAGGTAATTTGCTTTAGTTGTTTTCAAATTTTAGGAATTACATTTTTCATTTTAATTTAAAATTATTTTGAATATGTCTATACATGATTCTAAACTCAAAACTATATAGTTGAGGTATATTCATCAGAGTAGCCTGCTTCCACGCCTGTCCCGTCCACCTGCTTTCCCCCATCCCAAATGTATATAAATATGTATCTTACCAAAAAAGCATACTATTCTATTCTGCACCTTGGTTGTGTTGTTGCTTAAAGCTGATAAAAATTCCAGAGATCACTCCACATCAGTGTAAAGAGATAGTTTTAGTGCTTTTCTCATTGATTTATAAGAATGTTTCACAAAGAAAAAGTATCAACTCGTATCTTATATTTGATACAAGTATTATTAATGTATTAAAGTTTTAAATTTTAATGTTTATCAAATTAAAAAAAAGAGATGGCCCTTATTCTATTTTTAGAGTTATATACTGTGTTTCATTGCATGGATCTACCCCAGGTTATTCAACTAGTCCCCTACTTGTGGTTATTTGGTTTGTTTCCAATCTTTTGCTATTACAGATAACACTATACAGCCTTGTGCATAAGTCATTTTGTATTTGGGGAAGGGTTTCTAGAATTGGGATTTTTGGGTCAAATGTAAATGTATGTAGTTACATATTATATAAACATATATATAATTGTGCTAGGGATTATCAAATGACCTTTCACAGTATGCCTTTTACATTCTCACTGGCAATATGTACCATCCCTGTTCTCTAGCCTGCCAACTCAGTAGGTGGTCAAACTTTTGGATTTTTGCTAATCTGATTACTTGCCTCCTTTTATCGTTCTGCCCCAAGGTATATGGCCATGCTTTCATCTGCTTTTGGAAGAACTCTCTCAGCATAAACAATAGGTGATTATGTTGAGGGTGAAAGAAGAAGGGTGGCTGCAGTGTCCCTATCTATTTCCACTCTACTAATCACGGAAATGCCAAAGCCCAAAGCATACACCATCCTTGTTAAGACCTTGTATTTCGAAAGCCTGGTTTGAGTTTCCAGCCAAAGAAAAGGACATCAACTATAACTTCACTTCCTTCTAAGGTCAGCAGAACACAGAGGATAGTAAGTGAAGTCCACTGGCACTCTACCAGCTTCAGGATCCTGAGAAAGGTGAAGGAGTAAGTGTGAACATGTTTTGTCAGCTCACTGTCTCCAGAACAACCCCAAAGCCAAAGAGAAGATGTCCCTGTGCATGGATTTCTTTTGCTGCTTTGTAGAAGTAAATGTCATGAGTGGATTTTTTTCCCCCCAGCATCTCCCATTTCCGTGTATTCTCATGGGTGACTTTACTCCCTCCTCACCCCAGAGGACACTTGGCCATGTCCTCAGACAAATCTGGTTGTAACAACTTGGAGGGTGGGGTACTGCTGGCATCAAGTGAGTAGAGGCCAGGGATGCTGCTAAACATCCTACTATGCACAGGACAGCCTTCAAGGTTCCCATTCCCCAAACACAACCTCCCATAATAAGTATTATCTGGTCCAAAATGTCAATAATGCCAAGGTAAGAAATAATGTATTCCTTCTTTGTGTACACATTCACAGATATCCTCAAAATGACTATTATCTAGTGGCAGAGGAAGGGCGGAATCCCAGATACTCCCCCTCTTTGCACTGCCATAATTTACTAGTAATTCAGAAATGTCTTCAGGCAGAAAGACTCGAAGGAGTTACATATTTATCTGGAAGATTAAATAACAGATACCATTTTAACCTTCTAAAAACTGATTATCATTAGGTATAATGCAACCTTTTAACAGTAAGAATAAAGGGAAGAGCTGATATTTAAAGTCCCATGAATAATCAAAAACTTGGTTAATAGAGTATGACCAGAGAATAATGCACTTGGCTTCTGTGGAGAAATTAAAGTACATGCTGTGAATTGGTATTAAGGAAATTGCTTGAAAAGTTAGTCTTAAGGTACCATGATTCCGAAGAAACAGCCTCACGTGCACAATATATTATATTCAGTCTTTTGTCTCTCTTCGTTTTTTCATGAGTTCTTTCACCTTGGATAACCCAGAAGTTCAGGCCTTGGAACTTTTTGGAATGGTAAGGTATCTCACTTTCCATATTTATTTTCATCTAGAACAGACCTGAATTTTATTGTCAGAAGTTTGTTATCTCCTTCACAGGAATTATTTTTGAATTTCAGCTTGCCTTATTTGTTTAGTGGACATAGACTGTGTTTAATACTGATGAGCATAATTCACTGTACTTAAATGTACCCCTGAAAAGTAATGCCTAAACTGAATTTTTGGAAATAAAATCTTATTTTTAAATCACAAGGGAAATTTTCCATTTAGAGGGAGTTTGAGGCTAAATCTTTTTAGAAAAAAGCATCTTTTGTGCAAAGTGAATACTCTTTAAATTTGCCCGTTTTTAAGTCTGATTTTTTTATGTAGTCCAAGTCTAGTCCAGTATTATGCATGATGCTAATTTTAAAAATACCAACTATGAATTTTAAAGGATTTTGAAAGTTAAAGAGAGTTTTACTAGCTATTTTTAGGGTGTAAAACTTGGTAATATATCTTTATTATTAACAAGGGTTAACACTTGTTTTGGGTGATGAGAAAGGGGGGAGAATTGTAGATATACCTGATAAAAGAATTGGCAGCATTACAGAACCACATTGACAACAGTGAGAAGAGTGGTTGGTAGCCCGTTACTTACAGACAGTAATGTAGCTAAGAGCATGGATTCAGAAACCAGATTGGGCTTGCTTTCCAGCCTAGTGTGGCCTTAGGCAATTTACACGACTTGGCTGTGCCTCCGTTTCCTCATATGAATCATGGAGAATACTAATATTATCTACTTAATGGGGTTGTTTTAAGGATTAAATGAGTTAATACCTGAGCTATAACTGGAAAGCACTAGAGTCAGTGATAGTTTTGGATCCTGGATGGTGAGCGAAGCTTCCTTCTAGAGGTGGACTCCGCACCCACGTGGGAGGCACGATTGATCCTGCCTCAGCTGTACACAGAGTAACCGAGGCCAGGAACCGAACAGGGAGAGTCTCGGGCTGGGGGACGGGGCGGGGTGGGAGAGGACCTTTCTGCCCGGCCACGCCACCTTTCGTCCAGTTGGGAGCTGAGGGCACGGGAGTTCAGCCTCACGTCCGGATTTTTGCCCCACCCGCCCAGTAAAGAAGCCGCAGCCCACAGCTCCTGAAGCCCCATGGTTCGAGAGGCAGCCCTCACGTCCGTCCACTACCAATCCAAGGCTGGCGGCGGACAGCTACGAGAGGCTTCCCAGAGGAGCTCGGCGCCCACACCAGGATCGCTGCCGCCCTCCGTCCTTGCAGACCGGGAAGAGGAGGTGGGAGGAGCTGAGGCTTTCCACCCGAAATCGCCTTCCACGGTTCCCCTCCAAGGCCCCGCCCCTTCAGTGCGTTCACGGCTGTGCAGTAAAGTAGGAAACATTCTTTGCTAAACAGCCCGCCTCCGTCTTTACGGCAAGCCGCATTTCAAGCCTCCAACATGGCGTCCCCCATTTAGGCATTGGCCGTGGTTTCTGCCATAGATGGCCGTGGGCAGTGCTGAGTTAGGGCTGTTATCTGTCTAACCCGGGCTGCAGAAAGCTGCAGTTAAAGTTCTTTTCTGGTCACAGCTCCAGGAACCCACCCTCCTCGGAGGGTCAGGAATCGCCGCTTCCTCCTAGTTCCTGCAGGTTCCTCATCTACCCCTGGCTCGTTCCCGCGCCACCTCCGGACACCTTCTAGTCCCTGACACCCCCAGACTCAAACTATGAGCCTTCGGCAGCTGCTTTTGCGCTTGCCCGGTTATTTCGGGGCCTCTGCCCCACCGCGTCGCCTGTGGTGGTCCCCGTCCCTCGACACCATCTTCTCGGTGGTCTCCTGGCGTGGTCAGTCTTCCAGATCCCCGGCCCACTGGAACCAAGTGGTGTCAGAGGCGGAGAAGATCGTGGGCTACCCCACGTCCTTCATGAGCCTCCGCTGCCTGCTGAGCGACGAACTCAGCAACATCGCTATGCAGGTGCGGAAGCTGGTGGGGACTCAGCACCCTCTGCTTACCACAGCCAGGTGAGCTACTCCCTCTCGCCTTGACACACTTGCACCCACTCGGGTCCCTTTTCCTGGCCGATACACCGTTCCGGGCTCGCTCAAACTGGCTCTCTGTTTCTTTTTACCTCTTCTTTTCTTCAGCCCTCCTAGACATCCGATGTTGTGTCTTCTCTAGTCCACTCCCTGTAACAGTCTACCTTCATTTGCAGAAGAAGAATGAGAACACGTACGCTTTTCGCGTTTTTGCTTAACTATTGAGGGTTAAGATGCCTCAGTGATTTGTGGAGAAATAGAGTGGGGATGTGGGTTTGAGTCACTTCCTAGAAATGGTCTTTTAAAAGTGGGATAGATTTATTTTCGGTTCCGCATTATTCAAGAGGTCACCTCTATAAAGAATGGGGAGGGGGAGATAAGCCGAAAGTAGACAGTTCTTTGCAACGAATGTCTCAGGCTTGAAGTAGGAATTTATCCAATCAGTAGTCATTTTCCCCTTGAGATTTTTTTTTAATCACTTATGCTGGGCTACTACTGTGAAACCTGCCATTAGGACTGTAAGGACCACAACTTTTGCTTACACTTAAAAAAAACTCCACCTTTATATTCGTAAATAATTTCAAACATACTGAAACGTTGCAAGAATAAAAGTAGTGTAAAGAACACAACTTTTGTATACCCTTTAATCAGATTCACCTATGATATACATATACTATTCACTTGTATATTTTTTCTGAATCATTTGAGGGTAGATTGCATATATCGTGGTCTTTTACCCCTAAATACTACATTGTGTATTTCTGGAGCGTAGGAATATTCTTTACATAACTACATTACAGCAATCAACATACTTTTAATACTGATACAGTACTTTAATTTAATTTACTATTTATACCCTACTTTTGTTAGTTGACCCAGTAATGTTTCTTATAGCGTTCTTTCCTCTCTAGGACAGGATCCAGCCTAGGATCAGGTACTGCATTTAGTTGTCATGTCTCTTCAACTGGGAACATTTCCACAGTTCTTTGCTTTTATGACTAGAGCGGTGGTTGTCAAATGGGGCAGTTTTGCCCCTTAGGGAACATTTGGCAGTATTTGGAGATGTTGTCACAACTGGGGCCTGCTACTGGCATTTAGTAAGTAGAGTCCAGGGATGCTGTTAAACATCTTACAATGTCCAGGACAGCCTCCTTCAAAGAAGAATTATTTGCACCAAAATGTCAGTAGTACCAGGGTAGAAGAACCCTGAACAAAAATTATCTTTTTTTCATGTTTTTTAAAAAACTTTTATTTTGAGATAATTGGAGATTCACATGCAGTTGGAAGAAATACTACAGAGAGATCTAATGTACCCTTTACCCAGTTTCTCCCAGTAGTAACATCTTGCACAACTATAGTGCAATATCACAAGCTGGATATTGACACTGACAATCAAGATGCAGAATATTTCTATCCCTTCAAGGGTCCCTCACCTCGCCCTTTTGTTGCCACCTTCACTTCCTTTGCCCATCCTCTTGCTTTAATTTTTTATGAGACACCTGCCATTTCTTTGTTACTACAAAAGTTACCAAACAGCAATTGTAGAGTGATTTTATTTCTTAGCATCATTCCCAGTTATCAGGAATGTTGTTTTAAGAGTAGGCTAAACTTGACCTGTATCTATTAGTTCTCCAGAGATTCTAGATGATACACACTCAAAACACACATACATAAATGTTTTAAAGCTTAATAATGAAACAAATGATCTTACCATCCAATTGAAGAACTATCACTTTATCAATTCTGTTGAAGCTTTATTTCTGTATTTATTGCTCCATCTCCCTGACTCTCACTATAGGAATTTTGTGTTTATTTTTTCTTTTTAAAATTACATGAGTTTTCCTTAAATAATAATGTGTTTAATTTTGCTCTTTTGAAATTTATAAATATAGTAGTTAATTGCATATGGTCTGCTATGATTTGCTTTTTATATTTATCATTGTTTCTAAGATTTATCCATGTTGTATTCAACTGTACTTCATTAGCTTTTCACTAGTCTGTAAAAATCCTATTGTGTGTATATGCCACAGTCTTCTTTCAATCAGCATTTGGGTTGTTTACAGTTTTTGGTGTCGTGGAAAGTGCTGTTGTGAATATGCTGCATGCGTCTCCTGGTGTACTTGTCTTGAGAGAATAAAGGCATGTATGCATGTGTTCAGCTTTAGAAGATAATACCAAATCGTCTTCTAAAGTGATTGTACCAGTTTACATTCTCACTTGCGGTATCTGAGTTCAGGTTACTTTGTGTTCTCACAACACTAGAACCATAATGTGTCAATTTTTTCCTAATTGAATAGTGGATTTCTGTTAGTTTGGGGGTTGTATAGTACATTCAGCCCTCTGTATCTGTGGGTTCCACATCTGTGGAGTGAACCAACTGTGTATGGAAAAAATTCAGGAAAAACAATTTTCAGAAAGTTCCAAAAAGCAAAACTTGAATTTGCTGTGCACTGGCAACTACTTATACATCTTTTGCATTGTGTTTACAGCTATTTACATAGAATTTACATTGTATTAGATATTGTAAGTAATCTACAGATAATTTAAACTATAGGGGAGAATGTGCTATAGGTTTTACGCAAATACTGTACCATTTTATATGAGGCGTCCTCAGATTTTGGTGTCCATGGGGATTCCTGGAACCAATCCCTGGTGGACTGCATTTTGCATTGTGCATATGCATATTGTAGTCTCTATAATAAAACACTGAAGTGAAAAGGTCAGAGCTAAAAACAGCCTTATTAATGTGCATTTTCTGAGGATTGCAGTTCATTTACTTAGTTGTCAGAGCATCAAATGTGGCCTTAGAGAAGATTCATTCTGAGGCCACCAGAGACACACTAAATGAGAGCTTGTAAGACTAGTGGCTCTGAAGATTTCCTGATTGTAGCCTATCCTGCCTGCCTAGTCCCATATTACAGTGAAAGAACTGGAGAGGAGCAAAATAAATGTTTCAGCAAAATTGTTGTAGTAGCATATATGAATTACTTTATTTTCTAAGAAAGGAAATGGCTAATCTGCATGTAGTTTTATTACATTTATTTATATTATTTAAACAGTCTAAACGCACGGGCAGCTAATGAACAAAAAACTTGGGGAGGGTATTGTTTATCTATTTATTTTAGCAAAGAAGCAGGCACTTAATCCATAGGGTAGGCAGATTGTGCTTATTGTAAATTATAGCTGAAAATATAGATTAAGCAGCTGTATTATTACATATGCTGCACCTTACTTTGTTCAAATCTTGACAGCAAAGCTTTGATAACTGAGGGAGATCCTCTCAGTATGCTAGCCAAAGGGCACAGAGACCCCAGATAGTTGATATAGTTAGGACACCAGGAAATTGGATTTGGTAAATTTTTTTACAGTTCCATTTTACATTTTGAATTTCTATTATTTGCTTAAATCATTACTTTAATCCCTTAGGTCATATTACCTTTTGGATAAATAGACATGGTATGTTAGGGATGAGTTACGACTGATAGCCCTAAAATTTAGATAAATGGTGATATCTTTGGCATACAGGAGGGGAAAAAAAGGAAATTGCCATAATTCATTATTCACTGCCTTCTTTGTCTTTACCTAAGCCATCTCATCAAGAAAAAGGAAAACAGCTTTGAAGTATACTTTTATAACAGTTTAACTGAGAAGTGAGGTTAAATTTAAAATCTTGAGATGTAGCAATTAGCTAATTTTTTATCCTCGTCCTTCTGGATTTTCTAGTATCTCTCTGTTGTAATTTCCAATTAGATAAATAAACCTCAATAAACTAATTCATTTTATTAAAGTTTATGGAGAAATATAAAGACTTCTACAACATGGGCTGTGTCCCTTGAGAATAGACATTGTGTTGGACACAAATATATTTACAAATATTTAACAGAAGGAAGTAAATGATTTGTGGCTAATGAGTACTAGAGACATATTGGCTATTACATTTAGAGATATTAAAGTGGCCACAGGAAAGATAAATACTATGTGATATCACTTATATGTGGAATCTAAAAATAAAACAAACTAGCGAATATAACAAAAAAAGAAATAGACTCAGATATAAAGAACAAATTAGTGGTTACCAGTGGGGAGACTGAAGGAGGGAGGGGGAAGATAGGGGCAGGGGATTGAGATAAAAACTACTGATAAACTACAAGGATATATTGTATAACACAGGGAATAGAGCCAATATTTTATAATAGATGTAAGTGGAATATAACCTTTAAAAATTGTGATTCATTATGTTGCATACCTGAAACATATAATATTGAACATCACCTATACCTCAATTTAAAAAATTTAAAAAAAATAAAGTGGCCTGCAATAGTAGAGAACCTTTTATGAAGAAATTGGGATGTCATTAGGATAGAGGGATAGAAATTATACAGGTAGTGTTCTAGGGTGGTGGTAATATATGACATTTTTTTCCTTCATGACACTATTTTCTTACCTAGGCTGTCATACTTTTACTAGGTATAAGGAGGACCTTAAAAGCAAGAATAAGCAGTACAATAAAGAAAATTAGTAGCATGAACAGAGCTAGAATAGCTAAAACAATGTTGGAAAAAAAGAAGAAAATGGGAGGAATCACTCTACCTCATATTTAGTCTAATATACATAATGTCATTGATCAGGACAGTGTGGTATTGGCAGAGGAATAGATGGATAGAACAGAATAAAGAACTAAGAAATAACTCAACACAATCAACACAACTGATTTTTGACAAAAGTTCAAAAGCAATTCAATGGAGGGAGAATAGTCTCATCAACAATTGAGACTATTGCACTATTGGTGGTGGAACAATTGCACTATTACAACAAGAAAATGAATCAGGACCTAAACCTCACACCATATTTTAAAAAGGTCTTTGTAAAATGTGTCATTGTGAAATCAATGTAAAATGGAATTAAATGTGAAATGTAAAACTATAAAACTTAAGAAGAAAACATAGGAGAATATCTTTGAGACCTAGGGCTAGGTAAACAGTTCTGAGACATGAAACCAAAAATGCAGTTCATAAAAGAAAAAAAAATCAATAATTGGACTTCATCAAAATTAAAAACTTTGCTCTACCAAAGACTTTGTTAATAGGATGAAAAGATTAGCCACAGACTGGGAGAAAATATTTGCAGATTGCTTATCTGTGGAAGGACTTGTATCCAGAATATGTAAAGAACTCTCTAAACTCAATGGTAAGAAAACAAACAATACAATTAGAAAATGGGCAGAAAGAGCTTATAAAGGTAGCAAGTAAGCATATGAAAAGATGTTCAGCTTAGCTGTTAGAAAAATGTAAATTAAAACCAGGATAAGATACCACCACATACCTATTTGAATGGCTAAAATAAAAAAATACTGACAATATGAAATCACAGTTAAAAGGCAGAGAAACTAGATTACTCATTTATTGCTGATGGGAGTATAAAAATGGTACAGTCACTCTGGAGCACAGCCTAGCAATTTCTTATAAAATTAAACATACATTTCATATACAACCCAACAATCACACTTGTGAGCATTCACCCCAGAGAAATAAAAACTCACATCAAAACCTATGTGTGAATGCATATAGCAGCCTTATTTGTAATAGCCAAAAATGGAAACAACCCACATATCATTCATTGTTGAACAAATCATGGTACATCTGTACAATGGAATACTACTTAACAATGAAAAGAAATGAACTATAATGTAAATATACTTTACACTGTTGAACTGTATGCTTCAAAGTGGTTAAAATTGTAAATTTTATGTGTATTTTAGCACAACTAAGGAAAAAGTCAATTTCAAAAGTTTATATGCTGTATGATTCCATTTATACAACATTTTCAAAATGACAAAACTACAGAGATGGAAAACAGATTAGTGTTGCTAAGTCTGGGACAGTGTGGGGAGCAGGGAGGAGTGTAAATACAAAGGGATATTTTGTGACCATGGAACAGTTCAGTATCTTGATTGTGATGGTAGTTATATGAACCTCTACATGGGATAAAGTTGCATAGAACTGTGTATACATACACATAAATGAATTCAGGTTTAAACAAAATGCTGAAAATGGAATAAGACCTATAGTTTTGTTAACACTAATATACTAGTATTAATTTTTAGGTTTTGATAATTTTATACTACAGCTATATATCAGGAGAAGCTGGATGAAGGATGCATAGGACTCTATACAATCTGTCCTTCTTATCTGTGAATTCTACATCTGCGTTTCAACCAACCACAGATCGATTCAACCAACCACAGATTGGGAATGTTCGGGATGGAGGGAAATTCCAGAAAGTTCCCAGAACCAAAACTTGAATTTACCAAGCCATTCAACTATTTATAGAATATCTACATTATATTTACTACTGTTTACATGACATTTACACTGTATTAACTACTGTTTACATGACTTTACATTGTATTAGGTATTAGAAGTAATCTAGAGATGATTTAAAGTGTAAAAGAGGATGTAGGTTATATGCAAATACTATGCCATTTTATATAGGAGACTTGAACGACACGATTTTTTGTATCTTCAGGAGGGCCTGGAACCAATCCTCCTGTGGATATTGAGGGAAGACTGGACTATTTTTGCAACTTTCTGTGAGAAAAATTTTGAAATTTCATAATTTTGAAAAGCTAAAAAATAATTTCAAATGGAGAGAGAATGAATGGTTGGATGAATGAATGAATGAATGAACAGTAAGTAAGCCTAGCAGATGGGAGACCTGTGTGTTCTAGTTTCATCTCTGTCAGTAGGTAACAGTGTGACCCGAGGCAAGTTATTCCAGCTCTCTGGGCTTTAGTTTCCTAACCAATGAACTAAAAAGTTTTAATGATTTCCAAAGGTGTTGCCAATTCTAGACTAGTATAGAAATTATTGTTAAAACTGAACATGGCAGGTAAGGGAGCCATCATCACTTCTCAAGCAGGAAAAGTGCACATTGAATGATACAAATCTATGGTCCTTTTCGTACTATTTAAAAGTCTTGAAAGCTCAGAAAAAAATGTTTTCTCAGTCTCATAAATCTGACCTGAACTGATGTGAGATCATTTATAGTTTTTCCTTATCCTACCTAATATGAATATTCTTGCATTTTGCTACATAAATACTAATGTGTTTGATTACCGGGTGCTGCCCCAGATATTTCTGGAGTGCTGGGTAAATTGAACCTTCCTAGAATCAGAAAAATTGTGAATTCTGGAAGACATTTGGTTTCAAGGACTTTGGGTGAGAGATTGTGGACCTGTCCAAGATGGACAGTGGTATATAGGATAGAGTAGAGGTCCAGGCATATGATGTGGAGTGGTAGTATGGGAGAGGTTGAAGGTGGTAACAGTGCATCAGTCTCCTCTTTCTTCCAGTTTAACTTGTACCCTATAGTCCATTACTGCCTTGCTAATTAAATCTCATTATCCACTTGTGCATAATATATGTTTTTATTTTTAATCACTTAAATTTCTGTAAATCATATTACTTTATCACATTTAGCTTTTATAAATTCACTGCATATATTATCTACTGTCACGAACTTAAATGCTTTTAATAAACACATGAAGGATACTTAATTGTTTAAAAGGTGATGACTAGTACTTTTTTTCCATGCAGAATTGGTTAAATTTTTGTTATTGTTTAGCAGAGCTGATTTCATTGAGCAGTGTGGCTTTGTTTTCATTCATTACTCTTGACAGATTTGGCTCTTAGGATGACATTTTTGCTTAAATATTCTTTTTACTTTTGCCTTCAGAACACTCTGATCTCTATTTCAGGTTTAGATAGATGGGATCAATTTAGTGTGCATTTATTGGAGACAAATTATGACATTTAGCCTCTCTCTTAGAGGGTATTGATTCCTTGGTAGAGACTTTTTGTTCCTGACTGAGTTCACTACAGTTACTTAGCTACCTAAAAAAAACTGTTAGTCTTTTCTGCATGGTAAAATTCTTCAGAGCTCTTTGAATTTATTATTAGAAATTTAATTTTAGCCTCTTCCATGTTTATGAAAGAGCCTTTCTAGATTGAGTTCTGTAATTACTGTACTGAAAACCTACATTACTTATAAAGGACTTTTTCTTGGATGACTAGGAGAAAATTATAAATTTTAATTCATTCCACAAATATTTGAGGTGCTCTGGGCATGGATATACAAACAAGAATAAGACATAGTTGCTGCCCCTCAAGAATTCATAAGAGGCAGTATAGTGAGCATGAGCTCTGGAGTCAGACTGTTTAGATTCATGTCTTGGCTCTACCACTACCAAGCTATGTGATCTCAGGCAGTTTACTTAACCTCTCTGTGCCTTAGTTTCTTCATTTGTAAAATGAGGATAATGATAGTTCCTATATCTTAGGGTTTTATGAAGAGTACATGGGCAAATATAGGTAAAATACTTAGAATAGTACCTGGAACATAGAAAGTAGCCACATGTTAGCAATTATCATTATTATTAGAATTTCATTTTAGTGGGGAGACATGCAAATAGAGTTTGTTGAGATAAATGCTGTGGTATGTGTGAACAGTATGCTGTAGAGACAGAGAAGAAGGAAAAAAACCTCTCTAGAGAAAACTGAAGACTTCCAAAGTTGAGGTGGCATATGAGTTGGGTCATATTGGATGAGAAGGAAATGACCAAGGCAGGGAAAGAAGTTAAGCCGCAAGGAGTTGCTTAGCAAAGTGTAGGAAAGTAGTTGTTTGGTGTGTGCTGAACATGGGATGGGATGAAGCAAAAAGGATAGATTGGAACTGTCTGCTTCTGCTAAGATAGAGTAACAAATGCTGTAAACAAATAGAAAACTGGATGAAATGTATGAAACAACTACATTCTGCTTGGAATACAGGCAGCACAAGGTTGTGATTCCTATGAGTGAGAAAACAAATGAGGTGAGAGCTATGATCACTCTGACTTTCTGCTGAGACGTACTTTTCAAATAGCAGCACAGAGAGGGGGAACTTGAGCAGAGAATGCAGGTACTGCTGAGTTGAGGAGACAGATCAGACTTGGGGGAGGCTGAGACAGCTGGAAACTGTGGGACAGAATACAGAAGAGGATAGAGTTTGTGGAAAAAGTCTCCAGAAATCGAAGGTGCACACTTGAGTTTGTTGAATGCTAAGCCGCACACAGGATGAAACTCCGTGAGGCTTTGGCGCTGTGAGCTGTACAATTCTCAGAGTTCTCCCAGAGCTGGGAGGTGTGCGAGTTCTGACTGGACAATGTGGAAAGACCTTGTCGAACAGCTGGGCATTCTAAAGACCTAAGAAAAGTTATACTTTAGTAATAGGACCAGTGGTATTCTTAATTCCTACTAATTAATGTTAATTCAGAGCTAGTAGGTAATAATCCTCAAGAGGGCTGGGCATTTTCCTTTTGCCAGCTCTTGATTACCTGGGTAACGGCAAAAGATGCATTTGGGAAAAAAAAAATCTTTCACAAGGGATTTAGCCTCCTCTTCATTCGAGAACTGTGGGCCTCAGATTTGGGTGAGAGGCCACAACTCACTACTGTAGTGTTTCAGACAGGTCTCTGTTCCCTAGACCTGGAGTTTGTTCGCTTTTGGTTACTTAAATCAAAACAGATCTTAGTGGGATGGCTGTTGATTTGAGTTCTTAAGTCTGACTGATTAAATATAGACAGGGATTTCTGCTTCTCACAAGGAAACCTGAGATTTCCCAATATTCCCATATCTACCTCGCTGCCTGTGAGAGTCACCATGCGCACTTTGCTTCTGGTAATTAGCTGCTACGATATAGACCCAGCCTCCCCTGGGCTCCTCCCACCGCTTTCTGAGTTCAGGGAGTCTATTTCATTTGTAGTCCCTCCCATCAAAATCCTTAGCCCTTTCTTTGAGCCACTAGAATGATTCATAATGATTGTGGTGTGCCCCTCACCAGTCTTTTTCTTGTGTCAAGAGTGAGGAGACATGGTGAAAGCAGTATGTTAAATGAATAAAAGTGTCATATAGTTTGTATAGAGAAAAGTGGTGAGAGAATAACATCTTCACCATAGGTTTTCCTTATTCCAGAGAACCTCCCCAGACGGTCAGACTGTTTTCATACTGGGAATTGCAATTCAGTCAAGTACCATCATCTGTTATGGTAAATTAATGCCAACATGAACAAGTTTTGTATTCAATTTGTAATTTTATTCATTGTAGTTGTATAAGGACCGTAACCATACAGTGTTTGTAAGTTTTGTATTAACACATATTTAAATAACATTTTAATAAAAATCATTTAAGGCAATACTGGATGGCTGAATTTTTACCCATTAAAAATATTCTCAATATTACTCAAGATTGGGGAATACTGACTAGTTTGTGTTCTTAATTCTGGGCTCAGTTAATAAACATAAGTTGGTCATAGGTTTTTAAGTGCTGTACTACTTGATTCTTTGTGCTTAGATTCTAACAAATTAGGATTCAGACATCTGCATCTCTCTTCTCATATTGCTCAGTATCACTATATTGCCAGCTGCTTTTCATCAGTATTGTACTCTGTAATTGTCCCTTCTTTATTTTTTTGTAGGATTCAGAATTGTGTGTGTGTGTGTGTGTGTGTGTGTGTGTATTTTAAACACCTTGGAGGTCCTTTAGTTACCAAAAAATATTTTTCTCTGTTTGTGGTTTGAAGAGTTTAATGAATGTTTTTCCAAAAATATCTACCCTAGAGTAGGTTTTAAAAATGGGTACTAGATGTTAACCATTCAGTTAGTTGTTTCTGATCTAATACTTACTTGAAGTTCTTGATACATATCTTTAGCTTATGTAGTGCAGCTGGATTTGGTTTTCTTCCTATGACTCAACAAAGGCTTCTCAAAGCCTTTCATTTTTTCTATTTTTGTGCACTGAAACTTCATTTTAACAAATATTTTTAAATAGCTTTAAAAATTACCCTTCTCTTGGAATCTCCTTGGAATTTTATTTCATTTGCTCCAGAGATTTTTTTTTTTAACAAACTGAATTGGTTTTATTTCCAGAATTGTGAGGCTAGAGATAGATCTAGTGAATATTATATCATATTCTAAAAACTTAGCAGTAGTTGTTTGAATTTTCCAAGTATTGGTAATTTGTGTGAACATATTCCTTATAGTGTTTAATAATTACAGGGCTTTGGGACAGGTGCTTCCTATATCTTGAATACTCAAATATCACTAAATCAATGAAATTAATTTTATCCTCAGAATAAAAATGGCTTCACAAATCTACTTCATTAACATTTATTTCTAACTTAGGCTGTTTCTTTTATGTTGCTGTGTATTTAAAGGAATGTCATTTAGTTTCACAGGGCTAATACTAACAAAGCTTTTCTTAAAAGCATTTTTTTATGTAGTTTGATAATTTTAAAGTATTATTTATTTTTTCTGTACTTTTAATTCTCTAGTACCCATGAATTAAAAACAAATGTGATTGTATGACAATAAAATGTGCGTTGTACAACTTTATGAATACACAGAAAAGAGCCCCAGAAATGAACATCTAGAGGTTAGCGGTCCTGGCCCCAGCATTTTAATCTAATTTTAAAAATACTCATGGATTTACCTGGGCAACTTAGGAAAAAACTGGGGAGGAGCTTTTCCATCCTGGATAATTTTTACTATTTCATAGGCTCTGTTAAAAAAAAAAAGTAATGTCTTTGGTTTTGAATGTATATGAGAATGAGTTCATTTGTTAAATGGCCAGGGTGATGTCTCTTGCCCATAGAGGGCAATCCTGGGAGCTTGATGGTCTAATTTTCCCCCAGATTATATTGAGCTTCTCATTATCTGTGTGTCAGTTATCCAGTGAAAAACTTCTCTTATATTTCTGGTAGAGCTTATCTTGCCACCTGTTTGCTTCTTCCACCACTTTCATTTAGTAGTGAGTTGGGGAGTGCATACTGGTTTTAACTTTAATTTGGAATTCCAACTAATTTTAGTTTAACTTAATTACACTGAAAGCATAATATTCTATAAAGAGCACAGCAGTGCAGGGAGGCAGTACTAGCTGAGATTGTAGAGAAGAGCATGGGCTTCTGAGCTAACCGATACCTGAATTTGAATTCCAGTGCTGCCTTTTCCTAGCTGTGTGAACTATGGATTTTTTTTTGAGCCTGTTACCTCATCTGTAAAAGAGTTGAGATTGTTATTATTCCTGTCTCACAGGATTGTAATAAGGATTACATGAGACAACACTGTAAAATATTTAGCTTAAGTGCTCAATAAACATAGCTGCTGTTCTTAGCTCTTTGTGCCAAATAATCATTTCACTGTGATCTTCTTAGGTTAGCCTTCTTTCCCCCCTTTGCTTAAGTTTGCTTGAAGGATAGTTTTAGGAACCCAAAGAAATATTATAGGTGAAAATGATTTGAAAGGTATGCTGCACTGTACAAATATAAGGTGGAGGTGGAGTATTATGACTGTTATTAGAAGCAGCAGTTGAAGCTGTGTGGTATAGTGGAAAGAACATAGTTTTGGAGACAAATTGACCTGTTCAGACCTGGCTTATGTCACTTAGCTGCTGTTGGACACATTAACTACTCAGATCTTCAGTTTTCTCATCTTTGAAAATGAGAATAATAATACCTATCTTGTGGGATAATAATGTCTATTCTGTTGTGACGCTTGAAAGAAAGACCTAGGTGACAACAGAGTTTTCTTTCCTCCTTCCTAACTAGACAAGGAAGTATCCCTGGCAAAAACAGATCCTTTCTGAAGCAAAATGTACATTAATTTTGAGTTAGAGTTGATTATATTTTTACTAATGAACTGTAAGTAAAATAGGATTGATTAATGGGTTGGGCAGATGAAGAAAATAGGGGTGCTGGTTAACTGGTGGACCTGAATTAGATTTTAGAGTTCTTGAATTCGAAATGGTCTAGTATAAAGGAAGGAGTTCAAAATATGAATACAATTGGCTGTTGTGGGTGTGTTACAAACCCAGACAAAATAGAAAACAGGGAGTTGGGGGTCTCTTAGATGTGAAAGAATAGTATATGTCAAGATGTTTTGTAAACTCTAAGTCATTTTAGCAATGAATAAGGTAGTATCTTTTTTTTTTTTTAACCCTTGCCAGGAGTAAAGGGGAAATGTCTGGGGATGATCAACTTCACAAAACTTTCTTTCTGGATTTGGTATACTCTTCTTCATGGGTAAATTGGCTATTATCTGTTTAAGCAGCCATTGCTGCTACTGGAACCATATAGGCACTTAGACATCTCAGTAGTTAGGGGCCTAAGACAAGTGTTTAGATATGGTGATGCCCAATCTAGCTTTATGGATTATGAGTAAGGTGTCTGCCTCTTTATATGCCTAACACATCTTCACATCTCACTGGATGGCATTTTGGTAAAGATTCCTACAGTTTGATAAATTCTACCCTCCTATGATGTGGGGTCAGAGACTTCAGTAGCTTCCCATAATCTGTAGGATACATTTTGACTTGCGCATGGCAAAACATCCCTTCTTTCCTTCTAGTCACTTTTGCCACTCCCCACTTTCTACCCTAAGCTGTGGCCACAGGAGATAAACCATCTTTATTCATACCTGATGAGCATTGCTTCACCTTTAGGAGTCAACTCAAGTGTTAGCTCTTTTGCTAAGCATTCCCTGATTTCTCCAGGTTAAATGGCTCATTTCTCTAACTTTCATCCTCTTTAAAAATCGGAAGCTGTGACATTATTGAGCTTGCGTTCTGCAAGGTCTTAATCTGCTGGTGTCAAGTGGTGGCTGCCTTACTGGGCGTATGTTGTATATTTTAAATATATACAATTATATTTGTCAATTATTCCTCATTAAAACTGAAAAAAAAAAAAAAGATTGAACCTGTGTTCTCCAGTTCACCATTTGAGATGCTTTAGCTGGCTACTTCATGGATTATTTGGCCTATCTGTATCTTTTATTTCAGACCTCTGATTTAGGTATATGTATTTATAAGACTGTGAACTTTTTGAAAGAGATGATTTTGTCTTTATATTTATATTACCCAGCATATACTTGACACATTGAAAGCCTTCAGTAAGTACTCACAGAATTGAATTGAATAAAGTAAAACCTTTCCTAACCAGAGGCCTTTTCCTGACGTTTGCCTTACTCATTTAATTAGGTCATGATGTTTATCTTATGTATTATTCTTCATAGCATGGAACATCATGGTTGTAGATAGTGATCAACTCTTCCTGAAGAGAGAGAGGGAAAAAAATGCACTTAAGTTATAGCAGAATTGATTAAAATTAGATAGGGAAACATTTTCCTACCTGTAACGTTTGTTAGGAATGTATTACCACGATATGCTGTTGCATCCTTTTATTTTGAAATCTTCCACAGGATTGGCATATACCTTCTTCAAGACAGAAAGAGCAAAATTAAATTCCTTATGAGACTAGTGAATGATCAGAATGTTTCAGAAGATTTTGACAATATTTAATATTTAGTATGAAAATGTATTAGCTTTAAGACATTGTAGGTTTAGACAAAATTTGAGAACAAATTCTAATAATCAGCAGGTGCATAAATTCTGCCCCAAAAAATGAAATTTATCATTCCATAATTTGCTCCTCTATCAAAAACATCTGCCTCCAAAGAGTGCTTTATACTGTTGGCAAATTAATTACAAATGCCAGAAGCAATCTCTGCTTCATATGATTGTGATTTTAAAAATAATTTAGATGTAAGTTATACACAAGCCATGTTATTTTAAAGTAACAATCCTATCTAAATCCTCATATTTTGGCATTACGCATGAGTGTCATAAGTTTAAATTCTGGGACTCCCAAGCAGAAATATAAGAAAGGGCCCATTTAGAATGGAATGGCAAACATTTCTAATTGGGAGGACCCTCATTTTGATTTCTGCCCTCCTGCCCCTACCCTTTAACCAAAACCCAAAGCTAAACATCTGGAGTTATTTAGGCAGAATAAATATTCTTAAAGAATGGACCCCTAATCATAAAACTTTTTTGGCACCGAAAAATTCTCTTGGATATCTCCAAGTCACATGATTCACATGACTCGTAAAAATATCTTTAAATTCGTCCCACAAGTCCTGAGTGCAGAGCTTGGGACTACTGGGAACCGAGACTGATGGAGTTGTTCACATGCTTTTAGAGTAAAGCAGTCGTTTAGCACACAAGGGTTATTCCCTCAGCTTTTCCCTTAGACTGTTCTCCAGTGAAGGTAACTTATTTGTTAAATGATGGTTTGAAAGATGTATGCCAAAGATATAAGTTTAGTTTTATTCTCTTTTAACGTGTTTAAACAAGTTTTGCTGCAGGGAGACAAAAAGAAAACAATATCTTTCTAAGCCCCTGTCTTCAGCCTCTGCTTTGTAGTTCTGTCCCTGCAAGTAAGGCAGAGGGAAGGGAGGAGGAATAATAGCTAAGGCTTGGGAAAACACACAAACAAACAAACAAACAAACACTGGTATCAATTAAGGAGTGGAATTGAAAGGCATAGCTATGTTGCCATTAGCCAACCAATATTTGACTATCTACTGTGAATTAAAACATAATGAGGGATACATTGAGGTAAAAGGGCTTCCTGTACTCAGAGAATGTAGGGTATTCTTGAGGAAACTAGATGTAAACATATGAAGTTTAAAGTGTGGAAGTCAGAAAAAGCAGAGTTAGTATCATCGTAATTTTGAGTCAAAATCCACAGTTAACTACGTGGGAGAATTTTAACTTAATGAGCCAGAGAAAACTTTGATGATTTCGGCATATTCTAAGTCCCCTTAATTCAGGCCTATAAAACAAAAACAAAAGGCTTTTAAGATACTGGAAGGGCATAGAGAAAGTGATGCCTTCTGAGATATTCACTATGAAAGCAGCAACATTATTATTATTAAGTTTAGATACTTCAAGCAGTTTAACTGAGGGAAAAGAACATGCTCGAAGGAGCCATTTGTGTCTAGTAGAGAAACCTTAGCCTTCAGCTGCACAATAAGCTTGGTAACTCCAGAGCATCAAATGAGCTTTCAGTGATTCTGAGCTTGATATAAATTACCAAACTAAAGAGGAAAATGTTTCCTGTATGCCTGCCTTCTTCCTTATCCTTAGAACCAAAGTGCTTCTATGTTCCTCAAGATCATGTCAAAGAAGATGTTATTATCATTCTTGTCATTGTAGTCTCTTTTCTCATTTTCCTATCTTTCCTTTACTATATTTATTATAGAGTATACTTGTTAATGTGTTTTAGAGAATTATCTATTTAAAAACATCTGAATCTGTACTCATGCCATTTACAATTAGATATAAGCAGAGATACAGAGATTATCAACTTCATGGTAAATGGGCATAAACAGTCCTTTGATTGCATGGATTGTTTTTTAAAGCAAATCTGATCAAATTTTATTTGCTTTTATGCTTTATGAAGGACATCTTTTCAGGAATTTGGAGGAATCATAAAGACAAAGGACATATTGCTATACCAGGAAGGGTGGTTTTATTTTTTCCATGAAACTAAAAAAATCAATTAGGATTTTAGCATCATAATAGATAAAAATCTCTAGTCAAAAGAGCCGTCTTTAGTATGTGTTATTTGACTAAAATTTTTTTCATTTTTATATAAAACATGTCCTTGTTAGACTTTACATAAATTTATTCAAAAAGTACCCATAATCTTACCACTCAGAGATAACTACCATTAATATTTTGGTATATAGCTGCAAGACTATAAAAATGAGTTTATCCACATGCATGTATTTTTGCTTCTTGCATTTCTCTCATAGCAGTATATAGAGAATTGCTTTTAATATTAAATAAAAGTCATTTTTAATAACTACATTGTATTCCATTTATGGATATACCATAATATAATTCATTATTCTCTTTTATTAGACATTTTTTCCCTGAAATTCTTCACTGTTGTAGATAGTGATGAAGAAATTTAAATATATGTCATTGTATACTTATTTATTTTCTTAGGCTAATTCCTAACTTTGAATTTTTGGGAATCAGGGTATGCATATCTTTTTTTGAAAATTTTTCACAGTTTAATTCCTATTCATAGTATTATTTGGAGTGCCTGTTTTTCCTTGTTCTTACTAACTTTGGATATTGGCAATCTTGGCCGATTTGATAAGCACTAAAAATAACTTGTTTTATATTGAAAAATGTTAATATTAGTGAGATTGTCTTTTTTCTATGTTTATTGGCCAATTTTATTTCTTTTGTGAGTTGTCTATATCTTTTGCTTATTATTAATTGCATTTTTATTTCCTTATTGGCATATAAAAGCTCTTTGTATATTAAACATTTTACTTTTTCTCAAATGTATTTTTTCCCAGTTTTAAATTTTATCTTGGCTTTTTGCTGAAGTTTTGTTGGTTTTTTTCACTTTTTTATTTTGAAATAATTATAGATTCATAAGAGGTTACAAAAATAGTGCAGAGATGTCCCTTGTCCCTGTTATCCAGCTTTCCATAATAGTAACATCTTGCATATTTATAGAACATTATTAAAACCAAGAAACTGACATTGGTACAATGCTGTTCATGAAACTACAGGTGTCATTTGGATTTTACCAGTTTTTGCGTGCTTTCAATTGTCTGTGTGCCTGTGTGTGTTCTGTAAAATTTGATCACATGTACAGATTTGTATAACTACCACAATCAAGGAATAGAACTGTTCCATCACCACGAAAAAACTTCCTAGTGCTACCCCTTTATAGTCTCAATCTCACCTCTTTCCTAGCTGGTCATTCATTGATCTGATCTCCATTTCTATATGTTTGTAACTTTGAAATAGAATCATGTAGTATGTAACTCTTGAGGTTGGCTATTTTCACTCAACATAACATACTTATGATCCACTTAAGTTGTTGAGTGTCAATAATTTATTCTCTTTCATTGCTGATTAATATTCAGTTTTATCAGTGTATCATAGTTTATTTATCCATTTACCATAAGATCATTTGGATTTCCTCCCTTCCCCCCAGTTTTGACTATTACAAATAAAGTTGCCATGAACATTCTCATTTAGGTTTTTATGTGAACATAGGTTTTCATTTCTCTAAGATAAATGCTCAGGAGTGTGCTTGTTAGATTATATGGTAAATATATATTCAATTTTATAAGAAACTGCCAACTTATTTTCCAAAATAGCTATACTATTTTATATATTCCACCAGCAATGTGTGTGAGAAATCCAGTTCCTCTACATCCTTGTCAGCATTTGGTATTGTCAGTATTTTTTATTTTAGTCATTTTAATAGGTATGTAGTAATGTCTCATCTTGGTTTCAATTTGCATTTCCTTAATGACTAATGATTTTGAATATTTTTATCATGTGCTAACTTGCCATCCTTAATATCTTAACTCTTTGGTGACATGTCTGTTGATGTCTTTTTGCCCATATTCAAATGGATTGTTTTCTTACTGTTGAATTTAGAGGGTTCTTTATACATTATGGATACAAGTCCTTTGGATATGTGATTTGCAAGTGTTTTCTCCCAGTCAGTGGCTCAACTTTTTATCTTATTAATGGAGTCTTTCACAAAGTACAGGCTTTTAATTCTGGTAAAGTTCAATTATTGATTTTCTTTTCTTTATGGATTGAGTTTTTGATGTGGTATCTAAGAACTCTTTTCCTAGCCTTGGATCCCAAAAATATTCTCCTGTGTTTTCGTTCAAAAGCTTTGTAGTTTCAGGTTTTCCATTTACATCCGTGATTCATTTTGCACTGAGTTTTAAAGCCATAGTTATTTTTGTTTTGTTTTGTTTTTGGCATATGAATGTCCAGTTGTTCTAGGACAGTTTGTTGAAAGGAAGACTCTTCTTACTCAGTTGACGTGATTTTACACTTTTATCAAAAATCAGTTGGTGCATTTTTATTGATTGATCTATTTCTGGGTTATCTGTTCCACTGATCTGTGTTTCTCTTCTTTTGCCAATACCATACTGTCTTGATTATGATGACTATATAGTAAGACTTAACATCAGATAGAGTGACTTTTCCTACTTTATCCTTCTTTTGAAAATTGTTTTAGTATGAGCTTATCTGTATCTGTTATAGTTCTTGTGGTGGGGACAACAAAACCTGGTACCTCTCCAGCTTGCCAATGGGTGGAACTGGCTTTGGCTGAGGCCAGTAGGAGGCGACAGTACTCTGTTGGGTGAGCTTTTGGGCATTCAGCTAAGCCCGGAGTGGGAGGGAGAATTTGGGGGGGAATACAAAGTAGTTCCTAATGTTAAACAGATACATGACATCATTTAAAATTATTTTTGTAGAAGATTTTCCTTTAGTGATAATAATTTAAGACTATTATACAGTGTTTAGAATGGCATTGTCCTGCTTGAAAGCAAATTAGTATATGGCTAAGTATTCAAGGACCCTTCTGTTGTTTTCATTTTATCCACTGCTGTCAGGGACTTGGGTTTAGGTTTCTACAGCAACCACAGTTGGACTATATAATACCAGCACTTTGTGTGCGTGTGGTGTTAACTCTGATGCCTTATACGCTACATGTGGCAGAGCTGCAGTTGCTATGGAGATCAATCTTTGGACACACTTGGTTGATAACAGTGTCTCTCATAATGTGGATTTTGCTGCTGTGAGTTGACCAAGAGATGCATAAGACTTTGTCAGTGATTTCTCTAGCCGAGAATCTCACGTTTGAAAACTTTTAAGTTAACATATTTGCTCACAAACATACTGTGTGTATGTTTTGTCTTTTTTTTTTTTTAATGTATAAGCGTGCTACCTGGAAAATAGAGGGGAAATACGACTTTAAAGAATGCGTTATTAGCGGAATTTGACAGACTTGACTAGTCTATACTATTTCTAAAACACACCATAAAAATTCAAAGATTATCTTACATAGTTTTAGTAGTCTAATAATAAAGTCAATTGTCAATGGAAAAGTGAAGGAAGAACAATTCTTCTTATGAATTACTCTTACTTAAGTATGGGGTCTCATAAATAAATATGAATCTCAGGGTAGCAGCTAATAAGAACCTTTTTCTTGGGGCACAGTATCTCTAAAGAGTCTTTTGAACTCCACAAATGAAAAACATTGAGGAAGAAGAGTAAGTGACTTTTCTTTTCTTTTCCTTTGATAGTGCCAGTTAAACTATATCACAGCTCCCAGTCTTAAATTTAAGACAAACTGTCGTTGAGTGTTTTCATTTTCAGAAGTCTTGAAAGAGACGTAGTTTTAGGTTGGTATACATTCCTGCTTTATGTTAGGGAAACTTGTCAGTCATAAGCTGCTGTACTAGAGCAGTGATTCTCAACCTTGGCTGCATAGTAGCACGTAGGGTTCTTACAAAGTACTGATGTTTGAGCCTAACAAAAATTAAATCAGAGTCTCTGGGAATGGGAAGAAAGCATGGCATTGGTATTCTCTTTTTTTTTTTCTTAAAGCTGATTACTTGATACAGGCATTCTGGTTTTATTATGCTTCGTTTATTGCACCTTTACAGATACTATGTTTTTTACAAAATGATGGTTTGTGGCAACCCTGCTTTGAGCAAGTCTGTCGGCACCATTTTCGCAATAACATTTGCTCACTTTGTGTCTCTGTGTCATATTTTGGTAATTCTCTCAATATTTCAAACTTCTTTATTATTATATTTGTTATGGTGATCTGTGTTCAGTGAGCTTTGATGTTACTATTGCAAAAAGATTATGATTCACTGAAGGCTTAGGTGATGGTTAGTATTTTTAGCAATAAAGCATTATTTAACTAAGGTATATACATTGGGTTTTTTTAGACATAATGCTGTTGCACACTTAGACTACAGTAAGTGAAAACATGACTTTTATATGCATTGGGAAACCAAGAAGTTCGTGTGACTTACTTTATTGCAATATTTGCTTTATTGCAATGGTATGGAACTGAACCAGCAATATCTCTGAGGTATGTTTGTACTGATATGCAGCCAGGGTTGAGAACCACTGCAGCAGAGTAAGTTTTTATCTAGAAAAATTCTAGCTAATAGGTGTATTAGAATGCCTCAACTGATGTAATATAAACATTATAGAAAGTATATAAAGGACAGTCTTAACATCTATTAGTTTCCTGTTGTTGTAACAAATTACCACAAATTTAGTGGCTTAAAACAACACATTTATTATCTAACTTTTTTGAAGGTCAGAAGGTAGAAATGAATCTTACGGGAATAAAAATCAAGGTGTCAGCAGAGCTGGGTTCCTTCTGGAGGCTCTAGGGAGAATCCATTTTCCAACTTCTAGAGGCTACTCGTCTGCCTTGACTTGTGGCCAAGTCATTCCAACCTGTGCTTCTGTTGTCATGTCTCTTTTCTGACTTTGACCCTTCTGGCTCCCCCTTATGAGGACTCTTGTGATTATGCTCGTCCTATCCGGGTAATCCAGGACAATCTCTCCATCTCAAAATCCTATTCACACCTGCATAGTCCCTATTGCCAAGTAAAGTAGCAGTCACAGGTTCCAGGCATTAGGACTTGGGCATCTTTGGAGGGTAGTACTTGGGGTGGGTGGGGTCAGTTGCTCAGCGTACCTTATCAGCTTACCATGATTATCACTTTGGTATTTTCCTTCCTAGTCTTCTTTAATATGCATATTTTTTATCTTGCATGTACAGTTTTCTAGCCTCTTTTGCTTAGTTTTCATAACCATCATTTAAAAAAAGCCACATAATATTCCATCCACAATTATACCATAGTTTACATTTTTACTATTTGTTGTCTCAGATTTTTATTACTGATAGATCAAGCTATGATAATGTTTTTTTTTTATTAGATGGATCCTGGAATGTAGGAGTACTGAACTAAACATTATAAACGTTTTTATATTTTTTAATTCAAAATGCCAAATTGTATTTTTGAAGAGTTCTAATCAATATAAGAAATAATCAGCAACGTATGAGAGTACAAGCGTCACTATATCTTTGCCAAAATTGGTCATTATCATTTAAAAAAAAAAGACTTTTTACTAATTAGGTGGAAAATTGTTACCCTGATTTGAATTTAATTTACTTGAAATTATTTTTTATGTCTTATTTATTAGTTTCTCTTTGTATGTTTTGTTCATTTATTTCTCATGGTTTGAGTTGCTTGTTATTAATACTTATGAGATCTTTAGTGGATTTATTGTCTTATATTTCTACAAATACTTTTTTAAACACACGTTTTAAAATTTTAAATGTTCATATCTGTTTTTTCCTTTGTGATTTTTCTGTTTTCTCTGTGTTTAAGTTTTTCCACCTAGCAAAGGTTTGCAGTAATATTCAATTCTATTTTCTTTGACTTCTTTCATGATTTAGTCACTGCCCTTAGCAAATTGCCAGCAAGCTAAGTTTGGAGACTTATGAGCCCAAACTTACTGTATGACTTACTGTACGAAAGCAAATACCAAATTAATTTGGTTCCATTCACATAATTTATCAAAATTGGAAACAAATTTTTAAAAGGACTAGAGAAGAAATCTAGCAATTTTAATGCATTCCTAAGATGTTTATTGCCCTTTGCTGAAAGGTTTATTCACCATGCTGGCATGTTGTGTGTTCATGCAGATAATTGAGAATTATAGTAAGCTATCTTAGTCCATGATAAACAGACAGAATGCACTTTAATTATATTCTAATTTATTATCTGGTGAAAGTACCTTGCTAACAAATCAACCCGGATATATCTTATTGGATAGCCTTTGCACTTAGAGGAATAATCAGTCTGTAATCATAAACAACATGAACCGTACATCTTCTAGATTGCTATCATATTTATTACCCTCAAATGCCTTTGCCCAGTTTCCTTCCTGTTTGTTTCCCATTTCATGACTCACGTGCCCTCACCCAGCCTGCAGTAAGTTGGTAGAATCCTATGCTTACAGATTCTTTTTCTTGAAATAAAGTTTAGGCACATGCCCAGGAGAGAGTTCTGTCACTTTACTGTATGAATAAAATGCATTTCCCCCAGTAATAGTAAATAGAATAAACTGTCATTATAATGTACTAATATGTGATTTGTTCCCTGCTATCCTGGTAAGAACTAACATAATTCTAATTCTATAAAGAAAGAAAAACTTTGCCCCCTGGAATAGCCACCACATCTTTTAATATCTGGTTCCAAAAAGAGGTATGCAGATTAAACTGAAATAGCTCCTGTTTCTTTCTTTTGTGACAAGCTTGCACAGAAAATTGATATAAGGGAGTAGATTTTACCAAGTGAATACAGTTCTCTGATCCAGTACCTTCTTATTATTCTAGGCTCATGGCAGAATGAACAACTAATAGCACTAGTTCCACAGAATAATTTAGAAGCATTACATTTCCTTAGTTGGCTCAAATACTTTTGAATACCACCATGTTAGGGTGAACACTGGAATGGGGCTAACGTGTGAGGAAATACCAGTGTAGAACAACCTAAAGAAAATTATGACAGGTGCCCTTGATATAGTTACAATAAAGAGTTAATTGCTTTTTCTATTTCAGATACTCTTTTTTTCCTTCTCTTCTACCTCTACCTTAATGATTTTAGTTGAATCTATTGATCCTGCGTGGTATCTTTAGCAGCCAAAGAGGATAATAATGCTTATGTGAGAGTATCCTCCTTTTATGAACAAAGATCTCATACCTAGAAGAGATCTCACTAGTGATTTTGGTATAACACTGTCGCAATGCATGTGCCTATATTCATGATGCTGGTAAGTGGTAGAAGGGACCTGAAACTTCTGCATTTTAGTGCTATGATATTTTGATTTCCATTCTTCATCCAAACTTGTGTTAAAATGAAAGCTCAAAAGATATTGCTGTATTTCACTCACCCTATTTTTCCACATTGGAAATTGGTTTCGGCATGCAGATCAACTCAGGTGGGCTCGAAAGTTCTTTCTGTTCTGAAGAATTCTATAGGAATGTATGTATAATAACCTAGGAAGTGCTCAGTAATCAGTTCCATTTGAAAGTCTTAGTTTTACTTGGCTCAAATGTGAGTGATAAAATTGTAATGTAAAATCACCTTTCTTACTATTTTTATTAAAAAGCATTCTCTGTGGGCTAGATGTCATCTAAGGTCTCCCCTTAAGATTCTCTGATTATGTCCCTTGAATGCCTTTCCTCATTCCCTGTACATTCTCCACTTTCACACAGTCCCAGGTTTCTGGAGTTGCCCATGGAATATTCTCTTTAGGACCTATTCAGCCGCACTTTGCATCTGACCAAGGCATTGTTACTATTTTATTGACTTCTCCATTTTTTGACCCTTCTTGCTATCTCCCTTAAGCTACATCCTATGTGCTATCCTGTGTGAATATGAGGAAAGAATTAGGAATAACTCTTTCTCTAACTTTCCTACCAATATCCTTACTTTCCTACCAGGGAAGTCTGTATGCTTCTGTTGAAACTAGACAAAAGAGAAAACACAGTTAGGATTTGGAGATCAAATTGAAGGAGGGAGAGAGTGGTATCTTGAAAAGATACAGAAGGAAGTAATTCTGAGCAGCTAGGCCTTGTTCTTGCATCCTATTTAAGGAGCCACCTGTTTTATCCAGATCTTCAGCTATGCTTTAGAATGTTAGCAGGGGCTAACTCCAAGCCAAATCCTTCTCTGAAGCTATAGCTAGTTTACTTTGGAGAAAATTTGCTTCATGTTTGCCATCCCCTTTGCCCTATAGCTATTACTTCCCACTCTGGTTCCTGATATTTCGTTTTGTTGGCAGTATTTTCTGGATCTGTGCATTCTTTGCATGAAATATTTAAGAACCCCCTTCTAAGACTATGTTTGAACTCCATTTTAGGAATAATAGCCATACAGTTATATTCCAAACTGAGTGGCATTTTGACTTCACGGAGACCCTTTTAGGATCAAATTAGAGCAAAATAGTTTTTTATTTGGCCATATTGGAATGTAAGTCCCACTGTGGCTTCCAGCTTTATAATTCTCCCCAAAGTAGGTCTTACTAAGATCATTGATGACTTCCATATCACTAAATCTGATGGATTTATTTTAAAATGCTTTTGTCTTTTTTTTTTTTAGTTTTTTTAAACATTTTTTATTGATTTATAATCATTTTACAATGTTGTGTCAAATTCTACTGTTCAGCACAATTTTTCAGTCATACATGGACATATACCCACTCATTATCACATTTTTCCCTCTGTGATTCCCTGTGCTATACAGTGTAGTCTTGTTTATCTATTCTACAATTTTGAAATCCCAGTCTATCCCTTCCCACCCTCCGCCCCCCTGGCAACCACAAGTCTGTATTCTCTGTCTATGAGTCTATTTCTGTCCTGTATAAAATGCTTTTGTCTTAATTGTATTGTTGACAGTTTCTTTCTTCTTGGAAAACATTCTTTACTTGATGGTTTCTTTTCTCCCTTTCCTACCCCCTGTGACTATGTCACCCAGGTAGTTAAATGTTGCTGTGCCCTCTTACCGCTCTGTTCTCTCTCCAGTTTATCCATTCCATATCTTTCAATTACCAGGAACAATCTGCATCAGTCTAACCTATCCACCTAGCCTCCTTCTAATCTACGCCCCATATTCCTGAAGAACACAAAAGTAGATGTGAGCATAAACATGTCATGTTTTTGAATAGGAAATCTCAGCCTCATAAAGTGCTGATTTTCCCATGCTAATTTACAAATTAAAGTGATCCCAGTGAAAATACTAGAAACACTAATTATAAAGTGCATATTGAACCCTGAATAACTTTGAAAAAGAAGAGCAATGAGGAAGGACTAGCTCTTCCAGGTATTAGCATATTATAAAGCTTCAATTAAAGCAATATAGTACTAGTGCATGAGTTGACAGACTAAAGAGAAGAATTGAAAATTCAGAAATAGATTATAAAATATAACAACTTAGGATATGGAAAGCAGTGTCTCGTATCAGTGGGAGTAAGGATGGACTCTAATAACTGGTATTGGTGTAACTGTGTAGCCATCTGGAAAGAGAATGTTAGGTCCATACTTGACAGTGTATATTTGGATAAAATCCAGATTGGTCAGAGATTTAATAAAAAATGTAAAGCCATGTTGGATTTAATTATAACCTTAGAGTTATAAAACCTTTCTAAAATTATGACTCAAAATCCTAAACTCAAAAGGTTGGTTAATTTGCCTTTTGAAAATCTGTATGACCAAAACCCACCATCCCACCATAAGCATGGTCAGAAGAGAAATACAAGATTCATTGCAATTCTTATCAAAATTCCAATGGCATTTTTCACAGAAATAGAACAAACAATGCTACAATTTGTATGAAACTGCAAAAGACTTCAACTAGCCAAGCAATCTTGAGAAGGAAGAACCAAGTTGGGGGCATCGCCTCCTAATTTCAAACTATATTATTAAGCTATAGTAATCAAAACAGTATGGTATTGACATAAAAACAGACACATCAGTTAATGGAGCAGAATACAAAGCCCAGAAATTAACCCATGTATACATGGTCGTTTAATTTATAACAAGGGAGCCAAGACTATACAATGAGATTAAAGTCTCTTTAATAAATGGTGTTGGAAAAGATGGACAGCCACATGCAAAACAATGAAACTGGACCATTTTATCTTTCACCATACACAAAAATCAACTTAGGATGGATTAAAGTCTTGCATAAAAGACCTGAAACCATAAAACTTCTAGAAGAAAGCATGGGGGTAAACTCTTTGACATCAATCTTGGCAATGATTTTTTTTTTTTTTTTTTTTGGACTTGACACCAAAAACAGGCAAAAAGCAAAAAAAGTCCCAAACAAACAACTGGGACCTCAAACTAAAAAAGCTTCTGTACAGCAGAGGAAATAATCAACAAAATGAAATGGTAACTTACTGAATGTGAGAAAATATTTGCAAATCATGTATTTGATAAGGGGTTAATGTTTAAAATGTATAAAGAACTCATACAACTCAATACAAAAACCTGAAACAATTCAATTAAAAGATAGGCAGAGAATCTAAACAGACATTTTTCCAAAGAAGATATACAAATGGCCAACAGGTACGTGAAAAGGTGCTCAACATCACTAATCAGAAAAGAGCAAATCAAAACTACAATGAGATATCATCTCACACCTATTAGAATGGCTGTTATCCAAAGATAAGAAATAAGTGTCGGCAAGGATGTGGAGAAATTTTGCACTATTGGTGGGAATGTAAGTTCATGCAGCCACTGTGGAAAACTGTATGGAGAGTACTTAAAAAATTAAAAATAGAACTACTGCATTATCCAGCAATTCCACTTCTGAGTATTTATCCAAAGGAAATAAAATCACTGTCTGAAAAAGGTATCTGTGCTCCTATGTTCATTGCAGCTTTTTTTTATAAGACCTGAAACGGAAACAACCAGTGTTCATCAACAGATGTGGATAAAGAAAATGTGATACACACATACACATACACACACACACACACACACACACACACACACACACACACACAAACACACAAACACACAGAGACTGAGAGAGAGAGATAGAGAAATATTTAGCAATTAAAAGGAAGGAAATCCTGCCATTTGTGATAACATGGATGGACCTTGAGGGCATTATGTTAAGTGAAATAAGTCAGAGAAAGGCATGTACCATTTGATCTCAGTGAGACAAATGCTGTGGGATATCACTTATATGTGGAATCTAAAAAAAAAGAAGAGCTTACAGATACAGAGAACAGGTTGCCAGAGGTGGGAGGTGGCCAAAATGGGTGAAGGTGATCAAAAGGTACAAACTTCCAGTTATAAGAAAAATAAATTCTGGGGATTAATGTATAATATGATGAGTTAGCAATACTGTAGTCTATATTCGAAAGTTGCTAAGAGAGTAGATCTTAAAAGTTCTCATCACAAGAAAAAAAATTGTTAACTATGTGTGGTGATGGATGTTTTCTAAACTTACTGTGTCATTTCACAATATATACATATATCAAACCATTGTGTTGTACACCTAAAACTAATACAATGTTATATATCAATTATATCTCAATTATACATTTTAATTAGAAAAAAGAGAAATACAAGTTGAAGGAAAAATTTGCAATTAATATTGCAGACAGTATATATATTAAGAGCTCATAGAAACACCATAGAAAAATGGGCAAATGACATGAACAGGTAGTTGACCAGAAAAGGAAGTATAGATGGCTCTTAAACATGTGAAAGAATGTTCAACCTTACCTAAGAAAGAAAAATACAAATTAAAAGCTTCAATAAGATACAGTTTCTTACCTATCACACTGGTTAAAATAAATAAATAGATAGATAGATAGATAGATAGATAGATAGATAGATAGATAGATAGGTAGATAGATAGGTAGATGGCTTGGTAACTCAGTTGGTTGTCCAGGCACTTTCATACATTGTTGATATATATACACACATATATTTGTTTTCATATTCTTTTTCATTAAAGGTTATTACAAGATATTGAATATAGTTCCCTATAATATACAGCAGAAATCTGTTGTTTATCTATTTTTATGTATGGTGGTTAACCTTTGCAAACCTCAAGCTCCCAAATTTATCCTTTCCCACCCCCTTTCCCCTGGTAACCATAACATTGTTTACTATGTCTGGGAGTCTTTTTCTGTTTTGTAGATGAGTTCATTAGTGTCTTCTTTTTTCTTTCTTTTTTTTTTTTTTTTTTTTTTGTTTCTGAAGATTCCACATATGAGTGATATATGGTATTTTTCTTTCCCTTTCTGGCTTACTTCACTTTGTACATTCTTTGTTGGAACTGTTTAATGTTTGTTTCTCCCTCTAGAAAGTAAACCTCATGAGTAAACATGATTATGTTTACTTTGGTCAAAGATAAAAGTACCTATTTCAGAGAGTTGGGAGGATTAAATGAGATACATGTTACCTGCTTAGCATAGTACCTAGCACATAAGCATTTAATACTAGTTAGATCCTGCTATATATTTTGTTTTTAGTAGAAGGAAATAATATTATTTATGGATAAATTAACTGCATAGAGTTTAAAGGAGAATTCTGACTCTCCTTGACCACAGTAAGGATTACCTTTGGAAGGGAGTAACTAGTCTTTTTTGTGAAAAGGGAAAGAGAAAATAGCTTTTACTCCCACTATTCTTGGCGCCTGTATCTGTCACACTGCAAGAAAGCAGGTTTTTTTCCAAAATATTTTTTCTCCTTTTCTAGTTGCCTTTCCCTCCCTTCCTTTCCTTCCCTTTCTTTTTTTCTTTTTCTTTTTTTCCCTTTCCTTTTTCCTCCTTTGTCAAATAGCAGGCAATTTCAAAGAAATTCACAAAATAGAATTTTTCACTTGGAATCTGGGATTTTATACATGAACTTGCAGATCTGTATTTTCATATCAACCAAAGTTGTAAAAATCAAGTAAAATTCAAGACAGTGGGATCCAAAATGATACAACAGGCATTTCTAATTGTGCCATAGGGGACAGGTTTATTGTGAATCATGAGGGTCATACTCTCTATCATATCATTTTTAGGATGGCTTTAAAAAGTTTTAAAAATTACATTCTAGCTGTTTAATATTTTCTTCCAATGTTCTCCAGTTACCATACCCTCATTTCAGTTCCTGACATTTTGAAAGTTGGTAAATTTTTTGAAGTGCCAGGCTTTTACTTTTCATAAATTAAGTAGGTATTAAAAAGATTGCCCTTTTGATTTTCTCCTTTGTTTTTTTAGTTTTACATTCCTTGAATGTTGCTGCTTTCAGGGAATTAGAGTCCTTAGATGCAAAATAAGATAAGCATAACTAGAAAGTATTGTTTCCTGTTGTTTTTCTTCATGGCTTGGAGAAGGGTATGCGTGGAGCAGAAACTGGGAGATCTATATTCTCCTGGGGGTTCTTAGATCTGTCTGCTTAGCTTGTAGAGTAAGCTGAAAATTTTGAATTTCCAGCCTTTTTGAAAAATCAGAAGTCATGGCAACAGTGGGCTAGTGTTACCACTTGACAGCAATTGGCAGTGCTCTGTAGATGTGACAGAAGCCCTCCAGGCTGCTGTAGCTTTCTGTCTCCCTGCTTCTCCCCGGATTCATTTCCCTCTTGCATCATTAATTTACATTCCTTGCCTGGCTTCTGGCTTTATTAGGCATTTGAGATTGTGACCCCTGGCATGGAGAGGAAGGACACCAATAGGTTAAGAGCAAGAGAGGCTAGAATCTGTGGTCTGCTGAACTGGTTCAGTTCTCAGTCTCAGAGGTCTTCCATCCCTGTGGCAATCTGATCCAGGGAATTCTTGGTCTCTTCCCTGGTAAATGAGATTTTTTTTTTTTTTATGGCAATGGATGTCCTGTAGAGATGAGTTTAGGATGGCTAAATAACCACTGAATAAGGACTACAGTACTACCCAGTCAGGGCTGGTTTTACCTCCACGAGTGTTTTCTGGAGCTTCCTGTAATTCCTCTAAGTTTGTTGAAATATGTTACTTGTTGATGAAAATGTTTGAATTTTTTTTCAAGAAGTATTTTTGAGGGGAAATAACTCATAACTAACAAGTTGACAAGTTGGTAAGTGGCCTAGAAAACCAAAAATTCCTCATACCTCCAAAATTCTGAATTTTTCCCCCATTTTTTTTCACTGTGGTAAAATATACATAGCATAAAATTCACCATTTTAACCATTTTAACGTGTACAATTCAGTAATGTTAAGTATATTCACATCACTATGCAATCATCACCACTATCCATTTCTAGAACTTTTTCATCATCCCAAACAGAAACTCTGTGCTCATTAAACAATGACTCCCCATAACCCCTCTCCCCGGACCTGCTAACCTCTATTCTGTTTTCTCTCTATATGAATTTGCCTATTCTAGTTACCTCATATAGTAGAATTAACATACAGTGTTTGTCTTTTTGTGTATGGCTTACTTCACGTAGCATGTTTTCAAGATTCATCCATATTGTAGCATGTATCTGAATTTGGGAATCATTATAATGTTGTCAACTTTTCAGTTTACAAAAAAAATTACTTTAAAAGTGTATTATCTGTTACCGCAATTTCGTAAGAGAGAAAACATTCTAACAATAAAATGTAGGGATTATCAGAGAATTAAGGACAGAATTTTTAAATAGAACAGCACATTATATTACTCTGTTTTATTCACCATTGTAGACTTGGTTGTGAGTCAGTGTTTGCAGATTACTGGTATAGATATAAATGTTTCTGAAATTTAGAGGAAAGAAAAATCGTAATTGCCTGTATTGACCAAAGGTGGAAAGGTGCCAGTTAAAGGGCAATGTTTGGAAAAGGAAATTTTCAGGGAAAAAAGAAATTGCACTGGTTTTAGACATGCTGAATATCCAGGGTGAAATTCAGCAAGCAGTTAAATAAGTTAGACCTGGAGATAAGGACATTTAGGTATCTTCAACCTTAAGGTGACAGTAGCAACCATGAAAATGGGCTAAGTTTCCAGAGGGAAAAATGTATGGTAGATAAGGAAGGCAAAGGGTAGCTAGAGGTTAGAGGTTAAAGGCATGGACTCTGAAACTAAACTGCTTGGATTTGAATTCTGGTTTCACCAATTACGAACTGTATAACTTTAGTGAGGATACCTTATATTTTCTTGAGAATTAAACAAGTTCTAAGCACTGTAAAATGCTTAGAATATTGCTTGGCAGATAGTTAATGCTATATAAGTGTTGGCCATTGTTACTTGGTAGTAGATTAAGTAGTAGCAGGCTATTGCTCCTGTGTAGAAAATAGATAAAATTACAAAAATCTTATCTTGAAAGGTATAGAGCCGTGGAAGCAAAAGGAGGAGGAAAACTCAAATTCTAGAGAGAGAAGACCTCTTCTAATGTGAACTGAGATAGCTAGGTGTTTTTTCCTGAGAGCAGTTGCCAAGTATGGGCATGTTCCTAGGATTAGGTTTGGTCTAGGCAGAGGGAGTTCACAGGGGACAAGAGAATTCAGAATAACTTTTAACAGTTGTGAGGGCTGGTTTGGCATGTGGAAATCTAGGTGAGCCCAAAATGCACAGCCTTTTTTTTCTCCACTAGACACTTGCTAATGGGACAGAGTGGGAGATTGAGGCTAGCCTGGAAAAGCTGAGTAAAATCTATTGCAGACTCATGGTACTTAGGAGACTTGCTAGGTTCTCAAACTTCTTGATTTCAGGACCCCTTTTCAATCTTAAAAGTTATTGAAGACACCAAGGAGATTTTGCTTCAATGGATTATATCTGTTGCTATTTATTGTATCAGAAGTTCAGAAATTCTAATAAGAGAAATTTAAAATATTTATTACTTTTAAATAACAGTAATAAACTCATAATACGTTATCATTAATAAACATTTTTTGAAAAATGATTATATTTTTCAAAAACAAATATTGAAAACAGTTGTTTTATATTTTTGTAAATCTCTGGCTTAATAGCAGAAAATTGATTATTCATATCTGCTTCTGCTTTCAGTTTGTTGAAAAGTGTTGTTTTGGTTGAAGTAAATGAAGAAAATCTGGCCTTACATAGATACGTAGTTGGAAAAAGGAAGAGTAATATAATCGCTTTTACAGATAATCATGAATTTTCTTTTTGATCCTATGGCAAAACTTGACAGGTGGTAGTTTCTTAGAGGTTACTTGTAGTGCAGAATCTGAAACTATGTCAATGAACTTTGTATATTGTTACATTAAAATCCATTGTTCTGTCTTGCATTTTGAATGGATCTTTTACCTACCCACAATTTTGTATAGGTCATTTGGAAATATTGGTTCACTGAGGTATACAAATCTTCAATACATTATAAAATTCCCCACATATTTGTTGCTATCACCACTGGTCTCATTAGAAAAGTACTAAGTTTTGGAAAGTTGTCAAGATTATGTCGGCCAATATAAGTTTTCTGCAATTCTAATTTTTGCTTGAAAGTTCGAATTTTATTTATGGCAACAAGTGCTGTTATTTTTATCCCTTTAAGTAACAGACTTACTTACTACATTCATTTTTGAGAAAACACCTGCTGAGTATCCAAGTTGAAAGAGTAATTTATCTATTGGTTGTTCTTTTAAGTAAAAATGGTATCTCCTGAAAAAAAAACCCAGCTAATTCAGCTTTTCCTTGAGACAATTACCATATTTTGGTATACAACACAGTACTTTACACATGCTTTGATTTTGTAACGTGGATTATTACAAAAGATATATACTCTGGGTCAAGATTTAATAAAATTAACTATACTCTTTCATCAAGATGCCCTTAAGTAAAACTGGTATTTTTCTTATTATGAGTGCATGGCACTGGAGAACATAATTGTGTAGTTGGTATCACTGCCTTGATTTGTGCTGAGGCTGGAGAAGTTTTACCTACTATTTCTTTTGTACCATCAGTGTCAATGTCAACACAGTGAGAAACGCAAATGATATCTTAGTTATATTATAGTTTTTGTTTCATGAACTCCCTCCTGAAAAAAAATCTCAGGGACCCCTGTAGGTTCACAGACTGTACTTTGAGAATCATTAATCTAGAGAAAGGGGCCTGCAACAAACACTTGACTGTTTCATCCTTGAGAAATTTGAAAATAAAGATGAATGGAGTCTAACTAAAGATACATTTCAATCCTAATCCAGCTCAGTTTTTTCTGCCTAAAGAGAAAAGAGTAATCCTCTGTGGGAAATAATATCAACTACAGTCTCTACAGTTATTTTATATATAGTGTTTGACATACAGTCAAATATTACAAGAAAGGAGTTTCGCTTCTCACCATGAGAGAATTACAGGATCTGGAATTGCCTGCTCTCTATATAGACAACTAGAAAACTAGACAGATACTTGAAACAACTGTCTTCACATACTGGGCAACAGGCAACATAACACTGTGATTCCAAAAAGAAGGGAAAGAGAAGAGGTGAGCTCTATAATTGCTTTGGCTTTCTGCCCAGAAGCAATTTCCAGATCATGGTGCAGGGAGGGAAAACACAAATAGAACCCTGTGATATTGCTGAGTGGTGTGAGAGACAGATCAAGAGTTTGGGGAAGCCATGGTGGCTAAAATTTACAGGATAATATGCCGTACAAGAAAGAGTTACACAGAGAAAGAGCTCTAGAAATCTATATATGAGTCCCTGATTTCTGCACATAGGTATGGTGAAACACTATGTTAGGAAAAGAACAACTGCCAGGAAAAAAGTTATTAACAGCTGTAAACTGAACAATTCTGAGAGCTCATACAGGACAAGAAATCATTTGAGTTCACGTCACTAGAGTAAAAAGACCTCACTGAATACATGAGGTATTCAAGGAAGACTTCAGAAGGATCACCCTTTGTAGTGGAACTAAATCAGCTCTAGAATAAAGGCTATTCTAGACCCACCCTAAACATAAACCTCATCAGATTGGTTCACATGTAATTTAACTGCCCAATAGAACAAAATCTAATCTTCTTTAACAAAACCTAACACTCAAGAACATAAAATCAGCAATATTTAGCATACAATTAAAAAATTAAAGATTTGTCAAGGAGTGAGAAAACATAACTCATAACCAAATGAGAAACAGACTAAGAAAGGGTGGAAATGATGGAATTAACAGACAAGAATGTTGAGACAGCTAAAATCAGTATGCTCAGTATAGTAAAGCTATGAAAGGAAAATATGAATGAACATTATAATTAGAGAAATGGAAGATATAAAGAACCAAATGGAGCTTTTAGAGATGAAATGTAAAGTATTTAAGTGAATTTCACTTGATGGGATTACAGACAAGTTAGATCCTACAGAAGAAAAGATCAGTAATCTTGAAAAAAATAATAACAATCCAGAATGAACATAGAAAGATAACTTAAAAAATTTACAGAGCCTAATTTATATTTATATCAATATCAAGTGGTTTAAAATAGGAGTAATTAGAGCACCAAAAGATGGAGACTGGAAAACTATTTTGAGAAATAATGCCCCAAATTTTCAAACTTTGATGGAAATGTATAAATTTCTAGATCCAAGAAGCTCTCAACAACCCCCAAGCAGGATAATCATAAATGAAATCATATCAGAATACATCATAATTAAATTTCCAAAAAAAAGAAATTGATAAACAGAAATTCTCAAATTCAGGTAGAAAAAAATAGGCACATTGAGTACAGAGGACAAAAGAAAATTACCATAGATTTCTATCAGAAACTAGAGAAGATAATAGAGTAACATCTTTAAAGTAATGATAGGGGGAAAAAAAACACGTCAACCTGGATTACTGTATCCACTGAGAATATATTTTATTAAAGGAGGTGAAATACTTTTTCAGACAAATTAAAGCTGAGAGAATTCATCACCAGCAGACTACTGCTGGAAGAAATGTTAAACAAGATTCTTCAGACAGAAGGAAAATGATACCTGATGGAAACTTTGAGCTATACAAAAGAATGAAGAGCTCTGGAAATGCTAAATATGTGGTTAATAAAACAGAGTTCTTTTCCCTCATTTAAAAACTGAAAAATAGTTAACTCTTTAAAGCAAAAATAATAGCAATATATTGTGGGATTTATAACATATGAGGAAGCAAAATGTATATAAACAACAGAACAAATAATAGAGAAAGAATGGAAGTATACTGTTAAAAAGTTATTATACATGAAAGAGTATAATACTATTTACAGGCAGACCATGATAAGTAAAAGATGCATAGTGCAAGTCCTAGAATAATCACATTGAAAAAAGAGTGAACTAATAAGCCAAATAATGAAGATTAAAATGAAATACTAAAGTATATATATTTGTTAAAATATATATATACACACATACTCAATTCAGAAGTTGACAGGAAATGAGAAAAAGGAACAAAGAACAAATGAGACAAACTGAAAACAAATAGCAAGATGGTATATTTAAACCCAGTCTCATCAATAGTTGTATTAATTATAAAAGATCTAAATACTCCAGTTAAAAGGCAAAGATTTTCAGGCTACACAGAAACTTTCTGCTGTCTATATAAAACTCATTTTCAGTAGGAAGACTAAAGTCATAATATATACCAAACAAACATTAATCATAAGAAAGCCAGAATTGCTGTATTAATTTCAAAGAATTAAACAAATATTCAGAACAAAAAATATTATAAGGGATAAAGAGGAACATTTTAAAGTGATAATAGGGTTAATTCATCAAGATGGTGTAACTGTTCTTAATGTATATACACATGTAATGACAGAGCTTCAGAATACATGGAGCAAAAACTGACAAGTGAGATAGACAAATCCACAGTTATGGTTGGAGATTTCAACATTCATATCTCAGTGACTGATAGAACAAGAGTACATAAAATTCATAGGGATATGGAAGGCTTACACAACACTGTCAACTAACTTGACCTAATTGATATTTATAGAACGTCTTCCAACACTACAAAGTAAATACTCTTTTCAGGTGCATCTGAAACATTCTTCTAGATTGACCATATGCTGGGTGATTTAAAAAAAAAGTTTCAATAAATTTAAGTTTGTAAATCACACAAAGAATGTGCCTACACCAAACCCAGAAATAAATTAGAATTCTTTAACAGAAGATATCTGGGAAATTCTTAAATATTTAGAAATTAAACAACAATTTTCTAAAATAACTGATGGATAAAATAAAAAATCACATGGAACATTAGAAAATATTTTGAATGATGATGAAAAAACATGTCAATTTGTGGAATGTAGGCAATTGTCTAATCTTCTACCTGAATAAACTAGAAAAGAAGATAAAGTAAACCCAAAGTAAGTAGAAAGAATGAACTAATAAAGAAAAGAGCAGAAATCAGAGAAATAGAAAATGAATAAACAATAGAGAAAAATTAATAAAACCAATTGCTGTTATTTGAAAAGATCAGTAGCCTGACCAGTATCACAAAAGATACTGAGAAGGGTAGGTTGAGACATGGGCAGTCCCTAGTTAGGCATAAAGACAGTGTATTGAGTCATGGGGCAGGGGCAGCAAGAGAAGAGCTCAAACAAAGGCCAGGCTTCAAGAAGGGGAATGCCAAGGTTGAGTTCTTAGGGAAACTGTTCTGGGATCAATTCAGAGTGTGCCTGTACTTCTCACACTTGAGTGAGGTGAAGAGAAAGTGAATGGAGGCCAGGATGGAAGTCAGGGGATATAGCAAGTCATCTATTGATATCAACGTAACTGAGAATGAAAGGAAGTGTGTGTGGGGGAGAAGGGGCACGGGGTGGCAGATAACCTGTCACTTAGAAGAGAGTAATGTTTGATTTTCCCTTGTGAAAAATCCTTTGACTCTATTTCTGCATTCAAAATTCTAATGCTGTGAAAGCCTTAGATGTGGTCTTTTTCACTCTCAGATTTAACCTAATGAATGTTAACTTAAAGTTGTATTTAGTAAGAAAATGCCCGAACAATTTTTTTGAGAATTTTCAAGATGAACATGAAAGTGAAAATCAAGAGAATATGCAACTGCTTGTGTCCCTTTCCCCCTTTAAAGGTGATTTTTAACAGTAAATATTTTATTTCATTTTATTACTTTTTTTACTGTTACTTTTTATTGCTGCAGGTAGTAGCTGACCATTTTATATACTATAGACTAAGTAGAAATAGGCAGAGAAAAGTTCTATTAGGTTCATTTTAGGTGAAGGAAAATCATTGGGCTAAATTTTCAAATTATTTTCAATAAGAGAAGAGTCTAGGATTAATATTGACATAAAATTCAAACTTTATAACTGGTTATCCTTTTTTTAAAAGAAACTTTTCCTATTTGAAAAATGACTAAAGTACTTTTTATAAAACATTTATTAATGTGCCTGGCAAAAGAGAAATGTCTAGATTCTTTATCACCAGATGTTAAATTCTGGTAGCTTATGGGGTCATTTTTACTGCCTGTCATTTTTGTACTTGTTTGAATTGCTTCAATTTTAAAATAAGGAGCATGTATCTTTATTCAAAACCTATAGAGCTGTTAAAAAAGTGGCTAGCACATAAGAAACATAAAGTAAATGTTTATTGAATAAATGAATAAAATGGATTCTGTGGGGAAATTAAGTGTAATATTTTTTATTACTATTATATTAGGCTTAGTTATAATATGCATTGGTATATTTGACATACTGGAAAGTCATTTTGTCAGTAGTTTTAGTTTGTTGTGTGCTCCCCACCCCACCCCCATGAAATATGTGGGTTTGTGCCATTTTAGTATACTAGAAATACCTGTAACTCCCATCAACACCTACCTTCCCTCATACAGCTGTTGAAGGGGGAAAAGCATCAAGACAAATATTTGCTTCCAAATGATTTCTGTACCCTCTCTGTAATCCCCCCACCCCCCTGCTTGGAATACGAACTATTTCTGGCAGCTGGAGCTCTCTAAGGAGAATTAGTCCTTACCACAGCAGACAGGGTTGTACAAAGAGTTAATTTAAAAATACAGTCTGTTTGCTACCAGCAGGATAGAAGGTAGCTTGTCAGTTTTCAGTATCTTCTTTTACTCCCTCTTACCCTGTAAGTGGTCTTTTTTAACTCTTCCAATTTGTTTCTTTCTTATCTCTTGAGATGCAGTATAGTGTTGTGGGCCTCCGAGTTCACCACTGATCTTATGAGTAATGGGATTTATTTTCCAGTTGCCATGTTGTCATTGTCTCTTCCTCAAGAATAAAATACTTAAGCCCTAAATATAAAACCTGAATGGAAAGGAAGTTCTAAGTTTCATCACCAATCATTGTTTCTTCTGCATGACTCCCTTCTCATCAGTTCAAGTAGCTTTATTTAAAGCATCGTTGTATATTTTGTACAGCTAAGAATTATAAAAGAAAAATTTTTTAAAAATTTTAGAAGTGATGGAATCTAGTTAGATTTTCATTGATTACCAAATACCACACGTTCAATTGTTATGCTTTAGATTTTCAACAAAGGATATTAAGAGTAAAGGTACACTTGACTCATTTATCTGATAAACATAAAGTCCTGGCATATCTGTTTTCCTGACGTATCTATTTTCCTGGCATTATTTTTCTTTTTTTTAATTGTAGGCAGTTATAATGTGCCAGTTTCTGGTATACAGCATAATGTCCCAGTCATACATATATATACATATATTTGTTTTCATATTCTTTTTCTTTAAAGGTTATTATTACAAGATATTGAATATAGTTCCCTATGCTATACAGAAGAGATTTGTTTTTTTAATTTATTTTTATATATAGTGGTTAACCTTTGCAAATCCCAAAACTCCCAAATTTATCCCTTCCCACCCCTTTTCCCCCTGTAACCATAAAATTGTTTACTGTGTCTGCGAGTCTGTCTGTTTTGTAGATGAGTTCATTAGTGTCCTCTCTTTTCTTTCTTCTTTTTTTTTTTTTTTTTTTTTTTTTAGATTCCACATATGAGTGATATCATATGGAATTTTTCTTTCTCTTTCTGGCTTACTTCACTTAGAATGATGATATCCAGGTCCATCCATGTTGCTGCAGATGGCATTATTCTTTTTTATTGCTGAGTAGTATTTCATTGTATGAATATACCACAACTTCTTTATCCAGTCATCTGTCAATGGACATTTAGGTTGCTTCCATGTCTTGGCTATTGTATATAGTGCTGCTGTGAACATTGAGGGGCATGTATCTTTTCAAACTAGAGTTCCTTCCAGATATGGCATATTTTTTAAATATATTTTTTATTTTGGAATAATTTTAGATTTACAGAAAAGTTACAAATATGTTGCAGAGAGTTCTTGTATACCCCTTACCCTGTTTCCCTGTTGTTAACATGTGACATAACCATGGTATATTTGTCAAAAGAAATCAACAGTAATAACATTACTATTAACTAAACACCAGGCTTAATTCAAATTCTACTAGCTTTTTCACTAACATCCTTTTTCTGTTCCATCCAATCCAGGATACCACATGGCATTTAGATGTCATGTCCCCTTCACTTCCTCTGTTTCTTTGGCAGTTTATCAGTCTTTAAATATTTTTCATGGCTGTAACAGTTTCGAGGAGTATTGGTCAACTGTTCTGCGGACTATCTCTCAGTCTGGGTTTGCATGATGTTTTCCTCATATACACTGAGCTTATGGATTTTTTTGGAATAATACCACAGAAATAAATTGCCCTTCTCATTACGTAGTGTTAGAGGTACATTCTATGAATATGACTTATCATTGTTGATGTTAACCTTGAATCATATGGTCAAGGCAGTATTTACTAAGCTTCTCCACTATAAAGTTACCCCTATCCCCCCTACTCTGTTTTTGACTAGTCGTTAAGTCCAGCCCTTGCTCAAAAGGAGGAGGTAGGTTAAGCTTTTAGGGTATCTACATAAATTATTTGGAATTCTTTAAGGAAGTTCTGTCTTTTCTCCTTCATTTATTTTTTCAGTCATTCAGTATGGACTCATGCATGTTTATTTTACATTTTGAGTTATAATTCTTTACTGTGTTATTTTGTTGCTCAAATGGTTCCAACTTTGGCAGATGGAAGCTCTTTTGGGTTGGCTCTTATGTCCCTTTGATATGCCCCCACCTTTTTTTTTTTTTTTTTGAACACTTCTTTACTTTCTGGTACTTCAAAATGCTGTGAACTCATCTTGTATTTTCCCTGCCCTAGTCCTAGAACCAGCCAATTCTCCAAAGAGCCTGGTTCCCTGCTTAGTGGCATTTAGAATCTGGGCAGTGAGTATGCTCATTGCTACTAGAGTGTCCTAGTTTCTAGACCTTCTCAACAGAGTAAAGAAATATATGTATACATACTAATCTGTATATATATATTTTATATATATCTATATATATATACACACACACACATCTATAATTATTTTTGTATCTTTTCATCTGCATTTATATTAAGCTAAACATGGGTTTATAGTGGGTTAATGGGTTCATAGTGATGATGCTGACTAATCCAGTACCACAGAATTCTTTCTAGCTTTCCCCCTTGTTTATCTGAACTTCCTTCTTCAACTGTGATTAATCTGGCTTCTACCATCCATCATCCATTTACTTATTTGTTCACCTGTGGTATACATCTAAAGCAGTTTCAGAAATATTAACTCTTACTCCTGTGAGAAACAACCCACTAACTAGCAGACAGTGTTCATGTACAGTTCCTTTTTATTCTGCCCTTACTGCTTCCAGTTAAAACATGATTTTCCAAAGTAATTTGTCAGCTTCTTTTTTTTTTTTTATCTTGTTCTGTGTTCAGTGAGATTATGTCATACATTTATAATACAATTAGATTCTTTTGACACAGCCTCCATTCCAGCCTGGGGCCCCCAACTTCTGGGCTGATTTTTTAATGTGCATACATTAAAGTTCACTTTTTGTTTTGTAAAGTTCTTTGTGCTTTGCCAAATATATAGTGTCATGTATCCACCACACAGTACCATACAGAATATTTCCATGACCCTAAAAGTTCCCCTATGTACCCTCTTTGTGGACCACTCTCCACTCCCCTAATCCCTGGCAACCACTTAACTGTTTTTCAGCTCTTTTGGCTTTGCCTTTTCTAGAATGTGCCCTTTTATTTGCCATTATCTTAAAGCCAAACAGAGCAAATAATGCTTTTCTTTATTTACAAATTTTCTGCCTTCTCTCTCTACTCACTTTTCCTTGTTCAGACAAACATAATGATGTTGGCAAAAATGAGAGTTAAAGGTTTGCTGAGGAAATTTTTGAGCAGCTTATTCATGTTATCTACCCAGGGTCTCTAGAGAAAGTTCATTTAAATGACAACTGCTAATATTTCTAATTCAGGCTGCTGCTTCACTTAGTCATGCAAGTGAGAATTCCGCTCACAGGTCAGAGGCCACAGGTGCACCTGCAGGCCTGTCATCTCATCTTTAGAAACAGCCAACTAACTCTTCTGGTCTTTTTCACAGGTGGTGGGGAGAGGCTGGGGAACAATGCTGTTTCCAGATGTCAAGGTCTAAGTAGGTCAAGTCAGACACTCTTTGGAAATGTCTAGTCCACAATGGTCAGAATACCAAAGCACAGTGCAGTGGTTAACAGAAAGTTGACAAACCTATCAGACTTATTTGAGGATGTGGTGGCTTGTGTATTAAATTGCTCCACTAGTGATTTTCCTTTCCTTAGATCGAATTCAGATGTGATTCATGTGCATCTACTATTATGGGAGAAACACAGAAGAGAGAACTCTAACTTTGGACTTCCCTGGTTTATTTTTAAATTTTCCATTGCCTCAGATCTTGGGGAAATATTTTGTAGATTTCTTTTATTACTGACAGTGATTGCTTGTTGATCTTCAAATTCTTTCAAACTCAAAAGATCATTTTATGATGAAAGAAAAAATTGTTAGGCTTTTGAAAGAGATTTCTTCCTGGTTAAATGTGATTTAGTTAGCTTCAGTGTTGAAGTACTATCCTAGCCCTATGCTGTGCCTTAATCTTGAGAGCATCAAGAATTTTGGACATGTCGGCTAACTTCCATTGGCCCTGGCTGGTTCTTTTGTAAAATGAGAATATTTGAACTAGTGAGCTGTTGGATACCTTCCAACTCTATAGTCTGTGGTTTTATGATATGAGTGGCCATTTTAGATTTTACTCTAAAATGAATAATTACCAAAAAATGTCAATGATTTAAATGTAAGCTTTGACCTGCTGTGAGCCTTAGTAGAACACATGTTTACCATGTTAAAATGACATTTTAAAATAGGATCAACTTTTCAGATTTTGTTTTAATTGTCTTTGAAATCTGTATTCCCGGTATAATCCTGTTTACAATGATAGCCTTTCTGCATGTATCACGTATGCATGAAGTTACTTTGTAATATCAATAAGTCTGAATTTTTAAGTCTACCATTCCTCATTGTACAAATATCCTTTGTAAATTGTTTTGATTCCTGTATATGGGAACCCAAAAGAAAAGTGAAAAAAATCACTATGTTCAGCACCAGATTCTTTTCCCTGTGAATATATATGACTATTAAATAATTAATACAATCTTCATTTTTAAAAATGTATTTGAGTTGATCTTTAAAGAGAAAAGTTTGTAGGCACGTTTTCAGAGATGCTTTTTTAGAGGACAGGCTAGAGAATGAAGAGGGTTGGGAAAGGGAGGTTAACCTTCCCTTCATTTAACATGAAATTCCAAAATAGACGTTCTATTTACTTCACAGTTAATTAATAAGATCTTTAATACTACACATGATTTTCTGTAAGCTTGTTACTATACTTTCCAGGGAGTGATATCCCATGTTCCACTAAGCAATCCTGTTACATTTTTTGGGTTGTGTATTTTTGTTGATGTACAGTAGTGCTTTTTAAAGGTAGAATTAGCAGCAGCTGGAAAGTAACAGATTTGATGAAAGTTCCAGGCCACATAAAATTGCTACTGTGTACTTCACACCTAAAGGAACATTATAACTGTGCATCCATGTATGCTTAGCCTGGTGTAGTTGTCTGTTTCATGGAATGGACACCAGAAAGCCATTAAAAGGCACAAAGAAATAAATGGACTTTTCTCTTTTTGTGTCTTCATCAAACCAGTATTTGCAGAGTTCCTTCTGTTCCTCCTCTTATTAGAGCCCACCAGGAATCAAACATTTCATATTTGAAGAACTGTATAAAACTTCCTCCTTTGATCCCTCCTCTCTGTAAGAATTCCCAAATGCCAGCATTCTTCCTAGTTAAGCTTTCATTCAGCCTTTTCTTTGTTTCCTTTCATAATTTAGTAATTGCTGATTATTTTATTTATTTATTTTTTAAAGATGTTTTAACTTGCAGGCTTGAGATCTCAATTTTCTTGGTTTCACTGTCCCATAGTAAAAATCGGTCTATCTGGCTTTTACTGAAGCTTCCTTGCTGAGTACACATGCAGCAACAGCCTGACTAGAGAGTAATGATAGTTAGTTATAACCATGACCCTAAGGCAGTGTAAGATATCCAGATGTTTTCTGACTTATTCAAGAAAAATAAGATCATGATCAGCTTAATTTGTTGTACATTTTGTTCCAATTCATTTGACAAGTACTGATCTATGTAAGTAAGATGATGTTAACCAGAATACCCCAGTTCCTGATCCAAGAAGGTACCAGGAAGGTTTGTTGTGTTTTGCTTCAACTTTGTAGAGATGTCCTGCATGAAATGTATTTTTAATTAAAACATTCAAGAAGTTAATGCTATCACCCTTATATTAGGGTCATGTTCTGAAGATTTCTCGAATCTTTCCTTCCCAAAGTAAATGGCTGAAGACTAACTGAGATGAAATTCAGATATTAGTATTCCTCTGGAAAACCTCACTATAGTAGTACTTCCTTCTAACCATTCAGATTCCCTAGTCTCTCTCTCTCTCTTTTTTTTTTTTTTTTTTTTTTTTGAAGACTACCTGCACCTGCTGGAACTCCCTATTAAATCCGTGGCTAGTCTGCTTATTTGCTCTTTGCCCCAGTCAGGTTTGCTTACTCAGGCTTACAGTGCCACTGGCCATTTCTGTTGGTTTGCCACAGATCACTACTGTAACTGACAGTGCTCCAGATCAAGTGATCCCTCTCTGGCAGAGGTGACAAAGCTGCTGGTTTTCACAGCCTGTCCTGCCCTGAGTGAACTACTGCACTGACAAAGCCAGGAGTAGGTGTGGGAGCAGCCCCTGGCAAGGATGTCATAAACTCACACTGTTCCTCCTGGAAGTTCAGTAGTTTTCACGAAGTGAATACCCTTAAATTCCAGAGTGCTAAAACTTGCTTTTGACAGATTTGTCCAGCTTTATAATTGCTGAGGGAGGATTTTTCAACCACCTCACTCCCATGATGTAATCAGAAGTCTCTATACATTTTAAAGCAGTACTGATTTAGGTTATGTTACGTGTGTGATCCCACATTTTTTGTTGGTATTATTTATAAATAATATCCCATTGCTTAGTCTTTTTTGGAGCAGAAGTTTTCATTTCTGTTATGTAGACATATAGATGATTTGTTACCTAAGTGAAGTAATACTTTAGAGAAAAGACACTTGTCGGTTCAAGTAGAAAATGTTAACCCTGAAAATTTTCCTTGAAATACAAATTTATAAATGAAATGGGTCAGAGAACATCAGTTTTTTCAGAGCTGTTTCCTTTTTAGTTTGTAGCAGCATATTGCCTATAATAACTAAAGAATCTTTTGTTAAAGTAATCCTGTACCTGTGTGAAATGTCTGCAATATATAACTAAAATGCAGGATGCCTATTTGTTTATTTAATAAATTTAGAAATTTGTTAGCACATATATGGTGTTTGCTTTAATATTTACAATTATTCAGGGAATATCAAAGGAATCTGTGCTTATTTGTCATAATAGGTTTAGTATCATTTGCCAAATTAATGTGTTTTTTAAAATGAGAACATTCTTTAAAATGTAAAACACCATTTTGTTGAAATTTTAATTTTTTGCAATGAAGGTTTTCCAAATAGGATTTGGGTATTTATCATGTATCATGAATATTGTAATATATGTAAATTATAGCATTAAATGCAAAATACTTTGGTGTTGCAGTTTTTTACAACTAAAAATAAGTTGTCTTCTATCTAAATGAGATTTCTCAGTATCTCTAACATTTGAAATTAAGTTTTCATGTACCATAAAATTGCTGTTTCAATTAGACTTTGTTAAAGGAAATACTGCCCAATATGTAAATTCAGACTTAGTAGATTATGTACAAATTTCTAATGTTGGGAGATGTCATCATACATAGAGTCAAAACAAAACAGTGTTAACAGAGCTTTTCAGCCTGTAGGCATCCCTTTGTGAAAACACAGACCATTCTTTTCTTTCACTGAAGAAACAAGTTTGTTGAGAACATGAAATGGAGACCCCTTGGTAGCTTTTCAAGTGAAGTCAAAACCAAAATGAGCAGCACTCTCCACTTGATGATTATGATTCCCAAATTAATCAGTTGTCCAGACTACATTTTCTTTGCTTGTTTGTTTTCAGTGCAAAGCCTGTGGGTTTCCAGAAGCAGAGGGGGCACTAATGGCAGTGCTGTCTTTTGGACTATGCCCTCCATTGGCTCTAATTCTTTTAAAAGTTGATTCTGAGCTGATTCATGCTTGGTCACTGATTCTCAGACATTCCTTTCCATCTTTCTCTCTTAGTGGTCTTCTTGTAGAGTACTTCTACTTGCCCTATGCCCCAGATTTTTAATGAGGTGCTACCATTACGAAGCAATTGTTTAAAGTGTTATACTTCAGTAGGAATGAAGGCTAGAGAGCAAGAGAAGATGCATGAGGCAGAGGAGGTAAGTTCTTCCCCTTCATATGTTAATTATGTAGACCTGACATTTGCTTCCCACCTCAATTACTTGGTTCTTAATCTGACATTTTCAAAATCTCCAGTATAATAAACCTTAACTACTTTTGAGACCTTTGGAAAGTGTGAAATATGAGAATGGTTTTATAACAAATTTTCCCTACAAAATTCATGTACAGAGAACAAAACCACATCGTTTTAGTGCTCTTAGGCCACTGGATAGGTTACATATACACTAAATGACTTACTCCAGAACACCAGCCTGGAATTGAAAGAAATTTGTGCTTTAGCGAAATGACAAGTTATTGTATTTTAGAGGAATAGGTAAGGAAATGCTAAAGATTTCTTGGAGGGTGACAGAGCTTTTTCTAATTTGAGAAACTTTAATATAATGAAAGATAACCTCTCTCTCATTAGGAACATGGACCTATTCATATTTCTTTGGAGTTTTGGGCAGTTAGTGGCAGAAAACTGTAGAATCAAAACCCAGAACATACCTTGATATTGAATTTGTGATTTTACTCCTCTATTCAATACCCTAATGCTTGATGCCTTAGAGCTGAAGCTATCTTTCAAAAAATCCTAAAGCTTCAGATTTGGTTTGCCACTAGATGTGATATTTAGTATGTGCCATTAGCTTGAAAAGCAACACAAAATATATTAGTCTGCCTTATCAAGTGTTCTCAGTCAGGGATGATTTTGCCCCCTAGGGATATTTGGTAATGTCTGGAGATATTTTTGGTTGTTTCAACTGGGGAATGCTACTGGCATCTAGTGGGTACAGGTTAGGGATGCTACTAAACAGCCTGTATGCCCAAACCCTTAAAACAAAGAATTTTACAGCTCAGAATGCCAGTAGTGCCAAGGTTGAGAAATGCTGGTCTTTTTTTCCCCCCTTATTTGAAGTATAGTCAGTTATAATACATCAGTTTCTGGTGTACAGCATAATGTTTCAGTCATACATATATCCATATATTCATTTTCATAATCTTTTTCATTAAAGGTTACTACAAGATATTGAATATAGTTCCCTATGCTATACAGAAGAAATTTGTTGTTTATCTGTTTTTTTACATAGTGGTTGACATTTGCAAATCTCAAACCCCCAGATTTATCCCTTCCCATCACAATTCCCCCGGTAACTATAAGATTGTTTACTATGTCTGGGAGTCTGTTTCTGTTTTGTAGATAAGTTCATTAGTGTCTTCTTTTTTATTTTTTAGATTCTACATATGAGTTATATTATATGGTATTTTTCTTTCTCTTTCTAGCTTACTTCACTTAGAATGACGATCTTCAGGTCCATCCATGTTGCTGCAAATGGCACTGTTATATTTTTTATTGCTGAGTAGTATTCCATTGTATAAATATACCACAACTTCTTTATCCAGTCATCTGTCAACGCACATTTAGGTTGTTTCCATGTCTTGGCTATTGTATATAGTGCTGCTATGAACATTGGGGTGCATGTATCTTTTCAAATTAGAGATCCCTCTGGATATATGCCCAGGAGTGAGATTGCTGGATCATAGGGTAAGTCTGTTTTTAGCTTTTTAAGGAACCTCCATACTGTTTTCCATAATGGCTGCACCAAACTGCATTCCCACCAGTCATGTAGGAGGGTTCCCTTTTCTCCACACCCTCTCCAGCATTTATCATTTGTGGACTTTTGAATGATGGCCATTCTGACTGGTGTGAAGTGATACCTCATTGTAGTTTTGATTTGCATTTCTTTGATATGTAGCAATACTGAGCATTTTTTCAAGTGCTTATTGGCCATTTCTATGTCTTCATTGGAGAATTGCTTGTTTAGATCTTCTGCCCATTTTTGGACTGTTTTTTTGTTTGTTTGTTTGTTATTAAGTTGTATGAGCTGCTTATATATTCTGGAAATTAAACCTTTGTCAGTTGCATCAGAGAAATGCTGGTCTTATCAAATTATTTCCTCTTAAAATATCACCATATTTTTAAGAATAATGATTCTATTACTGACTTTTTCATCAGTCTCTCAAATTTTTAACCATTTCATTTCTACAGTGGCTTTTACTAGATATTTGTGGTTACAGATCATGCAGGACCATCTTTATTCCCCATAGAGTAAGATGCAAAAAGTGTAATCACTTAATACTTCTGGAATAAGTAGAAATAATATCACTATCAGAACATATATAAGTTTATAAACCAAATGATTAAAAAAGAAACTAGATGCAGGTAAATGTAATAATTTGAAATAACATCAACAATAATAATTAATGCATTGAATTTTCCTAACATCTTTGGGAGATAAGTACTATTATACTGCCTTACAGTATTATAGTATTTTGACAGTTTATGTGGTCAGATAGTGCTATCATTTTTACTTTAGGCAAATTAGCCTCATTTTACCTTATTTTCTTGTATTGAATAAGTGTATTGAACTGGATTATCCCTGCTGCAGTTCCAACTCAACATTCCAAGTATTTTTATTAAGATGTGTAGATGATTTCTCATAAATGTTCAAATTTTAATTGGTATTTATAGATAAGATAGTAAAAATTATCAGAGGATAACCACTGCTATGTATGTTTTTCAAAATAAGTAGTATATAAAGTGGTGAAATGCACTGAATAGAGTAGGAGTGTATGTGATTCCCTAATCTAGTTTTGAAAAGATAGATGTGTGTTTGTTTCATTACCTGTTTAAGTCTGAATAAAAATTTAGTTCTTATGAACAAAACTTGTTTGGTCTTGTCAGTTCAAGACAAAAAGCCACTCATCAATTTTTTAAAATTCAAATGAGGTTTAATATGGAGATTTTTATTTGGGGACTTGGGAAATATTGTACCTAAACTTCAGTATCCTCCGTGATCAGGACCATAGAAAAATACCTTTGTATTAAATTGGACTCTGGAAAGCTAGGCCTTGCTTTCACATGCTAATAGTTGGAATTTAAATTTATATTTATTTTTAATCAGTTGCCTAGTACTAAAATAAATTTGGATACCAGCAGCTCATAATAGTTAATAGCCTGTATAAATGGGTCCCAAGACACCTGTTCCTTTGTTGTTAATGAAGCTCTATTTTATGTGCAGGAAGACTAGAGTTCCTGTTGATTCTCTGTCCTAGCGTATCTCCCTGTCTCCTGTTTGCATATTTAAATAACATTAAGAAATGTTGTTTCCTCTTGTTTTCTGTCATCTCTAGAATTCTACCAGACACACTTATTCCCTTTAATAGGTTGTTTCTTCCCAAATGCATTAGGGTGAATTTTTTTCCTGTTTTGTGGGTTTTGAATATTTTTTGGAATTAAACCCCAATCATGTTATGAGGATTTGATGTAAAATTATGATGAGTTAATAGCACCAGACACACAAATAGCCAAATAAAGTTTCTCAAAGAAAGAATAAATGACTTGAAAATTTAGTAGCCAGTGGAAATGTAAGAAACACAAACAAAAATGTAGAAATCATCTCCAAGGCTCTTGTGTTATCTGAGATTATGTAGCTGTGTACTCTCCTCCCTGTTCTCTATCACTGACAATTTGGAGAGTTTTTGGTTATTTTATTTCTGTTTGCTATTTCATAGCAAGCAAAAAGTCATTGGTCTTCTTACAAATAATTTGAAAGGAGAAAACCATAAATATATGAAGTACTATTATCACAATCTACCAGACCTTTGCATTTTTCTACATAGTAGTATTTTGCTATGAATGTGTGGCTTGAAATAACATTTGTAATCTACAGAATTCATTTCTACTCTCTTTTGGGGACAGTATATTAACAGGTTGTTTTTTAAATTGTTTTTTTTTAATGTGTACTACAGAAGAAGATAAAGGCAACCTTCTTATGCAGATTTTCCTTCTCCAAATGCCTGTATTTTCACTGCTGTTGGTGATAGTTTAAATGTCATTCTTGAAAAAAAGTATATTATATCTCTGAAGTAATAAGTGAGAATTACACTGCTGATCATTTAAGCCATTTCTTCAGAATATCTGTTAAGTGCACTGGAAACCCAGAAAGCATTTATTTTCTTGACTGTTCAAGGTGGAGAATAAATACATCATAACCAGCTCTGAGTATATCTCCACAGGAGTGAAAATAAATTCACTATTCACAAGTCTTCCTGATAATGATAATCTTTGGAAGAGGTAAACATTACTATCTAGAATAGTTCATGAGAAAAGTTTTTTCACACCTCAGTCTTACATTTTGTTGAATTTCTTCACAATAAAATTTACTACACTAAATAAAGCAGTCCAGCAATTCCTGATCTTTAGTCCTGTGACTCTCTGTAATGAAAAAGAAATCTAACTCTGAACTGTGTATCTTGAAAAGATGAAAGTGGTGATTTGAGACCTCTTTCTCACCATGGGTAAAGAGAAATGTGAATCTTAGTCCCTCTGGTGTTTTTTTTAATGCTGGCTGCATATTTAAATCACACCTGAGGAGTATTTTTAAAACACTCATGCCTAAAAAAAGAAGAAAAGAAAAAGAAATACCCATGCCTGGACCACACCTCTAGTGATTCTGCCTTAATTGGCATATGCTAGGATGTGGGTATTGTTATATTTAAAACTTTGCAGGTGATTCTGTTTTGTCACCGGGGTTGAGAACCACTCTTAGAAGAAGTTAACCTAAACTAGGGGCTATCAGTTGCTAAATACTCTCCCACAATACAAGTGCTATAGAAGGTAAGCTGAAAACCCTCTGAAAAGGACCTCTGGTTATGTTGTCACTCAGGTAGTGATCACTTGCTATAGGTAGGCATGTTTTATTGGGTTGGATGAGCTTGACAACTTGTTAGAGACTCTCCAGCCTCATGTGAGAAAGGAGGCTCTTTCCTGGGTTCTCCAGGTTTAAATAATTCCCCCAAATTGTATACTAGGAACAGTTTTTGCTAGACTGTGGAGTTTACTGTAGCTCATCCAAGATACATAATTTAAATTTTTTTTCCAAGTTTTGAATCAAATATAAATCTGAGACAGTTTCTACCAGTCTTAAAATGTTTTAATTGAAATTTTTTTTTTGTCTTTCAGTTAAACCATGATATACTTTATGTCATTCAGATTCACTCCTTTCATAAATATGCATACTCTTTTCCTGTATTTCCATCATGGATATTTCTGCAAAATGAAATATCTCATTTCCAATGAACTTGCTTTGATGTGAGAAGCATAGAAGAATTTATAAATGATAAAAATCACCAAATTTAGGGATAGATATGTGAGAGGGAGAATGTAATACTGGCACTGTTTTCCCGATGTTCTGTAAGTATAAATCAAAATGGCCATTTATATAATTTAAAATAGTAAATATTGTCCCAAGTGTTTTTAAGGTAAGCATTCCTTGCCTTGCTTGGAAAACATGTCAGAGCCTCTAAGATGGGCCTATTGAGAAGGGTTGCCAACTCTCCTGCAGAGCCGCGGGCTCACATACAGCCCTTTCTGACTGACTGCCTTCCAGACACAGGGTCACTGCCTCAAATGTGTTGATAATTCGTGGCGGAATTGGCTGTTCAAACTTTTACTGCCAGACTAATCACATTTATAGTTTCTTGGCTAATTTCAGTTTTCTAGCAAATGGAACCTAGCAAGTTACCACAGTCAAATCAGTGGAGTTTGGAGCACCTGCATTTCTGAAGGCACTACTTTGTGCATGAAATGGAATCTGACTTTTAAACAACAGCGGTTTTGCCATTTGCTTTACAGCCTATTGTTTATTGTAAAGAAACTCTTTTGTGCTTCTTAATTTCTCATTTGTTCCTTAAGAAAAGATGGCCAAGGAATATGTTTACAGACGTGGTTCCACTTTTATTATTTCAATACATTATTTTCTCCTCATCAGATTCATATTTGTGGTGATATGCCCTGCATGGCAAGTGCTGAGAAAACATTTGTACAAAGTCTTGCCAAGGAAGACTGTTGACTCTGTGGAGTATAGTGACTTCACTGTTCAAGATCCTCATGTGTTTATTAAAAAGGAAAAAAAAAAACCCACCCAGATACTAGTTAATTATATTTGTCTGTCTAAATTACTAGATCTTGTGGTTAGTATATTAAATTTATTAAATAGTTCATGTATTCAATACTATATTACAGCAGTTTTATTGATACACTGGCAAAGAAACAAACATGACCACTCTTTACCATCTGTTTATAATGCTATATAAAGAAGACCATGTTGGTTGCCATGGAAACCACATTTCCAAAACCACTGAGTGTTTGCTTAAATTCTCCAACCTTTTAAAGTCATAAGCTTTTTTTCCTGAGAGAAAGAATAGAAAAATACATTTAAAATTTTCCAATGATTTTCTTAAAGTCATTTCTCTGTAAAATTCATTATTATTTCTAGGCTGATATTTTGCCTCAGGATTTCATGAATTAAACTGAGGAACTCTTGAGAATTTTTCTGGCATTTTCAAGAACTGGGGAGAAAATGTTAACACTATCCTATTGAAGGCTGCCACCTATCTTTATCCTAAGTAAAGGCTTTACTTCTTCAGGAAAACTATTGGTGTTAACAATAGAAAGGAGTTGAGAGGTGACAAATATAATAACATGGTATCTGAGGAGGAAAAGCATTTTTGATGTAGTTACAATGGCTAACCACGTTTAATTATTGCTGTCATATTAGTTAATATGAGAAAAATTACAGCAGGAGAGTACTTGACTTTAAACACAATGGTTCTGCCTTTAAATAGTGTGGCTACTAAAGAATACTTTGTTATAATAACCATGAATAAAACCAACTGATATTCCTGGGAATCCTGCCTAGGGAAGAAAGAAGTGAAATATATGTTTTACTGTTGTTCTTACTGTAAATGAAAATCTAGAACTAATTTTTCCTAATCCCACATGATTGTGTACACCCACATGTTTTGTTTATACAAACCTGGTGTCTGCATAGACACTCAAGAAGCTTTTTGCTATATTCTTTTTTTAAAAAAAAAATCCTCTTTTCAATGTCTTAGAAGTTATTCTTAACATTTTTACACTGGGGCAGGTGAAATAGGATTGCATCTGTTCTAGCTTTCACTAAAGCCAAAAGTCATTGGCTATGTGGACAACAATAATACTGATAATAGAAGTAACTGATGCACATTGTGCACATAGTTGTGCCAGGGAGTATGCTTAGCATTTTACATGCTAAATTTTGCTCCTAAATTTCATCTGCCCTTTGATATTGGAGTTATTTCCTTACCTCAACACTGTTGGTTTCTGGGAACCAAAGAAATTCAATGAATAAGCAGTAATTAAGGTAGCAACTTTGGAGTCAAATAGTCCCAATTCTGAATTCTGCCTTTCCCACTTACTTTTGACCTGGGACAAGAAACGAACCTATCTCTAAGCCTCAACTTTCTCACTTGTAAAGTGGAGATAACTGTAGTACCTACTTCATAGAGTTGTGAGAGTTGTTGAGTGCATGTAAAGTGTGTAGCTCCCAGTATGTGTTGTAAAAATGGTAACTTGCTCCATAATCTCCCATTCTTATTGCCCATCCCCTTGCCCCTCAAAAGTCAGTCAAAAGGATAGGCAGATAGGTCCATAGGTTCCATTGCCTTATTTGGGGGGAGGGGAGAATCTATGCCTTATTTCATTACTTTTTCTTATTTCTAGTGAAATAAATAGGCTATTATTTTCAGTCCATGGCCTACAAGTTTTGGGGAAGGAAAACTAGGGGAAGGGGAGAAATGGCATTCTCACAAGGCAAAGCCTAATGTGACTACATACAGCATTTTCACATTTCCCAGCACTTTATAGCTATAGAGCTGTCCTTTACTTTTTCTTACTTTTTAAAAATGAATTATTTTAGTATGAGTTAGGATTAAATACAGCTATTAGGATAGGAACAAAAAGTCTCCAGACATAAATTTCCTGTCTTAATATATGGCTAGAAATAAAAACAAAATGCATGTAAATTTTTTAAAACTAAGTAGCCCTTCAATCAACCATTTCCATAGAGAAATTTACATTCTGCCCAATTTCAAGGAAAGGACCTGAGGTGTTCAGCAAAGAATGATGAAAAATGTGATCTCCTCCTTCCCTGAAAGTTATAATTTTGTGGACTATTTTAGAGGATTGACTGTCGCAGGCCACCAGAAGGGCACAGAGCCATAAGCCACAAGGTGGGCCTGTGCAGATCCTCATTTCAGTGTACGACTCTTTGGCTGTGGTGTAGACCCTGGCTACTCCTGCAGTCTGTGAAGGTTTTTGTTGTTGTTGTTTTTTAGTTGTGGTTTTTAACATGGACTGCACTTTTCACGACAGTGCCAACTTTTCTCAGCCTCTGTGTGAATGGGGGCTATTCAAGGCTTCCCATGGCTCTGTGTTTAATGGACCACAAATCCTCTGTCTCTGTGCTACTTGGAAGTCTTGTTGAACTTGCCTATGAGGAGAAGGCAGCCCCCAACTTCTTGTCCAGCTCTCAGTGCACCAGACACGAAATCAAGAGAAGTTGCAAGGAGGTGCTTTGGAGAAATGAATTTTAAAGATATTTTCACACCTCTTACCTAAAAGATACTTCTGAAGCCCTAATTCTAAGCCATCGCTTCTTTTTATACTCTTTGTATTTTAATGCTGCTGCGATTATTATTTTTCTAGGTTGCATTTAGAGGTAGACATCTGATTGTCTCTCTTATTAGCTATATAGTTATGGGCAGGTTACCTTATTAATTAATTCATCGAGTATTTATTGAATGTCTATTTGTACCAGGCACTTTTCTAAGCACTGGAGATACAACTGTGGGAAAGTAAATACACTGTAACATGCTTACATTCTAGTCAAGGAAGACAAATAATAACCAAAATAAATGAATACAAATATGTAGTTTATCATTGTTAATCACTGATGTGGAGGAAATAAACTTTCTCTGTGAGCCTCAGTATCCTATCAATAAAATGAGAGAAACTATCACCTCACAGGATAGTTGTCAGGTTAGATGAGCTGGTCCCCAAAAAGGCTTGAGGATATACCAGTGTGGAGGAGACAGTCTCCCTCCAGGTAGCTTGCTGGCAACCTGGTAAATGAAGGATTTCTTCCCAGGCCCTTTTGACCTGCTAGAGTAGAGTAAATGTTAACTGTTCTCTGAGGATGAAATTGGCTAGAATAACCTATATGTGATTTGTTCCAGGTGTCTCTCAATTCGGTAGGTGCTATCCTATTAATTAATGCACAATAATTCTAATAATCATCCTAATAATTAATGTCATGTAAATTAAACTTTTAAAAAATCAAATCATGCTTTCCTATAAAAGTCATATTTTCCTATTAACACACATAATTTGAGAAATGCCACTATCATAGTAATCATTTCTGTTTACTACCTCTGTTGGTAGCTGTTTTAAATACCTGTAAGATATTAGTGTTATATCAGTGGCAATATTTCTGATTTTGAGAGCCAATAGGTTTGAACTTAGGCAGCCAAACATGGGATCTTTTCTCTGGTGGAAATTCTTTCTGTGGAAGATGAACACAAGTAGTCTGTGTCCTGCCACCCAACACATCTTATTCTCCCATGTTTTGATCTCCTATACCTTGATGTCAGTGTCAATTTTGGAAAAATAAAGGAGATTCTCCTGAAAATTTTGCACTTGATTTCTGAACCATTAGGTTGCAGTAATATAGTTTTAGGTTTTGATTGTTTTTTCCATTCATTTTTTTAAAAACTTACTTCTCCTGCTAAAATCAATAATGTATTTCACTTTGCTATCCCTCTACCCCCACTTCAGTTTGCCTTTGAGGTATTATCTGTTTCTCTATAAAGTGTTTAAAAATTTTTCTCGAACTTGCTTGTTTTTACTGGCTTCTCCCATCTGCTGTTGTATCCTTTACATTTGGCTTTAGTCTTTTAATAATATATTGTATAAAGTTAATTGAATGATCTTCTGTCTTTTGTCTTTTCCAACCTGTCCTAATGTAAATATTCTAAATTTTGCAGTTGAACCACCATCACTAGCTAATAGGACTGATACACCAAGTGCTAAATAAATAGTTATTACTTACATTGAGATATTCTTTTTAATAAAAATGTGCTTGTACCCGAGTAAAACCAAAGAAAATTATAGAAGATTAATCTGAGAGTTGTTCTCTTGCATTTGAGTGGCAGAGTCTTGAAATCTGGACTGCAAGTTGGGAAAAGCACTGAACATCAAGGGAATACTCACTCACGTTTGGTTGATTTATTCTGTGCACAGACGGACTGTGGTAGCGGGAGGTGTGATTCACAGCGCGTTAGCTCTTAGCCAGTGTCCCTGCTTGAGTGGTGGTGTGAGTCTTGTGTGTCTGTATGGTGTAACGATGCCTATATTCCTGTACTCAAGTTTTCTGCCCCTTTGCTTCAACACTAAATTGATTCTTTTTTTTTTTAATGTGGACAAAGCAGTCTTATGTAAAACTTATTGTATGAGATCATTCTAACAGAGTTTTTAGTGTGACCAAAATATATTTTAATGGTTTGTTTTTATTACGTTACTATTTTAAAATAAATCTTCAATTATCGTTTGAGTGGGTTAATCTTTATTGGCTTTTTTTTTCCTGGAGGTAGTTTAATTCTAAAGTGGCCAGCCTACATCTTGCTACAAACCTGACTGATTATAGCATTATTTTATACCTCTTTTTTATTTCAACTGTATTTCATTAAACTACTGGGGTTCATTTATTAACTATTTCTAAAAGCTCCTGGCTTGATTTCCCTCCTGCTCAGCAACCCCTCTGCCCTACCCCCGTTCTACATTCTCTTTTCTCTTACTTGCTTTCTTTGCAGCGCCTGTCTTCAGCCACATGCCCATCAAGCCTAATTGCAGCTTTGGGAGAGCTTTGGTTCGGCAGTTCTTTCACCTGGCTGTCCCTCTGGAATTTAATGTGAGTGGGATGTGCTTGTGGCCCTCGAGCCATGTCAGTGGCTGCTACAGCTCTCAGATTCTAAAGGCTGGTCACCTCAGGCCCTAAAGTTGTTTCAAGTCTAGGGCATTTTAGTCTCAGGATAGATGTGGCAGGAATAATACAATTTGGGTCATTTTGTCAATGGAAATTAACCTCTAGTTCTTCTGCTAATTTTATATAAAAATCTGTGACATACAGACTATTTTTAGTCTCCTTCAAATTATAGTGCTTGAAAACAATATACGTAAGTGTTAATATTTTTCTTTTACAACTGAGTAATACTACTGTCGTTGAATTGCTAATCATGTATTTTTTTAACATCACTTCTTTGATACCATTTAAACTTTGACCTTGTATCTAAACCTTAGAGAAATTAAAGATGAAATACGAGAACTCAAAAGGCACCCAGCATAGGTTTCCAGGGTTCATTAAATGTGGGTTATATTTTTTTCTTCAAATGAGAAATACAACTATTATGTAGTAAGTCATCTGCTGTCTTAAAATTCTGTTATTTTGAAAATTCAATTATTGCTTTTGTGCAATTTGGAAAATAAGTCACACTTAATCTGAAAATGCATTGATTAACACTTATTACTGTTTAGGGGTGTTTTCTTCCTGTTTTTTTATTTTTTAAATAAAATATTTTAAAGACACAGAAAAATACATGGATCCTTTGTGTATTGATCACCTATATAATGACACCCAGATTTTAAATGTTAATGTTTTGTCATATTTAGTCCTAGTTTTTTCCCTTGACCTTGTTTATATGTATATATGTGCAAATATTGAAGCATAATTGAGATATTTTATATATATAAAGTTTTATATGCTATCTTTTCATTTAACATCTTAAGTATTTTCCCGAGTCATTAAAATTTTTTTAATTTTAATTTTAATTTTTGGAGGGGGGAGATAATTAGGTTTATTTACTTATTTTAATGGAGGTCTTGGGGAATGAACCTAGTACCTTGTCCTCTACCACTGAGCTATACCCTACTCCTTCATTTAAAAAATTTTAGTGCTTTGTTGCGACACTAAATTTGGTCTAGTATATGAAGAGATTTTCTATTTTTAAATAGTGATAATTCTATTCCTATTTAATTAATTTTATATTTACTTCCAGTTCTTTTAACTTAATATATCATATACGTTACATGACTTAAAATACGATTTTTCAAAAAACTGCAGGTTGCAACTCATTAATGGCTCACAAAGCCAATTTAGCAGGTTACAGTCAGCATTTAAAAAGACTAGAAAAGATCAGGGTATTCCTATAGTTCTTTGGCAAAAATTGTGCACATTATAGTCGGTTCTTCTGTTTCAGTTATCTGTATGTAAATTTTTAAAAAATTTTTGACTAGAGGTCACAGCCACAAGCATTAGGAATCATATCAATCAACCCACCTCATGTATGTTAGATTTGACATTCATCTTTTATGCTTACATTTTCTGGATTGATTTATTAGAGCTGGATATATTAAAAGTGGAATAATAAAATAGTAAAACAAACTGTCCCTCTAAGTTTTAGCACTGGAAGGAGTTCTTACCCTGGCGGGGGTCTGGGCAGTGCTGATTCTTTCCCATTCAGTTTTACTTTGAGGTACTTTGAGCTAAATCAAGGGTGATGATCTCTTGCAGGTGATAAATTTTTTCATAAAATTTATTATAAATTCACCAAAAGATTGTGATTTGAACCACTGGCGTAAGTTAGAATTCTGAATTCTTGAGCATAAATCTCAGAAATTATCTCTCATGCTCTAATTCTGCCATCCTACCTCAACTCTCCATCTGCAACTACCCTTACTCTCTGTTCAAACTGAGGGCAGCCTTCTCTCATGGGCACAGATACAGTAGTGAATTCAGTCGGTTCTCCTAGATGAAGAAACAAAAGACATAAACACTCCAATATATTGAGTTCTTCTCTATTTGAAACTTAATAAATAGGTCCTTAGGTATGGCGTAATTCTTATATGCAGTAACTTTTCAGCATTGCATTAAAATAAATCGTAGCACGTTTGCATGTTTTTTAATGTATTGGGGCTTTTCTCCTGTGTGGCTGTCAATTTCAAAGAATCCACTATGATTTATGAAGAGTGACAAAACTTCAGAGCTGAATGGTTGAATCAGCAAATGGGTAATAGGAGAGGTGAGGAAAGTTGGGAATAATAATAGATCTATTGGGGTAAGTTGTATAAGATAGTGTCTGCTACTCTACTTCTTGAAGTGATTTATTCTATCATCTTGCAATTTTTAGACTTTTTGACAATTTTGACACTTCTGTGTCAGTTACTCTGCTGGGTGCAAGGCATCCAAACATTAAACAAGCCTGAGGGCCCTCAAGGTTCTCATAGCTTTGTAAGGAATACCTACCTATGAACAAATAATTAAGTCACAAGACTGCAAAGGCTCCTGGGCTTTGGAGTCCAAATTATGTCTAAATTTTAGCATTTACATTACTGGTTGAATAGTGTAAATAGTAATTACTTAACTTTTCTAAGCTTTCTTGCTACTTTTCCTCATATGTAATGAGATATTACTAGTTACCTTGCATGGTTTGTGGAGGATTAGAACATATGCATGAGACAGCACATGCCTGCCATTGTAGTATGGTTTAGCTGTTGTCTGTGTCATTGTTGTTATCATTTTTATTATTCAATGTAGTAAGTACCAAACTGAAAATTTATAATAAGTACTGTAAAAGCCCAAGGAAGAGGCAACTGCTGGCCCCCGTTTCTGTGCACTGTGCTGTCATAGTTCTCTGCCTCCATTGTGCATGTATGTTCACTCTTCTTTGTGGGTGTTTGTGGAGACCCCTTTCATTTGTTTGTGGACATACTGTGTTCTTTCATGTGGGTTACTCGTCCTTCCTCAGTCCCCTAAATATAGGAATTTTTCAAGATTCCTTTTTTCTTCCCACACCTTCCCTTTCCCTCTTCCCTTCCCCTTCTTTTCTCTTTTTTCTCCCCTCAAAACCCATCCATCAATTCCTACTGCTTCAGCCATCACTACTATGAAGATGCCTCCCAAATCTATATCTACAGCATTTCCAGCTTCCTGCTGGGCATCTCCATCTGGAAGTCCTTCCTGCATTCAAAGTTAACATGTCCAAAACTGAACTCATTAATTCCCCATTAACACTCTTTTTCTTTCCAGTCCTCATGCTAGCATCATCACCTTCAGCAAACAGGTTTGAATCTTAAATTCAGCCCTTATCTTTCCTTTGCTTCCTGATTCCTTCCTGATGTCTCCCTCATGCAGTCAGTTGGCCAGACTAGCCTGATTCACCTCCACGCTGCTGCCATCATTCAGCTCTTCTTTTCCATCCCTGCTGCTGCTACCCTAATTTAGGCCCTCGTTATCTCCCACCTGGACTATTGGAAGAAGCTACTCCCAGCTAATCTTTTCTCTCCTTTCCCCTGCACTTAACACGCTACTGCCAGAGTAACAATATTAGGCCCAGAGTAACAGTTTTAGTCTTTAGTTCTGATCACATCACTTGCTTGCTGACAAACCATCCATGCCTTCAGATTGCCTGCAGAATAAGTCTTGATGCTAAACCTGACTTTCAAGGCCCTTCACTCTTTTACCATCTGTTTTTCTGGGCTTGTATATCTTCACACATTGCCCAAGTGAGTAGCTCCACAGCTCCTGAACCTGTTCCCCATTCTTTTACCTGCTTATCACTCTGTGACCTGTTCCTTTCACCTAAAGTACCCTTCTTTCCATTCTAATAACTCCATCTCACCCCTACCTTCATTCTCTTCTCAGGGAAATTTGACCATCTTTAAGGCTCAGTCTGAACGCTATCTATACTGTGAGGGGCATCTCTAATAAGAAGCAGTTTTCTTTCTTCCTTTGAGTTCTGATAGCTTTTAGTTACTCTACTATCTTTGTTATCTGTTCCATATACTATTCAATTTAACCTTTTTGTAAAATGGAGGTACTGGACTTTATGCATGCTAAGCATGTGCTCTACCGCTGAGCTATCCACCCCCCCCCCGAATTTAACCATTTCTTGAACATGTTGTTATAGGTATTTATTATACCTCTTATTTCTTTGTGTACCTCTTGGTATAGATATGTTGAAGAAATGGAACTTGAGACAATATGGAAAGGTGCCCTAGCTGTGATTGAAATGCTGATAGGGTTGGGTTAAGGAAGAAAAACTAGTTAATAGTTGTGAAAGCTATGATGATGCAGTGAGAACTGCAGTTAACCATCTACTATTGTCAGTCTCTAAAGTAATACTTACCAAGTCTGTCTCCTATCCATATGGAACCCTTCCACATGAGCAGACAGCTATCGTGTACTCCTCTAGCTTGAATTCTCCCAACCCTTTCCTTCACACGCTGTGCTCCTGCCATATTGATTCTGGAAACAGCTGTGTTCTCCTCACTGTCCTCCAAACCATCACACATATTGTCTCTTCTCTGGAACAGTCTTTTTTTCACTTTCTCTCCCTGCTTCGGCTCCCCTGACTCCCTCCTCCTCATCCTTTAGGTCTCAGGGAGGTCTCTTTCACCATCCTCTCAGCACCACTTACGTTAGTTGTCCTTTGTCTGTGCTCCCACAGCCCTTGCTCATCTCCTAAAGTAGCTCATGCCACATTTTACTATGATGTTTAATCCAGACTGTATTATCCACAAGAACGGAGACCACACAGTACTCACCATTGTGTCCTCCACTCTCTGTTTGGCACTGTGCCTTGCATGTAGTAAGCACTTACTACATTTTTGACTGAATTCATTTGAGAACACCAACTTTACTATTCTCCAAGCTAGCATCCATTGTGTTTTTTTAGCCCTGCATGTGGCAGTAGATGATTTCACCATCTTCTGGATATGCTCCAGCTTGTCAGTATCCGTCCTTAAGAGAGGCACTGAGAATAAATCATAGTGTTCCAGGTGAAAAGTATGACCTGGACTATATGAAACATATTATCTCTACCAGCTTAGAATCCAAGGGATTATTTTTTATGCTCAGAAGCAAAATTTGTTATTCTGTTTTGCTTATGAGCTACTTTTTGAGCTGTGGACATTATCAATTTATCTTTGTATGTTTTTTTTTAAGGGTGTTAATGATGTGAATTTAAAGAAGTGGTGTTTTGGAAACATTTAATTTACTCAAGCTGTTAATCTCTTCTCTGGGCTGTTAACTATTGTCTTATGTGAAAATTGATGGTTAGAAAGTGTGCTTTTCTGACTGCTCTCTTGATTTCTGTCAACCAGTCTACTACAGTTTTTTTCTTGACCTTTTCAGTAATGCATTCTGAAGGTAACGATTATTTCAGTGATGTATGATGTTTGGTGGTGATGTTAGGAATAATTCCTTAACTTTTGTCATTTTGGGAGATAGAAAAGGAAACAATATCTATAGGAGATTATATATGCTGGTAGTGGGGAAGACTTTGAGAGCTAAAAGGAGAAATGGAATAGAAGAAAGAGAAAATATGAGTTGAGAAAAAATAGATGGCAAAAAAGTAATAAGGAAAGAGAATGTAGTTTTCTGATCACTTTATCACCTACCATGTGTTTCCACAGTGTTATATATTTACTTATGTTGTCTCTTCCTTAACAGTGACTTTGGAAAGTAGATGTTGTTAACCTAATTTTACAGAAGAAGTGATCGTATGAGTCGTGCAGCTAATAAATGGCAGAAGGATTTTTCAAACCTGGTTCTAAATCAGTCACTATTCTAATGACTTAGTAGGCAGTTTGCACATGAGATGAAGTAGATGGAGAGTCACTACAGCATAATGGTTAAGCATGTATATAGGCTCTAAAGCCAGTTGACCTAGGTTTAAATCCTGGCTCTATCAAGGCTCTAACACCTACTAGCTCTGGTACTTTGGGCAAGTTCCTTGATCTCTCTGTGTGCCTCCTTCTCCTTATCTGTAAAATCAGGATAATTGGGGTACCTTTCCTCATAGAGTTGTTGTGAGTTAATTTAATTAATATATAGCAAAATGCTTAGAACAGTTCCTGGCATATATGGAGTCCTATATAAGCATTTGTTGTTGCTGCTGTTACTGTTGTATTTTTATTTTTGTTGTTATTATTTTGTGTGTGTTTCCCTTGTGAAAGGTCCCATCTCTGAGAAGTTTGAGGAAGGTGTTGTCAGACTGTTGCCAGGACTATTTCATCAGCCTGACTTGGTCAGAAGTCTCAAGGCTCATGTCCGTGAGTTAGTTCTGTCATATGCTTCATTCCTAACCAGACTCAACCTTCAAAATTTAGACAGACAGACAGACAGACAGACACACACACACACACACACAGAGCCTTATCTTCCTCTTTTCCCTTTCTAGAATTAAGAGCCAATTCAGACCTTCTCTTTAATATTATTATGCAGGAAGGGAAGAATAAAAATTTACCTTAGGTGATATATAAATAAGGATCTAGGAACATAAGTTAAAATCTGTAATTCAAAGCAAAAATTTAGCAAGAGCTCCCATTTTATATTTTCTTCTAAAACAGAGTGCTTCCCAGCCTTCCTGCAGTTCACGTCTATAGGATTTAAGTAGTTTGTTACATGATAATAAAAAACTTTGGACATTTCTGATGATTATTTGTTTCTACTGTGATATAGCTTAATTACCTTAAATCAACTTTCTTTTCCTAGGAAATTAGAACTTCTTTTAAAAAATCATTAACCCCTCTAATTTACTGACGATCACTTACTAGATTAAGGAAAAAATCTAAGTAGAGAAAGAGCCATAACTGTTTTCTTGCAGAGAACCTGGAGATCTGTCTTATTTTGAAACTAATGAAAGGGTAAGTAGGGGCCCTTTTAGAAATTTGTTTGGAGGTTTGGGTTATGGGGAGGGTGTGTGTGTCAAAATTTTTCTTAAGTAAAGAACTAACTCGTTAATTTTGGCTATGTTAACTTACTTAATTTAAATTGATTCTTTGTTCAGAATTCACCCAAGGAAGTCTTAATAATTCAGTGAAATATTATAATATAAATTTTTACTATTTTTCACATTTACAAATTATATTTGTATATCATTTATGTGTACTGTAATATACTCTATTTGATTAGTGCTCGTGAGTATTGTTCTAAGTATTAGTTTATTATAATACATTACCCATAGTTTTCTTTTTTCAGTGATGCCATTTAGTTCTCATATAATATCCATTTGCGATACTTAAACAAAAATATATTCCTGGAATGTATTCCTGGCCTTATTTATAGTAGAAATTATAAAAGTTCAATCCTCATGACCAAAAAAAAAAAAAAAAAAAGACATTCTTAAAGCCTAATGTTGTCTAGAATGATCATCCTTAGCGTAAATAATAAGAAATGGCAAGATATTTGCCCATGGCATTCATTTCCGCTTTACTTCTCAAATAAAAATTTTAAGTTATTTGAATTTGGTGTCATCCTTTCATTTTCTGAGCTGCTTTTCTTCCTGTGAAGACACTTTTTTACTTCTCCCCCTTACCACAGTCATCAGCAAGTTAATACCACTTCATCCAAGCCATAGGATTTGTGTTTTACTTGCTGTCAGCCACCACAAAACAGTTTAAAACTATGGATTCTTCTCATTATCAGAGCAAATGGTTAAGATTGCATGGTAGGGTATAGACAGTAGGAAAACCCAGAAAGAGGAGGAAACCAAATCATTGGACCTCACAGTTTTGAGGTGGTCACTTTCACAATGAGCCGTGGGTTTCTTTAGTTGTTTCCTGAACTCATTACTTTTTTCTATTAACTCTTTCTTCCCTCAATCCTATTTCTTTTCAACAAGTCCCATTGTCTGGTTTTGGAAGTACAGGTGTATCTGTAGCAATCTTCTAACTTGATCTGACTAAGGGTGTGGGGGCATATTAATCCTCTTCTTCCTTTACTTGTTGGCAGGGGCCTTGTACACGACAGCCAGAATAACCTCCAGTTGAGGGGCTTGGTGGTGCTACTTATTTCCAAAGCAGCTGGGCCCAGCAGCGTGGATGCCTCATGCCAGAACTATGACATGGTCAGTGGGATCTATTCATGGTAAGAAGAAATTAGTCTTTTGACATTGCTCTCTAAATTATTTTCCTACAGTGGTCAGTAGAAATCACTGTTTAGTTGTCATTCTCTGGTTCAAAGATAGATTGAAATATTTAGTAAGGTTAAAACATGGGTTTTTATTGTTCTTATCAAATCTAATAGTCTTGGCTGTTTTGTGTGTAACTCTGGTAAATTTCTCCATACCTTTATGTCGAATACTTTCGTTTCTACCTGGAGCATTTAAAATTTTCTATTCATCACTACCCACCTGCCCCATCACGTTATCAGTGTATCTCTGTGGAGACTTTCTGTGTCATTTAGTCCAGGATTCATGACTTTTAAACCTACTCAATACGGTAACTTAGTTGTATATATAATGAGGCAACTACCATTTTAGGAGATGCAGTCTACTTCAGTGCTGTATTATTTATTTTACTTTGCGTATTTTTATGGTAAAAGGATTTTTACTAAAGTGACTTGAATAAGAAACTTTTACATCTCACACATTTAGATTAAAAAATAAATTTATGAGTGTGTATTAGTCATTTTTTGCTGCATACAAAATAAACTTTAAATTTTTAGATTTGATTTTAAAAATGACTGCATGTTTTTTAGTAACCGTATATCAGCAATAAATTTATTTAATCTTAGCAGTATACTTGACACTGTGTTAAAAACATGTACAGAAAGAAGTAACAGTCTTTAGGTGGACTCTGGCCCTTGAAATTAAAACCACCCTAAAAACATGGGTGACGAGGAAATTTTCCTCACATAAAGAAGTATTTCTAGAAACTTTGACTTATGGTTAATATAGCTCATTGATTTACTTTAAAAATCATTCCACATCTTAGATTTTTTAAAAAGTCCTAGTAGTCTTACCCATAAATGTTTTCTTCTGTAATATTTAGAGATGGCTGTTGCTTGCCAGCTATTGAATTCCAGTGATCTTTCCTTATTAAGAAGGAAGCAAAGATTATTACTGTTGTGGCTAAAAATGTAGTCACAGATCTTCCTCCAGCCAGGATAATTTTGCAGACCTTTTACCATTTATTCATATCAGTGTCTGCCCTAGAAGGGATATCTTGGGATCATTTTCAGTCCCTACTCACTCTGAAATAATTTGTATTTGTTTAGTGCTTTGTAAGTTACTAATCATCTTAGTGACAGTTATCCCATTTGATCCTGACAATAATGCCATAGGTAAGATTTGTCGTTATGCTTCCTTTTGAGAAAACTGGGTTTCAAAAATCTTGAGATTTCTTTTCAAGGTGACATGACTGGTAAGTGAGGAAAGTTAAGGCTCTCACTATAGTTCTTTTACTTCCAAATCTCATGTGTTTTTTTCTTGATTTCATTCCACTTTTCTAGTCAGATTCAAAAGAATTTATTTCACTTGTGGATTAGACTAGCCATTAAATTAGTATTCCAAAAAAGATCTTCTTGTGAGTATGTCTTGGAAGACTTCTGAATGGAAAACAACTTAGCAGATCTTTAATAAATCTACATCCTTCCCTCAGCGTGTTTGAATTAGAGCTCAAAACTTTATCTTATAAATTTCATAGAAAAGCTCTTGGCTGACTGATTTCGTTGAAATAATTGGAGAAAATATGTAGCGATCTACAATGAATACCAATAAACTGTTTGTCCCTGGAAAGGAAATGAACCACGTGTCACCTTGTATCCCATGTATCTCTGTTTCCTGTTTGGAACTCCATTGATTTTTTTCAGTCTGCCGGCTTTAACCATTTTATTGATCAGTCATCTGCTCTTGCATTTGGGTAAACATACATACCTCTGATGAACACCAGCTGTAGTTTACCATTGCTTATCCTAAAGTAACCGTTGGAAAATACTATTCGACACCCAATAGATGTTCAATAAATATTTATTGCATAAATGAATCATCCCATTTTACAGAAAAAGAAACTTGATACTGAGATAGAGACTTGTCTAAAATCCTCTAGGTAGAAAGTGATAAGAGTTGAGATTTAAATCTGAAGTGTATACCCTTTCTACTATGCAGATACTGTTGTGTGCACTGCGATGTGACCTCATGTTTCCAGTTTCTTTTATAGCCTCTCAGAGACAGCTGCCTTGCCTTCTGATCCTTCACAGGAACATAACGCATTTGGTAGATGATTGCGGTAATATGAGCAATTGTGAAAGAACTCTGCAAACGAGTAGGTGGTACATTATGAATATAAAAATTTTCCAAATAACATAAATGAGTTTCATACCCAAGTGTATAGAATCCAGTTACATTCAGGGAATAATCCTGGTGTGTGGTTCCAGGCTGTTTTCCTGTAATCAGACTTTATCTAGTAAGTCATTGGTGTTGCTTGGGTGTTCTACACACTTGTTAATGTGAAAATGTAATTTGGCATAGTACTATGAGAAACCAATCATTTGTTTCTCTGTCCCTGAAGTCATTTGTTTGGCTTCTACTTCCTTAATTGTTCAAGTGTAACTTTTGCTGGAGGCTTGTATCTATAATGCCACAGTGAATTATTTAACATTTGAGGGAAGTACTGATTTGGGAGCTTTTTAATTCACCTCCAAACTACTGGGATTTACATTGTTGGTGTTTTTCTCTCATAGACTTGACTTTGATGTCAGATAATGAGACCTGAGTAAATTACCTAAGGGAACAAAAGTGAGTTAGGTGACCTCTTTTGTTTGGCCTAAGGATATAACTGATGGATGTAACTTGTGGATGTGTCTAGTGAACTTATCACATAATGGCCAAAAGAAGTAGAATTTAGGTTAAAATATAATAACTACATTTTGAAAAATAGGTAAGCGAGTCACATTTGTAAAAAGGCACTATAAAAATCTACCATAAACTTTTGCCAGCAAAACCATGGGCTTTAGGTTTATTCCACCAATCCTGACTTTAAAAATTGGTTACAAAAGTGATCAGGCAAAAAAAATATTACTGAATTTACAAACATCCCCAGCCACAACTGATAAAATAAGTTTACAACTTACTCTGTTAATGATAGGCTATTTTTTTGTGTGTACAAAAGACACATCATTATAATATATAATACACAGTATTACAAAGCATAGACTTCTCTAGTGTAACATTATCAAGTTTAAAGAAATGCAGATGAATTTTGTGACTAATAGTTCAGTTTTCTCAGTTGGTTTAGGAAGAATTGACTCAAATATTTCTCATCTATCTAGCAGTTATAAACAAACCACAAATTTTCACTTTACCTTCATTCCCTGAAATTTCCTAGCACCTCTTGTTAACTGTGTTAGAAAAGATTGAAACAAGTTTGCCAAACACATTATCTTTTCTTCCTGAGTATTCAGCTAGACCTACATTTCCCAACCTTCCTTTGCAGTTGACTTGGCCATATGAATGAGATCTAGCCAATGGAATATAAGCAGAAGTCATATTTACTATTTCCTGGCCATACATTTGCAGTACCCCTTAAGCAGGTGATCTTGGAAGTGACCTATTCAAGATGAAAGGTGCCTACATCCCTTGGAGGAGAGCCACCTGTCCATCAGCAATATCCATATAGACTTGATGAATGAGAGGAAAAATCTATTTGTTCCACCACTTAAACTTTAGGGTTTATCTCTTAATAGCAGTAGTGTCTTAATTAATATGCCTTTACTGTTTCTGTCACCCAGTTACCCCAGTGAATTTGGTAAACCTTGATTTTGCCTTCCATGCCCAATAGACCATCAGCTGACAAGTTATTTACCTTCTATGTCCAACAAACCACCAACTCTCAAATCTCTCCAGGTCTCTTTTTCTTTCACTTTCCACTCTCCTATTCCAGGCCTTTGTTACTTTATGTCCAGATTTTAGCAATAGCTGTCTGTTGGGTCACCCTGTCTCTAAATGTTCCTCCTTAGTATTTTTCCTATTGAGTCTTGTTAAATTGAACACCCTATAGTCCATCTGATCACTCATTAAACAAATACTAAACACTTACTATGTGATATGCCAGACACTGTGCTTGGTGCAGGAGATACAAGCTGAATAGTGTGTAGTATTTACTCATTGACCTTATTAGCACCAAGCCAGGGAACATAGAAGTTTACAGACAACTGTAATACAATGCTATAGATACTGTAAGTAGAGTATAAACAGAATTCTGTGGAGGAATGAACTATGTTGGGGGAAGGAAAGGAGAAAATTTCAGAAAAAGAGACCATTTGAGCTTTATAAAATAGGGAACTTATTAGTGGGTTTTGAAGGTAACTAGGAGGTCGTCAATTGGAGGAAGGCAGCTAGGCAAAGGGTTTGGTAAAAGGTGGTTATATTCTAGGCAGAGGAAGTAAGAAACTGACTGACCAAAGACGTGGTCTGGAAGTACATAGCAGGGGCCACAGCAGTGCCAACACTGTAGTGGGCACTCAGTACATAACTGTTATATGAATGTATGAATTATCAGAATAGAGATTAGCTTCATTTTGCTGTAGGTGTTATGGGTTGAATTGTGTCCCCCCCACAAGTTCATATGATGAAGTCCTAACCCCTAGTACCTCACAATGTGATTTTACTTTGAGATAATCAAGTTAAAATGAAGTCATTAGAATGGGCTCTAGTTCAATGTTCTTATTTTTTAAAAAGGGGGGCAGGAATTTGGACACAACATGCATATACAGGGAGAACACCCTGTGAATGTGAAGATGGTCATCTGCAGGCCAAAGATAAAGACCTGAACAGGTTCCTCCCCAGAGCCCTAGCAAACTGATACGGTATAGAATATTCATGAGGAGATGGCATAGAAACAGAAGGCTGATGTCAGATTGTGAAGGGCCTAAGGAATTAGAGCTATATCCTGGAGAAACAGTGGGGAGCCATCCAAGAGGCAGCAGAATAGACTTGGAATCTGGAAACAGACTATATCACCTACTAGCTGTGCCTCAGCACATACTTCAGAGAATGGTTTTAAGAATTAAATGAGTGAATAGAGTAATGCATAGCGTAGTAAGCATCCTGTGTTTATTTTTATTCATAGCTATTAGAAAGGTCTTTAAGCAAAAGAGTCACATTAATATATCTGTGCTGTAGAATGTAATCAGCTGAAAAGATAACCCAGAGAGTTGAGGTCCAAAAGGTAGAGAGGACCAGCCAGGGAGTTACTGTAGGAGTCTAGGTGATTGCTGAGAGGGCAAACAGAGACCTCGAGAGATTAAGGAGTCTTTACCCAAAGCAAGAGGTTAGCAGTTGGCGGAGCCAGACTCAAACTCATTAGGTCCTTTGATCTCATTCCATTTTCTATCAGCATTTCCCAATTTGTGCTTCATTTGGGATGAAGATTTTACTATATGGTCAGTGGAACAAAAGTTCCTATGATCAAATAAACTTGGGCATGCCAGGTTAAACAGAGTTTAAATTTTTTTCTGTATTTCAGAAATCTCAAGAATTGTTCGGTATATATGGTATGCATCATGAATCTTTAAGATACTGTTTCCCAGTTATTTGACTATATAACCCTTTCATCCTTGTCAGCAGTACATTTTATGGAATGCTGCAAAACAATTCAGTAAATGTTATTCTATGTCAGAGTACCTGACTTGGAACCCTAACGGGGACACTGTGAGGCAGAAATAAGGGTGTCACCAAGGAAAAAAACAAAACTCAGAGAGGTGAAGTGACTTTCTGAGATTTCACATTAAGTGATCAAGTAGGGGAAGAAATATATAATGTTGGTTTATAATTTGCCTCAGTTAAATCCTGTTCCATCACGTATTTGCTGTGTGACCCAAGGCAAGTTAAGTCACCTCTCTGTGCCTCATAGGTTTGTTGAGTGGATTAAAGAAGGTAATATGAATAAAACAGTGCCTTGAATGTAAACTGTGCTTAACAAATGTTGTCTCTTATTGTTATTTCAGACCCCTGTCATGCTGCTTTATGTCCTTTATTAGCTTTCTCACTCCTTCAGGGCAGTCACTTAGCTTTGTACATCTTTATATCTCACCAGTGTCTTGGACTTAGTATTCATTTAAATCTTTGTCTGGATGACTGAATCTTCAATATACCTAACTGTTCTAGACCAAAATAGACATTTGAATCATGTGTTTTATAGTATGTGCCTTGTAGAGTAGTTGAACATGGACTATAACTTACAGTCATTGTACCTTATTATGTCCTTTGCAACTTCTAAATCAGAATATGAGCTGTAATCAGGTGCTAAAGCACTCTTCGTGCAACAGTCTAAATTTTTAACTTACTTATCGTGTAAATCAATATATAATTGTGATATATAAAGGATGAAAATAGAAGTGTTAGTGGAGTATCACAAAAAAACACAAAAAATAACAATTAAAAAGTATTGCCCAATACCTATTGAATTTTTTAAAATCCCATCAGAAGTTCATTTTGTTTCCCCAGTGTTTCAATCTATTCCTTTTTTTTTTTTTTTTTTTTTTGACTACATTTTCTTTTCTCACCTGTGTCATCTGTAGCTTCCATTCTGTTGTCTATTTGGCTTGAAGGTTTTTTTTTTTTTTAACATCCTTTGTTGTGGTATAATTCCTGTACAGTAACCTACACATATTTCAGATGTACAATTTGATGAATTTTGATAGATGTATACACCTGTGAAACCACCACCACAGTCAAGATAGCTAACATTCCCATCACTCCCCAAGAGGTGCAAATTTCGAACTCCCAGTTTATCCCTTCCCACCCTCTTTACCCCCTGGTAACCATTTGTTCTCTATGTCTGTGAGTCTGTTTCTGTTTTGTAGATGAGTTCATTTGTGTCCTTTTTTTTTTAGATTCCACATATAAGCGATATCATATGGTATTTTTCTTTCTCTTTTCTGGCTTACTTCACTTAGAATGACAATCTCCAGGTCCATCCAATGTTGCTGCAAGTGGCATTATTTTATTCTTTTTATGGATGAGTAGTATTCCACTCTATATGTATACCACAACTTCTTTATCCATTCATCTATCAGTGGACATTCAGGTTGTTTCCATGTCTAGGCTATTGTAAATAGTGCTGCTGTGAACACTGGGGTGATGTGTCTTTTTGAATTATACTTTTCTTTGGATATATGCCCAGGAGTGGGATGGCTAGTTCGTATGGTAAGTTTATTTTTAGTTTTGTAAGGAGCCTCCGTACAAGTGTAAGTGTCCTCCATAGTGGCTGCACCAATTTACGTTCCCACCAACAGTGTAGGAGGGTTCCTTTTTCTCCACACTGTCTCCAGGATTTATCTTTTTGGGCCCTTTTAATGATGGCCATTCTGACTGGTGTGAGATAATATCTCATTGTAGTTTTGATTTACATTTCTCTAACAATTAGCATGCAACCCAATCAAAAAATAGGCAGAAGACCTAAATAGACATCTCTCCAAAAAAGACACCCAGATGGCCAACAAACACATGAAAAGTTAGTTTGAAGTTTTACTGATGGGTTTTAGACTCTTCTGAGTTTGTGTTGCCCTTAACTTAATTTCCTCTGGACAGCGGAGTGGGGAGAATGAGCTGCTGCTGGAGGACCAATGCAGTGATAATACTCCCATTGCCACCAAAATCATAGCAGAGCAGCCTGCCCGTCTTGAACTGCAAGGTGCACCTGTCATTTTGAGGCATAACTACTAAATTTAATTAAAGATCTGCAGTGTCCTGGGATACTATTATAGATATGTTACTACTCTCTTCTTGTCCACCTTGCTCTCTACCTGTTCACTAGGGATAAATTCAGTGATAAGTAGAACGTGCAAGAATGAAAAAGTATAAAGTGAGCCAGGGGTAAAGTGATTGGTGCTATGTTTGCCTTTAAGATTGTCTGTTGGCCAGGATACATGTGGGTACTGGCAAATTTTAACACATGCCAAGTCTATTTGTAAAACAAGTACATTTATTACTTATTTGACTTCTGGGTGGCAGGTGAGCTGAAGAATAAGAATAAAATTATGGGCTGACCTTGTTCTGTGTTTATTTGTAGTGCTGATAAAAGAGAGCTGTGTGCTCTGTGTGCCATTAAACATAGTTCAGATGATATGTTTGCTTCATATTACCCCAGCATTCAGCATGGTCCTAGCACATAGATAGCAGTCAATGACTACTTGATTATGGCTGAATAATAATAATAACAATTCTTTTTCTTACTATTATTTAATCTTGAAGCAAAGAAGACCTTCCTAAAAGGTTTCAACACTCTAAACCTTATAAACAAAAAGATTAATATATTTGACTTCATAAAAAAGAATTCTTCATGGAAAAAATTCCTATGAAGTCAAAAGATAAATGCCAAAATTATAAAAAATATTTGTAGCATATATGACAAAGGGCCAAGTTTTAATAAACAAATCATTTGAAGATCTTATAAGTCAGGAAGGAGAAGATAGTACAACACAAACGTTGAGAAAAGACATAAAAAGGCTGTTCAGTGAAGAAGACTCATAGATGGTTAGTAAACAAAAGGGGATAAAGGCTGGACCTCATCATGAAGGGGAAATTAAAACAAAACAATAGTTTTCTCCAGTCAGATTGGCAAAGATTAAAAAGTTTGATACCTAATGTTTGTGTGTGAGGAAGAAGGCACTTGAATGCTTTGTTAGTAGGGCTGTTAATTGGTATAGTTGCTTAGAGAACAATTTGATAATAGCTATTAATTTTATTTTACTCCTACTGTCCTTTGATTTAGCAAAATTGTGTACTGCTGTATTAGCATAAGTTCTCAAAGATGTATATCTAAGATTGCTCTTTGTAGCGTACTTTGCAAGAACAACAACAACAAAGGAACAGCCAACGTGTCCACCAAGAGGGCACATGTTATGTTACTGATGCAAGGGAATATCAAATGATCATTTAAAAGAATTCAGGAGATCTGTATGTGCCGATCTGGAAAGAGATTAAAGACCAATTAGAAAAAGCAAGACTCAGAAACATAATATAGTTTGATCCCATTGGGGCTTGAGTAGGTGTGGTGGATTTTTATATACATAGAAAATACCTCAAAGGAGACACAAAGAGCTGTAAATAGTGGTCACGTCTGGGGAGAGACAACTATAGGGGAAAATGGGATGAGTGACTTTGTCCATTTTATGTCCTCTTCAGTGGTCTGAACTATTTTTAATGTATACATGTTTTACTTATGCACTTCTTAAAACCTAGTAAAATTTTTTGTTGAATGAAGGTAGTTAGCTTAGAAATTCTATCCTGCCATTAAAATAAGTCCCTTAGAGTCCCTGAGCTGTCTTGAACTTTTTATCTTTTGCCCTCTTTGACAGGATCAAATATCCTATGAAGTTGCATAAACTCCAGATATTTTTTAAATAAAGAAAGCAGGAGTGAAGCAAAGTGATATCTTTAGATTAACTTTCTTAGGTTTAGCATCCATTTTAAAATGGACACCATCACTTTCTTGGTAACTGTGCTAATTCTTTTTAACTCAGTGTATTATTCAATTGATTAAAGTTAAATTAATGATTAAGGTTAAAAATGCTAAGGTACTTGTTGGACTGAAAGAACTAATCAGAAAAACACTATAAACATAACTATAAGTTAAATCTAGAAAATATCTTATAATCAAATGACTGATCTTAACATTACTTCCTCCTCTAAATGAAAATTGGTCTAATAGCTTGGTGTGCTATTAGAAGAAGTAGTGGTGAAATCTTAATTTAAGAAGAGAAATGGAGAATTTAAAAAGCTGTGAAAGAAGCAACTTGACTTTTTAAACAAATCTTTAAATTTAGGGAATTGGACATGGACTCAGCTGCAAATATTGTAGTTCATAATTTATCATTTTAATGTGATACTAATTAGCTTCTGATGACTTCTCATCATAGTAACAATAGGCCGTGACTATCAATCTTCACCTTCACACTACATATTAGAATTTGTCTAGCACTTAAAAACACCAAACAAAATTAACAAATTACATTTTCCTTGGGGGTTGACCAAATCAAAAAAAACACCTTAAGAAATGAGGCTAAGTAGGAACATGTTGATCGTATTATCTATTTAGGGCTCAATTTATATTAGTGTGAAATAATTAACATTGAAATAGATAGCATTTTAAAAGTTATTGGTGTTATTATTATTTAAGATGGCATATGTAAATGCATAGAAAAGAATCTGGAAGAAACCTCACCCACCTGATAATTGTGGTTGGAGGAAGTGGGGAGGGGGAAAGATTTGGGAACAGGTATAGGGGAATAGTCAAAGGGAACTTTATTTGTAATATTTCATTTTTTTAGTAAAGAAAATCTATTCATATTATTTTGTATAATTAAAATTAATTTAAAAATTAAAAGGAAGTTATATTTTATACTTATAAAGCAATAACAACCTATTTAAGAAATGTATCTTTTTGTACTACAAGAACCTTGAAAATGAGGAGTGCTTATTGACAGGGATTTAAAATGATCATGCTGAGTAATTGAATTTAGAGTAGGCTTTTAAAGATAATTTCCTAAAGATATCTCAGCTCCTTTTCAGGGAGATCTCAAGAGATGAAAGCATGTGCAGTTTGATTACATATTCCTATTGATTGTATTCCATTTATAACAACAAAAATAAACTCCAGATACAAATCTAACAATATTACTAATTCATTACCACCAGTACTTATTTTCTTCATTAACTTTTTATTGTTATTTTCAACTTATGCAGCATGCACAAATGCAGCAATTATATGTTGAGTAAGAAAGGGAAAGGCTCTTTATGTTCAGCATACTGTACATCAGAAGTCTTTACTTCATCAGAGCTGTTGGGAAAACACAAAATAAGAACAGCCTCTTACAAAACAAGTATAATTAACCACAAAAAGTAGGTGGGCTCAGCTACTAATCTGCTTAGCTGCGAGTTAATCGTATATAAATGTCTTGATCTAGATTAGCCTGTCTGACTACATCACAACAAAAAACAAGCTGCACAAATTGTTTTGTCAATGGTGAAAAAATTGAAACCTTTTCCTTAGAAAGGGACTATATGTTGACTAATAAGAAGCCACAGTCAAAGGCACTGTCCAGTGTCTAATTCTAAATGTTAAACTGCACTTAATTCTTGACATTCATTATAATAAAATGTTACTTCTATTCGGTAGAAGAATTGCAGTCATGTAACGTGTTTAATGACAGAGTTTGCTTAATAGCTTTATGACTTGCTTATCCTTTGAACCCAAACTCAAGGGACCCCCACAATGGTAAATAGTGTGATGTAAAAGAGACATGTGTAAAGGGCTGCAGATCTGGGTTCTTGTCTCAAATCTGTAACTGATTAGCTACTTAATCTTAAGCGAGTCACTAATCATGCTGTGTGGTTACTCATCTGTAAGTTAATAGGGATAAAATGGACTTCAGGTCAGAGAGCTTAACAGGGCACATATCCATCTAGATTCGCGTAGCCTATGGTCCAATATATAACATATCCTAACCACCTCCTCTCTTCAAGGCGCAGGGCTAAACTTTGAGGGAAACGCAGATCTTAATAAGAAATAGTCTTTGATCTCAAGTGACAAGGTAAGGAAACAATTTATGCATTTACTGCTTTCTGACACTACTGATGCAATTTCATTTCTAGAACTCTGTTTCTGAGACTTAACTTCTAGAGCTGTAACCATATTTACTATTGGATCCACAGTCCACCCATGTCCACTTACAGCCCTCTGTTTAATTAAAGACAAATGGTCCTTAATACCCCTAATGTAAGATGCTAGGAGAAACTGGCATCTTCAGGTAGCTAGTGTGCAAGGAACTCCTATTCACTATTCTCTTCATCCTGCTCTTGGACTGTGCAGCTTGGTAGTGATGGTAATAGAAGCAAAGAGAACAGATTCTCAGGATGGTTATCTCTTACCATGTAATCCTCTATAGTCGCTGGCATCTTAAATGTCCATTTTCTGTTATTAAGATTGCCCTTTTCCCTCCTATTCTGCTCAAGTTTTTAAGTGGAGTAAAATATGCTTTATTTTTCAATGGTGTCCCATTCCCTAGAGAATTAAATACAAATTGTTTAACAGCAGTAGACAGTTCCTAGCAGCCCTAGAGAAGTGAAGAAAGTAAAAGCATGATCGTGATTTTTCTTTTCCTACCAAGAAAAAGGTGTGTGCAAAAGAATGGTTGACCTGAGAATTGTTTAGGCTTGATCAGGAAGGAAGACTGAGGGAGTCCAAAAATAGGGGAAAAAAATAGTGATCAAGGACTGGAAGTCATGATGATTCATATTATAGGAGGAGAAGTAGTAATACAGTGAGAGAGCTAAGAGGCTAGGAGGCTGTAGTTAGAGAGTAGGATGTGCATTGAGGATGTGAGAATTAGAGCAGTTCTGCATGGTGAGTTCCAGTTTTTCCTGAGAATGTGGTTGACAGCAGTTGTATTGAGTAGATTGAGAAACTACAAGGTGGGCAATTCATGTGACTGAAGTCAACCAAGAGAACAACAGACCTAAGGGAAATACTGAGGGCTCCCATGAGTGCAGAGTGACGGAGAAGAGGAGTGATGGCGGAAGCAGAGCTGCTGCGAAGGAGCAGTGGTTTTCTCAAGACGACGGGGAAACAAAGAGCACTAGTCTCTCCTCTCAACCTGTCAGTTTGCAGCTTGTAGGAGGTGAAGTATATCCATTCACAAAAATACAGGGTTTTTTGGTGCCCCAGTAAAAGTTATGGCTCAGTTAGAGCTGGAACCTAGAGGGGTTGTTCTGTGAATTTTTAGAACACGTAACACATTGTTTTGAAATGACTGATTTATGTATATGTTTTCCCACTAGATAGTACCTTGTAGAGGTCAGGGCCTGTGTTTTAGCCATCTTCCAACCGATCACCTCTCCCACCACTGAGCCTCTGTTTACATTTTATACCTTTGAGGCACTTCTCATCTATTTTGCAGTAATTTGTATACCTTTTATCCCTCTACTAGATTTGTTCAGTCACTTGTTGACTGATTCATCCATTCATTCAACAAACATTTAGTGAGCACTTGTTATGCTCACTACAATAAGAGGCTAGGAGGCTGATCTGACTACAATAAATGTGGAAAAATAATTACTACTATAGCTAACACATATCGAGTTTTCTATATGTCTGGTAGTGTTCCCTGTGCTTTATATATACGTTAATTCATTTAATCCTTACAATGTTGGTTAACAAAAAAAATGCTTTTTTTGGGAAATAGGCTTAGAGAAATTTAATAACTTGACCAAGTTGATAATGTAAATAAATAGCAGAGTTAGGATTCAAGCCCCATTTGACCATAGAATCCATGCTCTTTCCATTACTATAGATAGCCTCTGGATTAGAGTGCCCTAAATACAGAGTGCCCCTCAGTATCCATGGGAGATTGGTTCTAGGAGCCCCCAAAGATACTAAATCCACAGATCCTCAAACCCCTTGTATAAAATAGTACAGTACAATGAATACGACTGGCTCTCTGTGTCTGCAGGTTTCCCGTCCTTGGGTTTAGCCAGCTCCATGGTTGGTTGAATCCATGAATGTGAAACTCAAGGATACAGAAGGCCAGCTGTACTTTCCTTTTCATCTTGAAGTCCTCAGCACTGAGCACAGATCTTTATATTTGGTGGTGTTGAGCTGCATAGTGTATAGAAACCAGGTCATAGAGTTTTTCTTTTTTTTTTTTTTGGCCTCTTAAACTCAAGCCCTATGGTGGGTACTCAAGTGCTCCATGCATTATTGTTGATTTTTTGAGACAAAATTGCCTTTTGTTTAGAGGTTGAATGTGGATCATGGTGGTGTTCTATACAATTAAAAAAATAAAGCCATTTATGTTTACAAGCCATACCTCTTTTACTGCACATTTCCTTTATTTATCTGTTGAGAATACAGATACCTATATATTTTCTTTGATACAGAAACCATTTTTTAAAATAGACTTGTGCCCCAAATAGATGTTCTGTCTAATGGGCTTCCCATATAGACAAAGAACAAAATTATTTATTTCATTTATCATTAGTCCTGAAATGCTCGGTGGTACACATTTTGATATTGAAAACCATTACACGCATACTCATCATAGACGTTGTTTCAAGGAAATACTTGGATAATTGTGCACCTACAGGATTCGCTGCTGTCCATGGGTAGTTTGCATCCTGCAGGAATATGGAGTTTCTATTACTCTCCTGTAATTAGAATGAATAACTTACATATTCATTGAAATAATGATGTGACGGATTTTTAAAGGCTGTGCATAAGAAAACCGACAAACTGAGACACAAAACAAGTTTCCACCCCTCCTTTCCAAAGCTGTAGTTAATCACTTGAACCCTATCCAATATGGTAGAAAGCTGGCAGACTGTTCTTTGCAGCAGGCTATGTAAAAATGTTTGTAATTTACAGCTTATTATGCCATGCAAACGACTGTGTTCTCAGTGAAGGAGAGTGAGAAAAATACGGCTGTGAAATTACTTAGCTCCCCTTTGTTAGTTGTTTTCTGGCAACCGTGGAAGGATACTCTGCACTTAAAATGCATCTCTGTTTTTAATTTTATGTCATTCAATTCAGAACTTTAACAACAGGAATTTACTTTTTGTCTCTTTTTGTAGAGGCTAGAGCAGTTTTAATTTAATGAAAACAATAAGCTGAAAAGTCAAAGTTGTCAGGGAATTTAAATGGAATAGTACTAAATTATTAGAGTTTAAATCAATTTATGGCTTCAGTTTTGCAAAAGCTCTTTCTCTTTTTTGACACACCTGCAGTGTTTAATAGGCAACTTGTTATTTTTCAAAGGTACCTTACACAGATTTTGTTTTATACTGTCTATATCACTTTGGATGGAAGTTAATCTTCCTCAGGAATATTTAGAAGGGTAGGCAAGGTAACTTGGACCTCTCTGTAATCCACCTGTTTAGGTCTTTCCTTGGCGTTTTCCAGTTTTATTGGTTACACCCTTAGATTCATAAAGCCCCTAAAGTCAGGTACCAGTCTTTTGGGGTTGCCATCCTCTTTATGCCTGGTCCACTGCTGCAGGTTTATACTCGATAAATCTTCCCCAGACCATGACCTCCATTTTGATGGGGAAGTAGCTCCTCTGTGAAGGCTCACTTTTAGGTGCTGTACCTTATAGGTGGACCTTCAGTGAAGAAACTTCCCAAGAGAGAAAAGTCAAAACACAAGAACTGGTGTTTAAAATTCTACAGCCTTTTTCCTTCTAATTCTTCAGCTCTTTGTGGAGGAAGAGCTGTCTATTTAGTTAATACTTCCTTGAATGTAAAGGAGAGGGAAAATTTATATTTACATATTTAAAACATTCAAAACAACATGTTTAATTGTTCCATTCCCCTGTTTGTTTTAGAATTAATTTAGAAGCTGGGACGTTGTAATACTTGATCAGTTCTTATTAATCACATACTTTTCCCCCCATAGCACAGATAATCAGATATTGAGTATATTTAAATGGAAATTGTTGTGTACCTACAACCCATATGTTTTTGAGAAATAATAGATTATTATCTCAGAGAAAATAGGATTGTTATGTCAATATCAAGGTGTTATCATTTTTATTGTCATTGTCCTCTTCAGGAAACTTTTTGCTATGAAAACTTATATTTTACAATCATGCAGGAGAATTTCTTTGTTGTCTACTTCAAATCTTTTTTTCTTTTTTTAAGTTAAACATTACAACAGCCTTAAAGTCATCTCTCATTGTGTCAAAGTGAAAAATTGAGTATAATGATTTATTCTGGTTTTTTGGCTTCTTCCTTTTGGGTAAACAGAGACCTGAGATGTGCTAGAGCCCAGCAGTCTGGGTGGGAGGGATGGGGTACCCAGCACTGCTCTCCACTGACCTCTTCTGGCCTCCTGTTAGATCTGTTGTTGAAGTGGACAGCTGCTCTCAGAGCGCCTTGGTGAAAGAAAGCGGGTGGCCACGGAGAAGTGGAGGGAAGTTAGCCAGCGTAGCCTTTGTGATGATAACCTCTCAGCCTCTTCACCACTCAGGACTCCTTCTGCTGTTCTAGCCTCCTTTAAAAGAGTCTGTTTACCAAACACTTTATAGGTAAAATAATGATTACTTAACTTTCTATTTTATTGGATACACTTATAACTGACAGTCTGGTTACCTCGTGACCAAGAGGTAACCACTACTGTCACATTGAATTAATGAGTACAGAACTAAAGAAAATTAACATTTCTATTAACCAGTGTACCTTTATCCAGGAGTGAATGAATGGCTTTCCTTAGACGTTTTGGAAAGGGGAAAATAATTCATTTCTCTGAATAATTTTTCACTTACTGTGAAGAATCCTTGAAGATCTGGGAAATCTAGAGAGAGAACCACTGACTTAGAATGCATTTTCAAGCAGTAAGTGCTCAAATATTTTTGCTATATGAAGGATGACCATTACTAATTTAGTGCCATTTTCAAATAGTAAAACATGATCCCCCTCTGTTATTGTTACAAATGATAAGTATTGTATCAGAAGTTTTTATTTTTACCCATAGGGTTTAGAGATGTAACCCAAAGCCCTGAAGAAAAGAGCTTCATCATTAACTTTAATTTTGTGACTTTTATCAGTTGATGTCACAACCTTAGTGTTATTTTTAAAATACTTTTTTTTTAGGGATATTTAATTAAGTAATGTGTGTTTGCTTATTTCAAACAGTCTGTCTTTGTTCCTGTCAAAGCCATGCTAGCAGGGCATTGCTTTTCTTTTCCCTTTTGTTAATATTCTGTGTTAGATGATGGTTTCACAAATAGTAGATTCTGAGGACCTTTGACCCACCATTACTGTAAAATAAAATGCAACTTAATTTTTTTCTGGGCATAATGGTTTTAACCTTGTGTACTAATTTGACTGTGCTTGTGGGGGCAGATCCTTAAATGAGACGCAAATGAAGGAAAAATTGCTAATGCTGCCACTGTATATCTAATGAGCACTGTGTAATAAACCATAACCTCTTCGGCACTTCTCTGGAAAGCAGCGTGATGATTGTGGATGGCTCGCCCTTTGTGGACGGCTCATTACCGTCTGGCATAATATGTATTGATAGAGACTGTAATTGTCAACTCCTATTTGACATGCTGCTTCTAATAAATATGGCTTGCATCACTGGAACCCACTAATGGTTATATGGGAAACTGTAATTAAAGAAAAAGATTATATATATTTTAGGTTAAAAAAATAGTGTGTATGTATATAAAAATGTCTCTATAGAGTATCGTCTGCTCTCCTCTGCTCCCCCACCCCTTTGCAGCTTCTTGTCCTAGAGTATTTGAAGTTTCCCTGAGGATTGGTGCTCTTTTATCAGTATAGGACCAGCATGTGACAAGACCTCTGTGTGTGTGTGTGTGTGTGTGTGTGTGTGTGTGTGAGAGAGAGAGAGAGAGAGAGAGAGAGAAAGATTGATTTTCCTTCATACTTGAAAAAAGCATCTCCATCGACAAAGAAATGACAAAATGAAAAGCTCTTTCTAGTATGTATAAGATCCATAAGACTGTAGTTTGTACTTCAGGGTTCAGCTCATGGAGTTAATGCTTTATAGCCAGACAGTGTCATATTATTCACCTTTCCCATAGTTTCTTCAACTTTATTTTTTTCTAACTTTATTCTCATTTTGTTGTAAGAAATTTATGTTCTTTAGTAGGAAAAAAAGGATACCTAAGAAGCCAAAATTCTCACCAAATTACTATGAAATATGAATCTAAAGGATATTAAAGACCCACAGAATACCTTGTACACTATTTAAGCTTGAAAAAAAATGTAAATTAAAGATTAGAATTGGACCTGCCTCATGTTATAAAACAAATGTAAGCCTAGTCAGTTTATGTCTGAAAATGTAAAATTGGAGTTCTAAAGAATAATATTTTTGTTACCCATTGTGTAATTGTAGTATGCTCTGGACTTCTAGACAAGGAAATGTACTCTTGATTTATATCCTGTAGTTCATGATTTTTATGAAATGGAATCCTGGGCATAGCACATGAAGGCATAGCACATGAAATCAGAACATGAACAAATGTTTGTATTTCCTGGAGTAGGCCTAAAAAAATCATGTGAAAACTTAGGCAGCTCTCAGGTTTCTTCTTAGCAATGTGAAGTTTGATATCGTAATTTTCAACCTAAGGAAATAGAGGCCTATTTTCACCATTCTGATGAAGAGAAGTAGCTGTTTGGGAGAGCATGGCTGTGTATTCTTCCAGCCATGGTTTCGAATCATGGTTCTGTCCATTTGGCTAGGCAAATTTCTTTATCTTTCTAAACCCCAGTGTACTCATGTATAAAAACAGGGACAATACCACCTACCTAGCACAGCTGTTATAAGAGTCATTTGGAAAAACATATGAAGCACTTACTGTGGTACTTCTGATACCCATCAGGTACTCAAATAATATACTCCTTTTTGCCCTCTTATTCTCCCTTCTTCCTTCTGCCCCACAACAGGTGACATTTCTAATCTAGCACATTCTCTACTTTCTCTAAGATTTCCTGTCCATGAAACATGGAATTTTAATTTTGTTAGGTTATAATAGCTAATCCTTATTAGCAACCAGACGCTGTTCTAATTTTCTTACATGTATTACCTCACTGAATCCTCACAGCAACCCTGAGAGATTATTATCATCCCCTTTTAAGAAAAAGAAAAAACTGAAGCACATAGAGGTGAAGCAGCTTGCCCAAAGTGACAGTGACTGGGCCAGAATTTGAACTGAGGCAGTCTAACTCCAGAGCCCAGACTCTGCCTTTGCTGTTTTCCCCTTCTCATGTCACAAAGGTAAAGAGCAGGTTCTGGTAAGGCTCTGGAGAGGCCCGATCTACCTTTGTAGGCTGAATTATGCTTTAGGGGCCAAGCCAACATAGCTGTCAGGGGTAGGGTGGGTATTTCTGGGGAGGATAGACTGTAAACTATGTGGAGAGAGAAGCAGCTATACTATAGGATGCCAAGGAAAGGGGGAGCAGAGTGATGACTATTCTTGTACTAGACCTGCCAGCAAATACCAAATATTTGCAGTGCCCTGTTTACACTATGCTGTTTCCTCAGCATGGAATGCCATTCCTGCTTTTCTTTGTCTAATTCTAACGTATTCCTTAAGACACAACTTACTTTCATCTTCTCCAGGAAACCTTCCCTGACCTCCAGGCTGAGCTAAGTACCCCTCTTCTGGGCTTCCTTAGCACACTGTGCATAAGTCTGTACAAACATTAGCATTAGTGGTGATAGCAGTAATAGCTGCCATGTACTGGGCACAGACCACGTGCCAGGCATTGTGTTGAAAGCTTTCTATACATGTTGTCTTCCTCATGTCTCACTATAATCTTAAAGGGTCAGTAGAGATAGATGAGGACAATAAAGTTTGGAGGTGTTAAATAATTTAACCAAGATTACAAACCATCAGTGACTGATCTGGGATTTAAATCAGGTCTTTTTTTGCTCCAAACTCATATTCTTAATAGCCATACCTTATTGACACTATCTGCTTTTGTCTTTCACATAATCGGATCACAAACCCTTCAAGGAATGCACCGTGTCTTACTCATTTTTTACCCCAGATCCTATCAAAATTGTGCTTTAAAGAAGAAAGAAATGGAATATTAAAACATGCTTATTTTTTTCTAAATGAACTTCAATTTTAAATGTGTTTTGAAATGAGCAGAGTTTAATGTAATTTTCTTTTGACTTATTACCAGACTGTTAAAACCATATACAGATATTGGTGGGTAGGTTATTCTAGATCTTCTTGCTTTAGGATTTAAATAAAATATTATATGAAAAATGTTTATAATTGATAATTTAACATGATAGAGATCCAACGGAAAGTAGTACCATAAAATTACTTGAGATACGCCATTAATAATATAACTAGAATAATTATAAGATCTTTGTAGAAATATAGAGAAATCGAACTGCTGGTGTTTATCGGGGATTCAGGACAACAGCCACTTACCTTCAGCCGCTGGAGGAACAACTCAGCATCCTGCCCTTTCCCCACTGCAGGCACCCAGGCTTCACCAGCAATCCTCTCTCAGTCCCCTCTCTTGAGACTCCTGGCCTAGTCCTTTCTTATGGGGAAGGGCTTATGGTAGGCAAGACTTTCGTGGTGGAAAGCAGTTTAGTTAGGGACTGTCTAAATTATTACCTAAACCTAAGACCCAAGGAGGCTGAACTGTGGGTACATTTCATTTTTAAATAGGGCTTCCTAAAAGGGCAAGCCAGGGCATTCTCTGTGTCACCCTCCCTGATAAAGTCTTCACCACATTCTTCTCTTTAGAATGAGATTGAAGACAAAGGGCTAAATTAGCTCATTCATTTCTCTGCTCTCTTCAATCTGAGTTAATTCTATCAGTCCACTCTGATTAATATGTAGTCCTCTGTTTTAGACCACAAGCTGGGCACTTGTGTCCAGATGAAAGTGTGCTGGTGAAATTAGGTAGTATAATGGCTCAACATTCTGATAATTAACTGGTAGTGAATATTTTACTGTGGTTTCTAAGACCCAAATGTTAACTCACATTTGTTTGGTTTAGGTAATCTTATTTAAGCAAAATATAAATAAGAAGGATGTTAATTTTCTTTTGTCTCTGTGTGAAAATGACTTTTGGGCAAATAGTAGCAATTCAGCTATTTTGTTCTCTTTAATTTGTCCAAGTCTTTTGGAGCTGTGGCCAGAAGATGAAGGATGTTCCTGGACTTTTCCTTTCTTGTATTGTTCTCATTTCTTTTCCTCTCAGGCCCTGTCTGAGAGGAGACACCCAAGCCTTTATCCTAAACCTATGCTCCGCCCATGTTCCTGTTTCTGTCTGCTGCCTGCAACCATTCTCGAACCATTCCATGGCAGCTGTCGACTTTGTTCATTGTCTGGCAGGGGCAGTGAGCCCTGTTGGGACCAGCAGCAGCAGTAGCAGCAGCAAGCAGACTGGAGAGTCACTCCCCTCCAACCCCCCAGCACCCTCTACACCCCTGTGGCAGCCACTCAGGGCACAGTGCGGGTGAGCAGCAGCATTCCTACTCTGACTGATGTGTGTGCTCCTCTTCCAGGAAGAGTCCAGCTCTCCTGTTACCTCTTCCATGGAGCCTTCCCATTCCTCCCCTTCAAATCCTCAATGATCATAATTTTGTATCCATCCCTACAGCAGTTACAGACTGTGGCATTCATTTTACACTTACATGCAGTGTAGTTTTTTATTAAAATTTTTTATGTCATTGTGGTCTATCTCCAACTAAATTGTGAGCTCTCAGGGTACAGACCGTGTCTGAAACTACTTTAAAAGAAAGAATACATACACACTTACACTTTGATACATATTCATTGATAGAACAAAAACACTTCTTTTGTAGTTTCTATTTCTAGGGACTGACACATAGTAGGCATTCTTAATAATTTTATTGATGATAATGATAATCAGATAACCCAGGTTAACAGTTTTCTCGATTTTCACCTGTTCTGACTCTTAAGTTACAAATAATCTAAATATTTTTCTTTTAAAGTTTTTTTCCCCATAAATTAACTCAGGAGTGGGCTATTTCATGTGGTTGTGAAACATATATATTAAGGTAAACATATTTTAGCTTGCTGTAATGGGACTATAATCTGAATTGAGTTATTAAATGACCTTTCTCCTTTGTTATTACGTTTGCTGATCTTTGACTTCCAAACTGGCTTGTGAACCATTTGGTATCATCAACTATCAGGAAGCCTTTTAATAAGAGAAGTTGGTGGCTTACTCAAATATTTCAGGTTTATCTTATTTCTTACAGCCTTCTTATTTTTCAAACTTACAAACACATTCATGTATAGAGAGTCATCAGTATTTTAAAAATAGTTACTGTAGGCTTAGATTACTCTTGACGTGATCGGACTTTATTGGGAGAGCCATCTAAGAATGCACATTAGTAAAAGGAAGCTGTTTTCCTTTAAGGAAACCATACTGTGGACATAAGAGTGAACTAGACGAGTACATAGGAAGGACAATAATGGTAGCAGAGTGCCAAGATGATTAAATGTGGAAATGTATAAAGACATGTAAGGCAATATAAAACCCACAAGAAGTGGGAAAAGATAAGGTTACCTGGAAAATTAGACATTTCAGAGTTTGGTTAGAATAAGCACAATAATGTAGGCAGCCACGCTTTCAACTGCAAGTTTACAAAACAAACTCTTACAGAGTAGAAGTCTCTGTCTATGTGTTGGAAGTGTATTAGATGAGCTTCAAGTTCTCCAGACTTTAATCTAGACTTTTTAAGATGCTGCCTGGTATTTCAGATGAAAGTGCAAATAAAATGTTTGCTGACTGGAATGTATAGTTTTATCCTTTTGCAAAGTTAATGTATTTTCTGAGGTGAGCAGGGGGCATTTTCAGATGTCTCTATTTCCGTTTATTATTTTTGTCTCTGCCAGGCTTTAAGCTCCTTGAGAATGGTATTCGACTGTGTTTACAGGGTAAAGGCAGCACCAAGCACGGTGCCTGGCACATCACAGGTGCTCACAAAATACAAGATTGGTGGAACCATGTGCACACTTGGCCATTTTTTAAAAGTGCATTTTATTAGCTATTTGTTTAAAAAATATTTTCTTAAAATGTGAGCACTTTTAATAAGCATATTACTTGCCTTTCCAGGAGTAGAGGTGAGCACTGTGGATTCAGAAGGCCAGGATGAGAAATCATAGTTAGACAGGAAAAGAGAAAGATAACTATAGGGGAAGAGAAGGTGAAACCAAAAATAATGTGATCTTAGAAGTCTATAAAATATAGATATTTATGTTTAGAACTATTTTGGGCTTGAAGCCAAAATTCACAAACTAACACATTTTGTAAAGTTAATGTATTTCTCTGAAGTGATCAGGATCTGTTTTCAAATGTCTCTATTTCTGTTCATTATGCAGAAAAAGAAAAAATTCACAAATTGGATTACAGAGTTTGTCTCTGTGATCCTCTTTGATTATTTAATACCATGTAATCAGTATTAATTGATTTCTAAGATTGCTTGTCAAATACTAGTTCAGTTTTTAAAAATTTCTGTATATTGAACATCTGCACACCATATGCATATCTGAAAGACCACTAATAATTATAATTTCTGGAAAATATACATTCCAGCATAATAAAAGAATGATTATTCTGTGCTACCCAATTTTATTTTGTCCCTAAGCAAAATTTGAGAAACTTCCATCTAGAAGACTTAGACTTAAATTATTTTGTCTGCTTCTTGGGGTACCATTATACATAGAAAAGGTTAGAAGGTAAGGGAATTGTACTTCTAGCTACAATGGAAATGGAAAACTGCATTGATACCTCTGGATATAATGGATAACCACCTGTGTGGCCTTGAACAGAGTACTTAGAATCTCTGGACCTTGGTTTCTGCATCTGTAACCTTGGCAGCAGAATTGGGAAGATGGGCATCTAAGGTCCTCATTATTCTTCTATTCTGAAAAGAGTCCTAAATTTGGCGTTTGGCTTCGAAAGTTGTAAGAATAATGTCAGGTCCCTTCCCCACTATACTATAGGTTTCTGAAACAGTGTTTTACCTACTTTGTATTCCTCATGTCCTGAGTAGTACCTGTCAGGTAACAGGTACTTACTTAATGTTCCTTGGATGAATAAATAAAGCTAGAGAACTGGTCCCACTTTGTAAAAATGGGGGGAAAAAAAAAGAAATAAAAGACAGTCTTTATCTGTCCACCCCATTAAGCAATGAGTGTGATTAAGAAAAGGCCTTGTCTGCTACTGAACAGATAGTTAGTATTCCATAAATCTTTATTGTTTGTTCAATGAATGAAGCTTACTTCCTCCTTACAAAAGTCCTATGAAGTACCTGTTGTTTGGCCCATTTTTAAATAAGAGGAAGCTGAGACTTGGAAGGGTTGAAATAACTTGTTAAGGTTTTGCAGCTCGTAGGAAATGAAACCAGGATTTAAAACCACAGCATTCTGGTAACAAAACTCACTGTTTCAATAAACTTAATTCATCCTAAAGTATAAATGACTCATGATTATTCCCAAAGGTTCTGATGTGGAGAGGCAAGATGAGAACGAGAAGGCAGCAGATACTCTAGCAGGAAGATGATCATGTGCTGTAGGAAGATAGGAACTCAGAAATCAAGCTTACCACCATTCTAGAGTTGTACCTGACCCAACCATTGAGATTACTTGATTTCTTTTCAAGAAGGGGAGGTATCAGTTTGAAAAAGAAAAAGTATTTTCTTTGCTCATAAAACAAACTTATTGACTATAGAAGCAAAAACACTGGATGGGGGTTAGGGCACCTGGATTTTAGTTCCAATATCTAGAGCCCGTGGGACCTTAAGTAATTCAGTAGACCTTTTCAATCTGCTGATTCCTCATATGTAGTATAGATGTGTTAGACCAGATCAGTGATTTGTTTTTTTGCAGATTCACAGGAGAACTTCAAGGACTGAGCAGGTGGAGTGGGTGGGGATTGGACTAAATAGACAGGAAAGGATTGCTCTTGTCATCTCCATTTTACAGTTGGAAAGACTAGGCACTGAGAGTGACTGAGCAAATTGTTCAAGGTCACACAGCTAGTAAGTGGCAGAGCTGGGATATGAATCTAGGCAATCTGGCTCTCAAATCTGCACTCTTAAGCGCTTTGCTATATGGTGTGTCTAAATAAAGTCCTAAAAGAGAATTTGAAGATAAAATTTAAAAGATTCTTTCTTAAATACAAAAGAATACACATAGTATATGCAGAAATGGCAAAAGTGATACTTAAATAACTGAAGATCATAAATGCTACTTTGGAGCATTGCCTTTAGCAATTCCCAGGTAACCCTAAGTTTCAGATTCCCCAAAGAAAGAATCTGAGTGCCTTTAATTAGGCCAGGTGCTCAGCAGCTCTAGGCCACTCGGCCAGAGTAGAGGACACTGAGGCCCCGGAAGAGACACGGCAGCTACTAACCACCTTATGATCTCAGTGGGGGATGGGGAGGCAGCATTTCCAGAGGAAAGGGAATCGTTATCAGGGCAATCGCCCAAAAGGTGTCCACCGCAATAATCAATTGGCTAAGTCTGGGCTGACTTAAGGACATAGATTAGAATTGTTTTTCTTTACTGAATATCTGACATGAAGCTTATATCCTTATCATTCCAGAGACTTATGGAGAAATTATAGACTGTCGCAAACCAGATTATTTATCTTTTTTATTTTGAAAGCAGAATAGCCCATTTAGCAATATCTAACAGAATTTCACTTCTTAGGAATATAGCCTACCAAACTACTCCTGCATTATGCACATAGATATATATGTATGAGGATATTCACTGCAGTATTCTTCATAATAATAGAAAATAGGAAATGACCTAAATATTTATGAATGGGGTCTGGAGAACATTATGGTATATACATAGATATCCATCATTAAAAAGAATTAGGTAGTCCTATACTTGTGACAAGAAAATTCTGCAAACTATATTAAGTGAATAAAGCAAGTTAACAGTACAGTGTGTATAGTATGAACCCATTTTTATACGAAAACGCATGGCATTTGCTCTGTTTATAAATGCATTACATTTGCTATATGTTTACAAACACGTAAAAACCATACAGCAAAAGCCTGAAAGAAAATATGCTAAACTGTAAGAGAGAGAACTTCCAGGGAAGGAAGTAGGATGGAGGGATGATGAACCTGGTGGGACCCTATAGGAATATAATTTTCAGTTTGCTAGTAGCCACACTAAAAATATAAAAGAAAATAAGTGAGTGAAATTAATGTTAATAATATAGCTTATTTGAACTAATATAGGTAAAATATTATCATTTTAACATCTTTAATATAAAGCACTTACTACTGAGATATTTAAAATTTTTTTGTACTAAGTCTTTAATACTAAAGCACATCTGAATTCAGACCAGTGATGTTTTATGTGCTTCATAGCTACATGTGGTTTGTGTCTACCACACTGAATGGCTTACCCTCTTTGTAATTTTATGTTGGTTTGATTTTTTTACAGTAAGAGTATGCTCTCGTTTCACTTGTATGATTTACTTTTGTAAGTAGACCTTTTAATAGTTGTGATACTTTAATTCTACTTTTAATCTTCCTATACTACTTTTCATTTAAAAAAAATTTGGATGGCATGCTTGTTTCACTTGAAACCAGAAGTCATGGATTTTCATCCCAGTGAACGCACATTAAGTCCATATTTGAATTAAAGTGATACAATTTAAACAAAAAAAAAAAAACGAATAGAGATAGCTTTTTATTGCATCTAAATTGTGATTCACGGAATTTTTCACTACTTCATATGCATGTACTATTCCTTTCCTTGCAGCTTTCCTGTGGTAACCTTTTGAACATTTCTGTTGTTTCTTTGCATGTAAACAAAAACATGTGAAAGGAAAAATGTAAAACTTAAGGTTTGCCTGAGGTGTGAGGTGTGATTATAAAGTAATAAGGGTTTTTTTTTTTTTTGGTAATTAAACTATACAATTGCCTTTCAAAGTAATTTGCTTGAAAGTTGTATATGGATACCATTCTCTGCATATGTCCTTTGAAATACCTTACAATCAGTTTTTCAAAACAAGCATTACTTTCAGACACTTAATGGATCTGTTATTTATATTTGGCTTTGAAGAACATTTATGTCATGTGGACATTTTACTCTTCATCATAGATTGTAGTATTTTTTCAGTGAAACTATGTTGACATTTCCATTTTATATTGTTGCTCCTTGTAATTAATTTTATTTAAAAAAATTAAGATACTTGAAAAATTAAAATAAAAATCAAGGCAGCCTAAATAAGGAATGACTCTAAATGAGCATAAGGTTTATATTTTTTAGGATGATGGAAATGTTCTAAAATTAGGTTGTAGTGATGGGTGCACAACTCTGTACATACTAAAATTCATTGAATTGTACACTTAAAACTGGGTGAATTTTATGATATATAAATTATATCTCAGTAAAGCTATTTTTTAAAAAGAAGATAAAATAGACTTCAGTGACCCTGTTAAGAATTTTTATAGCCATATATGCAGTCTGAAAATAATTTTATGCATGGTAACAACAGTATTTTGTAGGATCTGATTGTTTAAAGAGGCACTTAGAAATGCTATTTGATTTTAAATCTTCCTTTCATTTAATGTTCAGATTGTATGTCTTTCCCTCTTGGGTAACATGTCATGTAGAAGCTCCCTGACATTTCTTTATCCTGTGGAAATCTACTTCTTCATCTATGTAATAAGGTTAATAACTAAACTTGGTGAAGAGTAAATGAGATGCTGTTTAAAAAATCCTAGTGTCTGGGATGTGGTAGGTTATGAATTGTGCATTAGCTTACACACTGAGTACCTGCCCATGGCTTTTATTGTCTATAGCTTAAACATGCCAGGGAACCTCTCGACTTTTATACACAAAATATTTGGGGGAACATTTAGGATCTGTGACTCTAGATGCCTAGGTTGACTTGATAACAAGTGTAAGCAATGTGATTTAAAGCATAACCGTATAGCCTGTACCCTGAAACCTTTTTTCATAGGAAGCAAATCTTTGCCCCTTTATGCTCTCCTTACCTTCACACTTCCCAGCCTCAAACACATTTCATGGTCTAAACGAAGCCTGCCAACATCCCTTTTCAGACATCATTGCCTCCTGTTATTCTGTTGGAGGGGGTCTTTGCAGAATGACATTTCCCTCCTACAGTGCTTCCTGTGCCCCATTTAACATGCAGCCTTCACATTTCTCCTAACCCCTACTTGCTTTCGAAAGAAGCAAAAAGCTCAAACCACAGCCTCTCATGAGACAGTTCAGAACTCACAGAGCCTTGGCAATAGGCCATAGGCCCAGCACTAAACTTTAGTAATGATTCTGATTCCCCTTATTTTTAATCTCCAAGATTCACAGGTAAAAATCTGCTTATCTTTTTCATCTGCCATCACACAGCCTTCCTTCTATCCCTCCTAAAACCAAAGTATGTATGCCAACTCTAATTCACCAAATATTTTCAGTTTTCTCATATTCTGATGTAGCTCCAAAACATTTTCTGGTGTACTATCTGAGTTATCACTGGACTGTCATTTCTCCCAGTCTGGTTGAGCCTGAAGCAGTTTTCATGGCTAAATGATGAACTTTCCAAGAAAGAGGTTTGTGATGAAAATGGAAACACCAGCGTGCTCTTTGTAATCGGTTCTTTAATCTTCCACCTGCCATAATGTAGAGATGGCTCATAATTATCGGAGCAGAGAACCAAACTCCTGTACTGCAGCAGAAAGCATGAGCACTATGGGAGGGCAAATGATAGCATTTACACTCCAGTAGGGAGGGGGACAGACATTTTGGAAGCTTTGACACAGAATCAGACATATTTGTATAACCTTTTCATGTAGAACTGTGCCACAGTCAGAGAGAGGGTTTTGCTTTTTCTTCATTAAAAGCTTATTAAGTGAAGAAATAGGACAGTCGTTTTGCTTCGGTAGATGGGGGTCAGAGAGGCGGGTCTGGTCTCCTCAGGATATTAATGTCTGCCTTCAGCCAGGGGAAATGAGCCGTCACTTGAGTTAGAGGCAGCTTTATGTGCTCATCACTAGGGATTCCCATATGTCCAGGGAGCTGCAGCAGTAAAAAATGGCAGAGCTCAGTGGTAGAGTGCAGAGGGCTCTCATTGGAATTCATGTCAGGAAGCTCAGCTCAGTCTGCCCAGAGCAAATCTGTTTAATGTTGATCAGCTGTCCATCTGATAAACTGAATTGATATGGGCATTCCCTCCAAGGGCTGCCCTGACAGTGACAGCCGCAGCACCCAGATGTCTTGTTGGGCTTTTTCGGTAGTCTCAAGTATTTTTAACCCTTTTTGTGATACGCAAACCGGAAAGTACTTTAGAGACCTAGATAAGGAGGCCTGGCTAGGCTTGCTTCTCAGGGAGAAAACAGCCCAGCGTAAACTGTTTCCAGAAACCAGATGTTCTCAGTTAGCTACCTCTCCTCATAATAAGTATCTGGTTAACCTGCAGGATAATTGCGTGTTGACAGTATCAAGTTGTGTCTAGTTATTCAAAATAATTTTTCTTAAAAGTTTCTTAAATATAGTAAGTTACCTGGCTTGGTTATGCTTTATTATTTTCATAGGTGTGTTAGTTGACCACCAAGCAGAACTTTATTATGTTCGTGTATAAAGAGAAAATATATTACAAATTTTGTTTTGGTCAGCTAATTTCTAGTAATAAGTATTGTGACTTCTTGCTGAGTCCCAGCGTCCTCTGCTTTCTCAAGTATAAGTACCACCACTGAAGGCAGCTTACCTCTTTGTAGATTGGTTGGCAGGTATGGAGGAAACTAGTTACAGAATAGATTGATACTGAGCTGTCTTTTTTTTTTTTTTTTTTTAAAGTAACTGTGAGGGGATGGATATGTTAATTAGCTTGACTGTAGTAATCATGTCACTATATGTTTATTAAAACATCATATATACCTTAAATATATGTATAATTTTATTTTAAAAATTTTTAAATACTGAGCTTTCTTTTTTAGAAATAAATCAAGAGAGAGAAATCTTTTTGTTAAGCTGTTATTATTATAAATCATGTTTCTACAAAACTCAAAAATCAAAATTACAGTACTGAATATGAAGGAACTTTGCTTTTGTGTATTTTAAAGGTTCTCACTGAAGTACTGCTTAAGAATTTTTGTCTTTTCTTCTCCCCTCACTTGCAGACCATGTATTTTCATGGCATGGCAAGATTCTAACATTGCTTGGATATTTAATTTCTTTGAATGAGACCAGATGCAAAGACTTTTTGTTTTCTACCTCTTTTCTATATATTCTAACTCAGAATGTCAGGTGAGCTTTCCTGAAAGAGACACAGAGCCCTCGGTACTTGCGTGATTGCTTGGTGTATACGGTCAGAGCTGGAAGTAAGGCTTGGTCAGTGTTTAAGCCCTTGAACCTGTGACTTGATCTCTGTTTGGAAGTCACCGTAACTACAGCCTATAGATTTGAAATTTTGGGTTCAATACCCTGTTTTTAAAATCAAAATTCTCATTTCCAAATGAAGGAATGAAACAAGATTAGTTTTGAATGCTGTGATCATGGCAAACCTAAAATTAAAAATTCCAGCTTCACTTAGGTTATCAATAAGAGTAAGTGACAAAATAGGAAAATCACTATGTTTCTGTAATTATTACAGTGAATTAAATGAATCTCTTAGGATTTGGGGCCTAACTTACTTATAAGAAAATAATATTTGACACTTAAAGTTAGCACCCTGAAAGTTTCTTTTACCTGGCATTAAAAGCATATACTTTTCCTTTTTATTATTGCTCATATGCCTTGATGTTTTTTGTATTTTGGTATTTTTGAAGTATGCTTTAGGAATTCTCTTGCTCTTAATCTTCTTTTCCCCCTATTCCCTCCATCCTTTGCTCTTAGGGAGCTTTCTTTCTATGGGGCTGTGGAGAGAGAAACAAAACACAGACAAAATAACTAGTGTGTTAGATGATAGTAAGTGCTATGGTGGGGGAAAAGCAGAAAGTGGAGATAGGGAGTGCTGGCAGGGCTGGAAAGGTTGCTATTGTATATGCAACAGTCAGAGAAGGCCTTACTGATCAGGTGCACTTTGCAGGGACCTGAAGGAAGCAAATGACTAAGCTTTGCAAATATATAATGAAAGATCAATCCAGATAGAGGAAGGGGCAAAGGCCCTGTGGCAGGTGCAGGCGTGGCATTTCAGGGACCACCAAGGAAGCTAATGTAACTGGAGAAGGGTGAGCAAGAAGGAAGAGAGTACCAGATGAAGTCAGAGAGTTAAAGGCCTAGAGGAGCAGGGACAGATTGTGTTGGACCTTGGAATGCATTGCTGAGACTTCAGCTTTTACCCTGAGTGAGATAGGGAGCTGCTAGAGGGTTTTGAGCAAAGAAAGAAAATGATGGACCTCATGGTTTCTTCACCTTCCTGCTTGCCTCATTTCTGATCTTTTTCAGTTTTGCATAGCTAATGGACTAAAAATGTTATCTCATTATTATTATAATGTTCCTTTTTCAAATTATTAGTGAGATTCAGCATCATTTTATATGGTTTTTGGCCATTTGTGTTTGCTCTGGAATTTCCTCTTCATATCCTTTCCCATTTTGCTTTTAAACTGTTTATCTTTTTTCTTATTAATTTCTTTCCCAATTTGGACAAGCTCTACACATATTTTGAATATAATATTCTTTCTATTATATATGTTGCAAATATATGATTTCAAATCTGTAGTTGCCTCAGTCTCTTTTTATGGGTTATTTTATTATATAAACATTTTTGTATCTTTTAACTACTCAGTTTTATCCATTATTTTCTTTATGGCTTCTTAACTTCCTATTTTATTTTTCAAGGCTTTCTCACCCCAAGGTCATAAGAATTTTTCCTAAAGTTACAGTTTTGTTTTTCACATTTAGGTATTTGATCCATCTAAATTTATTTTTATCTATGGTGTAAGGTAGGGATATAACTTTATTATTTTTTCCCTTAATTGATAGCCAGTTGCCCCAACATTTTTTGTAAGAATAATCCATCTTTCCCTAACAATTTGAAAGGTTATTTTTACCATAAAAACTAATTTTCCAAATATATTTGGATCTCTTTCTGGATTTTGTTCCGCTAATCTGTTAGTTTGTTCTCGTGATATTACTATACTTTAAAAAATTGCAGTAACTTCATAGTAAGTTTTAAAATCTAGAGTGACAGGCCTTTTCTTTTCCAAAATTTTCTTTGTGATTTTCAAATTTATTCTTCCCACATGAACATAAAAGTCAATTTTCCAACTTGAAAACAGAAAACCTCTAGGATTCAAATAAAATTATTATTACCATTGTAATACTTTCAGAAACACCCTGAATTTTGTACATTTTGTGTTTAGGGCTTTAGAATCAGAGAGCCTTGGCTTAAATCCAGCTCTGCAATTTACCAGCTATGTGAACTTGAGCAAGTTATGTAGCCGGCCTGCCCAGCTTCCTTCTTTACAGTGGAAATAATAATGCTTACCTCAGAGAGCTGCTGTGAGTTTTATATTATTTTATTAATCTGTTAATTGAGTTACTCGTATGCTTGCAAAATTATTTTATGTGAAGTTGCTTAGCACACAGTAACTAATTGACTCAAATTAATTAATTTAGTAAGTGGGAGCCATTATCGCTATTAGGCATTTTTTAAAATAGGCTATTTGAAGTATTTTCAGATGAAATAACATGATATCTAGCATTTGCTTCAAAATAATCTGAAAGGAAAAACAATCTAGAAGGAGAGTGAAAGACGTAGCTAAACCAAGTTTAGGGCCCACACAGGTTCTTTATGCTATGTTTTCTACTTTTATTATGTTTGAAAATTTCCAAAATAAAGTTTTTTGAAAAATGCATCTTTAAAAACTGTTAAAAATGACAAAGCTTAAACATTTGTTATTTCTAAGCGGAATATTTTATATTTATTATAAACCTCTCAAAAGAAGGAAAGCAAGGAAGGACGGAGGAAGAAAAAGGGAAAAAATAGAATAAGAAAGAAGACTCCATTGTCTTTTTTTCTCCCTTGCCTGTGTGGTGAAACACAATTGATCCTTCTATTACTTCTAACACCAACTTAAACGTGTAAAATGTTTAAGAGGTTTCAAATTAATATAAGGAACAATTTCTAATAATTAAAACTATTCATCAGCAGTCCTGGCTTCTGTGTAATTTATTACTCATCTGTGGAAGGAGCTAATTGAGCTTAATTGAACTGTGGGGGTCACTTCCCATTCTAATTCTATAAACTGGACTTTTTAGTTTGTATTATTTCATACCTTTTGAGACTAAGGATGATAACAATCCTCTACCTTCATGAAATTGATTGCAAAGTAAAGAGCTATTCATTTAACAAATATTTACAGGCAGCCTAGGGAGTAGGATAGTATCATTTACAGCGTAGTGAGGGAGAGAGGTGGTAGGAAGAAAGATGGCTTAAGAAATAACTTTGACATAGTATAGTAAATGAGCTATGTTCAAAGGCTTTCAAGCACAGAAGTTAACTTTGTGGAAGTGAGGAAGGACATAGGCTGATTCTTAAAAATTCTTTAACAGAATATATTTATCATTCACCCTATGGCAGCAAAAATACGACATATCTATACAGTAGACCTCTGAAGAGATGTTAAATAGAACAAGGAGATTCTTTATTTGTACATAATGTAGAACTGTCTCCAAGAGATAATATTAGGTGAATAAAACCAGAGTGCAGAAATCTGAATGTAAAATGTCTTTACCAGTTTTGTGATATAGTTTTTATTGACCATATCTTTCAGGAGTTTATTTGACTCTAACAGACAGTAAATTGAAGAAATGCAGTTTGTATTTATCTCAGATAACAAGAAGTCTAGAGATGGACACAACAGAGCAGGGGTAGCCCTCAAAGAAGTCATCAGAGGTCCAGGCTTCTCATTTCTTCCTGCACTACCATCCTTAGGTTGGGAGCCCTCTTTAGGATCCTGTGCCTCTAGGCAGCTGGACCATATTCTAGACAGGAGTAATGAGTAAGCCCAAAATGCCAAAGGTACATGCCACCTGAATCTGTCCCTTTAGATCAGAAACTCTGATTTCTCAGAACTTCCACCTAGTGGACTTCTACTCACATTCATTGGCCAAACTGTGCTACACGATCACCTCTAGCCTCAGGGGATCTTGCAGAGGTTAGTATTTTTAAATGAGTTCATTGTCACTCCAAAAGTAACCAAAAGTTTGTTAGTAAGTGAGCAAGGAGAGTGGATAGGTAACTAGCAATGTCTGCCATCCTTATTTCTAAAGCTTAGGATGCTAAAAAATTTGGAGAAATGTTGGAAGAATATGGATCAAAGCAGAGTAAGTTGTTTAACATATAACTGAAAGAAAGTTATTTGGTGAAAATTCTTGTAAAGACATCATTAATCCTCAGGGTTACATTCAATGTGGTGATTACTTCCTTACTCTGATTACTTAACATAAGCAGCATTCATTTGTGACTCTTTTCCAATCAAGATTTAGCATAAAAAATACCCGAGTACTAAAATATATGTACATAAATAGCATGAAGACTTTTATATAAGGTAATTTCTAAAATCCAGTACACTGAAAGTTTACTAGCTTCTTTTGAGTGGCTAAAATAGGAATAAGATAATGAGAAGAAAAAGTTCCCAGAGTCTTTCATCCTGTCACTGCTTCTCTGCTGTATACTAAATTAACTCTTGCATAATGTGGTCTGGAGTTATTTATCTAATGATAAAATCTTAGAAGTAGAGAGCACAATACTAGATAGTAGAATTGCAGAACAGATTTCAAGATGACCAGTTTATTTCTATTTCTTATAGAAAAGTAGGTACTAATAATAGCAATAATTTTGTCTCAGTTTAACTATTAACTACCAGTCTAGGTCATTTTTTTTAATCCCAAATCTTATAATTTTGGAACTAAATCTTAAATTTTAGGACTGAAATCCCTGAATCTTAGAACTGGAACAGACTTTCTCCAGTTCCCCTTTCAGTGATGAGAAGACCAAGTGTCTGAGAGTTTCAGGGATTTGCCCATGAACTGTCTGTTACAGGCAGAGAGAACTGTTACCCAGATTCCTGACTGAGCTAATCACTTGATTTTGGTTCTAACCAAATGATTTGGAAACAACTTGATTACTTTTTTTAGCTACTATGAACAGAGTCAAGTCTAGTCATAATATACTTTGTCCTAGCAAAATTCTCTTCTGTAGTGTTTAGAACTAAGGATGAAAATTCGACACGTTTGTGGTAGGCTTATACCAGTCTTGGTAACACTGGTAAATTTGGCTCTCCCCTCCCCCCATTTACTATTCATTAGGTAAATAAACATTTTAAATTATCATTGGTCACTATGAAAGGCTCTGAGTTCCAGCTTTGTTCTTGATAAACTGAATGTTCCAACCAGATATTTAACCTCCCCAGACCTGCTATAATTAGAATCACAAGTAGATAATATAAATGAAAGTTCTTTGTAAGTTGTGGGTACTGTACAAATTATGGTTTTTCACTTTTATTATTACCATTGTTTTTATTGTTTCTGGCCATGTGGTGTTTAAAGATTGCTATTTGTTTAATGAATGCAGTTTTATGATTATGGATGTCTTTATTAAAAGCTCCCAATCATTCATTTTCATCCTTAGGATAATTCAAAACACCTATGACTTCTGCTTGCCTGGTTATTACTTTCTTCTATAAGCCGAACTGCGTGAGAGATTTATCTAGTGCTTAACCTTTTTTGAGTTTTATACTTGTTAATAATTTCATTATGTAATTTTTGTGAAATGTAACAATATACATTTTTACAGTAAACATCTTTTTAAAGTAGAATACATTTGCAGGGCACTAATAAAATATCTTTTTATTCCTTTCTTTTACTCACATTTTTAAAGGATATTTTAAATGTTAGCTCCTCTTTTTTTTTTTTTTAATGTTTTTTTATTAACTTCTCAGTAGTCTTATAAGCCTCTGTGCCCAGTGATTTTCTTTGGGATGTACTGAGGTTTCAATATAAACCATGAATTTACTCTTCTCAGAAGCTGTGTAACTCACTGGTTCATCTTCTACTCTGCCAATTTGTAGTCAGGTACCATGTGTACACTGGGTCATTTTTACATATTCTTTTACTTTTTTTTTTTAACAAAGAGAATAAATTATAAATGTGATTTTTCCTTTGTAGATGCCAAGTTGTTTGGCACCTTTATTTTATTGCATCTTTATGTAATTAATGTACTATCGTTGTTAAACTAGTATTACATTTTTTTTGAGAGAGGAGACTTTTACATTTATTACTTGATCATTTTATATTTGCCTCCTTGTCTAAGGCTGTTGTTCTAGGTCAGATGCTTAAATTTGACCTTTAGGTCAAATCCTTTTGTTACGTTTCCCCTGGACCTTTGTTTAAAAACTTCCTCCACTGATCTCTCTACTTTTACTACCTACTTTTTTCGGATTTTATTAGAGATAATTTGTATCTCTCAAGTTAACCACAGGCAAAAGTTTTGCAGGTTGTTTTACTACTTTATAACACAATATGTCCGTTCTTAATCCTCCAATAACAATTTCCTTACTGCCTTTCTGGATTCCACTAAAAGGTTTCCATTTCTTCAGCCTTTACCTCTAGCCCCAAACATTCAGACTCAAAGCCATTGACACACATTTTAGGCTTTTGTTGCAACAGCACCCACACCTACATATACCAGTTTCTATATCAGGTATCTATTGCTACATAGCAAACTGCCCTAAGATTTAGTTAGTGACTTGAGACGCTGAATGGTTCTGCCTGTGGTCACTCGTATGACTGCATTCAAAAAGCCTTAATGCATAAGCACTTATCAGGCTTTGCTTGTGTCACGTTCACGAATGTCTTTTTGGCCAAAGTAAGTCTCATGGACAAGCCCAGAGTTAGTGTGGAGGGGACTGCACAGGAGCATGGAAACAAAGAGGCATGATTCACATGGGGCCGTTCGTAACAGATTCCAGCAGATTTCCAGCTCTGCTTTACTGTGTGGTTTTGGGCAAGTCATTTAACTGTGCACAACAATATCTTACCTATAAAAAGAAATTAACAATAACTATCATAGGGTGGTTATGAGGTTTAAATTTTTTAGTAATTGTTGATTTTTATGATTATAAAAGTAATTGTCATTGTAGAAAATGTACAAACTACAGAAAAGTATAAAAAAGAAAGCAAACATCTCATGAAACCCCAATCTGATATAGTACTATACTATAAACTCAGGGGCCTTCTCTATCTTAATTACTACTCTAGGTATGTATCTTGATTCTTGTTCTGAAAGGTAAGGTCCTTGAAGGAAGAGACCACATTTTATTCATCTCTGTAAATTCCATAGCTTTGCATTTGGGACTTAAAGAGATAATACATAAAAGTGCTTAGCCTAATGTCTGGCACAGATTGTATTCCCATTTAAATTGGAGTTCTATTAGATACTAGTAAGAATTTTCAGAAATCCTAAAGTTATGGAGAACAAAGTTATCCTGAGAACAAAGTATCTAAATGGATCTGTGGAGGATGGCCCTTCACTGGTCGGCTTCTTTCCGGGGAATCCTGGTGACTGGCTGGTGAAGTAGAGTGTGGGGATTCCTGGCAGCTGGCCGGGGAGACTGTGGGGAATGGTGGAGAGAAGGAAGGCTTCAAGATCTGCTTATAGATCCCAGACTACTCAGTGGAGAGACCTCTGTTAAAACTTCATTCAAACCCCTAATTTATCCCTCTCCCTTCTTTCCCCTCTGGTAACAATAAGATTGTTTTCTATGTCTATGAGTCCCTTTCTGTTTTGTAAATAAGTTCATTTTTTTTTTTTTTTTTAGATTCCACATATAAGTGATATGTTATTTGTCTTTCTTTGACTTCACTTAGTATGTTAATCTCTAGGTCCATCCATGTTGCTGCAAATGGAATTATTTCATTCTTTGTTATGGCTGAGTAGTATTTCATTGTGTATATATATACCACATCTTTATCCAATCATCTGTTGATGGACATTCAATATCTTGTAATAACCTATAATGAAAAAGTATAGGAAAAAGTATATATATGTATAACTGAAACACTGTGCTGTACAGCATAAACTAACACATCATAAATCAACTATGCTTCAATTAAAAACAGAACAAACAAAAACTTCATTCAAGTCTCTTTGCAAGGGTACTTGCACCAAACCAGCAGCTGCAGCTGCCAGACTTCTGTCTTCAGCTTCTTGATGCTTCCCTAAGTTTGAAGCGTTCAGCTAACAGTTGCAAGGGAGAGACATCAGATATGTACACCTGATTTCCATGACAAATATGATCATGACAGTGGAGCCACTTTCTGTGTTGCTATATGGGCATATGCAGCAACACAAATTAGGATACAATGAAACCTGTCCCTTGTTGGCAGAGTTACCCCCCAAAAATGGAGAGATCAGTAATCATCCAGCAGGTACAATACTGAATTGCTTCAGAATCAACTCATAGTTGATGCCAAGTAAAAGCACTGTGTACCCATTAAAATGTGGCATAATTGAAGAAATAAAGTACATTTGAAACCTTCAAAAAAAAAACCCACAGAACTTCAAAATATGAAGTGTAATAAGTCAGAGAAAGACAAATACTGTATGATTTCACTTATATGTGGAATCTAAAAAACAAAAACTGAACTCATAGATACAGAGAACAGATTGGTATTTCCTGGGGTGGAGGGAGGGAGGGAGGTAGACAAAAATGGATTAAAGTGATCAAAAGGTACAAACTTCCAGTTATAGAAAAAAAAAGCCATGAAGATGTAATGTACAGGGGATTTAATGTATAAATGATGACTATGGTTAATAATACTTTATTATATATTTGAAAATTGCTAAGAGAGTATATCTTAAAAGTTCTCATCACAAGAAAAACAACGTTGTAACTCTGTGTGGTGACAGATGTTCACTAGGCTTACTGTGGTGATCATTTCACAATACAGTCCTCCCTTGGTATCTGTAGGGGACTGGTTCCAGGACCCACCTCAGCTACCAAAATCTGTGGATATTTGAGGCATGTAGACAATCCTCCATATCCATGGTTCCACATCTGCAGGTTCAAGCAGCCTTGGACTGTGTAGTACTTTAGTATTTACTGGAAAAATGTTCATGTAAGTGGACTCACACAGTTCAAACTGGTGTTGTTCAAGGGTCAAATTTATGTACGAATACCGAATCATTATATTGTACACCTGAAAGCTGATTACTGTTATATATCAATTATATCCCAGGAGAAAAAACTTCATTAAAAACAATAATTTAAAAAAGAGGGACTAATATATGAAATATTTTATTGTTGAAAACTGAAGTCTGACATTAGTGAGAAGGTATTCTTTACACTCAGACAAGTCTTACCTTTATGTTTTAGTCAAAGAAGTTTGGCAGAGATCACAGAACTTATCCATACTGCTCTCCTTGTACATCGTGGGATAGTAAATTTAAATGAATTACAGTCTTCTGATGGGCCACTGAAAGACATGCAATTTGGAAATAAAATAGCTATCCTGAGTGGAGACTTTCTTCTAGCAAATGCCTGCAATGGACTAGCTCTGCTACAGAACACCAAGGTAAAACTGGGCAGGGTCTGCTTGTGTCTGGATAGCCTGTAGGTGGCTCCTGGTTGACTATAGGAGCCCCAGGGATCTGGACACCCTGATGCCCCAGCTCCTCACACATAGATGCCCGGTAAAATTGTGATGATGATAATGATGATAACGGCAGTGTCAACACCAGATAAAGCTGGTAAATGCTAGGAAAGAGTTTTGAAATTAATTTCTATTTTTTGCTGATCATACGTGGAATTCTTTGTTAATTATGGGAAGTATTAAATATTCAATACAACGAAGATATAAATAAATATTACCTATAATCTCACTATCTAGAGAGAATCACTGTTGGTTAATATTTTCATGTATTTCCTTTCAGTATTTTTTGTTTGTTTATGCATACCTTTATATATGTGGGTTTTGGGGTAATGTAAGTGGGAACTTACATGTACAAGGTTTTTTAAAAAAAATCCTGCCTATTTTCTCCCATTGCATATATGATGTGGGCATTTTCTCATGTATTAACATTTTTCATAAACTTTTTAATGTTTGCACAATACTCAGTTATTTAGATGTAATATTGTATAACAAGTTCCTTATTTTTGTACATTTAGGTTGTTTCTAATTTTTTAGTATCATAAATAGGTCTGTAGTAAACATCTTTATACATCAGTTTTTCCTCATTTCAGATGATTTCTTTAAGATAAATATCTAGAAGTGGTTCAAAGAGTTTAAACAGTTTTAGAATTCTTGCTACATACTGCCAAGCTGCTTTCCGGAAAGATTATAGAAGTAGTCCTTATATATCAGTTAGGATTAAGTTTGACTATAAAATAACAGTGGCCAAAACAAGATATGAGTTTATTTTTTCTCACTTTTCACATACTTTTACTATTCAGGAGTAGGCAGTCCAAGGTTGATATGGTGATTCTAAAGTCAGGAACCCAGGCTGCTTCTGTCTTACTGCCCTGCCATTCCTCTCTTACCACTTTATGGCCCAAGGTAGTTGTCATCATGTCTTCACTCCAGTCAGTGGGAAGGAGGGAAGAGGAAGGGCAAAGAAGGGCAGATCACCTCCCTTGAATGTCAAGTAAGTGTACATTCTGGACACCAAGGACAGTCTCAGTGTAAGTCTGCTGTCCCAGAATCCCATCTGACTTAGCATCTGTCCTGGATTTTTCGTTTTTAACAGAGAATGATTACTAGTAATTACATTAGAATAAGCCAGCATGGATTTGATAGACCTCTGCTTTCTATTTCCAGCCTCTGCCTCAGTTTTTGTCTAGCATAGGCTGGTAATCTATGAGGCCCATGTACAATAGGGAGAGTTCTCATATTAAGGTGTTATTATATCTGAAAGACAACCAGCAAAAACTCATCTCTTCTCTCAGCTGTCTCATACACCTCCCAATCAAGGACAGCATGCAGGGCAGTTGTTGATATGACAAAGTGTACTGCTTGTCTAGGGACAGTTAACTCCTTCCTGTTTCAGGTGTTAGAAGTATTTGACGCTGCTGCCCCAGCTGGCCACTTGGTGTATCCCCCAACTGTATGGCCCGTGTCTTGCCTTCAAGAGTCACAAAACTACCAGATACCAGTCCAAAAGCTCAGTGGGAAATATAGTAAGTTAGAGGTCCAGTGTCTTTGAAATAGACATGTGGGAATTCAAGGCTGATCAGTTGCGTATAAACTGAGTAAAACGTAGACTGAATACACTTGCTTGTATGATGTAAACTGGTAACTATTTTATTGTTTCGCAGTACTTTGTTTTTGCAGTAAACCTTTTGGCAGCAGTAAGCTTAAAAAAAAAAGTACACATTTTATGTTTAAAAAGTACTGGATTTTTATTTCTCAGGCAAGTTGATAAGGCATGTGTAACTTGCATAAAATGTTTGTTGACGTTTACTATCCACTATGGAGGCCATAGTGGTATCACTGACCACATGAAAACAAGAAGAGTCAAATCTGCTGAAAAAATGTCAGGATCTAGTTACAAAGTTAGTAGTTACTTTAAGGAGACTTCCTGAAGATGATGATTTAACACATGCAGCTGAAGAAAGTATATATACATGCAACTCTGTGAAGCCTAAATTTTATTTAGGTAAATAACTATTCTTCTAAATTAATTTCACTAATGTTCAACTATAAGCAATAGCTTTATGTTTGTTGGCTCCAGTGACAGAAGAACTTCGTAAACAGTTAAATAATTCCAATTTCAGTTGATTGCCATCAGATATTTCATGTAATTAAATCATTTTAGTCAATTCTAAAAATGCTTTATTTTTCCATCCATTCATGGAATTAAGGTAAAGCTTTTGGAAGTACATTCTATCAAAGGTAAAGTCATGAGTGAGACTGGAAAATCAGTTTAAAAGTTCAACATGGAAGATAAAATTATTAGTTTATAATAATAATACAAGTACAAATTTAGGTAAAGCATACATGGTGTTGGGATAAAAATGATCATCTTATTACATTGAGAAACCTATGGTGTAGTTGGAATTGGTTGAGGCATACCCATAATTCATAATTGCATCAAAACAGATATCAGCATTCTACTAATTGAAATAAAAACTATTGTTATAAAAATTTACAGAATAATCTTTATAGTCAGAGGCTGTGGACTACAAGATTGGGGGATACAGCTGTGTTGAATACAAAGCTATACTTCAGCACCACACTATGTGGGTTCTTTCTTTGGTGCCTCTCATTAGTCAGATTTTAGAAGTCTTTATGCCCAACAGTGGTATTGAACTTTGTTACAAACAGGTCGTCAAAATTTTGGTGACATTTTGTTCAAAATCAGTTGGAAATATTAAATCAAGTATTTAACAAATGAAACACCAAATGAAGCTTTTAGAGAATTGCAGTTAATGAAAATAAAGCTTCCCCTGGAATTTTTCTCTACAGAACCAAAGATTAGGAATTGAACAAAATAAACAGTAAGAACTGAAATGCTCTACAAGATTAAAATTTGCAGTTCTGTAATTGTGATTTGGAATATCTCACCTTGCAGGAAGAATATTTTGGTGATGCTCCTATTTTGAATACATTATACACATACACAAATGAAATAAAATTGAAAAGGCCCAGATATTGCAGTATTTAATTTTGGTAAAACATTCAAAAGAATCATAAAATCAATTTATTTGACAAATTTTGTCTTATAAAAATATTTGTCAAAGAAAGGCACTCTGAAGGGAGCAAAAAGACAGTACCTTGAAAATATTTGGACTAGGATAGTTATGTTTTTCAATATGAAAATAATTAGAATTGAGTATTTCTTCCATTTAGCAAATTTACTCTGAGCTTACCAAGCAACTCAGAATCTGTAGAAAGAGCATTTTTCTCGATTAAGAATATTATGGTCTACCAATAAAAATCAATTGAAAATATCAATAATTTCAAATTAATTAATCATGCAAATGTGAAGAATATTGCTGGTAGTTTTATTTTTAAATGCCATATTTTAAAAAACACATTCTTCAGAAAAATGCCAGTGACACAATATTAGAGACAGATATGGCTAAGAAACAAATTAAATTATGTGAATATGTTCCAAGAATATTTATTTTATTGGCTATTTTTTACTATTCAGATAATCAACATAAAGAAGTTCTTTTGAATTTTAATATACATGGATATGTGTTATTTTTATTTCTTTTGAAATTTTACTTTTGAAAATAATCTTTGAATAAAAGTAGTTTAAAAGTCCCCCAATGTAATAAATCAATTGTTAGTTAAAATGTAAGTTTCAGAAAGTACAAAATCTTAATTACCCCTTTTACTCTCAAGTGCCCCAATTTAGATGATAAATTATATAGTGTCACCACTTTAAAGACATTTCTCAGAAGTTATTTGAAATCCTTCTGCTTACATTCTATTGACCAGAACTTAATGATATGGTCACCCCTGTGAGAGAGACTAGGAAATATAAACTTTATTGTGGGTCGCCATGTGCCCAGGAAAAATGTGGAAGATGCAGAGAACAGATACTGGGAGACAAGTAGCATTCTGCCCTACCTTCCCATCACATTTTTGTCTAGCACATATTTTCATTAGACAGAACTGCTGATTTTTAGGGAGAAAATAGTATGATACTTTAATATATAGCTTATATTCACCTGAAAAAGAAGCTAAAGTAAGAAATGAATTGCTGTATAAAATGGAATAATAAATAACCTCAGTTTATTTGGGAGCCACTCTGACTCATTGTCCATCCTCCCTCTTCACCCCTGCTGTGATCTGTGATGAACTTTGGGTCTTGGAGAAGGAGGAAGCATCAGAGAGTACAGTCTGGCATAATTTCTGGGTGCCTTGAGCTGCACATAGACTAGCTCTAGCCACACACACTGACCCCTCATGGCTTAGACCCACATACCTGAGAAGAAGAGATGTTATGGACATGCTAACTAGGTCCACATTTCAGTAATTAGCCCTCAGCCTGGCCCCTGCCATTTCTAAAAAAAAAAAAAACGAAACTAAAGCTTATTGCCTTTAGACAAATTTATATCTGTTTTCTCTAATCATCAATTTTAACTTACTTTAAGCTATTCTGATGAAATCTTATATAAGATTTCAAGATGGTGGTTATTAAGTACAAGTATTATTAATATGCTATAATGACACAAACAAGTACTCACTTTAACTACTTCACTTTTTGGGAATAATATTTAATATGTTCCTTTTTCTTAGCTGGTTTGTATCATTCACACATTCTTTCAGTGTGGTTCAAGTTCAGAGAAAATGGAGTTTTTATTCCCATCAAAATCAAGTCAGATTCACAGCCTGTGAAATCCACTGTTGGTGTTTTGCATTCAGAAGCATCACTATAAATGTTCCAGAGTCTAAGACCTCCACCATCTGCTCCATTAGGCACTGGATTTCAGTAGCACTACTTGATTTACAAAAAAAAAAAAAAAAATAGCCTTAGCATATCCAAGCAACAGTTCAGCCTGGAGCTTCTCCTTGAAATAAGAATGAATGATCAGGCATTTCCTTCCCCTCCAGTGAGCCCTGTACTTTCATGGTCTCTGCACAGGTTTGCTCCTTTGGATTTGCATTTTATCAACCTTTGTCTGGTGAGGATTTTTTTTCTCTTCCTTTTTAAGCCATGGTATGTTTTTTTTTTCTGAATTTGATAGTTATGTGTTGAATTGAAGCCTTTATTCTATGCAACCCTCCTGTTCATCCAAAACATGGATCTTTTGTACATTGTTCTTCAAAGGTCAATTTCAAAAGATGCTTCACTGGCTCACTCTTCGTGAAAGACCTTGAGTACCATGTCCAGGGGTCCATAATTGATCTTCTACAAATCTAGGCTTTTTGTAGCTCTCTTTTAATCATAATAGATGATTTCCAAATCATGTGAGCAGTGTTTTAAACTGAGTAGATTGTAAGGGGTAACTAAAGTGCTTTATCAAAGAATTTTCTTTGATAGAGCAAATCTCCCATATTCAGAACCAGCTCCTTTCATTTAAATATTCAGCAGTATTCCCCTCAGAATATTTTTTTAAGAAAGGTAAAGTTTTATCTCAGAAGAGGACTAATTTTATTAAATGAGTTCCCAGAAGTTTAAGTGTAATACTAACCATTAATAGGGGGGTTTTGGTGAGGGAAGAAGAGGTGGTGATAAATACTTTTGGGGGGCAGTATTAAGTTTTCTTAAGCTCTCTCCATGTGGTTAATGTCTTGGTAAAGTTAGATTTCTATTTAATGATGTTTTAATTTTCCTTTATAAGCAAGAAAAATTGTCAGCAGTAGCAGTGTAAATAGAGACCACAGCAATAGGGATCAGGCAGAACTTAACACAGAATTTCTGTATATAGTATTAGGTTTTTTCACAATGACAGCATGCATTTTCTTTGAGGGTATATATTTAGCTTGGTAATTAAACTTAGCATATTTGTAACAACTTTAGTATTTTATGACTTACTCATTGTACCAATTTCCCATTTTCTTGTGCTACTGGATTCTTGTCTGAATTTCTATATTACATGTTTATCACTGTACTTCTCCTGGGGCAGATGATTAGATGAAGTATTCTGCAGTCATATGAAATTCAGAGCTGTCATAATTGCCCAGGGTAAAATTAACAAAGTCAATTATTCTCCCTTTGGCTTTTCCCTGAAGATATTAGGGGGTCTTCAAGGTAACTGCCTTAGGTAACATTTAGATTTTTAAATATCTCGAAGTATAGAAATTGGTATATTAATACTCTGGTAATTGTCTTTACTATTATAGCTATAGACACATAAGTGTGAATTAACAAGATTTTGAATTCAAGAGTGAGTTTAAAAATTAATGTTTAAAGGAGATGGGTTAGCTCAGTGGTAGAGCCATATACAAGGTCCTAAGTTCAAACCCCAGTACCTACATTAAAAAAAATTAATTGAGTTTTTTTATTCATTTTCAATTATGGAACTAAGGGCAACTTTTTATTTTAGTAATTCACTGTATGAAGACCCTGGACTAAGTGACCTCAGAATGCCCCTTTTTAAGCTATAAATTCCCTGACTCCATTGAAATAAATTGTGTTCATGTAGAACATCATTGAATGCAGAAACAACGGGATCATGCCAGAATCTAAAGTTTTAGTGTTTGAGCATCAAGTGATCAATGAAACATGCTGAATAATTGGTGGAGGGGGAGGAGGTAGAGGATCATGACATGGAAAAGCACTATAATTTAGAAATCTGGCTGACCATTACAGGTTTTCCCTGGTCCCTGTGTTTATTTGTAGACTGGATTTATTTATATCTTAGGATTAAGCCACAGTGCAAATAAGACTAACCCTATTACTACTTATCATCTTTTTATTTAAGTGTTTTATTTTACATGTACAGTGATAACCCTGGGATGTAAAGAATTTAATTCACTGTGTTTGTTTTTTTTTAATCTTTGTGGTAATTTTCATTTCATGGACCTGTCACTATACATCAGATAAAAGACTGTGAGTTAGCCCCAGTCTTCTCTAAATGCCCCCTTTCCCGTAGAACATAGTCATGATATCACTCCTGGGGGCCATTCTATTAAGCATTAGTGATTTATATTTCTAAATAACCAGTAGTGGGCAGATGTACTCCTTACAGAGCTGATGTATTTCCTTATGTTAACTTTGTTTTCCTAAAGGCATAAATATGTTGTTTACTAGGAAGAATTCTGTTTGTATAAATATGCTCAATTTATGCATATAAATCTTCTTTTATATCATCTATATATTTTAATAAAGAGGCTTCTATTGGTTATTTGATGTTTTCCTTATCTGTTATATTACTTTTAGTTTCAAATTCATGTTGAAAAGTGAAACCTAAAATATGCTATATCATATGAAATTTAAGTTTTTCTCTATGATATCCATTTAAAATAGGCCTTATTGTGACCTTATGTGTTTATAGTCTTGTCATCACTATTTTACTTGTGGAAATTATTGAATTAATGTCTTTTACCCTCTGTAGTTTGACAGTCAGGATTAATGTTCTTTTCTTTATATAACCTACTCAAATGTAGATTTTCATGACTAGAGTAAATGTGTGCAGAAGGAAAGTAGGGTGTCATATATTGTAACAATAAAGGAAGCTATCTCCATATCAATTAGAGAAGTCAAAATGCTATTGTAAATTTTTAATTTCAAAATCCCTAATTTTTCCAGTTTTTTCTTATCATTTGCTCACATAGCCACATATTAAACAGACACTATTTTCTGAGTCAGCTTCCTCGATCTTTAAAGTAAAAGTGATACATGTTTGAGATATGTACTAGAGATAAGACAAAATATTATGTTCTTTTAAAATTTATTATCTCATTAAAACCATGAACTTTACCCTTTCCATGCAATAAAACAATAAAGTATCTTTTGGGCATAGGAAAGTCATATGCCATCATGCAAAATGGGTACTCCTCTGAGTGTCTATGTCAAACCAGAAACTTGGTGACAAGAAAAAAGAGAAACATTTCTTCTATATGCCTGGCATTCAAAGAAACCCATTTTAAAAAAAAAAGTCTGTGTTATACAAAAATACACCATCTCAAATGGGTAGCATTGAACCTCACGCCATGGGTGGCCTTGCAATACACTGGTTATGACAATCTTATTGTACACTTTGGCAACCTAAATTTTTATAAATCCGTTTTTCCACTTTCTAGCAGTAAAATTAATCAAACCAGCCTCTTCTCCTCCAATTTCACTGACATAAATGGCTATTTCTCCAAAGCCAGAGGAGGAAAAAAAAAATCTATTTTCAAGCTTGACTTATTCAGTGTTATTCCTTTGCTTTTTTAGTGATTTTACTCAAGGAATTTCCCTAAGTTCGGAGTTTACGAAAGTACTAGGCTAATGAAGCTGAAGATGAAGCTGATTCCTTCTTCTTTGTCCTCAGCCACCTAACCCCACGTCTCTTCATCCATCCTTTCTCCACCCACTAGACTTGAACACAGTGCCCTTTCCTTTGTCTCTTACTGTTCACAATTCAGTGCGTTTCACCTCGGGCTATCTCCAAAATGTATACACATCCTCTTCAACCCTTTTCCTCCTCTTACTTGTTATTCCAGAAAAATTGCCATCCACCTTTTTGCCTTCTTGCTTTTTTCAAGAGGAAAAATAAACCAGGAAACTTTACTTGGGGTTGAAGAACACAAAGTAAAGCTTGGTATACTCGTGTGTTAAGAAAAGGAAAATTATATTGTAATTAGAAGTGAAATAGGCATAAGAAAGAACCAGTGTCTCTATACTCATTCTCTTGTTAAACCAAATATCTCTGCAACCATCAACATTTAAAGATCATTTAAAAAGTATTTCCTGTTTAGTTTTGTTTTCCTATTTTGTTTAATTGCAAATTTGGAGGATTATGGTTTTCTATCCTATTTTTGATTACAGGTATATGGTATTTCTAATGTTACAGGCTAGCCAAGCTTTTGTGGGCTGCCCTGGGAACCTTGCCACCATTCATAATCTTGTATGTTGGAAAAATGTAGTTTGAGCTCCAAAAAACTTACTTGTAGATGAAATTCCAAAATGCAGTGCATTTGTATTCTGTGCCTGCTATATTAGATTAATACTGAATTTGAACACCCTAAGCAAAAGAAAATTTAAGAGTGTCCAAAAGGATCCATGTAACTAATTTTCATTAGTTATATTGATATAACTTTAGTTTTAGCATTTCCATTATTTTCTTGAATCCTCTGAGTTGTAAATACTCAACAAAAAAATTCACTCTAAGCCAAAGTTGGCTTACAGGGCCTTAACCCAGGAGCAAATTTTATTTATTTAGCAATAGTGATTGGGGAAGAGCCCTTTTCTGGCAGCTAATGACCTACTGGAGGACTTGTGTGCCCAAGGCAAAGCTGAAGGCCATTAGCCCAATAGGTCATTAACTGACAAATGCCTGACCCTGAGGTCATTTCTGATATTGTAAACTGTGAAAACATTAAAGTGGGTTTGTTGGAAAGTATGGCTGTGCCAAGGAAGTTTCTTTATAAGAATTCTGGAAAATGCATTAAATTGTTGTTATTCATGTGGCTTAATTGTCATCATTCTTTGTTCAAGTCAGTCAGATATCAGTAAACACCACAACTATACTGTCTCTGTGTCCAATCTCTAGTTTTTAAAGGACAGTTTCCCTGTTTAGAATATCAAATTAACTGTTTCTTTACTAAGCAGCTACACTCTTGTGAATCATATGTTTTCATAATGTATTGAGCTATATAACACTTAACCTATTTTATACTCCTCAGAGATGATAAAGCTACAAAGAGAGGTGGAAATAGCCCTGAAGTAAGTCTGTGGACCTAGTTCCTATAACTACCTTTTTTCCCCTTAATTAGACTTTAACATTGGACAGCTCATTTTATCTCTTAGAATTCCAGTTCAGGTCTTTTTCTCCTGATTGTTTATCTAATGTCTTAATACTCCACTTTAGAAATGAAATTAGAAACTTCATAATGTAGACTATATAATAGTTATTAAAGTTACCAAGAAACATTAAAAAAATACCAATTTATATTTTTGAGTGTTTACTATGAAGTAGACACTGTTCTGTTTTTTGTGTGCTAACTCATTTAACCTCTCCAGAGGCAGAGGAAAGAGTTAAATAGTTTCCTTGAGGTAACGCTGCTAATAAATGGTAGAACTCCTGTCTAATCCAGGCAGTCTGGCTCCAAAATCCTCATGCTTAACTAAAGCAGAAAACAAACCAACAAACAACCATGATATCTTTTTTGCCAGCAATTTTGCAGTTACTGAACCTGGAATTTATATCTTAAACAACTAGTAGTTTTAAAATATTGGAATAAGCATTTCAATACAAACATTAAGGGGGGAGGAAGGGTATATAGCTCAGTGGCAGAGTGCTTGCCTAGCATGCTCAAGGTCCTGGATTCAAGTCCCAGTATCTCCATTAAAATAAATAGGTGGATAAAACTATTACCTCCCCCCCAAAAAAGATTAATTAAAAAATGAATTTATAAATTATTTTTAAAAATTAATAGGGCTTTATAAAACATATTAGAGAAATAACTACTAAACAAAGGCAACTTGTTTTCTTAGTATCCTCATCTATAAAATAAAGGCAGCGTGTTTCCACCCCTCCCTCCTTGCCAGTTTCAATATTCTATAGTTCTGAGTGTTATATGAAAGAGTCCAAAGGTATAACATATAACCAGATTCTGAAAACAGCATTAAAGTATGAAGAAAAACAAATGACTCAAGAAGAATTGGTAATAAAATAAGAGGTGTAATAGAGAAACCAAAATATTTTATAAATGTCAGAGAGCTTAAGATTGACATGCGTGTTTCAGCAATCTAAATTAATACACCAAATTAGTGAACTCACCTCTATGGTGGATTTGTGATGAGAAACTTACATGGCTTCATTTTTTTCAAGTACTTTAAAAGCCATAAGGTGATATGCAAGTATAAATTTCTGAAAATACTGATTGAACAAAGTGGTAATTGCAAATTTATTTTGAAATAGTTATGATTAATACAACAAATTCACATATTAGAACAGTATTGATAATTCTACAAAAAATTTTGTGTGCATGTGCTAAGCATTGGAGATACTAGTTTAAAAGCCAAATGTATATCTTTATAGATTTACATAGATTGGAGAATTTTTAACCGAAGAGTATCCATTATTTGATTCAAGGGCACGATGCAGCTAGTCTCAACTTTCTACTACCTAATTTTTTTTTAAGGAGGGAAAAAAGGGATTACCTAATTTTCTAGACCACTGTACCAGTAGGGCCAGTTATTTTTAGAATTCCATTGAATCACAGATTTTGAAGAGCTGCTAAGGTATTTGGAAGAAATATAATTACAGTTTTAGACAAGATGCATGGATTTTAATGCATATGAGTCATGCCTTAATTTCTGTGACTGCCTTTAAAGTACAGACCTTGGGACATCTCTAAATTATAAACATCTGCCTTTTAGTGTGGCCCAATTTGAAGAGGAACTGATTGAGCTGAAAGGTGAACTGTGTTACCCAAAGAACATGGTATCCCTGGAATTTGCAAGATGGATGTGTTAATCCCAGAAAAATTCTGAAATTTTTAACTCTTTGGCAAAATGTGATCTAAACCAGTTTGTTTTCATGAGTCTAATAAGTTGAAAGCTTACTAGCTTTTACTAGTCAACATGAGTGCTATAAACGAACAAGACTGATGTGTACCCTAATGGAATATGCTGCATAGTACCTACGAGTGATTCTGTTTTACCCTACCTCTGTTTATACTCAGCAAATTTACATGTTTCAGGTATAAAGTGATAAATAAATTAACACCTTTACAAACATTTTAGAATAAGAATATTTAAACTGCATGTCAAAATTTGGGGACTTTATTTGCAATTAAATGGCTAACAAGGTATGAGCTATATATGGCATATATCAGCATGATGTAAGATAATGTTTCAAACCACAGATTACACCCTCTTTATTGGTGGATGGTGAAATCAGTTTAGTAATTATCAACACTTTAAGTGAAATATAGAATAGGGATAATTAAACTTCTGTTTTATGAAACCTTTCACTTATTTTTATATATATGCATGTATACATGTACTGTCATGGTATAAAAGACAGTTCTTAGTGAAGGTTACAATTTTAAAATTTTGAAAGCCGACACTACTAGGCAGTGTTCTAACCAGCAGCATCCTTTCAGTTGAATGAAATACTGTACTATGATTCTGGTTGTTCTGAGGATTCACATTGTGAACTTCTCAAAGGTGGCATTAACGTTTCAGTAAAATCACACCTGGAAAATATTACTTAACATCACTGAGAGGAACCTCACATGACGAAGCAGTGAAAGCAAAATGGAGGTTATCAGCTACCTGGGGAAAAAAGTGCAGGTCACTGAAATGGCAAACTTTATTCTCTTCAAGAAAGTACAGTCAAAACAAGGTGTAACAGTGCCATTAAGTAAAGAGCATACTAATGTGGAATATCCTGAGTACAGCAGACTTCATGTGCAGGAATTTCCATGTTGGAGAAGGTAGAAAGTAAAGCAACTAACTTTTGTGTGGTAATGTCAGAATTGCTTTGTTTCACAGGCATTCGATCCTTAGCAACTATTTACAGTTTTTGTAGCTACTTGACACAACCTTTTTTTAACCTACTGGAAAGCATCTCCTTTTCCTTTATTTCTTCTGAAAAGCTTCATCTTGACGTCAGCATTCTAAAATATCTGCCAGTTTTTCAGAAACCTAATCATTGTTTAAATAAATATTTGTCATTGTTCAGTGACAAACAAGGCCAAGAATCCTGCACCCTCACTCAAAAAGGGAACAACTTTTTTGATTTTTGTATTGGTAGTAAAAGAAACCCACCTTTTTGGCCAACTATAACTATTCCTTATAATTGTTATGAGTAAAAAATGTATACAGCTGCATATTTAGGTATTTCTGATCATAGGGCTTACTGTTGATAAAGCACAGGCCCAGAGAATTGGTGTGCTGGCCCAAGGTCATGCAGCTCATCTATGTATTAACCCTCTAAGTGATCAAAGACAAATGAATGGCCTTATCTTTGTAAGGCCATCACTGGTCTCACTAGGACAGTGCCAGTCACACAGTAGGCTATGAGCAAATGTTTATGGAATAAGTGCACTAGCCAATATAATAGTAAACTTCAATACTTCATATTCAAGCCATTTTCCTGAACTTGTGGACTGTCTCTTTTAAGTTTTATTAGTTGTGATTTTATACTTTTCTGTAGTTCGCTGAATTTTTGTGAACCCTTTTTGACAAATGTTACCAGTAGTTTATAAACCAATGTATCAGCTGTTCTAAATTAAAAATTAAGATTATCAATTTGCTTAGTTTTTGCTGCACCTGTCCTACTGGTAGTGCCATTTCTCTCTCTGCTCTTCCCCCTTCGCCAGAAAGAACTTCCAGCTCACTAGAACAGATTGCCATCCCTCCCACAAATAAGCACGGCCTTACACATTTGGCAGCACTGAAAAGACTCCCTTCAAAAAGCCGAGTTAGAAGCTTCTTCCAGAACTCCTGTGAGTTAGTCGCGTGTTTATTGCAACAGACCTTTCATCATTGTCTTCATTAAACCTGGTCCTTGTCTGGTAGGAAGGAATGAAGAAAACCATTCTTTCATAGACTCCATCAATGGCTTTATTAAAACCACTCATTTATATTAATCAGCATGCAGATTAGGGCTCATCTGGGTTGTTTGTGCCCAGGTGGTGGGTGAGTAGATTCACCCCTTATTTGGCCACTGCTGCTGCTTCCTGTGTTCTTCAGAGGTTGCTTCTCCACCAAGGCTGCCAGCCTGGAAGCTCAGGCTGAGCACTGGGGACTGGATCCACCTGGAACCAGCTAGTTTACTTAAACCCCGTTTGTAAATGATAAAGTGCTTTACAAATGTTAGATATTATTGGCCTCTGCAGGAGAGCACTACTCCTTTACCAGTCCTTCTCTACCTTACCTTGTTAATGAAAGTAATCTTTCCATCTTTAAAAGCATCTCTCAGATATTTTGTATTCCATTTGTATGAAGGGGAACTGGAGTGAAGCTACATGCTCTGGTTACCATTAGCAGGCTATTCGGCATCCTTTAACTATAAAAGCATTTTTCTGTAAAACGTATTCACTGACTATATAGTTTTTGTGGCTCAAAAAAAAAAAAAAATCCTGACAATATCCCTTCAAATGCCAAGGCTCTTTGAAAAGGACGTATTTATACTAAATCAGTCTTTTGTTCCTCCCAAGATGTATATGAGAATTAATTCTTCCCCAGGGGTGTTTTACCTTTGCTACTGCTTCATGCATTGCTATTTGTTCCTGGGGGTTGGGGGAGGAGTGCATTAAATTTGTGAGTAATTAATGCCATCAGCACTGCAGATGCGGGCACACGCGTGACAGTTTCCCTTGCTTGCAGCTGTTCAGAGCACTGAAGTCTGAGGGGCTGTGTGTTCACTGGCCTCCCAAATAGAGTAATGGAGCCTCCGTTGTCTGGCGTTCCACGCTGTCATAAAAACGTCAGTGAAACAACCTTCCCAGTGCAGGATTTTGAAAGACAGTTATAAATCTGTAATAGCTTCCGCAGTTTTAATATACTGAGCAAATTAAATTAAGTACACAACAACCTTTCTTAAGTGAATTAAAATAGAACTATACTACCTGATTACATCAACTCAGATAGCTTATGCTGGCTTGAGTTTCAGCTGAGCCACGTTAGTTTATAATTAACATTTTTCTAAAGATATAGTTGCATTTTACTTTAAATTTAGGATAGGCACTCCTTTGCTCAAACCAAAGTGGTCTGGTTTACTAGTGAAACAGCTACAACTCTGTTGACTCTATTCCGTCTGTCAGATGCTAACTGACAATACTCCTGAATCACATATATTGAGAAAGGCACAACCTACCTGTGCAGAATGCTTACCACCGCTTACTGATCTCATTTTTGCTAATCCAGGGACTGCTGATTGCTATAGTCCATAAAATCAGTTGTGGACACAGCTGAGCTTGAAGCCCTTCTGAAACTAAAACAGAGTGTACTTCCTCCCAGCCTGCTCCCTGGAAGTAGGTTTATTGTTTTATCTGAGTATGAAAGCAAGATAATAAAAGGGTAGAGACAATGTCATGCATTATATATTTAAGCAAGTATAAATTTAAGCAATTCAGAAAAGTTGAAAAAATTTTAAACTAAAAATCATCTATAATCTTACAACTTACAGATTGTCATTATTATTAACATTATGTTGTTTCTTAGACTTTTTTCACGGCATTTAGAAACACATAGATTGACCTCATTTTTGTTTTAAAAATACCTATCATGTTATTCTGTTTTGTAATCAGCTTTTGTTTCTCGTTTCCTTAAGAATGTGTTACAGATATCTTTGTATAGCAGGGTAAGTGAGGATGTTTTTGAGTCACTGTTCTTGTACTACCTCCTACTTCTCTCAATTTACAATTTTTTAAGATGAGACTTTTATTATAGCTCAGGGCATAATAATTACAATACCTTTTGTGAGGGTTTGCATCATTTTACTTTTTCAGCTTAAAAAAAAAAATCACTGAATTGTAGCTAACCTTGCCAAAAGATAAAAAATTAAGCAATTACATATTCCCCCAAGATTGGTAAAATTTGTCCTATAAGTTAACTATTTAAGAAATTCATTCCAAAGGTCAAATATATCAGAACTGTAATTGTGCTAAGATTTAGATGCATCTGAATAGTACCTGTTCCTTATTCTTTGATGAGAGGGTGGTGATTAAAACGGGAGAGATCAACAGTTTGCTTGAGAACATCAATTTAATGTGCACTATTTACTTCCTTTCCTCCGCGACCTTCTCCCTGGTAACTAAAACAAGGTGGCAGGAGAAGCCAGCTCATAAAACTGACATTGTGAATAGTTAATCACTTCTGGCTCACTGAAATCTCAGGTGTTACTCAGAAGACTGGGAGATAGTGTATGGAATGGCTGTAGAGTCTAGATTTAAACACATGACACAAATCAAAGAGAGCATTTTTGTATTTGCATGTACAAATAGGCAATTCTACTATTCTCACAACCTCCAGAAATGAAGAAGTATTTTTCCCTTTGATTACCCTCTAGGCAGTAAGGTAAACTTTATAACATTGATGGTGACAGCCATATAATCTGAAATAATGTTTCAGGATGCAACAAGTCAATGTTACAGAGATCTCTGATTTTGGTTAAAATAGTCTTTTCATGTGTTCTGTCGTTGAATTAAAATCCATTTTCTTCCAGAGTATTTGGACACACTTTAATCTTGGTTTCCATACTACCCCCTTTATCTATCCAACCCTTGTATCAAATATAGAGTAGTAATATAGAAGTATAGAAGAATAATAAGTTACCATTCACTGAGACTTACTACGTTCCAGAGTCTCTTCTAAGTTCTCTACATATTTACTCATTGGAGAATGAAGGAAGTGATATGGTCAACTAGTGCCATTATTGTTTGATGCAACTTTGTACTTAGACCTGATGTCATTCTGAATTCATTATGTATGAATTATTCCCAAGCATTAGAGCCCTTCAAGACCCAGAACCCAGCAGTGTGACCTTTAATTGACCCAACTAGGCCTTCTTTGCCAGCTAGTGGGATGGGCTACCAGTCATTATGGTTTAAAAAATGGAAAAGGCTTAAAATGGCTTTAAATGGCTTAAAAAATGAAAATGGTTTCATTATGATTCCAGATATCAGAACCAAAGGGGATTAGGTACAAAAAAGTTTCACAAAGAAAATAATCAGTGAAGTTTAGATAGAGAGAAAGGCCCATGTGAAAAGAACAGATAAAAATAATAGCATGAGCAAAGATGCTTCATCAAAGTTTACCAAAAAAGCAGTTTTCAAATTTACATGCCTACTTTTAAATACTAGGATTTGCATTTCTAAGAAGCTCAGAGTCTTAGAACTGGAAGAGACCCCAAGGAATTATGTTTTACAACTTCCCTCATTTCTTTTTGAGGAAAACCAAAGATCAGAGAAAGGAATTGATTTGCCCCAAACCTCACAATGCAATTGGTAATAGGCCTTGAAGCAGAATCTAAATCCTGTCCCTCCCACTGCTCTGCTCTGTTTCTTTACAACCCGCTAATCTGTTGGGTTTCCGAGGGCTGCTGACATGGAGGCTCTTTCAACCTATCTTTTTTCTGGGCTTGGAACAGAAGTCCTTGAATCTTTCTCATGGTTGTTCCTGCCTGGAGCACCAGGAAGTCTGGGGTAAGGACTCTTAGTCTCAGGTGGTCTGGCAGTTAGGCTCTAGAGTCTCCTGGCTGCCATTATCCTTGCTACCATTTTGGGTTGCTTGAACAAATCATTCCTGAGGTGGGGAAGTCCCATTAAACAAGTGCTTTCTTATATTTAAGTACAGTAGATATTTAAACAGGTGAATGCCTTTGGTAGTAAGCCATGTAATGAAAAAAAAAATGAGATCGTTAAATGGTCTTGTTAACGTACATGTGGCTGGTAGCCCTATGGTCTTCCTAGAATATTTGTGATTTTACAGGAGGATAATACTTAAACACATCCCTTTTTGGTATAATTTTTAAAGTAAATATTTCAGGCAATGGAAAGACATTTATGTGTGTGCTGGATAAGTCACTTTTGCCTGGGACATATTCAACTCCCCTAGGCTATCCTGCTTTTCATACTCTATTATTACCTCTCTGGACTTGTTAACCCAAGGAAGTCCAGAGCTTTTTCCTTGTTGGTTGTTGTTGGCAATAAAGGTGTATTCTGCTCAAGCAAGGATGGCCATTTAGAAGTACAGGTCATTTATAAATTATAAATGATCTACTTCTGTTTGCTAATTGCATTAAGAGAAAAAGAGAGAATAAAGTGTTTTCATTGCTTCTTTCTGGTCTGCAATTTCAGGGAAGTTAACGAACACTCTTGTTATCCAAAACCAGATCCATTGTTAAAAGTTCATGCCATCATTTTAACATTTAATGTCAGAGTTTCTCTTTATAAATCCCTCTTCACTTTACCAGTGCTGTTCTGAGACCTCGAACTGTTTCAAAACCATAACATTTCTTAGTGACTGATTGATCTGTATTATGTGTCCAGCCATCAGAGGAACCTTGGGATGTTGCTTGTGTAAACTGTAATCCAATCTGATGCTGTGCGTTTAGTTACAGTCTTTCATAGACCTATTGGTGATACTCTATCCTTCTGGATTTGGGAATAGAGCTTATCTGATACCTTCAGGGGGAAAAAATCCATTCATTTTTCTCTCTTCCCCACTTAAATAACTCAACACATCTGGTAACACTGTAGGATCATTGTCCTTGCAGTTCCTCTGCATCTCATATTGCTACAATATTTCTTAAGTATTTGGTTACCTAAAGGGCAGTGAGATTTAAAAAAAAAAGACTTTGTATAGGTCTTACAAATTAACCCATCTGCAGAGCTGGAAAAAAATTTTGCCTTTAATCAGCAAAATTTCCATATCAACAGCCTTGTGTGTGTTATGCAGTATGAATGTAAGTAAATATAAATTTGGAGATAAATGCCCGTGTGTTAAAATTTTGAAGCAAGTCTTTTTACAAATTAATATAATTTGCCTCTAAGAAAATGTTTATTGAATACAAGATACCTGAAATTGAAGTATCTTGTTGTTTGGGTCTGTATCCTTTGGCTTAATAATGTCTTCAGTTACAAGAATGATAAAAGCTGAAACAAGATCCTTTAATTCAATCAGAACTGAGCTAAATTTTAGGAAGCAAAGAGTGGGAATCTGATACAGGACTGCATAATATAGGAAGCTAAATATACAAGATATTAAGACTTTGTAAGAAGCAGATAGGGTTGCCTTGAGGAATTCTTATTTGAAATGGCTGCATTGAACATTAGTAAAATACCACTATTTTATACTCTTGAATTAAGATGGTTTATGCAAACAACTCTAAATTGTACAGTAGTTCCAAAGAGACCATTTACTGTTTTCTGCTTGTTTTACATTCTGGAACAAGTTCAAAGCTTTTGATTTTGTTTGATTTTTTTAATAGCCTGAGCTTTGAAAATAATACAGGTTTGATGAATACAATTTTAATATTGCAGTTCTCTAAAATATTTTCAGTGTTTATGGTATATTTGACCCAAGGGCCCTGCACCAGATATATCCACAGTGCATTTTTAGTACAACAGAATGAACACATTAAGAAAGTTAACCATTTTTTTGCTTTTGCTTTTCTTTCTATATTAAGTATGAAAATTAGTACTGTGATAACTCCCAAAATGGGGATATTGAAAAAGTATCCACCTGACAGAAATAAGCATCCAGAAAATAGAGTTAAGATTTCAGTAGTTATCTGAAATTTAAGTTTATGTTCAGTGTGGCTAGTACTGGATTTTCACATATATTAGTTAAGTGCTATGCTTGTAAGTTTTTTTTTTTTTTTTTTTTGCTTGAATTATGACTGGAAAAAAATTGGATCACAGCACTAATATCTAGGTGGGCAATGCCATTTGCCAGGATTTTTGCATATAACCTGCCCCCCACCGCCTGCCCTCGCTTTTTTTTTCTATCAAAAAAAAAGCCTTGCTACTAAGCCTTCTTGGATAAAAATGAGGATACATTTTTTAAATTGTTTGTTTTCATTTTTTTTTGTATTCTTAGGTTGTGGAACTTTTAGCAAGTGCTCTTATGGACTTGGTACAAGGAGTATACCATGAAAATTCTACTTCAGCAAAGGTAAGGATTTGGTAATCATTATAAAATGTTAGGTTAAAAACGCTCATGGCAAAACTAGATTGATGAGCAAAAATGTCATTCTTGTTTTGTGTTTAAATTGCACATGACACTTTTTTAGATTAGTGTTTTGGCTACAAATTCGTGGCCATACGCTTAGTACATAGCAGATTTAGCCAATTAAAACAACCTCTTATCCTCTGGCTGGATTCACAGTCTGTTCAATCTGCAGCAGCCCAGAAGACACCAGAATGCTTCTGGCTGGCAGGTAGCACTGTCACAGGCAGGCAGGCTGGAGAAGCAGCTCATGCTGAAGAGGCTGAACCCAGCCTTTCCCCAGAGGAAGGAGCTTTCCATGCCCCAGAAGAGTGGACATGATCCCAAAGTGGTGACTGTTGGAGGCATGTGGGAAGAATGTCTTTTATATCTAAGATCCAGAATTTACTGCGTTATTAAATTCTCTGTGATAAGAAGTAGGATGGTTGCACAGTTGGATTATTTTGATTAATTTTATAGATCTAGAATTAAGGTTTTTTGACTCATTTAGCAGGACATCTCAGAAAGGATTAGGTTTTATTTCTTTGAAATGCAGTTATTTCATTTCAGCAGGTTATTGAATGTGAAGCAATTGCTTCATTGACCACCGCCATCATTTAACATGTTATATACCATTATAAGGGACTCCTATCTTAGTGTTTCATTATTCTAACTTCTTTAGCTTCTGCATTAGCAAGATTTCACTCACTGCAAATTAGAAAAAATATGCATGTATGCACATCTTGAGCTTTTTGACAATGTTTCCATTTGAAGAAAGAAAAATTTTACTGAAAGTGAAACACAGGGCATGAGCAACTTGGATATGAAATTTAAAAATTTAAAGTATAACCCAGGGATTCTGGATGGTTCAGAGAGTGGTGAGTGAAATATGAAGAACCATACCTTGGACATCTGCTAACATTTGGTTCAGGGAACCACAGTTCCTGGCAGACATATCTAACTTCACCTAAGCAGCATAGTGGTGTGTAGGGGCCTGGCAAGATATATGCACAGCAGACCCCCTTTGCTGCATTTTTCAAAAGCATACCATAGTTCACTACCATGGCTGAGGGTTAATAGCACATTGTGAAGTGGAGGATTCGTGGTCTAGTTGCACTCATAGGAAGACCTTTCCTCGTATGTAGTATGATGAAGATGATGATAGCTAAGCAAGTAACACTGTGGTAATTCACCTGTTCATTAAATTTTTCACAGTCATCCTGCCAGCAGATAATACTACTCTCCCCATTTTATAATATAAAAACTGAGACTCAGAAAAGATTAAGTAATTTGTCCACAGTCATACAAGTTGTTAGTTGAGATTTGAACTTCAGAGCTCAGGCTCTTAACCTCTCATTCACTGCCTTTATACCTTTATGAAACCTGATTTGCTAGCAAGCCTCTACCATACCTGAGATCCGACCATATATGATGATTACAGTGACCTCTTCTGGCAGTTGAAGCCTTGTTTCCCCCTCCCGGGATATTTCCAAGGTACTCAGCTTAGTTTCATATAAGATATTAATGTTTTATAGTTAACTATCTGTTAAGTGGAAGTGTTATTGTTGATTTTAAGGTTTTTGACTTACTCATTCTTACCATTTGTCCACTATAATTAGTCCAGTTTATTAATAATTTTGCAAACATTTGTTAAGTACTTTCCATATGTTAGGCAGACCTCATAGCAACAACAATAATAAATGCGTGGATAGCATGTCACAGTTTGCTGATTCTTTCTTTCTACACAATCACGTATGAAAAGGGTGACATGTTGGCATACCCATTTTACAGAGGAAAAGCAGCCTAGAGTTCAGAGATGACAAATGGCAGGAAAGCATAGTGTCTGGAAGTTCTTAATGCATGTTTGACAGTGACATGATCTGAACAGTTTTTTTGACCTCCAAATCCTATATAATCTATCTCTTCCTGGGAAAAAGAAAAGAGGCAGCAACGAAGTCTGAAGAACTGTTGATCACACACGAACCACCACTTATCAAGTACCAACTGCTGACTTTCATTAGCTAATAAGTTTTACTCAAAAGAATCTGTAGCAATGCTTTGTCATCTGCCCTCTCTCCCCACCACCTCCCAAATACAGTCCTTTAAAACACTTGAGACCTTTTTAAGCAGTTACATTTCTGAATATAGCCAAACTATTTAAAGAGCTGTTCTTTTTTTATAACAAACAAAAATGCATAGTCAAACTGAAGCAGTGGGAGTACTTTTTGATGCCTCCATTTGCTCTCTAGGTCCAATTTAGGTTAACCACATTTCCCTTCCTAACCAGAAAAATTCTGGGTTGTTTTTTTTTTTCCCTCCCTTCTAAGTGTGCTTGCCATCCCAATAGCTGTTCAGAATTTGGTTTTTCTAACTTGGCCCAGCAATCACTTCAGAGGCAGAGGGAGCACTGCCCCACATGGAGTGCCTTCAAGGTTTTCATGTTCTGACACGTTTGGGAAGCAGCCACAAGTGGAGGTCATGTGGAAAGTGAGTTGCACAACCTCGGTAGCCTGGGGCCAATTCAGTACACAAAAGAATTGCTTTGTGATTGAAAATAAGCTGCAAACCATTTCATCTCTCCAGGGATAAGAGGATACAATAGTGGTCTGTTTCCTATATGGCTACTTAATGTGGTGATGGAGAAGCTGGGTAGTATAAAAATAGCTTTCTGTGGAGTATTATCTATGTGACTAGAGTAGATGCATTAAAGCAAATGGAGGGGAATTGTAACTGAATATGTTAGAAATCACCTTCTCCAGAAGTTTGTAGGGTAATTACCCAATCCTTCTTAAAATTTGAAAATTTATGTGATTTCTGTTAGTAATACATAACAGATTGTACATAAATTGGGATCATGTAAACATTCAGTGTTATTTAGGAAATTCATCCTTTGTTCTATCCATTGAAAAGTAACATTTTTATTTTTACATTTACTAGTTTGTGAACCATTTCTTCCTTATAATAAAAATTAATCATTGTGCTTTCTGTAGTGTTCATAATATCTCCCCTCCCTTTGCCTGTTTTTCTTTTGTTGTTAGCTAATTGAAGAAAGAAACATGTTAAATAGAAAAATTGCATTTTAAATGGTCGTTTGCAATCCTGAGCTCTTTAGTCAAGCTCTGCCTTATACATTGTATTCATATAAGTCACTGTGCATACTAAAAATATTTCATAAAATATTTCATATTTTAGCTAAACTAGCTTTGAAGGCACAGACCATTATATCTAAAATCTTTTTAACACAATTCTTGTATTATTATAATTTGTTTTTTAATTAGAAAAGTAAATACAAGTTTATTAAATAAAAACTGAAAGAAAGCACAGAAAAAGTTTACGAGGAAAATAAAAATTACTTTATATAAACCATCCCTCAGAAATTAATCATGATTACATTTTGATGTATTGTCTTCTAAATTTCATTCTCTATTTCTCCCATTTTTGACTTATTATTGTATATATAATTCTTTGTCTTAATTTACTCCCCAGGATAGTCATTTTTGTTACTAAAAATCTTCAAAAATATAATTTTAATGACTAATATTTATTCATCCTACTATGCCATAATTTACTAAGCCATTCCACAGTTTTTGGACACTTACGTTGTTTTTTTTTTTTTTTTTTTTTTTTTTTTACTAATTTAAACAATATTGTGATGAACATTTTAGTGTACATAACTTTGCTCTATTTCATACTATTTGCTTAAAAAAACTCTAGAAGTGAGATTCTTCAATAAAAAAGTAAGAATATTTTCAATATATCCCAGAAAAAAAGATTACTATCCTTAGAAAAGCCTGCTTGTAGCGTTGGCCCTTGGCTAGTGTCTGGGAACTTGGAACCATTCTTTAACTGATGAGACCAGATCACTGTGCCTAAACTGTTTCTGCAAACAATGTAGTTTATACTAATCACCTGCTTTCCTTCTGGGAGTCTAGAATTTTGGTACATACTAGGCAGAGTATGCCTACATTACCAACCCCAACAAAAACCCTGAGCGCTGTCTCCAGTGAGTTTCCCTGCTAGACAATATTTCACATATGTTTTCATATGCATTAGTTCTTGGAGGAGTTAATCACTTTCTGTGAGACTCCACTGGTAGAAGAACTCTGGGAGGCTTACACCTGGTTTCCTCCAGACTTCATTTCATGCACCTTTTTCCTTAGCCGGTTTTACTTTGTATCTTTTGCTGTAATAAACCATACCTGTAAGTTCAAGTATATGCTGAGTCCTGTGTGTCCTTCTAACAAATCGTCAAAACCTGGGGTGATCTTGGGGACCCCAACACACTCTTTTTCTGATTTTTTTATTGTTTATTTCCCACCCACCTTAAGAATCTAATCAAGGTCCTCTGAAAGGGATGTGTCTTCAGCTCATGTTGGTGTTGAGATGAGGAACAGCACACTTCTTGGTTCTGCTGATGTCAGCCTGGTCCCAGTCTCAGGAAAGTGAGAGGGTTTTAAAGAGGATCCAGTTCTCCTGGAAAAGAACTGCTTTTAACAGAGTCACAGTAATTATAAAGATCTACTCTAGTTTTTTCTAAACACATTGCATTTTCAGTAGATTATTCTCTTATGAGGAATATCATTGCTTCTGTGGGGTAAGATAACTTCTGTCCACTTTTTTGTTTTGTCTTTATGCTTATCCTTTTTTTTTCTCTTTTGGCTTTCATGCAGCTTTCAAGTAAAACATAAAGATAAGATAATTCAATCCACTAGGAAGTTGTGGATTATCTATCTGAAAAGCCCTACGCCACCATCTAAAATATAACAAAAAGATGAGCAAGACGAGTTTTTCCCATTGAGAAAAGTAACAGGGAGAAATGTGAACAAAAATTACATCTGGTTGGGAAAATTAGAAAAAATATTAAGGAGAATGTGATATTTGAGACAGACATTTAAGGATAGGAAGGCTGTCTACTGATGGCATCCTTGAGGAGAAGGATGGCATTCCGAGCAGAGGAAACAGCATGTTCAGAAGTAGGGAAGCATACTTAAGATCAGGGCTCCCTCCATGTAAGAGTAAAGGAATAGTGAGGAGACTGGAAAGGTAGGTTTTTATCATATGCATGAAGACTCAGAATATAGAGCTAATGTCATATTTAGTTATTGAGATAAGAGAGAGATCAAAGGTTTTAAAACAAAATAATTACATGATCATGTTAACCTTTGGGGAAGTCAGTTCAGCAGTGGCTTACAGGAGATCAGAGGGAATTGAGAACAGTTGGGAAATCAAAATAATAATGAAGATCAGAGGTGCTCTTCTCCTAGCTCACCATGGCTGACCCCTTCTTGATTGTCATAACTGTACGTCAGTATCATCTCAGAGAGACTACCTTGCTCCCAGTCTAAAGTAGCCACCCTGGGAGGTGGGGCAGGGAGAATATAGCTCAGTGGTAGCATGCACGAGGTCCTGGGTTCAATCCCCAGTACCTCCATTAAAAATAAATAAAATAAAGTAAAATAAAATAATAAATAAACCTAATATCCCCCCCAAAAAATTTTTAAAAAATAATAAAGTAGCCGCCCTACTTAATTCTTCTTATTTTAATCAGAGTTTTCACTATCCAATGTTTTTCTTATTATTTATTTTCTGTCTCCTTCTACAAGAATATAAACTCCATGGGAGGAGGGATTTTGTTTACGATTATATTATGCCCAGTACCAGCACAGTGCCTAGCACAGTAGTAGTAACCCAAAAATATTTGTTAACTTAATGATATAGAAAGGCCTAGAATGCTTGGAATGGAAGATTTTTCTCATTTTTGACAGCTTTATTGATGTACAGTAAACTGCAAATATTTAAAGTGCACATCTGATATGTTTTGGTATATATGTGTGTCCAATGAAGCTGTCATCACAATGAAGATAATAAACACATCCAGCACTCCTTGCTTACTACTTGCTGCAAAGTCAGTGGCTCCCTCAAACTCAGTGTTTTTTAGCTGTAACATAAATCCACTGACAGTATAGCATCCATCTGAGCCCATTGCATTGCCCCTACAGGATCTGGGGTCAAGGGTAACCAATACAGATATGCTAATGCACATGCTTCTTGCCTTGCTGTGAATAATAAAGTCCTTTGTCTCTGACCCAGGAGTCTTAGCATCTTCAAAACAGTAGCAAGCTAACTCAGTTTGTACGTAGAGTATAATCAAATCTCAGGCCCAACAACTAGAGCCTCCAATATAATGTTTAAGTAGTGAGAATGGAGATCCTTGCCTTGCTCCTGATGCTAGGAGGAAAGTGTTCAGTATTTTACCACCATTAAGTGTGATGCTAGCTGTAGGATTTTGTTTTTGTTTTAGTAGACGCTCTTTATTAGTGAAAACATTCCCTTATATTCCTAATTTCCTGAGACTTTTTAAATCAGGAATTAATGTTAGATTTTGACAGTTTTTATTTCTGCAGTTACTGAGGTGATCATATTTTCCTTTTTTAGTTTTTTTTTTTTCTCTCTGTCTTTTGGGTTCTTCTTTTTTAGTTTGTTAATATGGTGAATTAATTGAGGTTTACTCTGAGCTTTATCATAGCTTTATCATCTCTTTTCTTCTGATTGCTTTGATTTTACTTTTATTTATTTATTTTTTTATTAGTTTTTTTTAAGCTGAAATCATTTATTTGAGACCTGATTCTTTTCTAATATGGCATTTAGTGTAATGAATTTCCCTCTAAGTGCTATGTTAGTAGAATCTCACAAATTTCCATTATGTTTTTTTTCATTTCCATTCAGTTCACACTACTTACTAATTTTCTCTTTTGATTTTTCTTCCTTTGACTTACAGATTATTTAAAAGTTTGTTATTTAATTTCCAAATATTTGGGGTTTTTCCATATGTACTTCTGTTATTGATTTATAATACCATTATGTTTAGGGAACATATTTTATATGGTTTGAATTATTTTAAATTTATCAAGAGTTGTTTTATGGCCCAGATATGATCTATCCTGGTAAATGTTTTATATTCACTTAAGAATATATATTCTGCTATTATTTCTTAGACTGTTCTGTAAATATCAATTAAGTCAATTTGATTGATAGTGTCAATAAAGTCTTCTATATCTATAATTATTTTCATCCTACTTGTTCTATCAGTTACTGAGAGAAAGGTGTTAAAGTCTCTGACTATAATTATGGATTTTTCTGTTTCTCCCTGCAGTTCTGTCAGGTTTTTCCATGTATTTTGAAGCTCGGCTTTAGGCACATTAACCTTTAGGATCATTATATTAACTTCATGATCAATTTAACCACTCTAGCTTTCTTTTGATTAAAATTATCATGGTATATATTTTTTCCATCCTTTTACCTTTTATATATTTTAAATGGGCTTCCTGTATATAGGATTTTGCTCTTTTATCCAGCCTGACAATCTCTATCTTTTAATCTGTCTCTTTAGATCATTTACATTGGATGCTTTTTAATATGATTGACTTTAAATCTACTATTTGTTATTTATTTTTCATTTGTCTCATTTGTTCTTTCTTCCCTTTTCTTCTTTTTCTGCTTTCTCTTAGATTATTTTACACGATGCCATTTTGTCTCTTTTTTTAACTTATTAGCTATAAATCTTTGATACATTTTTTTAATGGTTGCTTTTGAGTTTATGATATATAGTTTTTACTTACCACAATCTACCTTCAAGTGATCTTTTACTTATACTGTAAGAACCTTACAAAAGTTTATTTCTGTTTCTTCCCTCTCAGGTTTTGTGTTATTGTCTTACATTTCACTTACACATATATTATAAATTCCACAATACATTGTTATTGTTTTTACTTTAAACATTCGATTACATTTTAAAGCAATTTCATTTTTTAAGTCTTTTATATTTACCCACATAGTTAATATCTTCAGTGTTTTTCGTTTCTTTGTGTTGATTCAGGTTTCCATGTGGTATTATTTTTCTTCTTCCAGTTTTTTTTTGACAGTGCCTATAGTGCAGGTCTTCTGGTAATTAATCTTTCAGCTTTTGTGTCTCTGAAAAAATCTTTATTTCAACCCTGCTTTTGAGAGATATGTTCATGGATATAGAATTCAAGATTGATGACTTTTATTTTCTTTCAGTGTTTTGAAGGTATTATTTCATTGTCTTTTCACTTACGTTGTTTCCAGCAAAAAAGCTACTGTCATCCTTTGTTCCTCTGTACATAACATGTCTAAATCTCTCTGGCTGTTTTTATGGTTTTCTTTTATTGTGATGGAGTGGTATCATTTTTTTTCATGATTCTTGTGCTTGTGGTTCATTGAACTTCTTGAATCTGTGAGTTTATTGTTTTTATCAAATATTGAAATATTTTATCAAATATTGGTCATTATTTCTTTCAATATTTTTTGTTCTTTCCTCCCCTCTCCTTTATCATAGGGACTTCAATTGCATGTGTATAATAGGCTGCTTGAAGTTTTCCCAGAGCCCACTGGTGCTGTATTCTTTTTTTTCTCCATGTTTTTCTCTTTGCATTTCATTTTGGATAGTTTCTGTTGGTGTGCATTCAAGTTCACCAATTTATATCTTCCATGTCTCTACTTAACATGCTCAATGTTTCTTCTAGCTCCTAGACCATATGGAATACAGTTATGAAAACTGTTTTAATATCCCTATCTATTAATTCTATCATCTGTAATTTCTAAGTTGATTTCAATTGACTGATTTTATTCCTCATTATGCGTTGTATTTTCCTGCCTTTTTTTTTTTTTTTTTTTTTTTTGCATGCTTGGTTATTTTCAATTGGATGCCAGACACTGTGAATTTTATTTTGTTGGATGCTAAATATTTTTGTGTCTCTATAAATATTCTTGAGCTTTCTTATGGAAAGCAGTTAAGTGACTGGAAAGAGTTTGATCTTTTCAGGTCTTACATGCTAGAGTAGCATTTAGTCTAAGCTTTGTTACATAGGACTAGAGTCGCATTTAGTCTAGGGCTAATTTTCCCCACTGCTGAAGCAAACCCTTCAGAGTTCTCTACTAATACCCTATGAATTATGAGTTTTTCCACTCAGACTGGTGGGAACAGGAACTATTGCCAGACCTGTGAGCTATAGGGATTGTTCTCTCTGTATCTTCTGAATGATTCTTCCCCTAGACTTTGATGGTTTCTTTGCACCCATGCATTGGCAATACTCAGCTGAAGACTTAAGAGAAACTCTCTGTACACCCCCAGAGCTCTGTGCATCTGTCTTTTCTTGAGCACTCTGTCTTGTGAACTCTGGCCACTAACTCTAACCTCTGTCCTCTCTAGACATCCACGTCCATCTCCTCAACTCAAGGAGACTTTTAAGGCTCTACTGCAACCTGGCATTCTATCCAAGCAGTAAGCTGGAACAATTGTAAAGCTAATTCATTTCCCATCTCTCAGAGATCATGGTCCTTTGTTGTCTGATTTTAAGTGCCTTAAAAGCTCTTGTTTTCGTATATTTTGTGCAGTATTCTAGTTGTATCAGGTATGAGAGTAATCCAGTACTATTGTTCCATCTTGCTAGAAGTGCCGGTCCTCATAATTTTATTTTTTAGTGTGTATTGTGATCACTTTTTAAAAGATAACAAGTATAACATTTCCCCCTATAAATTGTATGATGCTGGTACCCTAAAGAACTTATTTTAGTTTGTCTGTTGGTTACCTCATCCATAAAAATAGGAAATCAAAAATGGCTCCAATGTTTTTCACCTGGTTGACCAGAAAAAAAATGATGATGGATTTGACATAAAAGACTGCTGGTTATAGAGAGAAGTGAGTGAGTTTGGTTGATATCATATTACTGTTGAGGTGTTGGCAGACTCTCTAGATGAAAGAGAGAGTCAAGAGCTCCAGAGAGGTAATGTGGGAATTCCTCTTTCTAAACTTATAGCTAAATGAGTTTTGGTAGACAAAGAAAAAACTTTAGAAAAATAAAAATAGAATGGAGAATACAAAAGAAATGGAAATGGTAATCAGTACTACCAGGATGCACTGTAAGTGGATTTTTAATTTGACACTGTTTCTTCCCAACTAAGACTGAAACAGAAATGTGTTGTGTTCTGAATTTATTATTTGATGACTAGTGCTACAAATAATTTTTTTTACAAATAATTTTTGTATAGAAATTTTTTTCTAAAACTAAACACATAGGGATCTATGTGATGGGCCCTAATGTAAGGGATATTGGCGAATATAGTGAATAGTACCTTCAACATAAAATTGCAAACAGCCCATTCTCCCAGCATCTACTCAGAAATCAGAGGATATGTAGTAATTCATGTCTCAGTGAAGGTAATTTTTTTAATGCAAAATGAAAGAGTAAGATTCTCTTGATGCTTTCACATAATAAAGAGATTAAAATTTGAAAATCTAGATAATGTGTTTCTCATTGGTTTCTGGTTGACTTGTTATCATGAATCCTACATTAGCCACAGATCTATATTAGGCCATTTTGGTCAAGTGTTTATTAGTAAACCTACATTGAATTGATGCTATGTGTACAACAGTGCACTGAGGGCTACTGGAGCATTCAAAACAAAGCTGTAACAAAAAACACACACTTGCCCTCAAGGATCTGATGATACATATAGGTCAGAGGAAAAACATGCATGAAACCACTGGAGAGCTATTTACCCGTAAGACCACATGTCAGATTATATGATATAAGCAAAATATATAGGTGAATGTGCAATATTAAGAATGAACAGTATTTCAAGGGAAGCTCCTTGGAGGAGCTAATTTTCTTTTGAGTCTTAGAAGGTATCGCAGAAATGAATTAGGAGAAGTTGTTGAGGTTTCCTGGGATCAGAAAATTGAATTTGAGCATTGACTGGGAAGTCAGATTTGTTTATTCATTCATTTAACATATCTTTTGAGCATCTGCTGTGTGGCAGACATTAGTGATACAAGTGGTCAGTAAGCAAGACATCTTTGTTTTCGTGGAGCTTACATCTTGGTGGAAAGGCCAACTATAAACAATTAATCACATAAATAGATGATCAAGAAAAATAACTGGTACTGCACAGTGAAGAACTAAATAGGGAGAAGTGTTAGTAAAAGATTGAGAGAGTTGCTTTGGAGTGAATGTTCTTGGAGGTCCTCCCTGAGGAAATAACTTTGAAGCTGAGATCTAGCTGTGTGGAAAAATACACAGAGGAAAAAGCATTCCAGGAAGAGAAAGCAACTCAGGCAAAGACCTGAGAGAGGAACCAGCTTAATGTATCCCAAAAGTAGAAAGAAGGCCTACCCAGCTGGAACATGGTGGGTGAACAGAAGAGTGATGAGAGGTATGTTCAGAGAGGCAGACAGGTATTATGAAAAGATATGTGACTCAAACATAAAGGTGCTTTGAACACAGGTCCAACCAAAACTAAGAAGAGAAACTTATAATTTCATTTTATGGTTACCTAGTTATTACTCTAGGTCTGTTCAGTCAACAAATGTTAATGAGAGCCTATTATGCACTAACAGCTGTGCTGGACAAATCAAGTATGTGTATTGAGAAGTGAAATGGAGACAAAACTATAGTCGGAGCTGGAGCAAAAGGCACTTGCTAGGAAAGGGTGATAATTTTAAAAAGGATCAATGAGTCAATGGATAGATCTTGAACATTTTTATTGGGGAGTTTGGATTTAAGATAGTAAGCAGAAGGAAGCACCATAGGATCTTACACAAAGAGAAGATCTTTGATAGAGATTATTGTAGAAGCTGTGAATACGGTAAGTTGGAAGCCAGAGGAATTAGAAGCAGAGAAACCAGCTGGAAGAGTGTTGAAATAACACAGGTGTGAAGCAACAGATGAGATTGTTGGCAATGGAAAGAAGTGAAGGGCAAGGGCCCAGGAGTTCTGCAGGTATCCTCTCTCTCAACTTACTAAGTGATTTGCAATTTATGTCTCCTGTTTTATTACTATATTACTGTGTATTCTGTGGAATTGAATCAATGTTCACCATTGCTTAAGTTGTTCTTTACATATCATAGTCTTTCATTTTGGTGCTAAGAACCCTCTAAACAGCATTTTTCCTTAAAATGTATTGATTTGCAAAAAAAAATTTTTTTAAGTAATAGACAGTAATTAAAAATATAGAGTATTTGTACAGGTTCATTTTAGACTTTGTCTGCAAAATTCAGCATTTCTGGTTTTTCATGAATAGCCCCAAGCTAGAATCACCCAGCTGAGCCATTCCTGAATTCCTGACCCACAGAAATTGTGAGACACAATAAATGTTTCTTGTTGTTTTAAGCCACTAAGTTTGGGGTGATTTATTATGCAGCAATAGATAACTAATATACACATCCACGTCCTTTGCCATGTAACTACGATGCCCTTCTACCATGGACTGGGTGTTCCTATATGCCCTTTACCCCAGCCATTTGATTTGCTTTGGTCAATAGGAGGCTCTCTTGGGCCTCTGCCATCACCATGAGAAAAACATGCCCTGGATAGACTGCTGGTCCAAGAAGAATGAGAGACACTTGGAGCAAAGCGTCTCCGGCCAACCAGAGACATACAGTGAGAAGCAGAGCCACCAGTCTAAATTAGCTGAATCCCCGCTGATCCACAGACACATGAGCAGTAATAAATGATTATTTTTTGAAGCCGCTGAATCTAGGAGTAGCTTTACCAATAGTCAACTGAAGTCAGCTGGAGTCAGAGAATCTGTGGGGACCTGGAGGTCTAGGCCAAGCCTGTCATTAGGGCTCTGATTTGAGGAGCTAACTGGAGGCTTCAAGCCTGAGGACGGAAGCCCTGCTTTCTAGGGCTGGGACCCACTTAGTAACTGGAATGCCACCTGTCCCCTGGCTGCAGAGAGCAGAATTTTAGTACTTGGAGTTTCAGGAAATCCATGTCAGGGTTGTTCATGAAGAACCTACAGTGGGTTTGTGGGTTTGTGTGTTTGTGTGTGTGTGTGTGTGTGTGTGCTTTTCTTGAAGTTTTTATAGTTTATTAATTCTCTTATGAAAAAAATCTGCACAGTCACCACAGATAAGGTCATTGCATAATCTGCACCTTCTTTTTGCCAGTACCAACTTTCTTCAGTCTGCTTTTGTGTTCCTTTCCCTGCTTTTTGAGATCTTTTTCTGCTCATAAAGGCCATGTCTTGCAAGTCTGTGTTTGACTTCATGAATTGTAAATCATGCTGAAGCCAGGTGTCTTCCCACTACTAAAATGGGCTTTTTGAATCCAAATTCAAAGATGACATCAATTGTGGTTTTATACATTTTAGCAAGCTTTTCCCAAATTTCTGTCTTAGGCACTGCACTGTTGCCTTCCCAGGAGGAAGGTCATCAATGACCATTTGTTTCCACTGACGTAGTTGGTTGGTCATGCACTTCCTGGTTGGAATAGGTACCATGTTGTTCGTGATGGCAGTCAATCCTCAGGCAGTGAGAAAGGACTACAGTGTTTTATGTGGAGAACTTACTGTGCAGTGTACAAACAGAAGCACAGAATAATGATCAAAATTCAGAGTTTTGCAGACTATTCCCATAAAAATGGGTGAAGGTGGCCAGGGGAGATTGACAAGAGAGAGGAATTCAGTGAGTTTGAGTTCAAAGAAGCTAATTAACCTTATCGAAGTAGAATGGAGTTCATAATGAAAGTTTTCTTTGTAGATTAGAAATAGGAAAATTTTATTTTCCTTTCTTTGAAGTAAAAACTATCCCAAGTATATATACATGTAAAAACTACGTTTAAGACAAAAGATTTTAAGGGGTTTAAAAGTGAAACAGTGAGTGTAGTATAAAAGCATTAAGATACTCTGGGGTGTATTTCATTGGTACATTTACTCACAACCTGTCCCTCACATTGTACCCAAGACATGTATTAACGAGCTAATAAAACACGCCGTGTCATATTTTATTGTTTGCTGGGCATCTGTTCAAGCTGACATCACTCACATATCCAAGACTTTGAAGATGCAGGTGGCAGTGATAATAAATACTTATAATTTTACTAACATCCTTTTTTCATAAAGTAGACAGAGTCTTAAATCATTCATTGCAAATAAAAATGTTGAATTTATTCAGGTTTAAAGGCTATTGAGTGTGGTTTAAATGAGTGTTTTTTTGTTATGAAATGTATCAAGCATACAGAACAGTGCGTATGACATATATACAGTTTAAAGAATGAAAATAAAACACCTAGGTGCCCACTACCACATTTAAAAAATAGTACTGTCTATTTTTTTAACCCACAAAATGTTTTTATTTAAAGGGGAGAACAGCAAATGTATTAGGAAGTAAGCATAGTGGAAATCAAATACAGGAGTATTAGGTTAGATGTGTATAGGCCAGAAAGCTAAGGTTGACACGGATATTGAGAAGGCAGAAAAGCTATTGGTGACAGGAAAGCTTAGTGTATATAATGGCCCTTTCGATTAAGTAGGCCCTCAAGTTTAGAGTGGGTTTGGTGGATGTTTTTATTTGATACATGTTTAAATTGAATTTGTATGCCATTTAGAGGTACTTCAGGTCACTCACTGACAGCTATCACAGCAAAACATCTTAAAAGGCAGTTTATTTGCCTGAGAGATGAAACATCATTATTAAGCTTGTAAGTTGTTTAATAGAATACCATTTTGATCACAGGACAAGAATAGACTAGAAAATGAAGCCCAAGCCTTCAATTACCATCTGCATATGCCAGTGAGTCCCAATTTAATCTCCATCCCAGATCACTCCTGAGCTCTAGAGCTGAACATTTTGCTGCTTATTCAGTATTTCCACCTGAAGGTGTCTCAGGCATCTCAGACTCAGTACATGATCTTTCCCTCCAAACCCATTCTGTTGTTCTCTCTCTTCACTAAGAGCACCACCACTCATCCAGATTCTCAAGTCAAAACCTTATGAGTCATCCTTAAATCTTCTGCCCCTCACCAGGCTTAGCCCCACGGCTCTTTGCTCCATCTCCTGTATCATCAGCTTAGCCAGAAGCATAACTGGGAGGGAGCAGAGAAAGCAAGTTGCTCTCCTGAACACTCTCTTCATTTGTAGACTGAGATGATTAAAAACAACAACCAAAAAAAGCCACAAATTCCTTAACTCTCCTCCCATCACCTCCTGTCAAGTAGTGAGGCTTTATGACCCTTTCCCTTGAACCTCAGTGGGACTGTGAGTGCCTTAATCAGTAGAGTACTGTAGATGTGACACTAACTGAATTCTCAGGCTGAGCCATGAAAAGGTCTCTTAGAATTGCTCACTCTCTTGAAACACTCTGTCTGTTCCCTGTTGGACCTTAACCACCATGCTGTGAGAGACCATGGGTAAGGTGCTCCAGACATCCATCCCAGATGGGCCTGATGTGTGGGTGAAAAAGCCATTTTATTGCAAGTAGATCCCTGGTAATTCGGCTGTTTCAGCCCTAGCCCTTTGAATCATCCCCAGCTTTTCAGGTCTTCCCAACTGAGGTCCCAGACATCATGGAGCAGAGACAAGCCCTCTTCTTGTTCCCTTCCTGAATTCCAGACTCACAGAATCTGTGATCATAAAATGGCTGTTGTTTTTTGCCACTAAGCTTTGGGGTGGTTTGTTACACAGAAATAGCATAAAGATAACTAAAATATATAGTAGCTTATGGTGAAAAAGAATATAAAAACAAATATATGTGTATTCATGTACGACTGAAGCATTGTGCTGTACACCAGAAAATGACATAACATTGTAAACTAACTATACTTCAATTTAAAAAAAACTTCTGATACCCCCCCCCCAAAAAAAGATAGCTAGAATATAGATCTTTCCAACATGTTAGTTGTTAAGACCATGCTGAAAAGATGTTGGGAGGAAGAGTATAAATATACTTTCAAAACACACTGATTGAATCTTAAGATTTTAGAGAAGGTAGTTTTTTTTTGTCAGCTCAAGCTGCCATAAGAAAATACCATAGACTGAGTGGCTTAAACAATAGATACTTATTTTCTTTCAATTCTGGAAACGTCCAAGATGAAGATTCTAGCAATTCAGTTTCTGGTGAGAGCTGTCTTCCTGATTTGCAGGTGACCTTCTTGCTGTGTGCTCAAACTGTGGTGAAAGAGCCAGGAGAGCTCACTGGTGTTTCTTCTTATAAGGACACTGATCCCCACCGTTATCACTTTATTTAACCTTAATTACTTCCTTACTCTAAATATGACCTAAACACTAGCAGGGCTTCAGCATATGAGTGTTGTAGAGACACATACATTCGGTCCCTGGCAGGAGTCAAGAGCAGTACCTTGTTGATGCCCTCACTCTCCAACCATCAGTGGCACAGGCTGCAGCCTGACTTTACCCCCTGCCTACCCCTTTTGTGTGGTCCATGATGCCGTCATCTCTTGCCTTAGCTATTCCAACAACCTCTTCCTTCACTTCCCTGTATGCAATTCTCCCATCTTCAAGTCTTTCTCCACACTACCAGGGATCTCAGAATTTTAATCTGATGCTGTTGTGCCTCCATTTCAACCCCTAGTAACATCCCACCACTCTATGGATAAAGACTGAAATCCCATAAGTGACCCAAAAGACCCTGCATAATCTGGCCCAGTCTGTCCCTCCAGCCTCGCCTTGCACTATTTTTACCTTCACTGTCTACCTATCAGCCCCAGTCTACCCTGATTCCCCAGACATACTGTTCTCCTTTGTTTGTGTGATCATTGCAAGCTATCATGCAATCCTTGCCTACTTCTTCATCTTTACTATTTATCCCTTATTCACCCTTCCTGTGTCAGCTCAAGTGTCACTTCAAGGAAACTATTCCCAAAGCTCCAGTCTCAGTCAGGTCCTTTTATTACTGCCGTCATAAAAGTATGTTCATTTTCCCCACTGGAAGTATCTCAGTTTGCAGTTATGTGTTTATCTATGTGGTTATCTGATCATCTGCCTTCCCTACCAGACTGTAAGAACTATTGAGTGCGCTGTGGTTTTGCTCACTGGCATGAACACCTAAAACAATGCCTTGTACTTAGAAGATGCTCAGTAAATCTTTAACAAATGAATAAATGGAGGAAATACAAATGGTTAATCAATGAAATTACTTCCCATATTTAAATGAAATGCCACTTTTCACTTGTTAAATTCGCGGGTAAAATAGTAATTCTATTCAGTGATAAGACAGTCTCAAACCTGACTGGTCAGTGTGCATTTAAGAACTCTTCTATAAAACTACTTGCAGAATGTTTAAGAAACTTCAAAACGTTCAGATCTATTGACCCAATAATTCTAATCATAGACTCCATCTCTAGTAACCAGCTTCCAAGATAGCCCTCAGTGAGTCTTACCTCCTAGTGTTCCTTGTCTAATTCCTTCTCATATTGTACTAGGTTGGTCTGTGTGACTAATAACATGCAGCAGAAATGATGGTGTGTCACTTCCAAGATTAGGTTATGAAAAATTGTGAAGCTTCCTTCCTGGATGTGCTCTCACTCTCTTTCTACTGGGTCACTTCCTCTAGGGAAGCCATCTACCATGTCATGTGAGCAGCCCCACAGAGTGACCAAAGCGGCAAGAAACTAATACTTACTGCCAACAGCCATGTGAATGAGCTCAGGAGTGAATTCTTTAGCCCCTTTATGTAAGTGGAGCCCGAGCTAACAACTTAACTGCAACCTCATGAGAAATCCTCAGCCAGAACCAGTCAGTTAAGCCATTTCTAGATTCCTGGCCCTCAGAAACTCTGAGATAATAAATATTTAATGATTTAAGATGATACATTTGTGGGTAATTTGTTATGTGGCAGTAGATAACTAATACTCCATCCTAAGGAAATTCTTCCTAAAATGTTTTAGTAGTTTGTTAATGTTGGCATGTGTAGACTTCATATAGAATAAACGTTTTTCATCTTAAGGAATGAATTCATTGGAATGCTTTCAGCCATACACACAAAAAAATGGGAAATCCAATTAAATTAAAAGTAAGGAAATATATTTTACTCTAACTCAACATGCAGAGGTAGTCAGGCATCAAGGATAACATGACAACGCCATGATATAAAGGTTTCCTCCATCTCTGCTCTGCTTCCTAATGTCCTTTTTTATTATCAAACTTGTGGCAGTTTGGCTGCAGTAGACCTGGGGGTGTCTAATCAAGACAAATCAACATCCACAGTTGCCACTTTTATCTGAGTCTCTTTCTAGGAGCTCTGTGGTAGACTTCCTCATGTCTCACTGCCTACAATTGGACCACATGCCCATTCCTAAATTTATGATTAGCAAGAGCAGCGACTACCTGAACAAAATTAGGGTTTGTTAGAAAGGCAGGAGAGGGAAGTGGTTCCTTGGTGAGCATCTGCTGTGTCCACAATAGGGAGCTATTTTGTTTCACTTTTTGAGCAGCTCAGATAGTTCTTATCTCTCCGTCCCCACTGGCCACCACTTTATAGCATCATCCCTGCTCACCTGGAACATAGCACTTCACCCCTTAGTGGATCTTCCAGTTGTTGCCCCTCCAATCCAAACTGCCTCTGGAACAACCCATCTCATTGCACTTGCAATCATATAATTGCCTGCTGAAGACAGTTTCCTGGCACCTAAATAATAAGGTCCAACCCTCTGGGCCTCTTACCTACATAAGTAATCTTGTCTTTCTCTACCTACCTCTCCCACTGTGTGCTTCAATAATATGGGACTGATATTGATGCCCCAGAGTCATTCAAACTTTATCTTCTAGGCTAATTCCATTTTATTATTCAGAACTAGATTCAGGTAACAGTTCCCCCACTGAAGCCTTCCCTGATAAAACTGGTCACTCCCTTCTCTGTGTTGTAAGCATAGCTCTCTCTTCACATACCAGACTAGTTTCTATGTACTGTGTTTCTCCGTTGCTGAACTTCTACTAAAAGCCAAGGAGTAATACCCAATTCTCAAATCTATAGTGCCTGGCATAGTAAGCACACACAAAAAAATTAATCGACCTGCATCTACTGCATATTTACGTGGTATGTCAAGCACCAGCATACACTGCACATTTCAAAGCAAGCCAAGTTTCCCTTTAGTGCTGTTGTTCATCTCAAAGAATTATTCAATGTTCCCTAATGCCCCTACTGTGCAACCCATCTGAAGACTATCTGCTGCCCTCTAGCTGTTCAAGGCTTTCCCTATCCCAAGGATACCCGCTGCTGAAGGATTTGTGCTGCAAAATAGTCTTCCCTTCTCCCCTCTGCAGCAAGAACTGACTGTAGGGAGTACAGGAAGGGGTGGCTGGCCTTAGACCAAAGAATTCTTGACTTTTAAATTCCCTGGCAACCCTTCTCTTTAATGTGTGAGTAAAAATTTGATAGCTTTATTTATTATATAGAAGCACTTTTAAAAACAGACTTTAGTTATACACATTTATCAAACCTTATCAATTTCTCTCTCATGATTTACACAGATGTAAAGTTTCCAGATACCTACATTACTGTATCCAATATGACTGGATTATAAATCAAAGCAAATTATTTCATACTGTTAGATGTGCTGCTAAATAAAGAATTATACTTTTCCCCCCTTCCTTGGGATTCCTGGAAAAATACTATATCTATTATATCTAATCTTTTTATTTATATGCTCTATAGATTCTTGGATCTCTTTAGTGGGTATTATTAAAAGATTTAATTTATAGGTTTAAAATACTTTGTTGAAAAACAGATGAAACGTGATTTACTCTTAAATACAACCTTTTTAAACTATAAAAGATATTTTGCATGTATTTCTATTATGTATTAAGCAAAATAGAATTCAGTTAAGATCTATATCTACCACTTACTAATGTTTGATCTTGATCAAAATACAGTATTCAAATCTCTTTGCCTAATAAATGGGAATAATGATAATTAAGACCTTTGAGAGCTAATATAATAATGAATGTGAAAGTGTCATCATTAAGTTGGCTCCCAGAAAATGTTAGATTCTGTTCTCCCTCATGCTTCTTTCTTATCCCTAGATTTAGAGAGTCTTTATTGAAAATGTTCTTAACTTGGCTTTTTTTTTAAGGCTGGTAAACGTTTTGGCTCTAGTTCACCTTCTTAAAATAACTGAAAAGACTAATTCGAAGCAAACATTTTAAATGGTGAAATGTGGCCTTTGAGAGACCTGGTCTCTTATCAAACGCAAATTTATGCTGCATGAGTATATAAGGATTTATTTTAAAGATAAATGATAAAGGTAGCAGCTCAGAATATTAATCTGAAGTAGGAAGCATAAAAACAGGAAATATTTGCATACTTTCTTTGAAGTTCTTTTAACATCTTCTTTTCTGATAATATGAAAGGTAGAAGTTTGGCTTGGCAGGTTCTAGTTGAGGCTTGGACATCTTCCTGGATCAGCTGTTTTGCCTTTAATCTGTGACCATGGACTAAATCTTTAATACCGAGCTGCCACCTTACAAACACACTTTGGTCTCATGTGTATAGGTATATACAAATGTATTTCTACCATTAGGAAAGCAACTCAAAGTGCACGACCCCTGGGCAACTCAGTGGCAGAACAGCATATTACATCTGAGTAAAACCACCAGTGCTACTGTCACAGGAAACATCATCTTGTAAGCTTCAGCCTTTTTCCCTATTTTTTGAACCAGCCTTACTTGAGCAAAAAGGTCATATTACAGTGAATAAGAGACCTACATTTTTAAATTAATACACTTCAGTCTGACAGTCATTCAATAGGTATGTTGATATATATTCTTTCTGAAAGAAAGAAAACCCCATCAAAAGTAAATATCCACTGAATGTATCTCCCTTTTGTAAACTGTACAGATATAAGTTGATGCTGCACATATATCTGAGTCTCATTTATTCTGTCTACATTCATTTCACACCAGTTCTATATGTCTGATATCTGAAGATACTGAGTTGGGTGTGGTTGTCAAAATGGTTTCTTGATATTTCACAGTTGTACATTAACTTTTCCTTTGTAACAGAGCATGGTCTCTTAATTTATACATGGCAAGCTGACAGAAATGAATGGAGGAGCTTTGTTCCATTGGTAACCAAGTTCATGATAGGTAATAACTTAATGTTCAGGGAATAAATTTTCTGATTAACTTAAGAGCAGAATTACTGACTTATGACCTGATTAACTTACTATAGCAGATTTCAAGGGACTAGGCCTTAATGGTTTCTTGATTATCTGAATTTTCTGATTTTTTCAATGATTGTTTATAACTTGCATAATTTAAAATGTAGAAATGATGGATAATAAAATATATCTTAATCATAATAAGGAAAATAAAATAAAACTGAATCTTATTGATTTATCTATTATATTTATATCCACATATAGGTAGGTATAGATATAGATGCCATTCCTGGACCATGAACTTCTTGAGGACAGGCTATTTTCTAATAAATACCCATTAATAATTATCTTCCTATCTGTATTGCTTCACAAAGAGCCTAACCCATAACCTAAATAAATATTATATGAGTAAATGAGGATGATATACAAGCCACAGTTAATTTAGTCATATAATTTTTTAAATGTTAATTTAAGCATTTGAGACCAAGAAATGTAAAATTTTATGTTCATTACCCTTTTTGCTTTCTTTCATGTTGAGATATGCTTCACATATTATAAAATTAACCCATTTCAAGCATACAATTCAATGATTTTTAGTTAACTTTATTGAGTGATACAACTTTCACTGTAAGTCAGTTTCAGTACATTTTCACACACACCCCGTCAGGTCCCTCATGGCCATTTACAGTTCCCACTCCCAGCCCAGGCAACCACTAATCTACATTTCATAAAAACGGAATCATACAATATATGGTCTCATGGGCAACTGCTTTCACTGAGCGTAATATTTTTGAGGTTCACCGTGGCATAGCATGTGTCCACACTTCCTTCCTTTTTATTGCAGGGTAACATTCCATTGTATGGATATATCTACTCATTCACTTCTAAATTTTTTAGAAGAACATGCAATTACTTAATAAATGTAACAGATAAACACAGTTCTATTCACTTAGGAAACATTTGTTGAAAATTAAATATGGCCTAAGTGATTAGAAATGTAAAAGTGACTAAGACTATATCCAGTCCTCAAGGGAAAAGACAAATAAGCAATCATACAATTATGAGAGAATTAAGTGCTGTTTTGAAATGTGAATAAGGTAATGTTAGTCTAAGGATGAAAGTATTTGGGAATGTTTGAGAATGTTTCTCAAAGAAATGATATTTTAACTGGATATATTGAGTTTACTGGGCAGGGAATGGGAGGTGATATTCTCTTTGAAAGGAGTAATATTTTTTTAATTCACACAAATTTGAAAATACACACTTTATTCAAGAAACAGCAAATTGTCCTGTATTGCTGAAATGCAGGCCTCAAAGGGGCTATTTTGGGCAGGAGAAAATGCCAGAAATATTACCTGATACCATTGCTTTGAATCCTATGCTGTAGAGCTTATCTTGATTCTTTGCATAGTAGGAAGGCATTCAGGGAGAATTATTTCAGTTTTTTCTTTTGCTCAATATAAGAAGGATAGAGGAAGGTGGACAAAACGGAAAGAGAAGAAAGAAAAGAAAGGTAAAGACCCGGCAAATGTTGTTACGCACCTAATGGACTGTGTTGGGTGCAGATGATTCAGTAGAGGGCAAAGCAGTCTTTGCTTTCATGGAGCTGACATTCTAGTGATGGGAACAGGCAATAAACCATTAAACACAGAACTACATCAGGGGTCCAGTAGTATCAAGGAAAAATATTCCAAGCAGGGTAAAGAGAGAGGAAATGATGGGGAAGGGTTGTGGAAGTGAAATTTAATTACAGACCCAAAAGCAATGAGGGATCACTCTGTGCAGACATCTGGGGAGAGTGTGTGACAGAGAACAATGGGTGGCAGAGGCCTGAAGGATGAACAGGCCTGGAGTGTTAGTTCAATATCACAGAGGCCAGTATGGTTCTATCTGGCTTATGTTTCAAAAGGATCACTCTGGCACCTGGATGAACAACAGACCATAACCTTATATGTATTTAACTTCACATGTTTGACTTTATGTAGGATTAATTCCTGCAAATAGGATTTGCTGGGTCACAGGGCAAATACATTTGTAATTTTGATGGGCATTGCAGAACTTCTATCCAGCCTCCACTTCTGCTGGTCATATTTGAGAGGCCCGTTTCTTCACAGCCTCACCAACACTGAGTGAAACTTGAGGGAGATGAAAAGTTTTTTTTCATTGGTCAGAAGCTCCCAAGTCAAGATGTTGGTAGGGTTGCATTCTTTCCGGAGGTTCTAGGGGAGAATCGCTTTCTAAGTATATTCCCAGCTTTTTAATCTTTTTTCCATAGATATAATAGAAGATCCCATTTATAATACTTTCTGATTAGTTTTTAATGTATGAAAGCTGTAGTTAATACATCTGTTATGTTCATTATAAATTACATTAGTTTTATATGCTGCTACCTTACTAAATTATCTTCTTGTTTGTAGTAGTTTTTTTAGTTGAGTCTCTTGGTTTTCCCCAATTTACAGTTATATTGTCTTCAAATAGTGATAAACTCTTCTAATTTTTATACATCTGTCCTTTTCTTACCTCTTCTATTACATTGTTAAATAGCAGTAATATTGTGTGCATCTCTGTCTTATTCCTGATTTTAGAAAGAAAAGCTCATGTGTTTCCCCATAAAGTATTTGCTGACTTTTGGGTGATCGTGTGTGCAAGCATACATACGTACCGCCCCACACATGCATGCATACACATGCACCTGTTGTATTAAAGAAATACACATCGGTTCCTATTTTATTTAGTGCTTTTTTTTCCCATCAAAAACAGGAGTTGAATTTTGTCAAATGCATCTCCGGTATACATGGAGAGATAATATGGTTTTTATTTCAGGTTTATTAATATGATATATAAACTTTGCACATTTTAAAATCCATCTCAGATTTCAAACCAAAAGAGTTGAAACTAAAAAAACTACTACAAACAAGAAGATAATTTCAAAATTAAATGTTATTATTTATACCTAATGTTTTGTAAAGCAGTTTATGCACTACTTCTCCCCTATGACTTTTTTGCAATGCTGGGTTGCATATATGCAACTGTTAACTATAAGTGAAACTCCTTTTTGTGTAAAGGCATTAATTAAGTTGAGAATTTAATCTGACCAATGTGTCGAAGATTCCCTTCAGCATGGTGAGTGGGCTAAATCTGAGATCACCTTTGAATGGTCTCTGTTTCAGTTTTCTTACTATTTTTTATTTTGTCTATGAATAACGTTGGAAGGAGGATTATGGTATTGGTGGCAGGAAGTAAAGTGTTTGGGTTAATTAATCCTTCTGAGTGGATTCTAGTTAGTTTGAGGTTTCAACAAAACACCATAATATGAACATTGTTTTATATGTTGCTTCATCATTCTAGCTCTCAGAGAGCTCACTGCCTAGAGCAGAGCTGTCCCCTAGGGTAGCTACCAGCTCTCTGTTCCTGTTGAGTACTTGAAATTTGGCTAGTGATATGCTGTAAGTGTAAAATACACACTGGTTTTGATAACTTAGTATAAAAAATATAAAATATTAATAATAATTTTATTTTCATTATATGTTGAAATAGTATTTTGGATATATTGGGATAAAATGTCATTAAGATTAATTTCACCTGTTTCTTTTCACTTTTTTAATGTAGCTACTAGCAAATTTTAAATTGCATAATGGGGCTTACAGTATGTTTTTATTGGGCATCACTCATCTAGAGTCAGTAGGTGTGTGTATGCTTACTTACAGATAGTACCATGATTTTCATAATGTAAAAAGATGAAACTAAATAAACTATAGTTATATCTTCCCTTATCACCTTGTTTTTTTCTTATGGGAATAAACTTTGATGAATAGGGTAGTTTAAATCATACTCCATTACAATGGGTTAATCTCGTCTCTGATTTTTCTTTCTAACTGTTTATAAGAGAATACAGTTTCTTCATTATGCCCTTGACAGTTTCACATAAATTAAAGGCAATAGGATTCTTGTATTTTGGAATATTACCACTCAATTAAGAACTAATGTGAATATAGAAGAGAGATAGTTTGAAGGTCCAAGCCTCTAATTTTGCCTTAACCTATAAATATATTTTAATAGATGTTCCCTAGCTCAAAGTAAAATTTGTTTCAGCATTTCTTTCATTTTTTTCCCCATTACCTTAAAAAAGCAGTTCCTACCCCCTTAGTTCTCTTTAGGTAGAACTAAGCTTCAGCATCTTTTGGTTCTGTCTTGTTGCAATAGCCTGATTGTTTTGAATAGTTCATTTCTTAACTCTTATTCTTCAAAAACCAGAACAATTTAATTACTCCTAAATTCTTTTTTATCTTGGCTTTTGTTACATTTTTTAGGAAAATCGTATCACAGATGATATTGGAATATCGACTTGGAAGGAGCAGACTTTTCTCTCCCATGGTGCCTTATTAGCAAAGAGCTGCCAAGCTGCAATGGAATTAGCGAAGCATGATGCTGAGGTTCAGGATATGGCATTTCAGTATGGGAAGCACATGGCCATGAGTCATAAGGTATTTGCACACTCTTTCTCTTTTTCTAGTATTTAAATAACTAAAATGATATAGAAGCCTTTTACCATTTAATAACTACTTTTATATCTCAAAAACTGCTTATAGTCTGCATAAAATCTATCATACATGGTGATTATTTTATCATATAAACAGTATGATCAGTGAGTACTGCATAATTTGGATTGAAAGCTTACTTAAACCGTATTTGTGATGTTTGTCTTTTCTTACCATCTAACAAGGTTCTTGAAAGAACTCCTGCAAGTTATTAAGTAACATGTAATGTTGCCAGTCGCAGAATGGAAAAATATTTGCATTTTTGTTACAGTTCCCTTATAGTTTCTATGTAAAGTAAATTGTGGAAAGTTAATGAAATTTAGAAATACATGGAAATTGAAAGCTTTCATTCTAATAACTGATTCTTTTGAATAGGCATAATGAAATACAAAATGTCTCAAGATTAGCTGTTATATTGTTGCCTCCATGTATATGTAATTTTAAAATTCCATTTAGTATATATTTCTTAGATGTTACTTAAATAACTCATAAGAGGGGGAAAATATATACATATATGTAGTATCTCCAGATGAGTTTCTTCCATATTTTATTAAATCTTTGAATAGCTTATTAAGCAAATGATATTTATTAAATCTTTTCCTAAATCCTTACCTTGAACTTAAAAAGCAAAATAAAGGCTGCTGCCTGGTTAAAAAAGGGCTATGTTAGGGGAAAACTATTTTAAAGAACTTTAAAGATTATTGTTAATCATATGAACTGTTCTTTTGCCTATTAAAGTATAACTAATAACTATATTCCTTAAGCTTAATTTTTCACTATATTTACTAGTAATTTTTGAATATGACTAAAACATGCTAGTGTATATGCATTTCACTGATTTAATTCTTTTGTCTACTCCTTCTAGATAAATTCTGATCTCCAGCCTTTTATTAAAGAAAAGACTAGTGATTCCTTGACTTTTAATCTAAACTCAGCTCCTGTAGTCTTACATCAGGAGTTTCTTGGAAGAGATTTATGGATTAAGCAGATTGGAGAGGTAAAATGAAATTACTTCTATTTTACGTACCAGAACATAACTCATATTTTGTGATGATCTAAGACTAATCATCCGTAAAGATCATATAGATCAGTGCTATAAGAGCTTATTCATATAACAGGTAAAACTCTTACTTTCTAATCTACATTTTTGAGAGATAAATGTTAGTTAAAAGTTAGAGACGGAAATACTGTTTTCTTATTCTCTGAGTTCTTAGAATACTGCAATACAAAACTAGTGCCTGTGGTGAATGCTAATTAACTCAGATAATTTTTTTTTTCCTAAAGGCTTTCAAAAATTGGGCTATGGTAATAGCACCACCCTTTAACTGACGGCAATTTCCCATCTGTAGACTCTAGCACAAGCTGCAGAATTCCAGGAGCTCCGTCTGTCAGCTCATTGGGTTATTTTAAAACAAACTTGGACCCTGAATACTCAAGTTCTGAGGCATTATCAAAAGAAAAAAAAGAAAGTATGGTTAAGCAGGAGGGGTAAAGGGACTTGAATTGGGTGAATTTCTCACTTTTTTTTTTTGCGGGAGAGGGAAGCTATGGAAGATGAGAGGGAACTTTTGGGGGTTTCTTTTAATTCAGAAACTCTGGTACAAAGAGTTCTTGCCCTTTTATCCAAAGCTTCATGGAATTTAACTTGGTGGTTCTGAGACTCTGCACTTGGAGAACCAGGCACAGCTGGGTGAGGGTGGACGCCATCATTAAAGTAGAGAGAGCCTAAGGATAGCTGCTTTCCAAAAGATAAGATTTTCCCCCTCCCGCACCTCCTCCCTCATAGGCTCTCAAAATGCTGACAGCCAGTTTAAAATCCTTCATATTCACCAGGTAGAAAAGAGAATTCCTTTCTAGGAAAACTGTCAAACCCAGAAAAAAGACCTGCAGATGTGGACGTTTGGGGCTCCCTCAGTAAACGTGCTGTATCACTGACCAGCTGGCTGTCATACAGTGAGGCCTCCAGTTGACAAGCCTCAGAGTATGAAGGGCACAGAATATCCAGCTGAAGTAGAATAGGTAATAGAGGACCACTGGGCATTAGAGCACAGCCTCTGCTGGGAAAGGAGTCAAAAGCAAACTGATAAAAAGAGGGAATCCAGAGGAAACAGAGGCAGTGCAAGGGGGGAAAAAAGACATTTTCAAAAGCACTATCATCAGTATACTTAGTGAGATAAGATATTAAATCCATGAAAGAAGAACAGGTGATACATTAAAAAGGACAATCCAAGAATAAGAAATCAGAATTATAAAATATGAAAGCAGATTTTTTTTTAAAAAATCAGAAGATTGGAAGATATAAATAAGAAAATCTCCCAGAAAATTGACCAAAAAGATAATAGAAAATTGAAAAGATAAGAAAATTAGAGGCCAATTTGAGAGATCTTGTATCTATTGAGTCCCAGAAAGAGAAAACTGAAAATGAAGATGAAAATTAACAAAGAATTAAAAAGAAAAGAAATTCTAAGAATTGAAGAACCTGTGTTTCCAAATCGAAATGGTGCTCTAAATGATGAATTTTAAAAGATACACACCAAGTGACATCAACGTCAAGTTTTTGAGACAATAAAGGTAAAAATGAGACCCTAATACTTATAGAAAGAAAAAGAAAAACTTATGTACAAAGGCTCAAGAATCAGAATGGTCTTAGTGTGATACTGAATTCTCCAAGACAATGGAACAATAACTTCAACATTCAAAGAGAAAGTTGTTTCCAACTTAGAATTTTATGCCAGTCATACTATCAAGTGTGATGTTAAAGACGATTTAAAACATTCTCAAAAAACTTACCTACCAAGCATCTTTTTTTAGGGAATTGGTGTTGTATTCTAGCAAGACAAGGGAGTAATCAAGAAAGAAAAAGACGTGGAATTTAGGAACTAGGACATCAGGCATGGCTGTGAGGCAATGGAAGTTCCCAGGACAGTATGAAGGGAAGAATAAGAACCAACAAGAATGCCAACAATGAGAGCACTTACCATGTGCCAACACTGTTCTAATGAGAAACCAAGGCGGAGCAAAATTAACTTGAGCACATTCACATAGCACTGGCAAGTGGTGGAGTCAGGGTCCAAACCCAGGCAGCCTGGCTGCAGGGCCCACATCCTTAAGTAACTGATACACTGTGTCTCAGCCAGGCAAGTCCTGGGCTGATGGCTCTGCATCCAGGCCAGATTGGGATAAGAGAACAGAGATGTCTAGAAAAAATATCTCCAAGGAAAAAAATGGAACTGATGATTCCCTAATGTACTTGACCATATTGAGAATTTAGGGACAATTAATAATAGGAATATAGAGGACTAAGCGTTCCAGTCACTACTGCTGCATAACAAATTATCCCAAAACTTAGCTGCTTAAAATAAGCATTTTATTATGTTCATGGATTCTGTGGGTCAGGAATTCGGACAGTGCACAGAGGGGATGTCTGCTCCATGATAGCTGGGGCCTTAGCTGGAAAGACTCAGAGGCTGTAGGTGATTCAGTGATGCTGGGGACTGGAATCATCTGGAGGCTCCACTCACACCTGGCACCTGGGCTGGGCTGTCAAGAAAACCAGGTATCTGACCAGCCAGAGTACTCACACATGGCCTCTCTTTTTAGCTTGGCTTCCTCACAGTGTGGCAGCCTCAGAGAAGCTGGACTTCTTACTTGCCAGCTCAGGACTCCAAACACAGGTTTTCTAGCACAAGGCAGAGGCTGCATCTTCTTTTATGACCAACATCTGACATCACCTGTCATTTTCATGGTCTCCTATCAAAATAGTCACAAGCCCACCCAGAATCAAGGGAAGGGGCTGTAGGCCTCACCTGTCAATGGGAACAATTTCAAAGAATTTGGGGCCCACTTTTCAAAACAGCCACAATAAACATATGGAATAAAATGAGGCTGTTCTTAGCTGTAATGAAAAAAATTTTAATGTACAAGGAAATATAATCATAATACTTTACATGGCTCAGAAAACAATATTTATATAGCACAAAAACATAAATATCAAATCAGTATTTAAACCAAAAGTATAATCACTGGTGGGGGAGGGTAGAGGAAAGGAATGTGTTTGGTCATGTAAGAAATGTAATTATTCCTTTTATAGTAGGAATAATAGATAATGTTTAAAATTTAAAAATCAAATAAGAAAAATATTTGAAGATAAACAGAAGATACAGCTAAAGAGGGACACGAGACAGACAAGGTCTGGAGAGGGCTGGGATGTTTTATTAGAAGTCTTGTATCATTTGACTTTTTAAACAAATACATATACAGTATGTTTTTTGTATACTATTACACATATTTGTTTTTATAGTTAAATCTTTAGTTTAAAAGTTCATATACTTTGCTATAGTAATTGCACTTCTAATAATGTATCTCAAGAAAAATATCAGATGTAGGCAAAGACTTACATATTAAAATATGTAATAAAATACTATATAGTTGTAAAAGGAAAATGAAAATTGATCCATTTAAAAATAGAAAAAAGTTAAAGTATGTAGTATAATGAAATATTACTCAAGTATCGAATATTATATTACAAGGGTATATTTGTTTGTTTTTTGACAGCTGAACCAAAAATTTATATACAGATGGTGTTAGTAGCTCTAATTGTGTTACATTAGAATACATTACAGACTTACATTTTGTTTGAAAAGATCCAGCTAAATATGTTGAATGAAAGCTATCAACTCTCCGTTGGCTACTCACATATATGCATATACATATAAGAGTAGCATAGATCTGAATTTTAAAGATGCTTCACAGAATAGGGACATGTTTAACTCTTGATGTCTTTGCAAGTATACAAAGTTGTAAATATAGACAACATGAGAGTCCTGGATTTCTTAAACAGCTGGTAAAATATTTCCAAATCATTATCCTCATGATTTTCAATTCAAAGGGATATCCTTTCCACATAGCCTATGCCTTAGGCATTAACTCAAGTAAATCAAATAGATCGTGTCCAGAGTTCAGTAAACTCTGACGAGATGATGCCGGTGAGCAGGTGAGGTTTCTATCCTCCAACCTTAGTCCCCTGGGGTTATTTCTAAATCCTCTTCCTTCAAGAGAGACTGGCAGTTTATTGCCCACCTCAAGGCTCTGCCAGGCTGCTGTGGTTTGCTCCGTGGACTTCGGGCCCTTCTCCTTATATCTGCATGTCTGAGTCATCAGTCATCTCACTGATGAAGAGAAGATGAATTCATCTGAAGCAAATAGAAATAAGCAGTTTCTGTCATGCAGAGAGCAACATTCTTCAGAGTAAATACTCCTTCCCTAAATTTATTTTAATTTTCTAAGTTATATTCATGTTTATATAAAGCTTTCTACAATAATGATATTATTCTGTGAATGCCCCCTTAGTCAGAGTTAGGGGACACAATTTGAGAGGGAAGATCTATTCTAAATCTCAAGGAGGTTGTTTATCAATCCTAAAGTTAGTTCTAACGCTCTCCAATTTTTTTGTGTGATATTTACCTCCTCTGCATTTTTGTGATACTTTCTTCTCCAAAGTTTTGAATTTTATTGTAAGATCCTTAAAGATAATAGTAAATTCACCTTTGAATCACCCATAGTATTTGACATAGTGACATACTTGGAGTAGTTATAGAGTTACTGTTTGTCCAAAAAGTGTGTGTGGTGTGGTTTCCACAGGACAAGGCTGTTTGGTAGCAGCCTGTTTTGTTAAACAAAAAGAGTAAGATTGGTATAGCAGAAATGGCCCATAGAGGACCAGGATTTGAAAAACCTGGATTCTCGTTTGGGCTCTGCTAGTATCTGTTTAACTTTAATCACTTTCTTTCACATCCTTTTTATTTTTATTTTTTTGTGAAACAGTGGTATTGAACCAGATCACTTCTCAGGTCCCTTTCAGCTCTCAAATAAGAACTGGTCTCTTTGGCAAGAGATGCATTATAAGAAAAATATTCATCTCTATTAGAAGCTTAATACTGGTTTTGACACTGAGAAATAGAAAAATCTTGCTCCCAGTGTTGGGAGACATCCATGATTTCTTATTATCACATGTAAAATTACTTCCCTGCTCTGCTCAGACAGGTTCGTGTCCCATCCTACCCTCTTGATTTCCTGCTTCGGGAGAGAGAATTAATGACTAGACAAGGAAAGGAAGAGGAGATTACATACCCTTAGTGCCCATTCAACATCACTGTGAAGCCATGAAGCAGAACACCTCTGGAATATTCATATCAGGCCCTCCTACCTCTTCCAACTTCCCCCTCCTCCCCAAATCTTAAGATTAGATAGCCCTCTTCCATCACACCCACAGGCACACACACACTACGTACTTTCGTAAGAAGCAGTTTAGAGCACCAGGGCAGACCAGAAATAACTGAAAAATATTTGTTGAGCAAATTTGAGCATACTAAATTCTATAGATCCCTCCCTACCTTAATTTTAAATTTAAATTTGTAGCTGCTGAAAAATAATGATCAGGTAAAAATACTGATAGTGAATGATTCATCCTAGAGAGGTGAAAGTCATTACTCAGCTATCATTTTGATTCCTAATAAAAGAGAGTAGAATCCTTCAGAGAACCACAGAGCTCTGACTCTCTCAGGGAGTCCAAGGGCTAATGCAGGTCAGCAAGCTTTATTTTTAATGATCCTTCTAGTTTTCTGCTGCCATTATAAGTCACCTGAAGAAATAAGAATTATGATTATATTTTCTTGGCTATTTCTGAAAGTACTGAATTGTCACTTAGGCTTGTGACATCCTGACACTGTCATAACCAGCCATAAAATACTTTAAGTGAACTATATATTACCAGTGCTAAGCTATAACTCACTTGTCCCTGGGTATCCCACTTTTACTTCTTCTCAGAAAGTGAAACAAAAATTACTAGGCAAGGCTGGTGTCATGAACATAACACACACATATAGACTTTTAAACAAAAGAGAAAGTCCACATTCAGAGAGTCCTCATTAATGCTGTGTGTTATTTTTCTAATTATTTAAGTTATCTGAGTTGTTTCAAAAGGAATAATATTGACATCCTCTGCCATAGAGGATGTACATTATGGGCATTTGAAAGGACTATATGAGACCACATACTATGAAATGGCTCTAAATATCCCTTAAATTAAAATGTTTCTTAAGGTTTTCTGTTGCACTTAAGGAAACAAAGTGCTTGACTACAGGAGATACAGGATTAAATTGCCTGAGGCTGATCTGCGGCCTCGTAAAAAGAAACACACAAATATAAGGAATGCTGTAATTGATGCCATTTGCAGAGCTCATAGGAAAGAGAGTTTGAATCCAGTTGGAAGAGTCAAGAAAGGGTTTGTGAAGTAGGTGATATCTGAGATAGTCCTTGAAGAAGAAGATCTTGACAGCAAAGATATGAACAAGGGCTTCCTTCACAACAGAAGCCAGGAAAAACGGATGCAGGTGGTCAAGCATGTGATGTATTCAAAGAAAAAAAAAATTATTACAGTTTGGATGGTAGGTAAAAAACATAGGACACTATGGAGACAGATGAAGAAATGCTGAAAAAGTACGTAATGACTAAAAGACTTTGGTTCAAACAAAACATGTACGGCAATAACTACAATAGCCAAAAAGTGGAAATGACCCAATGTCCAGTAATGATGAATAGATAAACAAATATAGTATATCCATGCAGTGGATTATTATCTAGCCATGAAAAAGAGTGAAGTATTGATACATGTTACAACATGACAAAAATATTCTGGAAAAAAAATAATATTATGGAACTAGATAGTGGTGATGGTTGCACAACATTGTTAATGTACTAAATGTCACTTAGTCAAATAATGAATTTCATGTTATGTGAATTTTACCTCAGTTTTTTAAAAAAGGAAAAATTTGGGGATGTTTGTCTGTAGAAAGTGAGCTTGATTCAGAAGTCATGGAGCAGACATTGAAAGTTTTTGAGCCAGGTAATGTCATGGTCTGAAATGTGTTTTAGGGAGGTATATCTGGCTGCATTATGTAGAATCTAAAGAGCAAGGAGAAACTATGGAAAAGAAGACCAGTTAGGAAGTTTGGAGGACTCTGTTGATAAGTGCAGAGAAAAAGTCCCAATCAGAGTGTTGGCAGTGAGAATGGGAAGGTCAGGAAGTTAGGTATAAAACTCATTTCAAAGAGAAAATGTCTACGACCTGAAAACTGATATGACAGGGAGAAGCTGGCCAATGTGTACTGGGGCAGGGTGGTCAGAGGCCAAAACCAGGATTTTGAGCGTGGGTAACAGGCAGAATTGTACCATTAATAAAAATAGGAAAATAAAGTGGGAACACCATTATAAACTTGATTTTTGACATGATGAGCTTGGGGTACACCATCAGGATTGGTGACCATCACCTTGGGACCTGACCACTGGAGGAAATAACTCAGTTCTCCTATCAGCCTGATTTCCCTGCTCATGGCCTTTCTGAGATCTGGGTAGATTTTGTTTTTCTTAGTCAAACTGCAGTTTTATATTTCATGTCTCTTCCAGATTCCAAGAGAGCACAGCAAGAAAAATGGCTTAAGAGCAGTATCGAGACTTCTAAACAGAGAGAGATTTATTATGTAGATAATACAAGCTTCCCCTCTTCTTTTTTTATGGGGTACCACAGCCTTCTGCATCTGTCTGTTTCTTCTTCTCCCATTGAACCAAGGGAAGAGAATACAAGAAATTTAATTCCATGGACATTCACATTTGCCTCCAAAAATTAACTTTCCCAAGTGAAAGAGATGGTAAAATCAGGTACCCAAGCAGTCCAGTTCAGAAGGGTGTTGACCTGTAGATACCCTCTGTGCTCTCTTATTAGTAGGTGAGAATTGTCATGATATCAAAGAAAAAGCCTGCCCTGTTTCTTTATATTCTACTGTCTTTCCAGCTCCATAACTGGAGAGCCCAGCAAAACAAGGCTTGCTTCTCCTCCCAAACCAAACTGAGCTAGCTGGCTGAGCTACTTGGGGACTAGCAGATCTAGTAGAATTCTGATTTGTGACCTTTTTAAATCCTCATACACTATACCCAAATCATTCTGGGATGAGGATGGATGTAACCTTCCTGCTTTTCTCTGTCCACCAACAAATCTCATATATATGTGTATATATACACACACACACACACACGCATACATATATACACACACATACCTACATACATACACACGCACACACACACACACGCGCGTGCATATATATACAACTAAACCCCACCTCCTAATATCAAAGCAAATGCAGAGAGTTTGTTTTCAGTAAGACCTGTTTTCTCTAAAGGAGTCAATAGTATTTCTGCATGTACCAGGGCAGACCCTTAAGGTATCATTATTTTTGCAGTCACCAATGTAATCTTTTACTCAAACAAGGATTATTAATGAATAATCATTTAAAACAATTGGATGAATGGTTAGTAGGAAACCGAATATTCTCATGGACTCAAAGCACACTACAGATTACTTATTGAAGACAAAAGGAAGAAGTGAACAATCTCACCAATAATGAGACATCTGATATTGTGTGACTTCAGATGTAATGGAGAAGTGTACAGCATCATCTCTGTAGTTGTCTTCTCAAAAATGTTTTAACCTGAATCTAATCATGAGAAAACAATTCGACAAATCTAGGATAAGGGACAGTCTGCAGGGCAACCAACATGGATTCTTTTTAAAAACACCAATGTTATAAAAGACAGAAAAGGTGTCAGTGTGGGGACTTTTGTAGATTAGAAGAGATTAAAAAGCCATGACATCCAAAAGGAATGCATGATTTTTAATTTGATTTTGGATTGGTATAAAAATAGCTGTAAAAGATACTATTGGTTGGGCCTGAAATTTTGAATATGGACTTTATCTTAAATATTATAGTAAATGTTAAACTTGTTGGACGTGATCATGGGTTTGTGATTATGTAGGAGAGTATTGTTGTTCTTAGGAGATACTTGCTGAAGTATTTAGGGATGAGACATCGTTATGTCTATAATTACTCTCAAATAGTTAGCAAATGATCATCTAGAGAGAAGCAAAGATGGCAAAATATTAGCAACTCGTTAATCTAGTTGGAGGGCAAACAAGTGTTCGTTATATTCTTTTGGCTAAAAAATTTGAGAAGAGTAGTTTTTCTTGAAGGTTTAAGAAGAGAATCTTATTTTTTTAAATTGACTGTTATTCTAAAATATAGCCGGTAACATTAGGGAAGAATAACATGATAAGTTAGAGATGATCAGTCTCTAGCAATGTCTGCACTCCCTGCTGTGGAATATTAGTTTTCTGCTTTTAGAAAAAGGTTTTTCCATATCCAACTTTCAAGTCCAGATAACAGGAGTTGAAAATTGGAAACAGTTCATTTATGTCATCCAATCCTTCTTTGTTACCTGACTTATAAAAAAGCATTTGTTTCTTAAAGAAAAAGACCACATTGTACATCCATTACTTACCAATGGGGAATCTATCTGCCTTTGGTCTGCAGAGGCTGGTATATAAACCTTTGGAATTAATCCCTTGTGCATCCTCTCAATCAGAGCGCTGGCTTTGTTTGCTTTGGTGTAGAATATTGTTTTGCAGTGCTCGCCGTAGCTGTCAGAGGAGGCCTGACAGTGTCATGAGCGCTGGCACACTAGCTTGTCTATGTTCACATTTTTTTAAGATAAAACAAGTTTCAAACCACACATTCTCTGTGAACTGCTAAAGACTGGGAAAAATTACTTTCTTTTCGCATGACCTGGATTGACAAGAAGCACACCTACAGGAGGTAAAAGATGAGTGAATCCCTTTTAAAGACCCAAGTAATGAAGCCCTCAGGGAATTGCCATGTGTGGCTGAATTTACAGTGTCTTCTGGAGATGAACAGTGTGGCAGGAAGAGGTTCAGGACTGCTGGCTGTTGAAATACCGTCTGCATTTATTTTATATCAGCCTATTTTGGGCCCCAGTGAGAAAGCTATTTTAATAATATCTTGCTCTGCTAGAAATATACATGGTAAGTGGCAGATGTCAGAAAAAGGGGGGAAAGTTACAGCACTCCATTCTCCTTGAAACTTTAAAGAGTTTATATAGTTGTTCTCTTTTTAGCCTTTGAAGTAAACAATGACTCATACAGAAGCATAAATTGTAAAGGACATTAGACACAGTCCACACCAGTGATCCTCAAATGAGTCAGAATTCAGGGCTACAGTATTGAGGATCTGCATTTTTAACAAGTTACCCAGGTGATTCTGATATAGTCAGCTCAGCATTTGTGAGAGCCCAGCATTTGGGAATGCCTGGTCTGGCCCAGTACACTTATTTTACAGATAGGAAAATGAAGACCCACACAAAAATTTTAAAATTACTTGAGGTATTAACCTATTATGGACTAGAAACCATATTTTCTGGCTCCCAGCAGATCCACTTCCCGGGAGGTCACAGTGCCTCTTTAGAGTGATCACCGTTAAGATCTTAGGCCATTTGCTTCCCCTCCATAGAAAGGGCCCACTTAGCACCTGAGGCTTTGAGTTGTGCATGTGAAATCTCCTGAGACCTCCCGACCTCCACTCAGGCGCTTTTCCCTCCAGTACACTGGTACCAAGGCACATAGTTAGTCTAGGCCGCTGCATCAGTGAGATGGCTACTAGATCATTCTTCTCTGTTCTGTCCTTTTGTTGTTTGAGTTTCATGAACTCTTTGAATTTATTTTCTATAGATTCCCTTCTTTAGTCTACTTATAAATAGAAGCTGAGTAATAAAGCCAAAATATGGTATTGTTCAATAAAGTATTTGTAAGTAAAAATTACTTGAAAGGCATCAGATAATGTCTCCACGTTAACTACATCCTGACTGAATCTAAACTCCCAGCTTTCCTGGACCTAGGAGTGAGTAATAGGAACTTTGCTTTCTAAGTTTCCTGAATAAGCAGTATATAACCAATGATTATAAAGAAAAAGGATTTATCCTTTTATTCACTCATTCACCAGATATTACTGACCATCTGCTATCTACCAGCACTGATCTTAACATCCTGAGCAGGAGAGAAAATATCCCTGCTCTCGTGGCACTTAAGTTCTAAAAGGAGATTGCTTGAGAAAACAAGACTATGCAGCCCCCTAGAGGATAGCGATTTTTGTTTGTTCTGTTTCTGACTGTGTCTCCAATGCCTAAGCAGTACCTAACACATAGTAGGTACACAACAGATAAGTATTGAGTGAATGAGCACCAACAGGTGCGACAGAAACTATGCCCCCAACCCTCGTGAATTAACTATTTTACAGAGAAACAGAATCGGTAATGTTTAATGAGAAATATTTATGGAGGCAATTAAATCATCATTTGCATTTGTTTCCAATTTGCTGTGTATTATAAACTCTAAAAGCTTTTTGTGAAAAAAAATTTTATATCAGGGTGTGTACTTTCAGGTGAGTGTCTGGCATACATTAACTCACATAGCAGCTGGAAATATATATCATATACCTGTAAAGACCTAAATATTTGTTTTATAAAATAAATGATACTTTTATGTACAAGCAAAAGAAGTCAGGGATCAAATGGTTTCACAGGACTGGAATGTTTGTTGTGATAAAATAAAAAGAACATTCAGGTGAGCTGCATACCAACACTTACACTCTGTTCAGATCGTAATGGCTGTGGCAGTCATGCTGTCATTTTATGTAGGCTTCTAGTCTCAGCTTTCAAAACACTCAAGAGCTGATGTTGAGCAAATACAGATTTTCATACATGGTGTTTCAGTGCCACCATCCCCAGCAAAGCATATCTCTATTGGGTGAAAGGGTGATGGCCAAGAAAGGATACAAAATAAAATGAGAGAGTTTGAAAATAGCTTGTGATTCCATAAAAATATTGATTCACCATGTTGTACAACTGAAACTAATATAATATTGTAAATCAACTATGCTTCAATTTAAAAAAAAGAAAATAGCTTGTGATTGATTAAGCACAAGTACTTCAAATTAATGGAATTCTCTGAGATGATTAGTTTATAAACAAAGTATGTGATGGGAAAAATGGTTTTACAAAAATTTGTGATAGAACTACTCTAGCTTACCTACAAACAGTATTATAGTCACTTTTACTACCTGAAGAAATTGCTGTTGAATTTTTTTTTCCTGAGACAAACAAGGAAATGGCTCAACACCTCCAAAAAGAAAAATCCACCCAAATCATACAAATTAGTTTCTCCACACTTTTACCTTGTAGCGTCAAGATATGAAAGCTTTCTACTTTCAAGTTTCTAACTTTCAACAAATACCACTTTTAATGCTTTTGACATGTCCTTTGTGTTAAACACTGGAAGATGCGAATGTTAAAGGCTCTAGAACAAAGAGGAGCTGGTTAGAGCGGAAAGAAGATTGAAGGTAGTGAGGAAGTGGCAGATGTGTTTGCGGAATGAGTTGTTTGATGGTAGGAGTAATCCATAGAGTTCCCAGTTTGTGCGTCATTGGAAGAGCACTGTGCCTGAGCAGCCCATGCTAATCAGCAAGGTTAGGAGAAGGATGAACAATTGAAAAGATGAACAAGGTGGAAAACTTGTGACCACAGGATTGGCCTCCATGTCGGATAACTCTTAACCTAAAATGAATTTGAGAGACAGCCGGGAGTTTGAGAACATAAAGACTAAGCACGTTGTGAAATGCTGCTGCTGAAGTTTTGGTCACAAGCCATGGATTATTCATAGGATCAAGGCCAGTTCATATTTGCACAGTGTGAAAGTCAGTAGCTGGGTCATGAGTGCACTATGCAGACGAGCTCAGGGGCTCCCTACCCTGCCTGCAGAAGTTAGAGGGTGGGGAGTATAGACAAAACTATTTCCTCTTGGGAAAAGATGTCCATAGACAGACAAACAAGTCAGCATGAAATATCTGATCAGAGAGAAGAATAAACCTGGTTTTTACATATCTGCAAGAACCGACTCATATTCATGCTGGTATGTTGCATCTCAGGATTAGGTTCAGCCTCTTCTTAGTTCACTGAAAATTCTGGATCCCAAAAAAATCTTTGAAGAGCAGATTGAAAACTCCCATTTTTTTTAATAGTACATTGGTTGCAGAGGCCTTTTGTTTCATTGAAACCATGCAAGTCTCAATTTTTATTCAGAAGCATTTGTGACGGTGCCAGTGTCTTATTATAAGTTGCTTATTATGAAAATAGGAAAAAATGCAAGCATCTTTGGATAAATTTTTGAAAGATTATAAAGCAGCAAGAAGAGTCAGGACTAGTGTTATACAGATCTCATTTTCTCTCATGAAAGTAATCTGCCCATGTTCATTATCTATGTAGTGTCATTTTGAACTAAGGAACAAAATGGTCTCAAGACCTCACCAGTTTGTAACTTGAAGGGCTCTTGTTCTGTGCAGAGGTGGCAGGAGAAATTTTATTGTGAAGTCTACAAAAAATGAGCTGACCTGCCAGCAAAGACTAACACATTGGTTGTCTCTATTATGTTCAGATTTGATGTGTAACACTTTTGAGTATATGTTTTAATTTTAAATTGTTTTTTAATAACTAAAAATATTTTTAAATAAAATTTGACCTCATACAGGATGGATGTCTCCTCACCCATCTCTGGTGAAGGTGTAATGGAGGTGGGGGTCTTTTGACATAATATGGCATAATAAAAATTATGCCAAGAAAAATGGGAAAAAATTGACCCCACAGATTACTTACTAATTGAACAGAAGGAAATATGTCATTACAGTGGAACCATCTGATAGTCACCCCTCTAACCAAGTGGTCAAATGTATAGCATTACCAGGAGTGGGACAGCCTGACATTTTCTACCTCCGGAATTGATGCATTATGCAGTACATAATGTTCCACAGGAAGTATTCTTGCCAAACATGTTTAACCTAAATCCAGGCAAGCTCCTTCAGACCCAAGTTTCAGTTTGTAAGCAAAACAAGGACAAGTTAAATGACACAATGAAGAAATAATATGACAGATCCAAAAAGAGAGACATTTGATAAGACAGCTGCCCTGGTCACCTCAAAAAGTCAATTATTTTCATGAAAAAAAAGTTAACAATTTTCATTTCTTGACAAATGGGGGAAGGGAGCTAGATTTAAAAGGCTAAACAGAGACATAAAAGCCAAATGCATTCAATAAATTAATTAATTAAAAAAAAACCAAATGCAGTCTGTGAATCTTGCTTAATTCCAGTTTGAGAAAAAAAGCTGTAAAAGATGTTCTTGGGACAGTTGGAGGAATTTGAATATGGATTGTATGTTAGATGATGTGGCATTACTGTTAGTTTTTTTAATTTGAAAATGATCACGTATGAGATGTCCTCTGCTTACAAGATGTGTGCGGAAGCATGGAGGGGTGAAGAGTCATGGTGTCTGCTACATCCGATCTGGATAGCGTGTATGTGTGCATTCATTGTACTGTTCTGTCAACTTTTCAATATGTTTGAAAGTTACGTATCTTTCACTATATAGATATATAGAGATAGGAGAGAGGGAGAGAGAGTTGACTTATTCTTTGAAAAGCAGAAGTTATAGAAATACTAAATAATTTTTAAGGAGCTAATTAATTTCCCTCTCTTCTATTTTAGGCTCAAGAGAAAGGAAGATTAGACTATGCTAAGGTAGGTAGATTTTGTACATTCCACAGAGTTTTATACACTTCAGTTTGGTATTTGGTTTTCATTTGTATTTGAAAGGTTAAAAGAGAACCATCACATTCAGTTAAGTAACAGGCATTGGCAGATAAAATAGGATTCATTTAGCGACAAGGTTATTACATGCCTACCTTATTCCAGACACTGTGTTAGGTGTTGGGAACACAAGAGTGAACCAGATCAGCTCTTTCTTTCATGATTTGCAAGCTAGCGGGGGAGATGGATAACTAATAAACAACTAAATGAATACATAATATAATGTCAGATGGTAGTAAGTGCTATGAAGAAAAATAAGCTAAATAAGATCACTAACCGTCACTGGAAAGATGCCTTTGGACTAGGGGAAACAGCTTTTAGCATTATCAGGTAATACCTAGGAAGCACCGTACAAGGCAGATTTGGATTCTTAAAGGCAGCAGTTTTCACATCACCTGTGGAGCTTTTGAAAACATACATGTTTGGGTTACCACAGCATCGGGTAAGGGATGTAAGGGGCAGGATGTAAGGGTTTGAAAAAAGTCACCACAGATCATTCTGACACACAGCCTTGTTTAAAAACTGCTGCAGGATTTCTGATTTCAGTGCCCCAGTGCAAGCCTATGAACATACTTGGGTCACGTTCTGTTTTTTCCTGAGGAACAAATGGAATATTTTAGCAGGTGTGTGGGGTGCATACAGCTGCCTGGCTAAAGGAACATGCTGACCATCTGGAGTTTTTCCAACAGTCAGGAATAGCCAGTGTGAGCACACCTGCACTCTAAAGACAAGGAGGAAGAAATACGACCTGTAAGGGCTCTGCTTGTAGTGGGACAACTGATCTGTCCGTGATCTCTCCAGGGCTTGTCCAGAACCTGGTGCTCTCCTGACAGCCCTGAGGTGCACACCCATGGCTCAATGCCTTTACTCTGCTGCTTGTCCTTGCCTGAAATGCAGCTCCTCCTTTTCTCTATCTCAAATTTTTGCTTTCTTCAGGAAAACTAGATTAATAGAAGCACCTCTAAACGGAGGACTTCTGTATCTGTCACTCCATCGTAGAAGTCTGCTTGAGCCTTGCTCCCAAAGGTGGGCTGTGAACATGACCTCTTGAGTCCCCCCCAGACAAAGAAGCTCAAAATGTCTTAAACTGAACTCAGCATCTTCCTGACATCTCTGGTCACTTTTTTTTTTCTTAATAGACTATTTTTTAGAGCAGTTTTAAGTTCACGGCAAAATTGAGCAAAAATTCCAGAGACTTGTCACCAACTCACTGCAAAAGGTTAAGTATCAGTGACTTAGCCTTTTTGGTCTTCCCTCAGTTTCCTTAGGATGAAAGAGGCAGTTTAGAGCAGTGCTGTTCTACTCTTGAGGCCCAAACTTGACAGGAGACATTCTTATGTTAGGGAGGGGAATATTCTTATCTTGTGTACTACTGAGATCCAGATCCATTCATTCATCCACTTCATCCACCCAAGCACCATGTGGCTGATGTTTTGTACGTGCGAGGCCCTGGGCTGAGGTTGACTGCTACCTGTACAAGATTGACACAGGCCTTGCCTCACATGCTTCCTTGACTCAGACCTTCGTATCCAAAGTCCCCCTTTGCTTTGTCTTTTTTTCTTAACATTTATCATAATCTAAAATTATTTTTTTTATTGAATTGCTTGTTTTTTCTTTCTTCTTGCACTAGAACATAAGAGCCCTGAAGGCAAGGCCCTCGATGGCCTTGTCCATGGTTACTTCGTCTGTACCCAGCGCAGGCTGGCATGTAAGGGTGCTTGACAAATGCGTGTGGACACGTGCTGCATTAGCATTGGGCTAGAAAAAGTGTAGGAGGCCGAGGTCTGGAATTGAGGATTGTAGACTCAAATTAGCCATTCAAAGAATATATATAACACAGTTCATTCCTATGTTCAGCAGCCCTAAGGTTGCCTTCCCAAGTGCCTAGTGATAATGTTTCTCATGCCTGTAAACAGAAACCCACTCCACTGAAATATGTGGTGCTATTCTGACATTCAAGGGCACAACTTGATCTAGGTGATTAATCCAGGCATATTATCTATGCATAGACCCAAACTCAAGTAACGTGGGTAAAAAAGATTATATCCATCTCTGCCAAGTATCAGGGAGATGCCTGCAGGGTACAGCTTGCAGTATTGTCTCTATGTAGTGTGTCATGAGTCCGTGGTATGATCCTGGTACTCATGCTGACTGATGCAGGCATCATGCTTGGCAGCTTAGGGCTCTGCGGTGGGTTTATCTTTAAAACTGCATTTGAAAAATTCAGTGGCTATTTCTAGAGAGTATCGTGAAATGTATTTTTTGCTGGAAATTTCTTTATTTTCAAGTGGTGTGTATTTACACAAAAGCTAGATTTTATCTGAAAAAAATCAGATTTTAAGAACCATAGAAAATTATTTTGGCCATGTACTCTGTGGCTTTGTATGCCATCTCTCAAATTTTATCAGTCTCAGAATGGCATGGAAGTAAGGGAGAGGCCAGAAGAGGCGATCATTTCAAAATCAATCTCAGCTTGATCTTGAGACTGTCTATCACATTTAGCAAAACAGTGGTCTGTCCTCAAACACTCAGAAAAGAAATTGAATTACTTCTTAATTAAGTTCCTGTTGCGACAGAGCCTGGGTACGAATGCTTTACACTGCTGCAGTGCCTTTCATCTAAAGATATCAAAGCACACAACAACTATTAATTCATCAAGTCTCTTCTGCCTCTGTAACGTGGTCAACACCAGCACCAGAGCACTCAACCCACTCTTGAAGCTCATCCACCTGGGGCTGGGCAGGGATGGAAGCTGTTCAACTAGAAGGCATTTCTACCCAGTGGCTTCAAAAATGGAAAAACAAGGAGCATCTTACTTACCTAGTTAAACCTGCAGGAGAAGTTTTATTGGACAGAATATAATTACTAGAAGTGACTTGTGACCAGAAAACTGGTGCCGACGGTTTTGCTTATAAATGCGCAATACTGTGGGGATCTAAATTACAGTAATTGGTCTGCAGCGCTGAGTACCTATCTCTCGGACTGTTCGTGTTCCCCAGGCTCCTGGCCCCAGGTTAAGCACAGCAGATTGAGTTCAGTGTTAGAGGGAAGAGTGCCACCTATTGAATTGTAGAGATTCACGGGCACGTGTTGGGACGAGTGGAGACATTTCCCAGGCCAGTTTCACTCTTGGTTTGCTATGGTAACTAATATATACGTCTAAAGGAAAATGAATATGTTGACTACTCTTACTTAGAAAAACATCTACAAACGTCTGTGTATTTTCCCCAGCTGGAGCTGAGCGTATGCCTGTAGTTTAGCCTACTGCTACTTGAAATAAGCATGCTGCTAAAAGACTGAGGCAGATGGTATTTTTACCACTTCAGGCAAAACATGGCACCTATGGTTCGGCTTTCTGCAGTTCTAATTTTTTAACACTTTCAAAATGGCTGGCTTAAATATCTCCGTCCCAGAGAGACAGATTGTTTCTCAATTTCTTTTTAATAATTTGCTTCAAGATATACAGATATGAATAAATATCTCTTGGTCAAAACCAGACTCTCAGCAGTGTGGGCCAGCCTCCTGCTCATTCTTCGTAAGTGCCCAAGACTGGGCCTTACACGGGCTTTGGCAATCATGCTAATTTTGATACAAAGACTCTAAACGGTTTGCAGGAGCTGTCTTTATATCCATCTCCAGTCTTTTCTGTACAGTTTGTATAATTTTCCCCATGACTCAGTACAGAAAAGAGACTTGTTTTTAACGTCTTCTTACTGAGTTCACTTTAAGCACGGAGAATTGCTCAAGGTTAAGTACTCAATAAAGAAAGATTTTGCAGGTATTAATTCATCAGGCATCCAGTTCTCAAACATTAGAGGGAGATTTTTTTTGGAAGGAGTGGGTTTTGACATGCCCTCTCTCCTAGAATTTGTTCAGGGTCCCAGAGTGTTGTGTTCCCCTGGCTCCATACCCCCACCCCACCCCTGGCCCTCTCAGGCACAGTGTCCAAGCGACCGCTCTCCTCTTCCCTCCCTACTTCAGAAGCCTTGCATATTTTGTTTTATTATAAAACGCATTTGCATAGGGTACACATTAAAATTCCCTTCCCAGCAGCAAACTGTGCTGTCCACAGACATTTGCATTTGCATGATCACACATCATCACTTCCCTTTCGGAAGAAAAAAGAGTCTTTCCTCTCATGTCATGGTTCTCCTTTTCAAGGCTTGCCCTTTTAACTATTTCTTCTCTTCTACTGTCCATAAATTGCTTCAACCATTTTGCTGCGTATTAAATCCAAAATTCTTTTTTGAAGATTGAGTATAGGAAATTTTCTGTATTATTGTATTTTCTTTTCTGACAAAGCCAGATTTTTTTTTTTTTTGGCAGATAGTTTTTGCCTGCTTGTTCTTTCCCATAACCCTGGCTAACTGGCTCTGAGAATTTTTCACATTGGCACATTTAGAGACCAGATGTTGCTGTGTTTTCTCTTCCCTGTACCCCTTTCTTGGACAGATGCTCCTTCTTCTACCCTGGGACTTTGCATTAGCTCCTTTGGTAACATATTCCAAACAGCATCACTGCATGCACTAAATCTCTTGTTTCCTCCAACCTCTTAAAGTTGTCTTAACATTTAGAATTTCTGTTGTAGTGAGAATTATGGAGACTATGTAGAAGCATTGACATTCCCCTCGCCCATCTTTTTCCCTTAAGAATTTGTGGTCCAATTAGATGAGATGCTTAAAATAGAATTGAAAGGAAAAAAATCCAAATACTATTATGATATGGGTGCAACTATGTAAACTTTTATATGCTTGATAAAGACTGAATGACAACATGTAAAAATGTAAATAAGGGCACTAAGGTAATAATATTTAAACATTTTTTTTCTTAAAGGTTTCTGTTTTACAAGTGTAAACTCTGATTTGAATTGGAATTTTTCCAGATTATGACCTGAGCTACTGAGAATTGGAAAATAACTTGCCTGAACTCATGTTTCTAGTGGCATAACCAGAATTTAATTCTAGGCTCCTAAAGAATTGCTTGTGTCTATGGCAATGGCGGAAATACACAATTAGAAAATGTGTTTCTTTCACTCTGTGAGTTTTTGCACTAGGCCTAAATTTGTGGTTGAGGTGCTAAGGAATAACTGAGGAAGACAGACACCTCATACGCTGAGCCCACAGCTCAGGCACTGATCTGATGACCTACCCATAGCGCAGGGGTGGGTGCTGGAAGCCACTGCCAGAACTGCCATCTGAAAGTCTCAAATCCCCCCATTCTCTGTTTCCTTAAAAATCAGATAAAACAAGTTATTTTTCTTTTGGCAATCACGTTTCAGAAAAGTGGGGGGGTTTTTTTGTTTTGAGGGAATCTTTTTCAGCAATAAGGAATAGATTTTAATTTTTTCCAAAACAATTAATTTACTAAACTCGGTTTTTGCAATTACTGCTTTGATTCCAAATCTCCTTCAAAATGCAGTTTTCAGTGATGGAAAAATAATAATTGATCAATTTCTGTCCATAATAAAGTGAAACAGATTTTGTACCATGTGAAACTTTTAATCAAAAATAAATTCTAATCACACACACAATAGTATCTTGAACCAGAGTTGTGCCTTATTATGAGTCCTCAAGTCTCTTTGCAAAGCAGTCACCCTCTGGTCGTTCATTCATTCCCCATCATCAAGCTAGTTCTTTTCCTTGAAGTCTGTGCATGTATTTTTTGCCTTTGTCCCCAGCGACTATCATCTTGCTTTGATGATCTAGTCCTCTGATTTCTTAATACTATTTTAAAATTAGATTCTTGTTCTCCGAGGTGTTAACAATCCCACACACCTCAATGGCATCAACAGATTTAGTGATCATAATCTCTTGTCTTTTGTGGATCGTGAATAAAATTATTAAATGATATCAATGAAGGCCTCTTTATGACATCATAGAATATGCCCCCCTCTGGTTGTTCACCCAAATACTATTGATACTATTTGAATTCAATCCTCTAGGCAGTTGTAAATCTTTTTTGTTCTTCTTCAAGTCATATATTCATAGTTTGTTGGGTTTTTATCTCCAATTTTACATATAAAATGTTAAATTATTTAGTTTATAACAATAATATTTAGTGGAGCAATCTCTCCCATTCTTAAATTTGTCATTTTTGAATTACTGGGCTACGTGTCTACATAATATCTAATGTTTCTCAGGAAGCTAAGGCAAACTTAGATTGTTGATGAAGACCAGTTCTTAGTTGGAAGCCTGGAATCATGTCTGGTTTTGCGCACTATTTATACCCTGAGGGCCTAACACAGTTCCTGCCACATACTAGGTACCCAATAAATATGTCTTGAACTACTGATGAATGAGTGAATGAATGGATAACCCAAGATGTGCCAGATGTTTGTGCCTATATTCCTTTTTTGCATCTTTAACGCCATCTTTACTCCTCTTATTTCTCCGCAAGTATATTTTCAATCAAATGGTTGCATCCTCAATGCCATGCACTCTCTGGGTTGAAACAAAGATTCAGGTGGGGTAACCTTTTGAATCTTAGTCTAGAAAACTAACTACAGATGCCTGCCAGGCTGGTTCTGTGGGTAAATGCTCTGCACTGTGGGATAGCTGGATTCAATTACTGCTCCCAGTTTGTGGTATCGGGAGCCACCTGTGCGCAGGGAGAGCCTGTGTAACTTTATGTGGGGGACTGAGCCGTCTGTCCCAAGAGGGGAGCCTGCTTAGTCCATTGAAATAGTTTTAAGTAGATCCAAAAAGAATACTGTCTCTTTCCTTATCATAAAAAAAAAAAAAAAGGTGGAAAGGCATCATGCATTTTCCAAAACTATATATTTTGAGGGAATGAAAACAGAGGCATCTCCGTGTAGATGTTGAATGTGATTTTAGTAAGTCAGAAGTCTTTGTCCTTACCTTAGATTGATATTTCCAAACTCATTCAGTAATACTACAGCCTGATTTCATACAGAGTTAAGGACTTTTGTGATTTCAAGACGTTTGATCTTTCAGAAAGCTGTAATTTGTTCAGTTGATACATCTGAAGACATTCCCTAATATTTCCTAAGCAGTGTCTGCAGGCACTACTCAGCCTCCCCACTGACCACATGAGACAGAATATTGATCCTGAATGTCCTTAACCACCTTTCTGAAATAGCACAGTTACTGAGGTAGCAGTAGAGATTACAAGACCTCCAGTGTAGATTGGTGATGTGTAAGATGCTACTAAAGATTGTGGATGCATAGATCCTGTCTCTCCCCCCAAGTCCTTGACTTTCTGGCTTGATGAAAGATCTTACCTGTCCACCAGATCATAATAAAGACAACGATGTACCGCTGAAGATTGATTCATGCATGGTGCAACGGTGCCCCCTATGGAAGGTGTCCCTGTTCTAGATCCAAGGAAATTATGCTACCTTTTATCTTCATTCCTGACGAGATTTGTGTGCACCAGTTAGGAAAGATTGTAGGCCTTTCTGTCCTGTGATCTCTTTAAGATGCATGTTATTGTATGCATGTTTTTCAGTGTGCACTCTGTTCAAGACACACACTAAGTACTTTAATCAAGTGGTTCTATTCAATTCGGTATCTGAATCTCTTCATTTTATGAAGAGGTTGAATAACCTGACAGTGTTCACACAGTTACTATCTCACAGACATGATTCCACCCAGGTCTGCTGACTCCACACTGTACTCTTTACTGCCACACTGCTTCTCAAGGTGCTTTAGACATACTACAAAGAGAAGTAAAAGAGAATTTGTAGGCAGGCTCTGTTCTTACAAACATCCAGAAAATGATATGCATTTCTCCATAATCTAACTAATTCTGGTCTCAGAAATAGTGACTGTCTAGTAAGTGACTGTCTTATGATTTATGTTTGCTGAACCAGTACAATAGTTACTGTGATTTTTTTATGCTGGTAAGCATTCTTCAGTCTTTCAAGAAAGTTTTATAGATATATCCATTTAAAACAAGTTCTCATCACTATTCTCTTGAGGGTAGCAAGGATCAGTGTTAACAAATACCATAGCCCCATAATGTAGAGCCTCCTACATCTGGAAGAGGTATTATTCCTGCAGATACGATTACAGGTACATGGCACAGAGAATAACTTATTCACGCCAGACATTGATTCCTGCATTTGCCCCCAGTCTGATGCAATCTGCCTGGAAGGCGTGCTGAGGTATATACATTTATTTCACTGTCATTGCTCTCAGTACACAGTTTTTCTGTTTGAGGTGCGCTCTGGTGATGGAAGTCGTAAGTGTATTTTGAGCTCATCTTGTGTCAGGATGCACAAGGATGTCAGGAATCTAGGGTCATGTGGGTGGTGGTGCTGGCGTTAGTGGTAGCAGTTTTGAGGTAAGTGGTCCCCAAGTGTCAGCAGATGACAAATTGGGACCTGAGGAGGATTTAAGAAATTTTATAAGTAAGATATGGACTCAAGTAGAATAACAGAAACTCAGATTCACTCTTACATAGTTTATGTATTCCTCAAATAACCCTCAGGACTATTTACCCACATGATGTGAGTGCTCTTGTCCCACCGTGTTCTTTTTAATTAAATAACCAGCATAGCTTTTGTCATGAGATTACAGAGTATACTATTTATTGATTCACTCCTAAAAAAGCTACAGGCAAGAGTGGCTCATTGCTGCAGTCTGTAACCTATGATATGTTTTGCTTATTGAATTTCTATTTGAGTTTGCTAAAAAGCTTCATGGTCCCAGTTTTGCTTTTTGAATTTCAATGTGCAGAATTAAGTTCCTCTCTGGAATATGATACTAAAATTAAAAATTAGCTTTTTGAGCCAGAATATGGGTAAATCAGGGATTATTTATAAATCATTAAATTTCCTTCAGAAGATAAGATAACCAAGAAGCAATGATTGCTTTTTCTATGGAATTAAACCTCACTTTAATATAATTCCATATTGCTAACCTCAGATACCCTACCTATCAAATGTTAATGAAAGTTTGTAAACTTTTATAAACTGAACTAAACTGAATTTAATTACATTTTGAAAACGGGCACATCTACTCATACCGTGAGCTGTAAGTTGACCTCTGTTTCTGAAGTAGCAAACACAACTTTGCCTGAATTCTCAGACACAGAGTCAACAATTTAGGTCAGTTTTGAGTAGGCCAGTAAAATGTTTTTAATTATATGGAAGTATCTCTAAACTACATACATACATATATATTAAGCTATATATGTATGTTTAGAGGTATTTATACATGCAATATACATATATTCAGATATGATAATTTATATGAAATGAGTTGTTTAGTTATACTCACAATTTGTAGATAGTAGTTCACAGCACAGATTCATAAATGTATTTAGCTGAAAGTTTAGGCCTTGAAATCCGTTCTGAAATCTCACTCTGAAAAGGAGGCCATGCACAAGCCTAACAGCCTCATGTGTGGAGGAAGGGGCAAGAAAAATGATACCATACCTGCTTTGTCATGTTTTTTCTTTTTCCTTTTAGGGGGAACAGACTAAATTTTAAATGGTCAAGGTGATTTGGAAATTCACTTTTCAAAACAAGCGTGTTTCCGATTCACTGATAATCACAGGTTTTAAACATTTAAAATACCTTAATGAATCTATGTAAAATAGTCTATGGATATTTATAACTAAAGCCAGGTACATTATGTAAATGTTACATGTTAGCTTTGCGATGAATCCCATGCTCTCTTCCTCTTCAAACCTTGCATTTGTATAGCATTTTATTGATGTCAAAGTAATTTCACATACATTATCTTAATTGTTCCTCATGATAATTAAATGTGGCATAAATATTATCTTCCCGATTTTACAGGTGAAGTGTGCTTAGAGAAGTTGCTTTGCCCAAGGTCACACATGTCCAGGTTCAGAGTTTCCCTACTAAAGTTTCCTCGCTGCCTCTCTACAATTATTTTTCATATTACTGTGAATTAATCAGTCTTAGGAAGGGAATACCTCATCCTATTAGGAGATTAAAAAAAAGATTCCTGTGTGGCTTCATCTGGAGGGTTCTGCTCCAAGGTGCTTAAAAAGGTCAAAATGTCTGGACATAAATGAAATCTGCCCCTCCTACCATCCAGCTCTCCTCTTACCTCCCATCTCCATGGGCTTCCAGAAGTTGGCAAGAGAAAAGGAGAGCAGTGTAAATGTCATGTGTGTCCTGCACTCTCACACAATTATACAGGATGATTTTAATTCTGCAAAAAAAAATAAATAGAACTTGTTAAAAGTCAGTATTTTAAAGCTCAATACAAATTCATACTATAGGAATTTTACAGGCTATTTTACAAAGTAAAAATACTCTGATATTTTATTAGAGAACAGTAAAAATGTTAAAGCATAGAATAAATTATATTTGTCACTTTGAACTCATTAATCCTTTATCCAGTGACTTAAATATAGTATGATGAACCCTGAAATTGTTTTTTTAAAAAATCATGAAAATGACATGAAGTGATGTCCTGTTGTGCGAAACCCCAAGTACCGCTGCTAGTCAGTCTTTAGTTGAGATTTTTAGTAAAAATTACTTTTTATTATTAAGAATTTTTTAGGTATAAACATATTAGTTGTATTTTGTAACTCAGTAGTCTTGTTTAGTGCCCTTTGTTAAAAAAAAAAAAAGTATATCCAGAGGAATATACTTAATCAATTGAGATATTTATGCCTTTTTCTTAGCAGAAAATGTGGAAAATCTCCACCTCCAATTCCTATTGACATTTGTTCTACAACCATATGGCACTTTTACTTGTGGTAGAAAAAAATATATATGTTGTAATAGAAGAGCATAATTAATCTAACAATTGCTTCAGTTTTCTATCATCTCTGTAAATACGGTTTTATCCAAAGGCATTTGACTTGATTTTTTTTTTTAATCTGTGATGTATATTTTAAAGTTTGCTCTTGTGCAAAGGACATTATTGACATAGGTATGGGTTCTCTTCACAAATGAAATTCTAATATTTTCATATATATACATATATATATATATATATATACACATACACCTAGTAGGGTATGTAAAACAGAAGATATATAGATAGATTCAGTCCTCAACAGCCCTATGATATAGGTACTATCATATATATCTTATTATATGATAATAAGTCTTTGTTGTTATTGCTATTATTATTATTATTATTACTATTTTAATATTAGGAAGTACTACCATCCTAATTGTATCTTTGCATGTGAATTCATGTGACTGAGGAAATAACTAAAAATTATCTTATTTCCACCTCCTTCCATTTTTGCCAAAATAAGATATTTAATTAAAGTCAGCCAATCAGTAGATTGAGTAATTAAGATCAATAGATTTTTTTTCCTATAGATTCTTTTAAATTGTTATTCTAAGTAAAAAGGAACTTTTGTATGTTGTTTGTAGTACATTTCACAGCTGATCATACTAGAGAAAGGTTTTAATTGTAGTTTTCTCTTTTGTACCAAGTCTTAGCACTCAGAAGCTGGCAAGAGCATTCAGTTGAAGCACTGACAGCTAGAATCTTGAAGTTGGATGGGACCTTGGAGGCAGCCTTGTCCCACCTCTCCCATCAGCCAAGAGTTTCATTCATAATTTCTCTGATGTGGTTATCCAGTTGCCAAGGACTTTCAGTGATAGGAAGTTCACATCTTGTCAAAAAAATTATTCATTGTTAGACAACTCTAGTCATTTGAAAGCTCTTTCATATTTGTAGTTGAAATCTGCTTTTCAGAAACTTCACCTTGTTGCTCTCTGCTCTGTTTCCTGAAGCATGTAGAACAGGACTGCTCCTTCTTCCATTTAATTGCTTTAGAAGTTTGACAATGGGTTAATATGCTCCTTTACTCCTTTCTTCCAGGTTATACATTCCTTAGATGATATGTTTCCAAATATTTCTCCATCCTAATACTGCTCTCCATCTGTCTTATCAATGTCCCTCTTGAGAAATGGCACCGTGGACTGAACAATATAGTTTTCTTAACGTGAATTGACCATCAAAGACTGCAGTGAGACTGTTCCCGCCTGTCTGTGGGACATGTATATCTGTTGATACTGCCAAAGTTTGCATTTGCTTTTTTTTTAAAATCTAAATCACAGTTTTGGCTTATATATGGAATGTGGTTATCAAAGATTCTCAGCATATTTTTATGAGTCACTGCCAAACTGAGGTTTAAACTTCTGCAATTAGTTTTTGAAACCTGAATGCTCAACTATACAGTTACTCTGCTACGTTTCATCTGGCTAGTATCAGTCTATTGCTCAATATGTCAAAAACATTAAAATATTGATGCTATCCATGTGTTAGCTTTCTCTCTCGGCTATATGACATCTGAAAATTAAAATTTAATATGTATTTCTTCTCCATCTTCATTCATGCAATGCATAGCACTGTGATAAAGGAAAGAAACCCAGTATTGGGTCTTGTAGCACACTAGAGATTGCTTTCCTGCTCGATAAAAATGCACTACTAAACATTTTCTAGGAATAGTTGTTTTACATATTTGAATCTGTATTACCAAACTCTAATACAGATCCCATATCTCTGTCTTTTCCATTAAGGACTATTTCCAAAATCTGAATATACTCTATCTTTACTATTTCTGAAGCTAACAAGGCAGGTGGCCTTATCAAAAGAAAAATGAGAGTGCTTTGTCATAACTTGCTCATTGTGACCCACCTATCCTGGGGCTGTGATCACCGCTGCCTTTTCTCTAGAGTTTACAAACTGTCTATTTAATAACCTTTTCTGGAATTTTGCCATAATGTTCATAAGTTCACAGATCTGTGTTCCAGAAGGCACATTTGTCCTCATCTTTTTTTGCCCTGTGTTTGAAGGCATTAGTCATTTGACCCTCCCATCTCTGGCATTCCTGTCTTTCAGTAGCTGGGAAGGACATTTATGTGGATTGTGAGCATGCAGGAGCAGGGCAGAGGTGGGAGGGTGCCCCTGTGAAGGTGCTCTAGACCTGAAACTGGTCTCTAAAGTGAGCAGGAAGGCAGAGAAGGGAAGTGTTAGAAGATAAAAGCTGGACGGGAACATCAGAAAAAATGATGAGAAAGCCACTGGCAGGGAGGGCCCTCAGTGGGTGCCACAAGTTATTTGTCCAAGAGGAAATACTGTGTTTGGAATGGGAGGATGGAGGTGGTCTTGGAAAGCAAAGGACACCAGAATCCAGGATGGTAGCTGCATCCAAGGCCTCCTTGACAACCTGTAATGGGCTATTTGAATGCGTATTTCATCTTTAAAGGCCCCTCTTCATGGAATTTATTTTAGTCTTTACAGTTTTTAACTCATTCTTCAGTTGTTCTGTTTCCTTTGTTTTTTTTTAGTAATCGATAATCTTTTGCAAATATTTACACATACTTGTTTTTACTGGACATACAGACTTTACATTTTGAAGCCCCTTATTTTTATCACCATCTCCTTCCCCCATGCACACCCATCAGTCTTTAGCAGCTTCTGACCAGGCTGTTTGTTTCTGAACATTTTCTATGAGGAACGGCACTTTGAAAACATTTGTGGCCAGTGTCCTGGTGATAATACAGACCTATGGATAGATTCCCACACAATTTTTACAGCTTCCTGCCTCTCTTTTGTCAGCTCCTTCAAACCAGGGACGTTGTCCGATCTCCTCAGTATTGCTCCGTGCAGGGCAGATGCTCAGCAAAGGGGGGATGATGGGCTCCTCCTTTCACACCTCGGCCTTTTCAAATTTGAGCCCTGAGAGAGTTTATTCAGTAGCCACTTATTTTGGTCACTTTCATAATTAATAATGACCATAGTTGGAATTTAGTTTTTCAGAGGCTTCCATCACCTTCGAACTATATTTCTAGTTACGGACTCATGGAATCATGGCAATCTTTTCACTAAACTTATTTCTGCAGTGTGCTTTCCTAACTTACAGTCTGGGTGTCTGCCTGCTAGTCCTTTCTAAGGACTGATTCTAATACCACCAATGGTATTAATTTTTGTTAATTTCTGTCACCTTGATAATCCGATTATGTTGACATAACTAAGTAAAAAGTCAGGTGTATCAAGCATTTTTCAGCTATAGAATGAGTTAGCAGATGTTCAAAGGTTGAAGTGTCATTTCTGCCAGCTTCATAATCTCTATTAAGACAGCATGGTCCACTTCTACCACTTGATTGGGAGGTAGGTAGTCTCTTCCCATAACAGCATGGCTTCCATTTGTTTCCTTTTACCCATATCCCGCTGTTTTCAACCATTTAAAAAACAAAGAGCTTTAACATATTGTTTCATACTCCCTTACTCTCTGTTACACAGTTTCTTCAGAACAAGGTCTACTCTGTGTTCCAGTTGAGTTTTAGTATCCCTGTTCTCTCTAAGCACTCTGGTTGGGTGAAGGAAAACGGGATTATGTCCGAATCTTTTCCAGTGCCATAGAGGGGAAGAGCTCTAAATGCGCAGGAATGAAATCCAGGCTGTTTCTCAAATTTGCTATTGACGCTTCTCCACATTACTTAGCGTGTCTCATCCCAGTATCTTCTCCTGCAAAACGAAGTGAAAAGATAAGATTGTGTTTGAGGTTTCTTCTAGATCTGAAGTCTTTCTTTGGTTTCGTCAGAGAGAAGTAGCTGCTGCCTCCACATCTTCTAAGGCTACTTAGACCCTACAATAGGGGCCTGCCTTTAATATTTAGAGAGGACTTTTGTACCAAATAGTTTTCGGACACATAACAATGATTTCTCAGAAGGGTTTCATAAAAGCAACATTTATCACTGAAAAGGTGTTTAATAACACCTTTTAATAAATGTTAAATAATAATGCACTTAACTTTAGGTACATTGCATCCTCTTCTCTCTGTGTTAATATCTTTAATTGGATCCTGTAGCAGGGGACTTGGACTTAATTTATTTCAGGTGATGCTATACTTATACAATTATTCAGTTGACTTAATTAGAGATTTAATTATATTATTGCCCTAAAGTGCTATATCAGGAAAATAAAATGCAGGCTTATAATTCACTTTTTTTTTTTTATCCTACAGCTAATGTGTTTTTCATGTTATAAAGGCCAGAGTGGGCATACTGGCACTTCTGAGCACATCCTAAATGGAAAGTTCTACCTATACATCAATTTGGAATTTGCCCAGTCAACATGTAGGTGAAGGCAAAAGTGGAAAGAATTTTTTTTTTCGATTATGGTCTTTTCTCTTGCAGCTGTTAGAACGAAGGTCATGGGTCCAGTCCCTCAACCTTCCATTCAAGCCTCTCTGGTTCTGCAGCCCTATGACCAGCCCTGTAACAGGTGGTCCTGGGAGGCAGCACCTGTGTTTCTATACCTACAGCCCCGACTATATACCCAGGTCATAAAAGTGCCCAAGAAATGCTTGCTGAAATTAATTTGATTGTCACAAAGACAACTCATTGGAAGTATGGTTAAAACAGTATAAACTTAAAATAACAATTTTAAAGTACAGTAACTCAAAAACATGCCCCAGTGAGTGAGGTATTCCTGAATCTGGCTAATCATTGGCATGACCTTAGAAGCCTTTTTTTATAAGGCTTTATTGAATCCATTGCCAGGGATGAGGCCCTCAGCATCTGCATTTTAGAGCTTCCCCAATGAATCTTATGATCAGCTGAGTTTAGGAACTCTGGCTTAATGTGTCTTTTGTCACATTTATTTACAAAGGGCAAGATTGGCTTTTTTCAGGATAAGCTCATGACCTATTCTAATTTATAATAAAAATAAGTCTCATTTATTTTCTATTAATTATAGCTAAAGGATTTCCTTTGAGCCAGCAGTTTATGTTTAGTTGGTGGAAGTGTATACAGAAGTCTGTGAGGAATAATACCTTCCCTGAGGGACTAGATTACTGCTGAGTCCTGAAATGGGCATTTTACACATGGAAGCTATCAGTCCTTGGTATGGGAAGTCCTGTGAGCCTAACCCTGTGGAGAGCAAATTGGAGTATTAACAGGAAGTACAACAGTCATTGGGGGAGAGGAATTAACTCTTTTAGGGCTTGAGTAACTTTTAGTGATGTCCAACTGGGTGCTATTTTGCCCTAACCTGAATTACCCTTCATTGTATAGTTAAATATGATATAGGTCGCCATCAAATATTGAGTTGAGCCTGGCTGAATAAAGTTTATAGAGTACCAAACTAAGTGTAGCAATCAGAGAAACGGAGAATGTAGAACGTTGTACCACACAGCTTGGTCCTTTCAAAACGGCAGTATCATAGGGGGAAAAAGTTTAAAGTGTCATAACAAATTAATGCAGTGTGTGAACCAGAATTCCTTACAGTTTAGAGAGAAGGGCTAAAAAAAAGGCATTTGGGAGCCAACTAGGGAAATTTGCATGTGGACTAGATATTAGATAGTAGAGTATTACTATTAACTTTCCTAGCTGTGATAATAGTATTCTGGTCATGGGGGAGAATGTTCTTATCTTAGGGTCAAAACAAGGGTGAAGCATCCTGTAGCCCGTGGTGTGTCCAAGTCAAGTCCCACCAACTCAGAGCCTATCGTTAAATATTCAAGAATTTTGTGATTCTACAAGCCTTAATAGCTTGAAATCAGCCATGATGGGAGTATTTATACTACAGAAATCTGCACGTGCCCCAGGGAGGGCTTCTTCCCTCCTCTGGAGAGCTAATTTACCAGCATACCCATGCTAACAGCTTACTTTCAAATGATTCAGAAAACACGCACATACAAGTAGACAGAACAAAAAATAACAAAATATTAATGGTTGTTGAATCTAGGTAGAGGATCTGTGTTCAGTAACCGTGCTAGTCCAGGAGCCCACAGACTTTTTCTGTAAAGGCCAGAATGTAGATGTAGATGTTACAGGCTTGCAGTCCATACTGTCTCTGTGGCAGTAGCTCAGCTCTGCCGCTCTGCCGTCATAGCTCAAAAGCAACAGACAATAACACTTAAATGAACGGACATGGTTAGGTTCCAACAAAACTTTATTTAGAAAAACAAAGGGGGCCAGATTTGGCCTAGGGCCGTAGTTTACCAACTCTTGTGCTAATCTTTCAACTTTTAAAATATTTGATGATAATCAAAAATTTTAATAAAGTTCTAGGTTGGTTTCCAGAGCCCTCCTGATCCCCTAACACCTGCAAGATACATCACACCAGTCTGTTTCCATTCCCTGGACACTTCGCTCTGGTCTTTTCTGTGCCTTTGCTCAAGCTATTCTCTTTTCCTATAATTTTCTTGCTACCGTGACACCATAACTACTTATCAACATTCTCAAGACGTGCCTCAAATCCCACGTACCCTGTAAGGCCTTCTTGAATCTCTTCTAATCAAAATTGCTCTCTCATTTCTCTGATCATCTGTAGTCCTACATTTGTGCCTTGGCTTTGCTGCTTTTCGCAGTATACCCTTTATTAGTTCCTGATCCATAAAGCAGAGAAGGTTCTTTATACTCTTTATACATAATAGGTGCTCAGTTAATATTTTAAATTGAAATCTAGTCATGCAGGTATCCACATGCCTGCAGGTACCAACCTAGAAATCCCAAGTAGAGAATGCTGGCCTGTCTAATTTAGATTTGGAGGAATTAAAGATAATAAAAATAGGGGCATGTTCTTTCTTTCTTTCCTTTTTTTTTTTTTTTAAATCTTTAAGGCTGACCTGATCCAAGTTCAGCTACCTTTGAAATTGTTGTATATCAAGCTAAAATAGACTTGATCTTGGTCGATTGGACCCTTGGACGGAGAGCTCTCTGGTCAACGGCTTAAGGGCTGAGGAGGAAGAACTAAGTCATTCTGAATACCTATAGTGTTTTAGACACTATCAGGCACTCTGTGCTGTCTCATATAGTGCCCTCACTAGTCCTACAATGGAGTGGTGTTATCCCCATCTAGAACTCAGAGCGGTTTTGGCCTCCCTCAGATTATAAAGCTAGAATGGGAGTTTGAACCTGGCGACCTCTGACACCCAGCACCATTTTAGTGCCTTCAAGCATTCAGTGATGGCAGGAGACCAGGGAACCCCAGGCTGAAGCAGTTCCAAAGTTTATATGCAGGGAGGAAATATCTTTAGACTACTGAGCATCTGGTGGAGTATAATATTGAGTGCCACTGGATGGGTGTTAAGAAAACTGGCTTCTGATCACAGCTTTGTCACTATCCAGCTATGATCTTGGGAGAGCCACTGAGCTTTTACTCTGAACTTCTGTTCTCTCATCTCTTTAATTAGAAGAATAAAGCAGGCAGGTTAATTCCTTTATTCCTTTATGTTTCATGCACTATCCAGTAGCACAGTCTAATGAAGAGATATACAAGTGATAGAGAATTAAGATACAACACTGTGTAATAATGCTGCACTCCACATATGCACAGGGCACGCCAGGGCCCCAAGGAAGAAGGGCACCTAGCTCCTTAGGGTGTCATCCTCGCTGAGTTCATTCCACCCAAGTGGAATTTGGGAAGCTTGATGGGGAGAGAGGAGTGTGTGGAGACTGTCTCAAGGGAGCTGATAGCTGCAGGTAGTTTCCCTAAATAATGATGAAAGAGAGAAAAGGGGAAAAACAGGCTGGGAAAGAACTAGATAGGGAAGGGACTTCCACGCCTCATGAAAGTGCTGGGACTTTATTTTTTTTCTTAAGGCTATTGGAAGGCAGTGGAGGGTTTTAAGCAAGATCACATTTGCATTTTATAAAGATCTCCTTGGCAGCGTGACGGATGGAGTCCAGGAGCAAAGAACTGGTGGTGGGAAGACTCTTTAGGAGGTGATTGCAAAAAACAACCCAGGCGAGGCATGATGATAGCCTGAACTAATGTCGTGGCAGTGAGAGTGAAGAGCAGAGGATAATTTGAGAGCTCTGTGTGAGACAGAATCGCTAGGACTTAGTGACTGCATCTGTCAGGATGGCCACAGACAACCTCACAATCTCTGTGGCTTCAGACAACAAAGATGTGTTTCTTGCCCACACTGCCTGTCCTGTGCGGTTAGAGAGGCACCATGGTGCTCACTGTGGTCACTCTGGGATCCAGCCTGAGGATCTCCCATGTGACTGGTTGGTGTACCAGAGGGGAAGCTCTGGAGGGACTCAGGTGGACAGTTAAATGCTACAGCCCAGAAGTGACGTGCATCATTCACAGCTCGTGGACTAGAACTTGTCACATGGCCCCACCCAACCTGTGGGGGCCAGAAAGTTCAGTCATGGCTGAGCAACACTGGTGCTGCTGTGGTGCCTGACCGGATGCAGGAGGACTCCCGGGTTTCTGGTTTAGGGAGTGAAGCAGACATCAGAGGTGTTCACTGAGAAAGAAAAGATGGAATCTGGGCAAGGGGAAGTAGACAGACCAAATTATTAGAATTATTTTTCAGCTCTAAAATATAGCCATTGTATTGGGCCTTTCCAGTCGTCAAGGAGAGGGATTCGAAATCAACTCTGTTGGCATGAATTGACTTTATTCTTTACAGTGTTTTAATTCATTCTTCCCAAAGTCTTATAGCTTTAAAAATGTAGTGTTCAGATCTAATACTATGTATCTTTCTTGAATTTTCATATAGACTATTGTGTCAACACACAGTATTAAAAAATCAGTTATTAACTAGGATGTTAATGAAGCCTTCCTCACAAGAGAGTATCAGGCTGCTGAATTCAAAATGCCAGAGATGTGAATGCCCTCTGCCTTCATCACCGCCACCCTCCAGCAGGGCCCATTTCTAGGTATCAAGGGGCGGGAGTTGGGGGAGGAGGTGTAATTAGGCTGATTGGAGCCTATTGTGCTGCTCTGGAGGGCTGACACCTAGCAGCCTTAGGGAATGTTAGTGCCTCAAAATCATTGGGGAATGATGTCCTCTTTAACCTCAAAAGAATGTAGCAGATACAGTGAACCTATACTGTTTCTCGCCTTCTTTGTTTTCTACCTCCCTTCCCCAATTTAATTGTTAAATTTAAAAAACTGACTTTTATTGTACATTTGTTTCTTAACAGTTGCGAGAAACAATCAAAGCTGGCAAAGGTGTGACTTCAGCTATTGACCTGTGTCGTTACCATGGAAACAAGGCACTGGAGGCCCTGGAGAGCTTTCCTCCCTCGGAGGCCAGAACTGCTTTAGAAAACATTGTGTTTGCTGTGACCAGATTTTCGTGACACCAAATTGAAAAGACACTATTGTTCGTTAGCTGAAAAATCTGGGGAATGAGGTGATCAGGAGAGCTTTCATGATGGAATATCTAAATGTGTAAATGACTTTAACAACATATACTTTTTTTTCTTTTTATCACATTGCTAAATGAATACTGCCTTCTTTTTTGGAACTGCTACAAACAAAATTAGAAGAAAAAAAGGTCAAGCAGTTTTCAGTTGTCATGCCAGAAGCACACTTGAGGCTGCAGTAGCAGAAATAATTAATGAGATTCGCTCCTGTGACCTCAGCAAATGGACAGGAAATAAGTCCTTATTGATTGGACTGAGCCAAGGATGGCGCCAGGGCGGTGGCCTGTGGTTTTCCTTCTAGAGAGGACAGAGCAAGCTGGAAGCTGCAGGTGTCAAGAGAAACACTATCAATGCCAGTCGGGGAGGACTGTCAGATCCAAAACGAGTGACCAATTTGTCATAACGGAGGGTAGTTCAGTGAGTGAGGAAAAAACTTGCTTTGTCTTCTTGCAGTTATGTCTCTGTATTTATAGATACAGTATGAATATACTTTGTGCTTCTTGGTTTTTGTAAGATTGGGGGAGGGGAGCAGAAATTGCTGAAAAGATAATGCCAAATATTTGAACTAGGAGATTAAAATGTTATCAAATGTTAACTTGGTTATAATAGGAATTGCCTGTTTTTCTTTCTGGAAGACCGAATTTTTTCCAAACACATTCCAAACCACCAAACTTGTGTTTTGGTTTTTGTTTCTTAAACTGAAAAAGATGCTTTTTTTCAAGTAAATGTGCTGATTTGTGATACTTTGGTATAGAGAATACCTTTAATTTTTACAAGTGTCAGATATATAATTATTATACTGAGGAATTCATTGGTGATTTTTTTTTAACCTCAGAATGTCAAATTTTGGTCTTGAACCACAGACATCCAAGTACAGAACGAATGTAAGCAATTTTACAGGCCTGCAATCGGACACTATCTCTATGTGGTTCACAGGAGATGATTTTTGTGGTTTGCCTGCACGCAATATGAGAACACTGTTGACAAGAAGGCTGAGTTTACATAAATGATCTAGATTGAGACTCAGCTACCTTTCTGCCTTATGTGGTGTAATTACAGCCCTATCTGGAGACAGTGAACACAGCAAACAGATTTTATTACCTTGTTCACTCAAACAGTCAGTGAAGTCATTTTAGTTCAGTTTCTTCACCAAAAGTTACAAAACCGTTTTATCAGGACCCAGCATGTGGCCTGCAGTGAAAAGAAAACGTTAGCTATAGAGGTTAAGGTATTATATTATGAAATACTTTTAAGCATACTTGAAATATTGTAATTGTACAGTTTATGCTACGCCAATTTGAAGGCCTACAGATTTCGCTGAAGAGAACACTCCCCTCTTCTGTTTGAAATGTCTTTTCTCACAGAAACTGGCTTAATTAGTAACTATGGTTAGATGCTTTAGATCAGAGTAGGTTTTAATCATTAACGTCCACAAAGGAGGAGTCATGCTTTGTGTTCTCTGGCTGTGCAGGAACTTAAGCAAGCTGTAGGTTTTATTAAGCAGATGGTTGGGGACTGTAGGACACAGGCAGGATTCTAGGGCTCTTCTGATTCTGGTTTAGCTGCTGGTTTGCTGTGTGACCTTGAGTGAGTCACTTCCCTCTGAGCCTCAATTTCCTCACCTGTAAAGTAAGATTTAACAAAAGAATGTATGAAGTCCCTTCCAGCTTTGTTTTCTTTTCTAACAGTTTTGCTATTTCTGACTCTCTAGATAAAGTGCTTTGTGAGGTCCAGGGAAGAGTAAGGCTATGAAGGGATGCATAAAACTTAATGGAAAATATCTGGCCAAGCTGCCTCATACATGACATAAAGAATTCCCAGCTCTCCTTTTTATGACTTGTAACCCTGGACACTTGGTTTCAACATCTGGCTTTCAGCTTTCTTTGGGACCTCTCCTACCTCCCTTTCATCTTCTCAGCCGCCTTCCAGTCCTCCATTCCCTCTCCTGTGCCTTGCCACCCTGGCTCCTCAGAATAGCAGCCTCACCCTAACTGTTAAGTGACTGCTCTGCTTTTGTTAAACCTAGTATATTGGTTAATTCACTAAAAGCATTAAATACGGACAGTCTTCTCCATGCCCCTTCTTCAGGGGTACTTATTTATTAATTCATATTAAGGCCTTATAATTTCACATAATCTCTAGGGAGAAATTTGGGGCAGCAAGACATGCTTGTGGGTTTTTTTTTGGTTTGGTTTGGTTTTTGCGGGGGAGTTAATTAGGTTTATTTATTTAGTTATTTTAATGGAGGTACTGGGAACAGAAATCAGGACTTTGTGCATGCTAAGCATGTGCTCTAACCACTGAGATATACCCCCCCCCCCCACAAGCAAACATGCTTAATTACACTTTTTGGCCTCCTGCCTGAGTCCTGCCAGGGAAGGTACTGAGGAGACAGAGCTAGTGACCTTCACTGTCTCCTCCTTCACCTTCTCTGCATCTCTCCCACCCCCAGTTTCTTGGTAGAGGGAAGAATTCATTCGTCAGCCACTGCCCTGTTTCCCTTCACCTGGACCTCCAAACCTCACCCCCTTCAGACCCCTGAGCCCTCCTGCACTCTTCTTCCTCCCTGTCAGTCTTGTCTTCAAGGACAACAAAGGCTGCAAGCGTGAGGGCTCCGCGTGTGCCAGGCGCCCTGCGAAACGCCTTAGCAATGCCGTCTCGTTCAAATCCCACAGCCGCTCTCGGCGGGTGAGACGTCTCCCCCGTTCACAGATGCGGAGAGGGCTGCCTCTGACTGACTGGCTCACCCTCACACACCACCTCCCGCCTTGAAAATCCTTCCAGATAGCTCCTCGTTCTCTCTTCCTTTGCTTCTCTTTCCAGAGTTCTCGAGCCTGTAGCCTCCTGTGTTCTTCCATGTCCCTATTCTTGTCTCGTGTCTCCTCTGCTGGTTATGAATGTGCTCAGTTCTCCCCAAAATGAAATCCCTCACTTCCCCTATTTCTCCTTCCACTTGTTTTTTCCCTCCTAGCATGAGCAACACAGCTTCTCACAGTCCACTAACTCCTTAACCCTGGCAATTGGTCATTCACTCCCGGGCCCTGACCGTCTGGACCGGCGCTAGCGCTGGAGACACTCAGGGAATACTTGGTCAGCAGATCTGCCGACACACTGCACCGTTCCGAGACGCCTCCTTAACGTTCACAGATGGTGGCCTGGCCGTGAAACCCGCCAGCCGCGGCCCTGCATGCGGACCTCCCCACAGCATTTCCCCCTGCTGACCACAGCCCCCCTGGCGCCCCCTACGCCCAGCGCCTGTGCCCACATCGGTTCTGATTCCTCCCCCTCCTCTGACAACCCTTCCTTCTCGTCTCACACATCTCTTTCTTAGTCCCACCCCTAGAGACATTCTTTTCTAAATATTTAAATTGTATTTCCCCAGAAACTTCCAAGCAGTTGCCTGCCCCACTAAGCTGACTTGTTTTAAATTCCCCAACTTAGAAAAACTGATTCCAAAAAACAATATCAGTTAGATAGATATTGATTAGATAGCGAGTTATTTGCCATTCACGGTTACTCTGAAAGAAAATAAGGATTGTGACTTGTTAAACTTTTGATGATAACAGTAAATCGTCTTCATGTTTTCTTGCTCATATAACATGGTCACACTTAAAAATAAGTTTTATCAGTGACATTGTTTGCCTGGTCCAGGTCTCATTCTCTAATATTTGAGACTTTATCTTACCTATTTCGGTATTATTGCTATAGCCCAGGATGCAGGTGACACCTACAGACTTGGGGTGAAAGACGAATACATTAGTGCAAAGTGCTCCCAAAAGATGTAGACCTTTTTTAAGGCTCAGTACCTGCAACATATTGAACTCAGGTGACCAGAAAGTAATCTGAATAATTTGTGATGATCTTTCAAAAAAAAAAAAAAAAACCACAAGTCTCTATAACATAGATCTCTTGAGCAAGTGGGTTTGGGGGAATTGCGTTTGACCAACAAAATTGCAGCTGAAGGATACTGTTTTTTCTTTCTTATTTAAGACTCTGTAATCAGCAGATCCATCACTGATAAAGAGAAACTAGCTTTTCAGAAAACGCTTTTCAAGCTCCTTCCTAGAGTTCTTAGTTTTAAGAAGATTCTTTCCTGCCCCTTCCTTTGTCTTCCTACTTTGAAATCCTGCTGTTAAGATCTCACCTTTCTGACCAATAGAAGCTCCAGGATTTATCTTTAGAATCTGTAATGACTGCCTCTTAATCTGGAGACGGCATGCCACACCTTTGCTAAAACTCAAAAGGGCAGAGATGGATTGGGTTGATTTTCTAATCTGTTTAACTGTGAGGACACAATTGTCATTCCATTATTATGAATAGTTTCCATTATTGTTTGCACTTTCTTTTAAAACCACAGGCAGTCTAGCAAGAAAAGCATATACGTCTTTCTGTTTCCTACTCCTAATCCCTTCTCAGATTACGTGTTTTATTCTTTCAGAATGGGGCCTGCCTTTCCACTAAGGAGATATTTCTTAGATACATACTTCTGAAAAAGATGGTCACCCCAGGGGAGTCCAGAGGGCAGAACTGATGGTGGATCCACCCTTCCCTTCAGCTCACCCCCCAGCCCTTGGAGCCCTGAAGTGCCAGGTTTTAAACCTGTACTGGTGGAGGAATGCTCTTCCTAGATACCTATTTCTTTCTCTTCCATAGAAAGAAGAAGTTTCTCAGGCTTTCATTCTTCATCTTTCTTTTTGTAGATGCTGATTCCATCTTCGTGGAAAAGCTACATCAGCTTTCTCTCAATGAGATCTGCCCACTTCTAAGACTGACAGTGTACAGGTCACTGTATGTCCTATGAGCAAACACGTGGGCTCCCCACTGCCTTGACGGTTGGGAAAATTTCACTTTTTGTTGCGTTTCAGTAAAGAAACACTTTAAACAAACTTTGGAAACAAGGAAAAATTAATCATTCTCAATCTCAACACACTAACATAGTCAGTATCACCATTTCATTCGTATTTCTTCCAACCTTTTCTGCCTTATGTATCTTTTTTTGCATGATTGTAATTATAGTATAAATTTAACTTTGGGTCCTGCTGTTTGCACATAATGCATCATAAACATTTTCCCATAGTGTTGCAGTCTTCATAAGCACTATTAATAAGTAACTTTAAATTCTAAACAAGGCATCTTGAATTCTATTCCTGATTGGTTTCTCTGGTGTAAATGGGTATATGGTAAATACTTCATAAGTCAACCTCCCAACCTGCTGCTAAGAAAGTCTTTGTCTTGGAAAAATAGTGCCCCTGCAGGCTCTCCACAGCAGGCTGAAACTGGAATAAATTCCCTTAAAATTCTTCAACTTGAATGATTAATCTTTTCAGTTGGTGGTTCCCATTTCTGCAAGATGATGCCCAGGATGGAGTCATAGTTCTGTGTATTTTCCTCTTGCTTCACGGTAAGTTCTCAGCTAGCCGCACTTCAATAGGACTTCTTCCTTTCCACTGAGGTTCACAGTCTCCTAGGACAGGAAAGGCCCTCAGTCAGTTGTCATCGGTTCTGTTCCTGGTTAAGACCATGGAGAAGCCATTTCCTAAGAAATGAGAAGCCAACTTTGCTTCTTCAAAGACTTGGGAGAAGGAAACTCCTAGGGTTTGTTTGAAGGGAAACAAAATAATCTTTATCTGACTCAAATCTTCCATGCTATAACAGTGTGAGACAGTGTGTTTTGTTATTGTCTTGTTTTGTTTGGATTTTTTTTTAAGTCTTCAAATGAATAAGAAAACAGCATCATCCTCAAAGAATTAAGCTACACTCACAACCTTTCCTTTCTTAAATTAATTAGCATGGCTCTACTATTTGTATTACTTCTCACTTCTCACATTTTAATGCTGTTTCCCTGCTTGCCTTCCTCCTTTATATCATGAACTGCACACGGTAACTTAAATTTACTTATTGCAGGAGGGAAATAGCTCAGTGGTAGAGTGCATGCTTAGCATGCACGAGGTCCTGGGTTCAATCCCCAGTACCTGCAATTTAAAAAAAAAACAACTCGTGTACATGGAATATGAGCAGTTTATTGTGAGCTTCCTAACTGCTGCCTTTCTATACGGTTCTGTACCATGCTTCTCTTTCCTTTTTTTTTTTTTTTTTTTTTTGAAGATTTAAAATTGCTTTAACTACATTTCTAAAAGCAACTTAATTGAAGTATAATTTACATACCATAAAATTCACCTAATTTAAGTATACAATTCAATGGTTTTTGGTAAATTTACAGAGTTGTGCAAGCATCACCACAATTCAGTTTTAAAGATCCCTTTTGCCCATTTGCAGTCAACCCCTACTCCCACCCTCAGTCCTAGGCAGTCCTACTCTCTGTCTCTGTAGATTTGCCTTCTCTGGACATTTTACTTAAATGGAATTATACAATACTTAGCCTTTTGTATCTGGTTTCTATCACTTAGCGTAATGTTTTTGAGGTTCATATTGTAGAATTAATCATTATTTTGTTCTTTTTCATTCCTAAACAATATTCCATTGTATAGATATATTTGTTTATCCATTTACCAGTTGGTTGGCATTTGGGTTGTTTCTGCCGTTCTACCTATTATGAATAATGCTGTTCTGAGTATGTACAAGTCGTTGTATGGACGTAAGTTTTCATTTCTCTTGAGTAGACCCTCAGGAGTAAAATTTATGGTAAATTTAACTTTTTAGAAATTGCCAAATTGTTTTTCAAAGTAGCTGTATCATTTTACATTTCCAACACGTAAATGGGTTCCAATTTCTTCACATCCTTGCCAACTCTTGGCAGAATGAGATTGCATCTCATTGTGACTTTTATTGGCATTTCCCTGATGACTAATGATATTAAGCATCTTCTTATGAGCATGCTGGTCACTTATATATCTTCCTTGGTAAAATATCTGTTCAAATCTTTTCCTGTTTCTTTATTGTGTTGTTTGTCTTATTTCTGAGTTATAAGCATTTTCATGTATTCTAGATATAAGTCCTTTATCAGATATAGGATGTGCAAATATTTGCTCCCAGTCTATAGCTTAACTTCGTTTTCATAATGGTGACTTTTGAAGTGTAGAAGCCTTTAATTTTGATGCAGTCCAGTTTATCAATTTTTTCTTCTATAGATCATGCTTTTGGTGTCATATCTTTGTCTAACCCAAAGCCACAAATATTTTCTCCAATGTTATTTTCTCAAAGTTTTATAGCTTTAGCTCTTACATTTAGGTCAATGGTCTGTTTTTAGTTAATTTTTGTGAATAGTGTTGAATAAAATTTTAGATCAGGCTTTCTCATCCTCAGCACTATTACCACATTGGGCTGGATCATTCTTTGTTGTGGAAGTTGCCCTGTGCACTGTTGGATGTTTAGCAGCTTCCCTAGCCTCTACCCACTAAGTGCCAGTTCACCCTAGCCCCCTAAAATTGTTGGCAGACATTGCCAAATGTTCCTTGCCTTTGGGAAGCCAAAATCTTCCCCATCGAAAATCACTAGACTGAATTTTTTTTTTTATGTAGATATCCAGTTGTTCTAGAACCATTTGTTGAAAAGACTGTTCTTTCCTCCTTTGAGTTGTCTTGGCATCTCTGTAGAAAATCAGTTGACCCTAAATATAAGGGTTTGTTTCTGGACTCAGTTTTGTTCCATCAATCTTTATGTCTGTCCTTATACCAGTGCCACACTACCTTGATTACTATAGCTTTATATTAAATTTTAAAATTGGGACAAGTGAGTCCTCAAACTTAATTTTTTTTAACTTTTTATTTTGAGATAATTGTAGATTATATACCCTCTACAGTTTTTCCCCAATGGTAACATCTTATAAAACTATAGTGAAACATCACAACCAGAGTACTGACATTGATACACTCCATCAATCTTATTTAGATTTCCCCATTTATACTTGTAGTTCTTTTTCAAAATTGTTTTGACCACTCTGGGTCCTTTGCGTTTCTATAAAAATTTTAGGATCAGTTCGTCAGTATCTACAAAAGAGCCTGCTGGGATTTTATTGGGATTGCATTGAGTATATAGCTCTAATTTTGGATAATTGCCATCTTAACAATATTAATATTCTAATCCATGAATCATATTTTCTTTTTTTATTTTGGTTATTATATATAGCATAACGTGTCATTTTAAGTGTACACTCTATTTCCATAATTTTTCCATTACCCCAAATGGAAACCATGCTTTTCTTTTTTTTTAACAGCAATACAGAAATTGCCAACTTACTAGTTACCATATGGTCTTCTGTAGCCCCCAACGTCCTTTTTCAGATCAGTAATTTAGCACCAAACCCTGAATTCCAAGGAATCCTGGTACTTGTCTTGGAAAGACTATAAACAGAGTCTTTTTAAGAAATTGCGCTTTAGGGTCTTCAAATCCCAGCTCTGCCATTGGCAAGCAGGTTGCCTTACTGCTCTGAGTCTTACTTTATCATGCACAAATTTAAACCTTTTTATTTCTACCAGCCTTTCAGGTGTAAGCATTACTAAATGGGGTACAGAGACTCCCAGGGATACTCAGCAGCCTGTCAGGTGCTGTGGAAGCCACAGAGTGAACATGCACATTGTCTAAGAACATATTCTTCCCCACAAAGTTAAAGTTAGGTACTTTAACTACAAATGAGTTTTCAAACTTTTATAGCATTCTCTCTCTCTTTATAGATATATATATATGTGTGTGTGTGTACATACATACACACACACACACACACACACACATATATATATATAATGGAGTTAAATGTAAGATTTGCATTAATTATACTATAAAATATAAGACAGATGTAAAGCTGTATGTAGGAGGGAGGGTGTAGCTCAGTGAGAATGTATGCTTAGTATGCGGGAGGTCCTGAGTTCAATTCCCTGTACCTTTATTTTAATTAATTAATTAAATGATTACCTCCCCACTCAAAAAATTTTTTTAATTAAAAAAAAACCTGTCTGGGGGTGCTTTGGGCTAACCCTCCTTCCCTTCCACACCCCACATTCCACTTAACAAGTCTTTTACCCTATCATCTCCCTCTCAGCTCTAACAGACATTCACTCATCATTCGCAGCCCTTTTCCTACAGAACCTCAGAATCCTCCTTAACACAGCACTGTAGGCAGCCAGTATTATTGTATCAGAGCCAGTACACGAGTTGCAATTTATTTGCCATCTCTGTACAACTAGTTAATGACTATTTGCTTTAACCTATATTTTACCATGTAAGGATATTTGAAGTAAAATTAATAGCCCTGAAAATCAAGATAATTTTATTTACTCTTGGCTTTCCAAATGTTATGTTCTTCCTTTCAGATTATTTTGCCTTCTCTGTTTTACGCATAAATTATCATAATGAAAATAATGAAAGATACCATATAATATGTTGACTTTAAAAATGACAGTATCCATCATGCTGTCTGAGTCTGCTAGTCCAAAGGTATTTATATCTTATGTAACTTTGTCCTTCTAATAGCCATCAACAGAAAGCAAATGTCCATTAGTATGGGAAAAAAAAAGCATTTGGAAATGTCTTTGCAAAACATTTTCCATGCACCATTGTGAGTATTAGATCCTATTTAAGAAAGGTTAAGGTGTGTTGTTTTGTTTCCTATTTAAGACAGGTTTAAATTTTGTTTTATCTCATCGATTTAAACACTGGGGTTTGTTTGGGATTTTTTTTTTTTTAAGATTCTTAGCTCTCTATAAAGAGCTTCAGATAGAAAGAAGATGAAGAGATGGACAAGGGCAAGTAATAGAGAGAGCAAGTCTTTTTTTTTTTTTTTTTTTTTTTTGATTAAACATCTGAATAATATTTTTCTTCCCAGTTTCCTACCTACCAACTTTTTATGATCAGAGACTGGCATAACAGATTACCTTAATTTGTGTCTAGCTGTTGCTAAGCTATCACCATGGTACCAAGGCACTCAGGCAAATATAAATGTGTAAAAACAAATGTGTAGGAAGAAAATTTTGTCCCTAGCTCCCTCACCTCTCCTGTCATCTGGCTGAGTAGTGCAGCATTAAAATTCTGTGTCATAGATGCTTTACAGCCGTAACAAAACAAAACAAAAACCCCCAAACTTTTGAAAGCCAAATTATTACAGCCCATAAAAATATAACGATGTCTGCAAATGTTTTTGTCATTTACAAAAGTCATCACTAGACTTTGTACCTACACCTTGTAATGATTGAAACAGCCTGCATAGTAACAGAGACTGAATTTTTGCCCTCAAGCCATATAAAACACCAGCAAAAATACTGCCCTATTAATTATAATTTTTATGGTCATGCAGTCACAATGAATGGCATCTTTTTGTTCTTTCTCAACAGTTAAAGTTTTTCAAATAGTTTTAAAATTTCAGATTCTAGGAGATGATTTCAGCAAAATGACCTAGTGTGAGCTTTATCTTCAAGAGTGTATAAATACAAACTGCACTCTCCAATGTCATATCCTTAGTCCTTTTGCCTCCTTTGCCTCACCACATATACACAGCGAGAGATTATTGAATCCAAAGGGAACAGCTCAATTTTCTTAAAAGTGCCCATCAACACTATTCAAACATGTTTATACACTGGATGTATTACTTGTTTACCCAAATAGTAGCATAAATATCTGTTTTTAGACAGCTCTACCGTAATCTTTCTATATGATTGGATTCTTAGACAAGGCTATGATTAGAATATAAATCACTTTCCCCCTTGACTAGTTCTAATGAAAGCTTTCCAACTTAAACATTGTGTGCTAACACTTCTTCCATTCATAGCATGTGCCCATCAAAAAGCGCTTTCTGTTTGCAGTGTGTCAGCTGTACTATTTATAATCTAGTTAACAATGCCAACTAGAGGCAGTAAAAGGTGTGTATTTCATATGCAAATTCACAGCAGTAATTTCTACAATTACATATAGTTGCTTGCTCTATTATGTTCAACATCAGCATTATAAAACTGAGTCCAGGAAGGAGAAAATGGTACTAATATTACATTTTTGTATTGCTTAAAGACTTTTACTGAATTAATTAGAAAAAAAATTCAAGAGTGCAGAGTGAAAGTAGCTCCAGTTAATATAATGAACATTTTCACATAATGGGACTTTGATGACCTGTTACAGTGGCTATTTAGCGGAAGAAACTCACTGTGTGACACAAGCTCTTCTTTCTGTCTTGTCTCCAAATTTGTGTCTTTCCAAACAGTCCTCTTTGCTTCTCTGTTTTACCAGATTGTGATTTCCCTGACTTGGAAACTGTAAGTAGAGAAAAAAGTCAGAAGCCAAGATAAATTCATGTTTTCTTTTCACTGACATTTATTAAGTGTTACTATGTGCAAAGCACTGTCTTGGATACAAAGATGACCAGAGAGTGAAATTATTCGTGTCTTTCCTCAATATACTGTGGACTACTTGGGATCAGAGTCTCTTTGAAGGCAGTGGGATATAACAAATAGAATAGACAGATCTGGGTTCAAATGCTAGTTTCTCCACTGAACGTGATATTAGGCAAATTTCCCAAGCTTTGTCTTGCTTTCTTGTAGAGATGGAGACAGTCGTGCTTACTAGTGAAGTGGCCCCAAATCACCTATCTGCACCTATTACAGAGGATGGCGTTCCAGAAATGCTGTTAAAGGAAGTATATTTTTATAATGATGAAGCAAGCAAGTGAAGGAGCCGTGGGCTGCAAACTCAAATTAGAAGAATATAAATTACATGTAAAGTGGGTCTAGAGAATTCCTTTCACATATAAGACAATATAAGGTGAGAAAAGGTCTAGAGAAAAGGTGAGCTGATGGACCCATCCAGGAGTGTATCTTTAAAAAGCAACATTTAAAGTGTAAAGCTTACTGTTTGGAAAGCCCTGGGGTTGGATGAGAACAATATTCCCACAATGTGGTCTGTGAACCACCTGCATCAAAATCAGGGGCCTGCAGTAGAACCAGGACTTTACTCAGGCCTATTAAGCCAGAATCTCTGAAGAGGAAGTCCAGGAGTCAACATTTCTCATAAGATTCCAAGTAATTTTCACACATACCAGTTTTAGATCCAGTGGGTAGATGACAAATTTCTAAAGTTCCACTGACATCTAATTCTGGGTGTGGTTCAACAGACAAAACATGAGCTTTGAAGTAAGACAAATTCCAGGCAAACTGGAATGCTCAACATTTAAGCCAGCAAGAAAATAAGCAAAAAAGCCCTATCCAATAGAAAGCAGAAAGGGGAGAAAGACAAATACTGTACGCTCTTACTTATATGTGGAAGCTGAAAAAAAAACTGAACTCATAGATTCAGAGAACAGACTGGAAGTTGCCAGTGGCAGGGTTTGGAGGTGGGAGGAGAGGAATGGATGAAAAAAGTACAAACCTCTAGTTACACAGTAAATAAACCATGAGGATGTAATGTACAGAACAGTGACCTTAATAATACTGTGTTGCATATCTGAAAGTTGCTAAGAGAGTAAATCCTAAAAGTTCTCATCAAAAGAGAGAAATAACTTTTAAACTATGTGTGGTGATGGATGTTAACTAGATTTATTGTGGTGATCATTTCTCATACAAATATCTCATCACTATGTTACACACCTGAAACTAATGTTACACGTATTTGTACCTCAATTAAAAAAGAAAAGAAGGCAGAAAATAGAAAAATTAAAATGTGTAGTAAATGAAAAATATAGAATAAAATGGCAGAAATTAGTAATTAGAATGAATTCTAATAAATATAAATTAATTAAATTCACCAATTAAGAAAACAATCTCAGATTGGGTTATAAAGAAAGATCCAATAATAAGCTGTCCAAAAGAAAAACATAGAACAAAAAGACACAGAAAGATTGAAAATAAAAGATGGAAAAAAAAAAGAAAAAAGGGAAAGAATATTAGTATCTGACAATATAGACTATAAGGCAAAAAAAAAAAAAAGGACAAAGAAGGGTATTATATGCTGATAAAAAGAACAATAGAGCAAGAAGATACAACCATCAAAAACATGTATGTACCTAACAATACAGCCTCAACATATACACAGGAACAACTGAAAAAAATTACAGGGAGAAATGGATAAATCAAGTTATAGTTAAAAGATTTTAACCACATCTTTCAGAAACTGATAGATCAGGCAGGCTTAAAATACACATATTGAAATTTTGAATAATACATTAATAAGCTCAAGCTATGAAGTATATATAGAACTCAGCACCCAAGAAATAGTTTAATAATAACTATTAGATTGAACTATCTGAGGGGGAGGGTGTAGCTCAAGTGGTAAAGCACAAGCTTAGCATACACAAAGTCCTGGGTTCAATCCCTAGTACCTCCTCTAAAAATACATAAATAAACCTAACTACCTCCCCCTACAAAAAAATAAAATTAATTTTAAAAAACTGAACTATGTGAAAATGTCAATAGTTGAGAATTTTTTACCTATAAAAATAGTAATTTCATATTATTCCTCATATGTTGTTGAAGGGATTAAACTAGCTTGTGTTTATAAAGCAATTAGTGCAATGTCTAAGTTACTCTCCTTTGGTCTAGTCTACTAAGAGAACACTTGCCTCAAATACTGGTAATTGGATAAGTGAGATCCAAAGAATTCAGTCATGTGAAATGTGAGGCCACTTTTTTTTGTAAAATTAACAAAAAATGACCAGTATAGAGCTAGCAAGTGAGGAATTCTGGGAGTCCAGCTGCCCTATCCAAATTCATGCCCAACTGAACTGTGATTTGGTGCCACCCAGTGGTGGTGGTTGGGGCAGCTTTTCCTTTCCTGTACACACATGTTACCGTGCTCCAGTGGTTTTAGGTGTACCCCCTGAACACACACCCTGGGCTTCTTGGAAGCTGCATGGAGGTGCAAGACACTAGAAAAGGCAGTGGTCCATTGGTTACCTTTAGTCTCTGTCCCCATCACTCTTCCTGGCATCCTCCCACTTCTGAGTTACAGCTGGGTCACTGAAACACTCAGAGAGAGGCCATCTGAGAGATGAGCAGAACTAGCGTTTTGGGATCAGGGTCTTCTTGCCTTGTGGCTGCCAGAGGTCACATGTTGTCTTCGATGAAATTGTCAAAAACCAAACTGAATGTCACATTTTGGAAGATTTGTGGCACAGACCAGTGAAGGCCTTAATATGTCCACCACCTATCACTCTGACTTCACCTATTACTTCTACCCACCCTCTAATTTCAACACTCTCTGTTTTACTCAAGAGGACTATTCGGAGTTTTCCAAATATGACCTGCAGTTTCCTGCCTCAGCTACTGCCTACGCTTTTCCACATTGAGAATGCCCTTCACCTGGCCTTTGTGGGTCAGAATCCCACCCAGCCTTCCTGTGTGCTCCCAGGGCAGCCCCTTCTCCACAGAACCCTCCTGATCTATTCTTGCTCCTGGCCCAACCCAACTCTGGGCTTCTCCTCTGATCCTGCCTTCTGCTTTATATCACAGTTCTCAGGGTTCATGAGTGATTTCCCAGGTAGAATGACATCTTTGTGAGGACAGGGACCTTGCTTATCTGTTTCTTAATTCCCCAAAGGACTCAAGGCTTTGCAGTTGCAGGTGTTCAATAAATATTTGTTTAAGTTTGAAAGCTTTGTTACATCAAAGCCAGTCAGGCCATCTTCCAAAGAGGTCTCATCTCTTCCTGCCAACTGCATGGGTGCTCAGCCCTATATTTAGGTACTAAATGGTCTCCCCCACCTCTCTCTACAACTGATATGAGCCAAATTCTGTCACTGCAAAAATTCTCTGGGCATGTAGGCATTGGGAAAGCACATTCACTTACTCCAGCCTAGATTAGAAATCCCTTTGGCACTGAAATAATTTGCTTACTTTCCTAATGTCAAGGCTGAATAAATGCAGTTTCCACAAGTACAAAGTTTACTTTCTGAAAGCGAGGATTGCATCAAGCATCTCATGAATTTGCATGGCTACAGAAGCTGTACCTTTCATGTGTCTTAATTTTTAAATATTTGAATGTTATTAAATCATTGGATATCAACTTGAGAATAATATATTTTCTTATAGACACCATTTGAAAACTGCAGTATCTTTAGAAAGAGAATTCAGGAAATAACAAATGTTTGTGTCTCAGAGAATCACAATATAAGCACCATATTTGTCCCAAAACTTATGTTTCTCCCTACCACCAGAGATTTTCTGTTGACACTAATACTTTCCTTTTTTTAAAAAATGGTTTCAATTTTATTGGAGGAAAGTTACCGAAAACTTCTCTAATTATTAGTGTAAAATATTCAGAGGGAAGAAGCAGGTACTGTGGATTATTGGATTCCTCTGGTACCTTTTCCCTCAAATTCACACATTTGGATTCCAAAGGGCAATTATTCCTCTTTGCTTCATGCTGATTATATAGGTCAGGAGGGTAATAAGTTCATTTATTTGAAGGATTTTCATCTGGTGTTTCTAATATGCTTGCCCCATTCCCGACCACTCAAATCAGTATCACAGTGAGGCTAGCATCTCTCTCCCACCACCAAAGAAAATGATGAAACAAAGGTAATTTTAGTCTGAACCTTCTGCTCCCAAATTTGTCATCTTCCCAGAGCACAAGGGTTGTATTACTTTCGTCCTTTAAACCAATAATGGCTCAATAATAACATTAGTCCTTTAAACCAATGACAGCTCAGTAATGACTAGTATTGTGTTTACTATTAACTCAATGGATAAACCTTCAAGATATTACATATTTTTTTCAAAAAACCTTATTATTGAATTTAGAAATTGCCCATGACAGAATCAAGAAAACAAGGGACTATATACTAACCAAAGTAAATATTATGTCTTACTGTATCATTAAGAAGATGCTGTATCAGATACATATTTTTACTGTGAAAAATGGGGTCTTTGATTAATTGGCTGAATTGGGATTTCCTTCCTAAAATATTTTCCTAGTGCTTCCTTCTTTAGAGTCCACAGCATGGAGAAATTCTGAACTGTTTTATAGATAACCTCAGATCAGATTTGCTCAGTGAGTATGTGTGGCAAGATAATATCTTTGAGATATTAATCTATATTTTTATTCTCCTGGTATTTCCTCCTTTCCCTTCCCTGTCTCCACTAAGATAGTCCCATCTGGATTTATTATCTTGGCGAAGGGATGAGATGGAGCAGAAAGGTGAAACTGCTTTCAAGCTTTTGTTTCTAAAAGCTTAAGCCCCAGCAGGGAGAATATTTGAGCCATAAGCAAAGTGTCTTGAGCAGGAGCAGGAGGAGCATGGACAGGATGGCTGGGAGGTAGGACTGCGCACTCCCCACCATCCGAAGATGTAGCCGTGGACTGTGGCCACATCTGACTGTTTGGCCATGTGAATTTCAGCCACCCAACATTATAAATCTAGGCAATTTCACATAAAGATCCAGGCTGGGGCTTCTTTTGAATAACTGGCAGATTTGGCCACACCATGTTCAGTCTTTTATGGCACCAAAGCTGTCCGCCTCAGATAAGGAACAAATGAGGGAGTTTGCCAGAGTCCCTCCCTGTCCCTGCTCCATCCCTACACTGAAGCCAATGGTTAGTCACCATGCATCTTGACACTTGTACTGCTGTTCTCCAGATGATAGAGGATGGTCCTCTTTACCCCAGATTTTTTCTATAAATGAAGAAACAAAAGATAGACTAAAGATGGCTCGTGTTGAAAGAAACAGGGGAGCGAGTACATTTCTTTGTAGAAGTAAAGATGTTCTTATGTGTCTAATAGGCAACCCGTCTGCTGCACTCATGCACTCTCCTTGCCCACTCCCTGGAGGCATTTGCATCACGTATCCCTGCTCTAGGCAGCCTTGCAAAGAGATGACCATGTCCCTGGTTGGGCATGGCAGAGCTGCTGCCTGCAGGGCTCACCAAGAACCCATGTGGGCAGATGCCTGGAAGGCAGAGGCCCCGGGAAGCCTTTTTTTGGGGGGGGGGGACTCCAAAAGGATGGGGCTCGATATAGAAAGTAAATTATAAAAATTGTTATTTCATACACACAAATGTATGGACAGAGATTTTGCCTGCGGTACCTTTATTTTCTCTCTGGCTTGGTTATTTAGCTCAGGGCTCTGGTGGCACCAGACTACCAAGGCCTGTCCTGGAGAAAGACAACAGGACTCACTGTCCTTCTGGGAGGGGTAAGGAGAATGGACTTTAGAATTGTGGTTTCATAAACATCATATGTTTTAGAATTACATCGTGCTATCTTTTTTCCTTTCTTGGTGGAGTTTGAATTTAAAGAGGTGTCTTCCAGATGGCATTCTGGCTGGCCACATGAACTTTCGTGCTTTTGGTGCTAAACTAGAAATATATTTTGTCAAAACCCTAACTGTTACATGCCTGGGCTAGCTATTTCACAGTTTGCTCACCTCATTTATAACCAATAAAAATAACAGCTATCCTTTATTGAACTAACCTTATGCCAGTCGCTCTGCGGTGCTACACCTAATTGCCTGCCTCGTTTATAACCCCTCTGTAGGGTGGGGCTGCCCCATGCTATGAAAAAGGAAATGGAGCCTAAAAGCTTGAGCAGCTTCCAAAATCTCACACTTAGTACGTGTGGGAGCCTGGAGTCTAGTCCAGGTCTGTCCGACTTCATAAGCCCTGCACGCTACAGCTAGCAGGTGCAAGAGCATTTATCACCACTGGCTCTCTGCAGGACAGCAGTACGGCTGGAGGGATGGAAACATGAATGCCAAGGGCCCAGTCCCCAAGGAGCAGCAAAATTAAATTAGGCACATTCTTTAGAAAGAAAAGGGAGGGCAATTCCTGTAGTGACAGAGATGTTTGCAATAATCATTGGAGTTGTGCTATAGCAGAGGAAGCCATCTCGTCGGCAGAACATTCATTCCGGAACCCAGTGCTTCTGGGATGTTAGGACTGAATCAAAGTGAGCTTACTTCTTTTTTTTCCCCACCTGTTATGAGTTGGATTGTATCCCCAAGATGATGTCGAAGTCCTCACACCCATTGCCTGTGAAAGAGGGTCCATTTGGAAAATGAGTCTTTGCAGATAATCAAGTTAAGATGAGGTAATTAGGGTGGGCCCAAATCAAGTGTGATTGGTGTTCTTTTAAAAAGGAGAAATGTAGACACAGCAACAGACACATACAGAAGGAAGAGCATGTGAAGACACATGGAGAATGCCACTTCAGAGCCAAGGAACGCCTGAAGCCACCAAAAGCTAGGTGAGAGGCCTAGAACAGAGACTCCCTCCCAGCCCCCAGACAGAACCAACCAACATCTTGACTTTGGATTTCTATCCTCTAGAACCATGAGACAGTAAATTTCTAATGTTCTAAGCCATCCAGTTTGTGGTACTTTGTGATGGCAGCCCTAGGTAAGAAAACATGCCACTTATCACATACATGTTTTATTTTTTTAATCTTGTTTGTTTGTTTTTATTGAAGTATACTCGATTTACAATGTTGTGTTAATTTCTGGGGTACAGCATAGTGATTCATTTATATATATATATATTCCTTTTCATATTCTTTTACATTATAGGCCATTACAAGGCATTAAATATAGTTCCCTGTGCTATACAGTAGGACCTTGTTGTTTATTTTATATGCAGTAGTTAGTATCTACAAATCCCAAACTCCCAGTTTATCCCTCCCCACCTCTCTTCCCCACTGGTAACCATAAGTTTGTTTTCCATGCACATACATACTTTAAAAGAGAAGATTTGGTTATGTGGGTTTGTCATCATCTACTTCCGAGTCCTACTGAGCAGAGCTGGCACTCTGCCACCAGGAAGGTCTGGCATTGTCCACAGGCAGCCTTGAATGACTACCAGCATTCCAAGCCTCAGCCCCTAGTCCAGTCCACTGGCGTGTCCAGTGCATGGTCACAGTCACCGCAGGGAAGAGCCACTTGAGCTACTTCCTGCAGAAGGCAACAGGAGTGGCCATAACCCCGTCCATCACAACCCCTGTGACCGAGAGAGAACAAAGTGCCGTGAGGTGGGAGCAGGGGCTTCTAACCCACACTGGGACCCACGAGGCCTCCTGAGGAAGAGATCTAAGCTGCTGAGGACTAAAGGATGAGGCTGGAGGCCGGGTTGCCACTTCACAACTGTGTGAAGCACTAACCTTGTATATATTTTACTTCTTCCTGGACTCTGTAGCCAAATACCATATTTACTTTTGGAGCATTATTACTAAGATTTCTTCTCTCTCTCTCCTTTTTTTTTTTTTTTTTTTTTTTTTACCCTGTTTAAGCCACAGAAATAGGTTGATTAAGGGGAGACAGGTGACAGATGTCAGTCCAGGCACTCACACCAGTGTTGCATGACTTTTAGTTACTCCACGATGACTTTTGTTCCTTAGGCCAAAGTGACAGCCCAACTGTGTTGTTAGTCTGTGGGAGGGGGATAGGGCTACAAAAGCAATAGATGCTCATTGTGGGGGGAAAATGAAATCAAACATTTCACAGAAGTTTAATGTGAGAAAGTAAAAGTCCTTTCTTTCCTCTCTACCATTCTATACCTCACAGGTAACCACTGTTACTTATCCCTGTGTTTTCCAGATCTTTTCTGTTCACATCTGGATATATGTACATACATGTTTTTCTTTCTTCTTCTTCTTTTTCTTTACAAAAATGGGATTACACTATGTAGAGATCTGTAATTTTCTTTTTACTCAATAATATGTCATAGGCACTTTTCTGTTCCCATAAAAAGGAGTACCTTCCCTGTTTCTAAGGCCCACATAGTATGCCATAGCATGTGTCATCTCTGACTGTTTTAGAAGTTCTCCCCAATTTTCTGCTATTACGAACAATCCTGCAATGAACATCCTTATAGATATAGCCTTGGGTGAAGATTACTCTTGGATGGATTCCTAGAAGTAGAATCACTGGATCTCGAGTTCATTTCTATGAGGTGTTTCATTTCACAGTGGAGACTTTAGATAAATCAGGCAAGATTTTTTAAATGCAGCAGGGAGGGTATAGCTCAGGTGGTAGAGTGTGTGCTTAGCATATGAAAGCATATGTCTTGGGTTCAATCCCCTGTACCCCCCTAAAAATAAATGAGTAAACCTAATTACCGCCCTCCCCCACAGATATATATGTATGGATGGATAGTCATTTAAAGTCTTTTGATCCACAGCATGAAATAATTTCTTAAAACCAGCCAAGGACTAAAGCACTATGTATCTCCATTGGGGGGGGGGGGGGCAGGGGTTCTGATTGGCTGGGAAACCAGCCTCCTGCTCCCTGCTTCCTGCCTGTCCCTGCAGCTGTGTGATCAGTGTGGGGATTCCTGACTGCAGGCCCTTGGGCGCTCCTCTGGGCTTGGGGGCCCTGGTGGCTGCAGCGCCTCCAGCTAGCACTCTGTGCTCAGAATGAGCTCTATTTTGAATTGGCATTTGTTTTCTCAAGGGCTTGAAATTAAGAATGGGATTGCAGCAGTTTTCACTCTCCCTAATACGTCTTTTTGTTTGCAGAATCTTATTGTGCAAGCCAGACATTTGGCTAAAATCAGATCCTAATGGTTGTGCTGGGTGCTTAAAATCTCAAGCTGCTATAAATTATTCAGTAGTTCTTCTACACTTAAGGAAAACTGCCCAGCACAAATTCTCTGCAACTTTTCATTCAAAATCTCATTTTTCCTCCCCGCATTGGGTCATGGTGTGTCATTTACCTGCTCCTGATTCTACTAAAGATAGGTTTTTTTCCCTTCAGCACACAAGGAGTCAAACTCAACTCCCTGAGCCCAACTTCCCAACCAAAAGTCAGTTTTGCAAGTTATTTAGCAAGGTGTGTCTTTCAGTAGGTTCTGTTTAATAAAGTGACTATATGCTCCTCTGTCCCCTTTTCGCTCTTCTCTGTTCTGAGTATTCACGGAATCAGGATCTGCCAGCTACTTCTGTTTGTAGTTGAAGGCTTGGCAAAATTATACATCCAGCAGGCAAGAAATATAGTGGAAATGTCTACAAGTAACAGTGAAATCTGTTGCATTGTTTTAAGACTTAACTACTGGCAGAGAAAAAGTCCTACTAAATACTGTCTTGGCAACTGTATTTTAGTGATGATCAAACCTTTAGAGCAACAGCTAAAAGATACCTGAAACCTGATTTCTAGCTATCTGCCACTCTTAATTATAAACATTAACACATTAACATTATCTTTAATGTTAATGATATAACCCTTCATTAAATGCTGTGTGATTTTCCTTTGGAGTTTTTACAGTTAGTTTTATGTGAATCCTTTGTATGGCCAAGTAGCCAATCTCCCCCCTGCTGAATTTTACTCAGGTAAAATCAGAAACGAGTTCATTAGATCAACTGTAGCAGATCTAATTTGAAATCCTGAAAAAATGCATTTCTAATTAAGAAATTTCCAATCAAGCAGGCCTCAAAAGCTCAGGTTATGTTTTTCAGGTCTTTTGCACATCCTTATGAGCCATTAACAGTCACTCCTACTGACTTCTTAAGATTATGTCAGGCAAGAATTGTGTTTTATGTACCTCCTTCCTCTCCCTATATGTTTATTCATATTTTTTCATAAGGCATTCCTTTTATCCAACAGCACTTTCAGAATTATTATTTTTTAAATGCTCCAAAATACACTGGAATACAACTATTCCAATGCATTTGTTTTTATCTTTTTGTACTGTTTTTCCTTTCTCCTTATTTAAAAAAAAAAAAAAACCTCATATAAACACACAAAACCATCTGAAGGTAAGTAGTTTACTTTCCTACATAGCAATAACTTCCATTTTTAATCTGTTAATAACTTATTTGGAACAGACAACTTTGTTAAGTAGCAATATTGATCCAGTTATGCAAATTACGATACAAAATTTACAGTGATACTCAAGGTCACTTTGTCGTTTCCTGAGAGATGATGTTTGGGAAAGTCAGTTTACTTCAGTTAAGCACGCTGCTTGCCTTAAATGCTACTTATTAATAAAATTATTCTTTTGGCAAAACCTTTGGTTTCAAACAATGCGAACAAAGAAATATTAATTTCTAATTATTTTATTTCTAGTGTTTTTAAATTGAATTTATCCTTCAGTACCTGAGTAGTTATTGTGAATTACTGACTAGAGATATATATCCCTTAACACACATTTCATCTAGTCCCCTTTGTAAAAATGTAACAAAGTCATTTTACATTTTTAAACCACTTGGTATAAAAATGCAAAGTGAGCTTAAATGCTACTCAACTCTTCCTAATTCTTCCACTGGGAAATTCTAGAAAACTGAACTAATGAAATGCAACTTACACTTTTAAAATTCTAATTATAATTGTCACATTTTGTTGAAGGTTAGACTAAAACTGCTATATCTGTTAACTAAGTCAAGCGTTGTACTATATAACATACGTGTTATTTAACGTGAGAGTGTTAAAAGTCAAGTTCCCGGCAGAAATCGAAGTACTCCATTCTGTCTTCTGGGAATGTATAAATTAACCATTCTGCCCCAAGCGGTCCTCCTCCCTTCCTCCGTCCGCCCTATTTTAAATGTAGATAGGGCAGCTCAAGTCTTTTGAATTTGAAGGGCTGCTATCTCGGCCCCATTCTTTTCATCATCCTGTTTTGAATGACACTGAGCACGTATGGATTCTTTTATAAAAGCACCCCCTGGATGCAGGGCTTGGTTCTCCCGGCTGCTTGCTAATTTTGCATAGCAGTTAAAACTGACTTCTCAAAATCGGCTATCCAAATACAGTTCGAGAATGTTCCACGTAGTTCCTCAAAGGTCTTAGATAACCTCTAGCCTCTAGATTTTCAAACCCAAAGGGGAAGAACTTGCATAATTGCTAAATTCCCAGTTAGAGTGTTCTGGAAGAGGATACGGTAATCCAAAACTATACATTAATTCAAAACCTCCCCGCTCCTGGGCAGCAAGGAGCCAGCATATGCCTCCTTTTAAAATCTATTCTACCTATTCACTGACCGCGCAGGGCTGGGCCACATGGTCCTCCCTTGCAGCCAGTCAGCTGTGAGCAGCAGATGGGATCATTTGCATTTTTCTTTTTATACTTTTTTTGACCGGCAAATTAAAGGACTTTTAAAAAAAAATTTACATTCTCATTGTTTGCCTAAAATACAAACATGGCTTAACTGTTGGTTTGGGCTTCCCTGACCCTCACATGTCACACCCATTCAAGTGACTGAGACTTGAGAAAATACCCGAGGGGTAGGTTTCGTATTTATCAACCTGGAATCTCCAGTCCGGGAGTTAAAAGTAAAAAGAGTCAGCCTTTATTGAGTTGGTGACTCGTGTTTTTCTATTTTAAGAGCTCGGCGCAGATATCCCGTGGGTTTGTCTGTTGCATGTGGGTCTGTAAGCGCGCGCACTTCTAAATCTCTCTGGCTCTGCAGCCTCAAACCTCAAAACTTCGGGTTACAAGTAGAAGGCAGATTTTTAGCTCTTAGGCTCACAACAGAGGGCGGCCACCCTGCTGGGGGAGTGGCCAGAATCAGTGTTTCCCAGCGCTAGGGTCGCTCTCCCGCGGCCCGCCAGACTCCATGCCGGCTCCGCGGGGCTGCAGGGGCCACTCGGGTCCCCGCGCCCCGGTGTCTTTGTGCCGACCGCGGCGCGGGAATACTCTCCCGGGGGGCCTGGGCCACAGCCGAGAAACCAAAACTGCGTGAGAGGCGCGGGCGCCAGGGGAGGAGGCGCCCCGCACAGTCGCGGAGGAAAAAAAAAAAAAGTAGAAAAAGAGGCTTTTCAGGTCAAACTCCTTGGGTCTGAGAAACCACGTTTTAGAGAAATGACTCGCAGCGGGAGAACCGAGGGTGGGCAGGGGACATTGTTAACCAGCGCTGGCCCGCCGCACCGTGGGTGCACGGCCGCCGCCCCCCGCCTGGGGCAGCGGGCGCGGGCCCACGTGGAGCGGCGCGGCACCGGATGAGCGCGCCGGGCCGCCCCGGTCCCCGGAGTGCGCGCCCCAGCTCCCCGCCGCGGCCGTTCACGCCCGAGCGCCGCCGCCGGTCCCGCGTGTGCCCCGCTGAGGGGGAGGGGCGGGCCAGGGGTGGGGGCGGAGGGGTTGTGGTTCCACTGCAGCGGGGGCTCCTGTGTCCTTGTGCGGAAATGACACACGGAGTCCCGTCACGTCACGCGAGAGCGCAGCGCACGGACACACACAAAGAGAGGGGAAAATACACGGCACCCGCCCGCTGCCCCCAGCAACTCCCCGGGCCGCCCCGGCCTGGCCCTCCGCGCGCGGCCCCCACTCCCCGGACCCGCGCTCCCTTCACCCCCCACGTGGCGCCCCAACTCGGCGCGGGCCCGCTCTGCAAAGTACAGAACTCGTGTCCCAGGTAAGTGCGGGGCGGATCAAGCCGGCCGCGCGGTGGCGGCGGCGGCTCCGGAGCAGACGGACGGGAGGGTGGCTGCAACATCCATGCCGGGGTGGGGGCGGGAGCAAGGGAGGGGACGCGCAGGGGGGCTGCCCTGAGCGCGCCCGCCGGGAGGAGCGCCCACCCCCGCGCCGGGCCGAGCCGCGACCGGGCGCCCGGCGCCCACGGGCTCACCGCGCCCATTGTGCCGCGCGCCCCTTTGTGCCCGCTCGGAACGCGGCGGCTCCATGGCGTTCCGGGGAGCACGCGCGCTGCGCGGGGGCGGGGGGAAACGCACAGTGGAACCGTCCGCGCCGCCGCCCCACTCGCGCCGTGCGCGGGCCCCACACCCTTGCCGGGCGCCGCGATGGAGCGGCCGGGGCCGCCGGAAGGCTCTGCGAAGCCGGCGGTGGGCTCGCCCTCGGCCGGGCTGCGGCGGGGGACGGCTCGGCGTGCAGAAGGGGGTGTCAGAGCAGCAGCAGGGGGCGGGGACTGGAGGGAGATGCCCGAGCGGGGAGCGGGAGGCCCGAGAAGCCGCCACTCGGAGGGACGCTGCCTCCGGAGTCAGCAAATGGAGCAAGGCAGGCCGGCGGCGGCGGCGGCGGCCGGGAGCGGACTGGGACGGGCCCCGCCGCTAGGGGGCGCAGCGCTCCCTTCCCGGCTGTCCACGGCGCAGTTCGCGGTTCGCGCTGCCCGGGAGCTGGAGGCGGGCCCGGCGCCTTGGGCGTGCGCCCGGCTGGCGCGAGGCCTTCCCGGCCGGCCGCGGAGCCGAAGCTGGGGCGCCCACCGCCCCTCGTGATCGCCCCCCCTTTCTTGTAAACGTGAGTTCCCACGCAGACTTGGTCTCGCCGGGTCGGTGAGTTGTGCTGCAGCGCCCGTGAGGGCCTTGCGTGTCGACACATTTTTTTTTTCCAAGGTGTTTTTGCAAAGGTAAAAGTTTGAGCTCAGGTGGCCTGTCGCCAGGCCAAGAATCTTACACGCAATGCAATGCAAATGCCAACCACACAAGGGTGTGCGGAACAGGGCTAAGCACTTAAGAGTCGGAGACGTTCAACTTCGTCTTCTTAATGTAACTTTTGAGAATGCTTCCCGTGCCCCAGGGCAACGCGAAGAGTACCTGCTAGCTGCGCTTTGGGAAACTGAGGCAAGGAAGTGAGCTCTCTGGGCTGGGGCTGGCTCGGGATAGAATCGAGAGGGAGACCGAGGAGATTGTTCTGTTATCCGTGCTCCCAACCCAGCCCCCCAGTTTTTCTCGGGGTGTTTTTTTTAAACCATCCATCCCTGGTTTCCATTTTCATGTCACCATACAGCACCCTGTCGGCTTCCCTCACTCCTAGTACTGAGATTTGCGCAAGGTGTTGAATCACAGTTTTCCATCCCCAGCCACTAACCCACTATCTGATAACTTAGTACGTGCTCAATAAATTTTTGCTAAATAAATGGAGAGCGTCTTGGATTCCAGAACAGTGTATCCTTTCCTACTAGGGGGCTAGCTGCTGTGTGTATGGCCCTTGAAAAATTCACAGAAATCTAGAACCTTTAAAATGTCACATCAAAAACGCCTTCACTGAACATCACTTACCAGAGAGGCCATCTCCTTGATGAGGTAATTTAGCAGAAAAACTTTATGCCTTCCCTTCCTGCACCATGCCCAAAGCACTCGTAATAGTGAGAAGAGAGACTACTTAGGACCTAGTAGACAGGATGGTCAGCATCCCAATAATCTGTTAAAGGGACGACATGAACACATTTTCTTTACCCTCTTCCTTTTGGTCACTTCTGGGTTCTACGCATCCCTTAAATGAGCAAAAGAAGAGCAGAAGTTCTAATAATTAGACAGAAAAAAATTGAAATAACCTGACAGAGTTTCGATTAGGTGAAAATTTAATCTCCTACAGGAATGTCCCACCTGGCACTTGTTAGAGCTGTCTAGAAAGTCCCTGAAGCAGTGAGGTTCACCCTGGTGAATAATTGGGGGATGTGTCTTAAGTACCTCAAATCTTAAAGTGTAGGAACACATGAAGGTTGCCAGCCAACCAGCAAAAATAATTTGGTGTAAGTGTATGGGAGGTTGGGGTGTAGTGTTTTTTGTTTTTTGTTTTCCCTCCTGGCACTTAGTTTTGATGACATATTATGGTTACTTCCCTATTATTCACTGCCCATTATTGGCTAAAGTAAGTTTGGAGGAATTATTTGTAGAATTAATTTTTGGGGTGAAAGCTTTTCTGTATCCTCTTGATGGTGGCTACAGGGATGTACACATGTTATCTAGAGAGTAAATTTTACTCTATGGTAATCTTAAAACATAAAATCTAAAGTCTCACACACAAAACCATGCCCCCAGACAGATATTTTATGTGCTTAGTGAGCACACAAAATCACCTTTCTCTTGCTGTTTATTTCCTGCTCTTCTCCCCCCTTACCATGTTCCAGTATCTCTTGCAACATTCTTATTTCAGCCCAGGCTCTTGTATTTTCTGGAACTAGCTGCCACACATGACTCGCACATGCCAAGCTAAGGGCTCTCCACGCTGGCATCAGGCCTTCAGTGTGTCAAACAGGAGAAGTGCTGTTGCGCTTGGAGCGGTGTTAATGCGTGGTATGTAAGTCACTGGATGATCGGACTTTATACAAACTATTGTTTTAGAGCTGAGTTTTTCTCAGCAGCTCACCTTCTTCCATTTTTAATTCACCTTGAAACGCGTACAGCTGTCCCTCAATATTCTTGGAGAATTGGGTCCAGGACCCCCTTCAGATACCAAAATTTGCAGTTGCTCAAAGGCCCTTTCAGTGGGTCCTCTGTATTCTGGGAGTCAGAACCCACAGATACGGAAGGCTGACTGTATTTAAAGTCAGCCCTTTTGGTGTTTTGTTCTCTACTAATGGCCACCTCTCTTCTCATCTTGAAAATCAGTGATTTTCAGTTATCACTGGCCAGCAAATACAACACAGTTGCATTGATTATTTAATTGAATAAATCACTTACTACTCTTTTCCTATTTGGAAGGGGCTGTTGGTTTGAGTGTGGCGCTAGTAAGTTAAAGGAGGAGTTTGAGGGGTGGCAGGAAGCTAACACCCGACTGTGCTCCAACTCTGATTAGCTCATGTGGTCACAAGAAAAACACTTGAAAAAGTGGGAAGTACAGAGGAAACTCTGCTTATACTTCGCAGGAAAATTAGTCACCATTGTCCAGTTGGTCACATGAGTGGCTTCTGGGATACGCTGGCCCTCCTTTCCTCCTTGACCCCAGCTTCTCTTAGATACCAAGGTTAAAGTTAAAGTAGAGTCTGGCTCCTCCTACCATTGATGTCCAAGGAGGTAGCCCTTCTCAAGGTCAGGGAGGGCTTAATAAGTAAGTAGAAGCCTTTAGCTGAGAACATGTCACATATAGTCACATTCAGAAAATGCAGTGTCTGAAGGGTGAAACGCCACATCGCAGGCAGGCACGGCTGCGCGGTTGTCCGCCGCTGCGTGCTGAAAGATGAGGTGGTGCTCTGACTGAATAAGGAAGGCAGCGACAATTACAGCTTTAGAAAAACTCGGGGGAAAATTGCCCTGGTTTTGTGAGTACTGGTATTTTTCAAACTGCATTTGCAGATGTGTCTAAAAATAAAAACAAATTGCAAACATGTCCTTTAAGTCCCATGGGTAGGATGCCCTTGCCAAGAGGGCTGGGTTCTGAGAACCCCGAGGCTCCCAGCCACTCCTGCAGACGCAGACTGAGCCCTGCAAGAGTAGATGGCATGGGAACATTCTTCCTGTCCTTAGGGAGAGCATTTTGATTTCACCCCTTCCAGTTTAATGTTTGTTTCTTTCATTTGAAAGAAACATTACTAAACCTTTTAAAAAGTTTTAAACCATCTTATTTAATTTTACAGTTTTTAAAAGCATTCACTATTAAGATGCACTTTAAACATCTTTTTTTTTTAAGAAGCTTTATAGTAGGTAACATTTCCTGAGTACTGTAAGCCAGGCACTTACTTTCTCCTTTGTAGTTTCACAGAGTCTCTAGGAGGTAAGGTAGTGTGTGCAGCTGCCTTGTAAGAAAAAAGCGCCAAGGCTTGGGTGGTTAAGCCACTTGCCCAGGGTTAGAAGCTAAACATAGCTAGAACCCGGATTCTATCTGCCTCTGAAGTTTAGTAGGGAATTCCACTTTCTTCCTCGTCGGCTGCTTTGGTCCCTACCTTGGTGGTCTGAGGGCCTGTCTGGCTCATTGACTTGCTCCTGCATCAGAGCCCAGCCTACAAATGGGTACTCAGCAGGGAAGGGAGAAAGCAAAGCAGGGATGGTTATTAGTGTCCCCTTCAGTCCCAGCTCTTCTTGGAGGGCTGGAATGAAGCCATCACTTCCGAGTCCACCCCACCTCTTTCTCCTCGCCTTGCTCTGCAGCAGCCCCCCTCCAAGGGAGGTACAGCTTACTGGTCCCTCTGGTCCTCTTTCTGCAGAGTAAGTGAGGATTGCACAGGTGAACGTGTGGACACTCAGACCTTGGAGCCAGCGCTACGTGAATGTTAATGGCTGTCCTCCCTTTCTATGTTTAATCTTTAAAAATCAGTATGACCTGCAGTGGGGAGGTTTCATGAAGTCAGATCATGTGGATTGGCAGGATGAAGTAGGCTTTTGTTAGGTCCTCGTTAAACTGTTTAAATCCTTGTTTGTTTTATTAATAACACTTTTTAAATGATCTGGGCCTGTCCTCCCTGCTTTACCTTTTGTATATGGCATTGCTGCATGGCCACCATCCCCAGGGTCTCAGGTTCTGATCACATTCCCCTCCTGGGGCTCACGTTCTCAAGAATTTGCTCAGGTGGTGCAAGTTTGCCTCGACACAGGAGTGGAGGTCGGGGGAACATGCCCAGAGTGGCCTGAGGTCAGGGCTGCCCGGCCAGGTCTATGAACCGAACCTCAGCCTGGGGTGAGTCCCAGGTCCCGTGGATGTTTCCGATGTAGTGGGGCAGAATCCTGAGTCAGCTGGCTGGGATTTGAACGGCGAGGTTTCAGGAAGCCCAAGTACTTCCCATTTCTGGGCCTGCTGCTTGTCCTGCGTGACTCTGGGCAGCCGCAAGCCTCCAGCGCCTCTGATTAGCCCCCGCGCTGTTCTCGCGGGAGCCCTGGGCTGGCTGCTGTCAGGAGCGCAAATCTCTTAAAGAACTCGACAGGTGCCCCGGGTCTCTCCCAGCCCGCTGTGGGTGGCACTAGAGGACATTTTCCTTTGGCAACCTGTTGGGTACTTAAGGCAGAGACCAGTGATCCTGTGCGGGTAGAGGGCTTTACCAAGAAATCGCCACGCCGGGTGCCCCCTGCTCACCTTACTGTGGTCTTGCATCCAGCTCTTAGCAAGGACAGTTTCCCCAGTCAGATGCTTGTGACTCCTTCTTACGCACTTTGAGCTGGTGACCTCAGCACACTCCTTCCTTTTTCTGTAACCCAGCTACTCCTCAGCTCCCCAGATCTCCCCTCCCCTCTCCCCACTGCCCCATGCTGCTTCACCCTGGAGCCAGGGCCCCTGGGGCAGGCCCCTGATTTGCCCAGTTTGGTCCAGTTTTGAGGAATCAGGGATGGAGGGCTCCAGGTGCTGGTCAGAATGTCTCCCAGGGTGCTCAGACACGAGAGGGCCCCAACGAAAGGGCTGTGCATCCATCTTCCAGAATGCAGGAACACAGCAAGTCCAGCCTGGAGAAATGCTCACCTGCTCTCTAGCCCTTTTGTCTCCTGAGCCGGCCGCAGGCTCTCAGTGACCAGGCCTCAGTGCTCCGCTTGGATCCCTGATCCAGAAGCCTTGGTCTGGATTTTTCTTTTCCCTCCCACGAAATATGGCTTATTTTAAAAAACACTCCAAGTATCAGGCAGCGCATTGATAGAACCTACAATGTACCCACCAGGAAATGACATTTCCTTAGTGTTCAAAGCTGATCTTTCCACCTTCCTGTTCACACCTGGGCTTGTAGCTGAGACTTTTTTCTGATCTCCCCCTCTCTCCATACTGAGGAACTTTTTACCCCTTCAGAGGTGATAATTAAAGGACAGTTAGGAAAGAGAGATCCACACTAGTTTGTCAGTTGTTATATTGTTTCTTAGAGCATCAGTATTTAATGCTTACAAGTTAAATGATTTGAATTTTACATTCTTAGCTTGTTGCTGTTTGTAGACAGAATATGACTTGGCTAGGCAGTGAAGATGGCTATACTTCTTATCTTTTCATTAAAATTTTTTTCAAAGAATTGCATGCTCACTATAGGGTATTTGGAAAGCAGAGAAAAATATAAAAAAAAAAAGAATCATCCATAATCATCCTAATTGGAGGTAATTAACATTTGGGCATATTTCCTTTCGTCTGCTTTATGGCATTTTTTGATTTTGTAGTTGAGATTTCCCCAGTGAACTTTGACATATGTTATTATTGACTAGGTAACCGTGTGATGAACAACTGATTTTGAACCTTTACACATAATTTAATGCTCAGCTCTTTTCAATAGAGGTTTTGAAGTCATGTGTTGGGAAAATGTGTAGAAGTTGATATCCTAACTTTGTATAATGGAAATAACAATAGTGATCAAAGGTGATCTCAGACCAGGTCACACTGAGTTTGTTGTCAACTTCCATTTTTTCTGCAGCTTTTTGTGGAATTTATCAGTAGTTAATAACAGTTGATGGTACAGAGGGCTTACTCTGAACCAGGGTTTCCACCCTCAGCTGGACCCAAGAGTTCCTGCCCGTGCTCAGCTTAAGATCCACTTGAAGTAAAAAACTCCCTGGCCCAGGTTCTTTGGCCTTCTGGCCTTTACCCATTTCTCATCATAATTTTCAAGTGTGTGAGGCTCTGTAAGTGACTGAAAGATTTGGTTGTAGGTCTTTATAAGCTCACAGTTATGAGGAAGATCAAGATATGCCCATTTAAACATTGACAAAGTTATTTCCAAAGCAAATTTCCCCCCTACAATTTGCTTTAATGTTGTTTCCTCCCCGAGGAAGGTCTTGGGGAAACAAGGAAAGAAGTCTTGTTAGGTATATGTCAGAGGTTACAGTTATTTGTCTCCAGGTCATGAAATTGTAAGCACTGGTGGTCTTCTGCACAGCTGCAGGCTGTGTTTATTAGATGTGAGTAATGGTTGTTATAGAAACCTTAATGTAGTATCTTCTAACCTTGACATTCTGACTGCTCTTTCCTTCCTGTTACTGTTATCTTCTGGTGTTTACCCACCCTCCCCTCCAACAGAAGTTCCCAGAGTTCCGTCTTCACCCTCCAGGGCCTCCCATGTCTACCCTTTGTTGGCTTTGATCTCTGTAAATAAGCTGTACGTTCAGTGGATCCATCCATCAGCACCAGCAGCTCCCCATCACTCAGTGGGGACTGTAGCCACAAAAGCACAGGACAGGGGGCCTGGGGGCCACTCCCAACAGTATGATCCCGAGCATGTTCCTCATTTCTCTAAGCCAGTTTCCTCACTTGTAAAATGAGACTATGAAGAGTTTTTCCACCTCGTAGGATTGTTGAGTACGTTTACCATGGAGCCATTTATCTAGTGTATAGCATCTTCCTCAGGGTCGGCTGTTTCCATGGGGGGTGTGCAAGGAGCAGGAAGGGAATGGCACAGCAGGGTTTCCGCCTTCCCGGATTGCCTAGGTGAGCCAGGGTGTCCCTCTGTCCCCGCCATGCCCCCTTGGATACCTCTATTACCTCCCTCAGTGCTGGCCTTAGCCAGGGACTCCCCACTGGAAGCCCGTTAGCATGCCCCCATCCTTGCTGGTTTTCAGCCCTTCTCTGTCTCCTCCCAAAGAAACGACTCACTCCAAATCCTCATCTCAGAGTCCACTTCTGGGGGAACTCTAAAAAAAGAAGTGATACAGAAACTTCCATGATACATTAAGCGAAAGAAGAAAGGCAACAAGGATCTCAAACCTTTTAGTCTCAGGATCCCTTGATACCCATAAAAAATATTGAGGACCTCAAATTGTTTATATCTGTCAATATTTATTGTGTTAGAAACTGAAACAGAAAAGTGTTTAAATATTTATTCATTCATTTAAAAATAACCAAAATAAAACTATAACAAGTTAATGTCAATAACCTTTTTTTTTATGAATAATAACTTTTTCCAAAAAGAATTAGTGAAAGGAGTGGTACTGTTTACATTTTTGCAGGTCTCTTTAATATCTGACTTAATAGATGACAGATGAGTTTTCATATCTGCCTTTGTATTCAGTCTTTTTGCAAAATAATGCATCAGGTAGCCTCTGGAAAACTCTCCTGCACACCTATGAAAGGAAGGGGGCAACATCTCAGTGTCATTATGCCATGAAAATAGTTTTGAGCTCATGGACCCCCTGAAACAGTCTTGTATATAGTGGTAAACTGGCTCCCCAAAAAGAAAAAAGGAAAAAAAAAACAAAAAACCCCACCCTGTTTGTAAAAGTGTTGATTTCCATAGTGTAAATTCCCACCATGGCCCATTTCAAGCTATAGTGTAAAATAAACTTTCTTATTATTTAAAAAAAAAATCTAGTCATGGACAACTAGTTGTGGAGTTGGGTAGAGACACACAATTGTGGAGTTGGGTAGAGACACACAATCCATGCAGGGCTGTCTGAGCCCGGCTGCCACACTGCACAGTACCCATCACACTTTGAGAACCTCTGATAGAGTATCTCTGGAAGGGCTCACAGGAAAACTCACATCCAAGAAATGGACACAACGTTGTAAACTGACTATACTTAAGTTTAAAAAAATAAGAAATATGACATAATTGCCTCCAAGAGAGTAAACCAGTGACTGGAGGACTGTGGGCTTTTTAACCGAATATCCTTTTATAACCGTTTGAATTTTGTTTCAGATGCATGTATACCTTTTCTTTCATCTAGTCGAAAGAAAAGGGGGGGAAAGACTTTGAGCATTTTTCCTTCTTAAAATGAACTCTAAGTTGACCTATAATTTGTCAATCTTTTCAGCTTTTCCATTTCTTGTGGCATCTCTTAGAACTGGTCCAAGAACCAGTGAATGGTTCTCTCTCCTCTGCATGCCCCTTGTCTTGCTTCACACTTTCTTCTGGTTCTTTGCTGATACTCGGGAGGCAGATTCAGCGGGTTTTCAGCATGAGGCCCAGAGGGAGCCCTGCCAGTTATTGCACGTATGTAGCTAATATAAGCGACTTATCCTTTGTAAGTTGATATTTTTTTAACATTTTTTATTGATTTATAATCATTTTACAGTGTCGTGTCAAATTGTAAGTTGATATTTGAGTGTCTATAAAGCATCTTCTTGTTCTTTAAACATTTGGGATTGCCCTTCCTTTTGTGCTGTTGGTAAACTGAAGGCTTTCTGGTGACCTGGTTTCCCCCCAAACCATGTGCTTTGCATGGAAAATTGAACATTGTCCTTCTTGTCCTATGAAGAAAGTTAGAGACTAGTAGGTATTACAGTAAAATTATACACACTCCTAGGAGCTTTGCAACATTGAAAACCTTTCTTTACCAATGGCAGTCACTTTGCCTGAGGCTTCCTAGGCTATTTGGTCCAAACAGACAAACAAACAAGCATTTTCACTTATTGGATTAACCGCTGGAGACTGGTCCTGTTTGAGAGTTACCCTCCCATAGGTCATCCATGTCTTAGGACCTGTGCTTTTTTTACCTAGAGGCAGCTGCAAGCTTCACGGGTCTCCTTGACACACATGCCCTTCATTTGTTTAAATCTTCCCTTGGGCGTGGTCAGGGGTTTCTCAAGGATGAGAAACAGGCACCCCGTGGGGGAAAGCTGATTTTCAGGGACACATGGATGCATAGTTAGACTGTCTCACAATTTTAGATTCGCAGTGAGAGGAATAAGAGGATTTTGAGGAGAGAATGTTAAAAAGAGAAATTCTACAAAGTCCTGCAGGCAAAGGAGATTGTAATCCTGGCAGCCAATGATAGCTCCTACGTCACCTGTAGTTGTGTAAGCAAAAGGAATTTCTGCGGCATGCTTGGTATCCGGGTGTTCAGTGTCCGCCCAGGATGAGCAGCCTTGTGACCGTCATCTGGGCAGATGGCCAGGAAATAGAGGTAGCAATGTGCGATACCCCTCCTCTTTCTACCCTGCTGGGACCATGTTGATGTGCTGTCTCTGCATTAGCTCGGGATGCCGGGAAGTGATCCACACATCCCATCCCTCTTTTGCAAACTTCCGATTTTTTTTTCTCTATTCAAAGGAGCTTTTCACATTTTTGGTCTTCCCTTCCCAAAGCAAAAGGTAGAACTCACTCCCTCAGCATTCTCTTCAGCTGGAATGCAGGCATGTAACCTAGGCTCCCTGAATTTGGAACATCTACACTTTATAATTTTGGAATTGAGCAGCAGAAATAAACGTGCTAGTTGAGGAAGCAAATATGCAGAGTGTTGATCAATTATGTGAGGACTAGCATATCTGTCTTTGTAGATAGTAATAAAGTTTATATCTAGTTGCCAGTATTAGGGCTATATGTGTCATCTCCCCCAGTTCAGTGGTCCAAAGCCTGGGGGCAGTGGAGATTTCAGTAGATTCATTGAATTTCTGTAGTTCTCATGATTGGTTTTTAGGTTCTGGAGAGCCTGTTAGTCACTTAATGTTCTTTGATCGATTCCCTTTCTGCTTAAAAGAGGGAGGAATGTATTGTGAGGGAGTCTGTATAAGCATGGAGCAGACTAGTTTTCCTGGTAGTGACAAGGAGATGAAAGGAGAGTTCAGGACAGACTGGGATTTCAAAATGCAGAATAGATAAACAAGATTATACTGTATAGCACAGGGAAATATATACAAGATCTTATGGTAGCTCACAGAGAAAAAATGTGACAATGAATATGTATATATGTTCATGTATAACTGAAAAATTGTGCTCTACACTGGAATTTGACACAACATTGTAAAATGATTATAACTCAATAAAAAATGTTAAGAAAGAAAGGAAAGAAAGAGAAAGAAGGAAGGAAAGAGAGAAAGAAAAGAAAAGAAAAGAAAAGAAAAGAAAAGAAAAGAAAAGAAGAGTTCGGCTGCTGTTGGACAGAGAGACCCAAGGCTGGAAACTGGCCCCTGCGTTCATCAGAGGAGCCTTAACAGAAGAATGAGGATTCTGTAATTCCCTCTCCTGGTGGCTGACCTGAGATACATACAGACTTGGTTTGAATCCTAGTTCTGCCATCTAATAGCTGTGTGATGCTGGGGCAAATAGCTGCCCCCTGTCCCCTTCCTCCCACTTCCAATATTCAGATATTTTACCTGAATAGAAAATATAATTTTTCTGACTTGTCATTTGAGGTATAATTGACAAATACAAATTGTACCTATTTAAGGTGCACCCCCTTGTTTTTTACCCGTAAAAGTGGGATTGAAATAGCTCAGGGTGACATGGAGGCATACACTAAGTGTCCAGCCAGCGCCTAGCCCCAGGTTCACAGGCTGCAGGTGTTAATGAGGACTGCTTGCCTCTCTCTCCACCACTCGAGCCAGATGCACTTGGTTTTCCAGGCCTTGCAAATGAGAAATTCCCCAGCTTCCCAAAAAGTGTGGCTTCTTTGCTGGCTAGGAGAGAAGTGGCCCGCCACACTATGTTCTGAGTTACTTCTGTGCTAATCTAGCATCTGTCACTGGTCTATAAATGAATACGGAAATGTTTTCCAAAGCAGATGCACTCTGGGCGTCCTGAATGCCCGGGAAGCTGGCCACCCTTTCTTTCCACTGCACCCCCTAAGCCTGCTCAGCCCCTCTGGCCTTTCTCCCACCGCAGGTGGCTCAGGTGTGTGCTCTTCCTTCATCATTTTTCTGACACAAGGTTCAGAGGGAGCCTGGAATTCAGGTGCTAAATTGCCTGCTCTAGTGTCACATGGTGGTGGTTCAGCAAGCAAACGCCTCCCTCGGAGCACATTCTGGGCAGAGGCTCCACCCGGCACCTGCCTGCGCCTCCGCGCCTGCGCACTGCACTCCGCGGACCTCCTTCCTGTAGTGGAATATTGGAGAACCATGGCATCCTCGCTCAGCGCTTGTGGTTCTGTGCTGTATTTTCTCATTGACTCCTCTGTTTTTCTAGGATTTGCTCATCCTTTTAATGCTTTCTATTTAGCCAAAGTCTTTGTGGTTTTTCTCTTATTGTGACCTCCCCCCCCCCAAATAAACCATCCGTCATCTCCCTTTCCCAGCTTTTCTCTCCAGAATGTAATTTGTACACTATACTTCCCTCTCCAGCAACCCTGCACTTATTCCTCCTCAGCTGTTTTGCTTCTTCTCACGTCTGCCCTTGACTTGAGGGGATAGGTGGTGTGCCCACGCAGCAGGGACTCCCAGGGCAGGTGGGGAGCTTGAGCGTTCACCCGGGTGAAGACTCCAGTGCTTTTCCTTCAGACGGTCCCTGACTGCGCTGGGAATCAGGCCTGAGTTTCTGCCCGGCATTGGCCAACCTTGTCTGAAAAGAGTACTGATGCCCACCTTCCTGCCTGTGCCTCATTCTCCGCAGAGACACTCAGGTCGGGTGATGTTATCAAACACGAAGTTTATTTCCTTGGAATACAATGGAAATTGTCTTTGCTAAAATTCACTTCTGGTAAAATGGTTCTTGGACCCTCAAAATTGATTTGTTGGTAATTTTCCCTCAGTCTCACCTGCATTTTATATTTTTCAGATAGAAGATAAGTTTAGTAAGTAGGAATTAATTTGTGTCATTTCAGTTTCAAATGAATCCTAAATTTCCTTATCCATTCCTTTGAAAATTAGTTATCAAGGATGAAAAGAATTGTGGCTGTCATGAAGTTATTCTGACCACAGAGGACAGTGCCGCACATCACAGCACCCTGTTGCTGTATTAGTTTTGAAGTTGTTATCCTGTGCATAGATCACCCAGATACTCTAGCCCTCTTCCCCATTCAGCCACCTAAAACAGGGGACCACACACTATTCCATGCCTGCTCGATGAATGGTTTACTGAACATCATAGGTGACATCCCTCTGCCTATAGCCTGCTTTCCTCTGACCCTTAACCAGAATGGGCACTCAGTGTCTGTAGGCAGCTTCACCAGTTGTGGGAACCACAACTCATCATTGTCAACAGTAAAGGCTGTCATGTGTAGTCTTTTCCAATGTTACAGCCTCCTTTATGCTGTAGTCTATTTATGGACACACTGTTATGCAATTTGGGAAATCTCAAAGATGTAATGGTGCTTTTAATCATGGAGCCGGTTTCATTTCAGTTGGGTTGATGGGAGTCAGGGATAGCTCTGTACCAGACCTTGTAGCCCATACAGGGCACCCCCATCCCCTCCTGCCTCATTCCCTCATCAGTAACAAGAGTGGTGTGGACCATATTTTATGGAGGTTGGAAGCTTTGAGAATCCACAGGACCTCTTTCTCTTCCTTGCTTCTAAATGAAGGGCTAGACTAGCACCATCCAATAAAAATACAATGCAAGCTACATATGTAATTTTATATTTTCTAGTAGCCACATTTTAAAAAGGTGAAATTAATTTTAATATTTTACTTAACCCAATAAGCCTGAAATATTATCATTTTAACACATAATCAGTATAAAAGTTGTTAATGAGATATTTTACATTCTCTTTGCTATGCTGAGTCTTTGAAATCCAGCATGCATCTTACAGTACATCTCCATTTGGATTGGCCACGTTCTGAGTCCTTGGGAGCCACATGTGACTGGTAGCTGCATCATGGACAGCACAAGTCTTTTCAGACCTACTGGAGTCCTAACACCTCAGCTCGGGTCCACAGGGTCCACAGCCTCTATCTGTAGTCAGCCTTTTCATTTTGTGGCTAGAATTTATAACTCAGGGACTAACAAATCATCCAAACTATGGGGTCTTTTTTAAGACTTGATTTTCTGAAATATGTTCCCCTTGTTCTGTAAGTGGCTCTCAGTTGATGCTTTAAGATGTGTTCTGCCCATATAAAGTCTTAGAGAAGCGCTCCTAGCAGGCATACAGGAGGCCTGGCTGCTTCTGAGCAACTGCAAAAACAAGAGTAAGAGGATTACAGTTTTCCTTGATGTTGCAGAGCAGTATTGGCTTAACCTTCTATTGCCAGGGTTGGGAGGGTAAGGGAATTTCTCATGGATTGGGAAAATTAAGGAATAAACAATAAATCAAGACTTCATCTTTGTCTTTTCATTTAGTGGAACAGAAGATGAATGCAACTGAATTCAGTGAAGATGTAGAAGAAGGTAAAAAAGCCTCTTTTAAAATATTTTAACTTAATATTTTTATTAGGTCATACATTCAAATGGTTTAAAAATATTAAGAGATACATGATGAAAAATGTCAGAAAATTCTCCTCCCACCCCAGTTCCCATCCCCCTCCACTCATATACCTGTTGTATCTTAAGCATCTTTCCAGAATTACTTTTTTAAAAGCATCATCTAAAAGAGTACTGTTTCTCTCCCTCTAACTCCCCTCGTTCCCCCAAGAGAAGACTTTAAAACCTGTTTTGAACATAATGTTCTTGGAACATGGTTTCATTGTATAGCACTAATGTGGTGACAAATTGCTTGGTTAGAAGGCCAGTTTTATTGTGATTGTTACTCAGACATTGTTGTCTGAGTGAGAGTATCCCAAGGGCAGCCCATATACAACCTGCCGCTCAGGGGACCTTGCATCTTGGTGCTGTCCCGCGGTCTCCCCGCTGAGCCCTATTTCTTCTCTGCCGCAGTTCTAAAGAATAACATTGTGAAAGTGGAGACAGAGGCCGAAGATGCTGCCCTGGACTGCTCGGTGAATTCCAGATCCTCTGAGAAGCACCCTCTGGACGTCTTCACTGCCCTCCAGGACTCCAGCAAGAGAAAGCAACCAGGTGGCGATGGCCCGCCAGACTCCGTCCTGAGCGTGAAGAGGCGGCGGCTGATTCCCGAGGTGAGGGCGCAGCCCCTTCTACAGTTTGCTTGGGCTCTTAACTCTCTGATGAGACGCAGAATCTCTCTCCTCGGGGGGCACGCGGGCAGCTACGAAATCACTGGGCATGAGAAGCTTGCATTTCAGCTATCCCATCTCTGGCTTAAGTTTTCTAGAAGGTGTCTTTAACTGGAATTGTTGTCTGTGTCTGAATTCATTGTTAGGGTGAGGGGAGTCTTCCCCATGCAGCTGCTTTTAAGGTCTTCGTTTTGCTTTGCTACACAGGGAAGGCAGGCACTTGTTGATAGCAAGGACTATTAATGAGAGCTTACCACATGTCACATGGTGCACACGTTACAGGGACTCCTGGAGAAGGTCAGGATTAGCAGGTCTTTTCCTAAATCAAATCCACCTTTTCTGTCTATTAGGGGAGCCTGTTCAGTGAATCTTTTTGTAAAGAGGAGATTATTTTATAACATGCCTGTTATCACTAACCTACCTATGTTATGAATTTACTTTATTTCTTTATCACCTGCTGGCTTTATTGAACTTTGCTAAATTCTGAGAGAGAGAAAATAGAACTGGACATGGTGGTCCCTCTAGCAGCCTGCAGTCCGGATAGGAGACAAGACAGGCACACAGAACAGTTAAGACTGAGGAGAGAGAGGAGTTTGGGAGATGAAGTGTCTGGCCCGGGAGGCCTGGTCAGCAGAGCCTCCCAGAGAGCAGCAGATCACATCTTAAACTCACAGAACATTTTCCCAAGTTCTCTGACCGAACCTCTCTCTCTCTCATCCTTGATTCTGGCTGCCTAAACCAGCTGTACACCTTGTGACTCTGGGGAAGTTTCAAGTGTGGATGGCAGTTTCCAACAAAGTAAGTCATGCTTGCATATGAAAACTCAGAATCCCACCTGGGGAGATGCCCCCTGTGGCCAGTGAAGTTGCAAAATGGTTAGTGCAATTGCTTGTTTCAAAAACTTTGACCCACTTGCCTTTTTTTTTTAATGTTATATTTTAAACTATCATTTATTATCCTTTACACTAATGATTGGTATATAGGTATTTTCCACTTTTATGCTGTTACAAATAGTGCCACAGGGACATGCATATCCCTAAACCTTGTGCCCTTCTGTGAGTGGTTCTGTGGGTTCGGCTTCTCAAGGTTATTCTGAAAGTGCTGGGAAGCTGGAGGGAAGCTGGAGGAGCGCCATGTTATGTTCCAGAGGGACTCCGGAAAACATTTTCTTCTATGTGTCACATTACATTTCTGCTTATGATCAATTCTGCAGACTCCTTCACGTTTGCAAGTGAAGCCTGAGTTCAAGAAATGGCACAGAAAGTAGAGTGTATTGGTTCACTTTTGCAGAGTGACAAACCATCCCCAAACTTAGCAGCTTATAACAGGCACCATTTTACTTATTCATCGTTCTGTGAGTCAGCTGGTGGTTGCTCTGGTTTGGCCTGATGTGCTTGGGGCCGGGTGGTCAGGGAGGACCTCACTCCCGTATCCGGGCTCACCTGGGCTGGTGGGGTGACTCCATCTTCCCTTTTTGCACTTCCTCAGTGTCTATGAGGAGGAGGCCAGTCCAGGCTTGTTCACATGCCTGGAAGAGTTCCTCAGAGCGAAGAGGGCAGACTCTGGGGAGCAAACACTTTTCACGCCTTTGCGCACATCACATTTGCTCATAGCCCACTAGTCAAAGCAGGTCATGTAGCCAAACCCAGATCAAGGGGTGAAAAAATAGATGCCACCTCCCGAGGGCGGAAGTAACAAAGTCACACTGCAAAGAGGCTTCCACACAAGGACAGCGGAACTGTGGTGGCCATTTCTGTAAGCAGTTGACCACAGCAAGGAACAACCAGCTCTTGTATCAAGAAGGAATTCTGACCACGTGTAGGCTGGTCCGTGGCCTTTGTGGACAGCCCGAAGTCACCCCATTGCCTCGTTGCACAAACCGTGTCGCTCCTCATCTTTTCAGCCAATACATTTTTGTTGTCGTGGCATCGTAGGGATGGGAGTATCTTCATATTCTGGGGGCAGAAGGGGAAGGACAAGGTTCTTAGGATTTGTATTTTAGTTGAATCCTTCAGTGTGTGAAGCAAATCAGGAAAGGTTCTCCATTGGGTGGAGTACCACTGAGGCTCATGGTGGAGCGATTTCTCTGAGCATCACAGGAGTGATGTGAAGGTCGCAGATGCTCTTCTGGATCTGGTGAAGCAACAGCTTTGTCTGGCCAGAGCTTCAGGCATCATCCAGGAATTCTGACATGTTTGGAGAAAAGGGAACCAGTATACATTTGAGTATTTCTAATATGACTTGTCTAATTTACATATTCTAACTGGTCACCTATGTTTACTTTTCAATGGACTGAATACAGCAGGCAGTTCTGACCCACCAGATTTTGGAGTGGAAATGACGTGTTAAGGCCTGGATTTTATTTTGGGTGTGTTACCAGCTTTGTTCATCTCCCTTAGCATAGATAAAGTGAGGTTGGTATGCCTGCTCCCCATCCTGTTCTGTAAAAAGGATATATGTAAGTGTAAACCTTCTGAAATTCTCAAGCTCCTTGTAGAAAGGTGTCCTGTGAAGTCAGGGCAGCGTTTCCTTTGAAAAGTTTGTGTAAATTGATGTGTCAGTAAATCAGTAGCCTCAGAACCCTGGGGATTTTAGAACAGGCTATCAGTTTTCTGAAATTACAGCATCTGTTGATTTTTCAAAATGGTAATAGTCCTAATTCAGAGTGGATAGTCCTTTATCCTCCCCCTGCGTTTTCTCTGATCCTTACATATGTGTTGGTGGGGGTCTCGGGGGGGTGGTAGAAGCAGGAAGTGTAGATGACTCTTAAGCACTGTCATCACAGCGTGAGATGGAAGAATGGGAGGCGAAAAGAGCAGTAACCACGAAGAGGGGGAAAGAGGTATGTTAACAGCTCTTGACTGCCTACTTGACAACTAGCCCCACTCCTTTTCTTGTTTCATTTGATCTGTATGCCAGTGATGAGAGAATTAATATCTCATATCTCCCCCAGACAGAAGAGCAAACTCAAACAAAGCATATGTTAAAATCCAGTGCCAGGATGCCAGTAGGGCAGCCTCGTTTGTGGTGTGAGGTCAGGAGGACTGGGAACACACAGCTCCCTGCTCCCCACCCTGGAGGTGAGCCTCACCTCCTCTGATCCAGCTCAGAGAACTGATCAGTTCCAGAATGAGCGGAGACTGGGCTCCAGTGAAAGAGAGTTCACTGTGAGGCCTTTGGCCTGTGACGTGACCTCCCAGATTCAGGTTCCTCCATGGTGATGCCAGCTGACCCCACTCCTGACATTGGGTTCTTGGATAGCTCACTGAGATGACCCTTGGAAGGAGCCCAGCCCAGGGCCGCCCTGGGTCAGCCTCCAGGAATGTTTACTGCTCCTCAACTCCTGTCTCCAAATCCCACCCCTGTGGTCGGTCAGCTGTCTCCCTCCACATTTATCAGGAGGAAAATGACATGGAATTGCCAAGAGAGGCCAGCTGACACCCTCTAGGACACTCCAGGGCCCAGCACCCTAGATTCCAACCCCTTTCAAACATCTCCCTTGACCCCAGGGAAAGGACATGAGGGGGAAGCAGGGAGGATTTGAGCGGTGGCCCTGATGCTAAAGATACGGCACATTCAGACTCCTATCGGGGCTGACGGCTTGTTTATGAGTGACATTTAGGTCAGTGCTGAGAAGAAAAATAAAACCTCCCTCAAAAAAAATCTAACAAAAGGCTGTATAAAGGCTTACTTGGCACCTCCACTGGGAAAGGCTTCATAGCCAAATACAGCAGATGTGGGAGGTGAGTAGCCAGCGTTTTTATTGCTAATCATCTTTTTGTCCACGGAAGTGGGGGTGATATTCAAGAGCCCTGTGCCAGGCAGAAGTTAGCTTTGTTCTCGCAGAGTTCTTTGTTTATTTGTTTTTAATCCTGAAGTGTCACTGTGGTTTGTTTTTCAATTGGAGAATGGAAATGCCATCTCATTCACTCAGTGCAAACGGGCCGAACACCTCCTGAGTGTCAATAACTGGTACCAGCTGGAGAGTCGCAGTCATTTCCACAACCCCAGCAGATAGGTACTGTGGCCGTCCCCATTTCAACAAGGTGCGAAGAAGCCAGCACTACCAAGCCTGCTCGATTTGGAACTGTGCACTTAAACACTGGTGGCCCTGAGCGCTGTGGGGTATTTGTAAGATGCAGTGAGGAGCCTTTGAGGATGCCCTGCCCTGCTATTTTGCCATCTCTCTGCTCTTTCTCTTCTCCCTACACTAGAGTTGCTTTATCTCCCCAGCTGCTAATTTTTTTCAGGCACAATAGTGCATTCTCCATCCTCACCACGCACTCAGCAGTATGAGGATGACCCAAAGGATAAAAGCCATGAAGGCAGAGACTGGCTTGTTCCCTGTGTCCCCAGGACCTTGCACAGTGCCTGTCAGGCACTCGGTAATCTCAGTAATACTTGTTTACTGGCTCTGTGTGGTTGAGAGCTCTTCCATTCCTGCTTGCAGACTACATCTGGTCATTTAATGATGACAATAATGAAGTCAAACATTCTTTTGAAAATGAAAAAGGTAAAGCATCACCCCTGCCTCAATTATTTGGAGGTGGGTGGTGATGCCAGCCCCCTAGGGGCCCTTCCTCATGCTCTGCCCTTGATGCCACATTAATTCTGAACTCCTCACTCCTCTGAAGGCATGCTGCTTCCTTGGTGTTCCAGTTTGCTGACTCTCTGGGCACCATGTAGCCACTCATCATTTGCTGAACTGAATTCAATGACTGCTCTTGGATTTCGAGTCCTGGGGAAGATGTTCAGTGCCTGGAGCATCTCCACGGCATCTCAGTCCCTAAGATGTCGCTGGGCACAGACACATGGAATCGCCCCTCAATAGTCTACTGGGCCCTCACTTTAAACTCTCCGTCAACCTCTTTCTGATCAGATTTTCCAGCCGAGAGATTTGGGCATTCCCTCTTGAGTCTAAGGGTGCTGGTGGTAGAACGCAATGCGCGGATCAGATTCAGGGTAGATGCTGGCAGTGCAGAGCCTGAGCTGTGCTGCAGAGTTCCCATATGGTTGGAAGATGAGCCTCGGAGAATCGGGAATGGTGTCAGCCAGACACCACTGCCAAGTAGCACAGATTTAAAGATTTCTTGATACTCCTAGACAGCTGAGCAGAGATTTTATCAGCAGCAGCAAATGCAGCCAGCCCATCGTCACCTTGGCAGCATTTGTGGAGTTAATTGGAGCACTAAGTTGACAGGACACCAGTGTGGGGATATCGAAGAACCTTCTCTTGTCTTGGTGCTTGTGTCATGTTTTGTGTTGAATTGTGGATCCAAGGTCTCTGGGAGTGAGGAATGTTGCCCTCTGCTGGGACTCTAGGTTAATTTTTTATTCAAGCAAGTTAGCCAGAAATGTTTCTATTGATGGCAGTGTTTCTAACATGCTTGGTAGAAACAAACATTTTTATTAATGAGGCTGAATAGTGAGAGTTATAGGGGGGATTTCCATACTCTGGCCTCCGCCTGCTGTAGGAATGTGGGGAGTCAAAGGACTTCTGTTCGTTTTGTTCACACAGTTCACCCAGAGACTTGTTCCTGTGCTTATTCTCTACGCTGGGTGTTCATGAGGGCAGATCCCCCCGCCCCCAAGAACGTGTACTCCAGCTGCGTGGAATGTGAGTTTCTGGTCATCTCTCTCTGCGCAGAATCTTGTTTTAAATGTATTAGTGGAACTGCTTGTTAAAATGCCTTTGCCCCTTTTCTAAAATCAGTTGTAATGTGTATGGCTTTTTAAATGATTGGCATTACACGTTCAAATTTCTATGTTGGTAAAACCTCATGGAAATCTCATGACCACAGGACCTCCAAAATTATTTTGGTGTAATAGAATTTAAGGTGAGTAAGCTGCTAAAAATCTAATTTACAGTCTAGGAATTAGCAGGTAAGACAATTTGAATTTATTGGGGCAATGCTTTTCAACAGTGACCCACAGTTATAAATACATCTTACAGAGCCGTACGGTTCACATGTATGGATTTGTATGTAAATATATAGACAGGGAAACAGAACAGAACTTGAATTTACTTACTGTGTGCAGTGCCCTCTGATATTTTCTGTTCTGTTTTCTTTTTTTCCTTTCTTTCTGTCTCTCTTATCATTCATACTTCCTCCTTCTCTCCCTCTTTCTTACATGCTGGTCTTCACCCATCAAATCAGTATTATCATTTACTAACAGTCCACATGATGATCCACAATTCCAAACTGCTACATCAGGGGTAAAGATTTTCAACCATCTCCATCCCTTCCTTTCTCCAAGTTTCGGATGTGTGTGTATGTAGTTTCTCTTTCCTTTATTCCTTCCTTTTAAAAATTATCCTCTTGTTTTCTGCCAGATAGCAGAACTGAAGAACTGACAAGAGCTTGAAACCCCCCTTCAGCTCAGCTGTCCTTCCTGTACTCCTCCCAGCCCCAGCCTATAGGGCAGACAGACCTCCAAAAATGCCTTCCTGTGACTGGCTTTCCCTGCCATGCTGTGGGAAAGTTCTCCTCTTACTTACTGATTGAGAGTAATCATTACAACTAATTCGATAAAAGGCCCATGGTATTCTCACTGCTCTGGCTTGGGAAGAGCATTGTTTAATAATAATCATACTGGGTGGGGAGGGTATAGCTCAGTGGTAGAGCACATGCTTAGCATGTATGAGGTCCTAGGTTCAATCCCCAGTACCTCCTCTAAAATGAATAAGTAAATAAATAAAGCTGATTACCTCCCCCCAAACAAGCAAAAAACCAAAATAAGTAAATAAAGTATTAAAAGTAATAACAATAATAATCATACTGTAACAGTAAATATTTAAGGACTTACTGTGATTCAGACACCAGCTCAGCACTTCACATACATTATCTCAGTATGTCCTCAAAGCTGCCCTGTGAGACAGGTCCCATTGTATATCCCGGAGTTACACACAGGAAGTGGAGGCACGAAAACTCACACAGAGGACCTATCCACTCCTTTCTGCCTATCTACAGTTGTGTTATTCATAAAGCCAGTGGCCTCTCTGAACAGCTTCTTTTTCCTAAGCATATATTTGAGAGTAGTAGACACCTTGCTTAACAAACATTCGTTGAGCTCTTCTGTGTCCCAGGCACTTTGCAAGACACTAGGGGTAGACTCAGGAATGACCTGGTCCCATACATCATGCAGTGTGATGAGGATGGGGCAGCTCGGTGAGGAGACCCCATGAGAGAGAGGGGCTGGTGGCAGGCTCCCCCTAGCCCAGCATGCCCCTGGTCCTTTGCTCATGGGAAGGTTTTGGGCAGGGGTGGAGGGGTTGGGGGCAGGAGGGACAGGGGCCTCTGACTTATCATCAGCTTATACAAACAAACCCTGAAGAAAGTATTGGCTACCTCTGTGGGATAATTAAAACACCTAAAAGAATTCCTTTATCTTCAGGTTCCTGAGAGTATAAAGTAGCAGTTCTTTTGCATGGTTGTTGTCAACAGAGATGCAAGAGAAAAATTAACCTTTGTCTAATATGAGTCCAGTGATTCTGTTATCTAAAAGAGAGGGTCCAGGAGGTAATTCATTAATTTAAATGAACCATAACATGTGGGATGTTCAGAAGGATCAAAGTTTCATATAAGACCTCATGGTTTCTTTCCACCCTGGGCCTACATGTTGCTAACCTGCTGTTGCAACTCCAGCCCCTTGAGATTGTCTCTTCTTCCCTGCATTTTTTTAGGCTGCAAGAGAAAAGCACCTCATGTACTATTGTGCTTGGCATTAGTTATCAGAATGCTTACAAATGATCCTGAATCTGCCTGGATGAGATAAACTGAGGGCAGACTCTGTCTTCCAGGCCCTGGCCACCCAGAGAGGCCCAACAGCTTGTTAGAAATGCAGAGCCAGGAATCAGAATCTGTATTCTAACTAAAGCCCAAGCAATTCATATGGATATTAGACTTCAAAAGCACTGGGCTAGGCCAGGCTATGCCAACCTTATTTCTCCCCAGGCAGGGAAGCATCCTAAGGATGCACTTTGTTCCTGTCATTTTCTAGTTGCCCGAGGCACGTGCATGACTAGGGAAGTATATGCTCTGTGCTTCAGCCCTGCCTGCTGCCCTGACACCCAGCAGTGCTCACCATCTAGGTCTTCTGCTTAATTAGGCCCTCAAAAGTATATTCTAGTACGTTTTGGGGTCAAATTCAACATTTATCAAAAACAGATTTATGACTGAAATATAATGAATAGCACATATTTTAAGTGTACCGTTTGATGGGGGGAGGGTATGGCTCAGTGGTAGAGTGCGTGCTTAGCATGCACAAAGTCCTGGGTTTGATCTCCAGTACCTCCATTAAATAAATAAATGAATAAGTAAATAAACCTAATTACTCCCCACCCCCAAAAAGCACAACAAAAAAAACTTAAAGCATACCATTTGAAACGTTTTGACGTTTATACTGGTGAAACCACGCCACAGTCAGAATGAGAAACATATCCATCATCTACTACCATGAAAGTTTCCTTGTGTCCCATCTCCAGGTAACTGCTACTCTGCTTTCTGTTAGATAAGTTTGCATTTTCTAGTATAAAGTCTGGCTTCTTTTGTCTGATTTTTTTTCACTCAGCTTAATTATTTTGAGATTCACCACGAGTACCATGTCTGTCAGCTCTATTGCTGAGTTGTGTTCCATTGCATGAGTATAACACAGCATATCTATGTACTTGTTGATAAAAATCTGGGTTGTTTCCAGTTTTGGGCTATTTACAAACACAGCTGTCATGAATATCTGCATACAAGTTTCTGTATGATCATGTGCTTTTATATTGCTTGGTAAATAAGTACCTAGGAATGGAAGACCAGATCATATGGTCTCATATATGTTGAACTTTTTAAAGAAATACCAACCATTTTTCAAAGTGGTTATACCATTTTATATCCACCAGAGCGGTGTATGAGAGTTCTAGTTCCTTCCTGTCATCTCCAGCACTAAGTATTCTGTCTTTTTAATTACACCCATTCTAGTGGGGTGATGTGGTATCTCAGTGTTTTAATGTGCATGTTACTAAGTATCTTTTTATATGCTTAACTGCCATTTATATGTCTTCTTTGAAATAGCTGCTGAAATCATTGTATGTCATTATTGAGCTGAGAGTTCTTCATGTATTCTAGATTCAGGTCCTTTATCAGATAAATGATTTTCCAGTATTTTCTTCCTCTTGGGCTTGTTTTTCATTCTTTTAAAGAAGTTTTAAATTTTGATGAAGTCCAGTTTATCAATTTGTTCTCTTACGGATCATGCTTACAGTATTTTATATGAGAAATACTTGCATAAAACAAGATCATAAATGATTGCTCTTATGTTTTCTTCTGTAAGTGTTAGAATTTTAAGTTAGTTTTTATTTTTACATCCATGATCCAATTTTAGTTCATTTTTATATGCTATACACGGGATGAAAGGCTATTTTTTTTCTTTTTTTTTTTTTTCATATGTATGTCCAATTGTTCCAGCATCATTTGTTAAAGAGATTAGCCTTTCTCCACTGAATTGCCTTTGAACCTGTGTTGAAAATCAGTTGTCATGTATATGTAAATGAGCCTGTTAAACTGTCCAGGGCCTGACAATAGGGAAAACCACCAATGAAAGCAGTGAGTACTCTGAGTTTTCAAATAGTCAGATCAACTGCCTTCCAGGGCTTGGACTCAAGCTTTGGAGTCTTTTGAACTTGCCATGGGAGTTCAGCAAGAGTGGATCCACAGAGTGTGCTAGCCTTGGGCGAGATGAGGAAATAATCCCTGAAACCACTTTTGGTCGGGCTTAATTCTCTCACTGTCGTCTGTTGAGTAAGGCTGGATAGTATGTAGCAAGTACCCGTCTAGCCACATAGGAGAGGTATTAATTCATTACATACAAGGGATGCTTTAGGACATGGAGCTTCATACTCTTATGGCTTTCTGATTGAAAAGGGCTGCTGAACCAACAAGGAGACTGAGACTTAGAAACGTGGGAGGCCCCATCACCTCACAGAACCCGCAGTTCTGTAAGCTCAGGGGAGTTCTGGGCTAGCTCTTTTCCAGTCTTAGATAAGACGCCACTCCAGGCAGTGGTAGAGCTAGCATCAGTCTGGTGCTCTTTAGACCCCAGTTCTTCCGTGCTAAACGCTGTGCATCTCGGGAGCTGTCCAGAGTGGAGACATCTGCTCTCCTGGAGGCTGCAGACTGGAGAACACGCTGCTGCTTTCTAGAACTGTCCTAGGCAGGAATCCTTCCTATCAGTGAGGTGGCCTGTGGATGGCCGGGCCGCCACAGTAGCCTCTTGTGTTCCTGAGCCCTTTCTCCCATCCTTCACAGGGCTCTCCCAGCTTTACCAGCTTCTGTCCTTGTCTCCTGCCAGGCCCTGTAGACCAGAAGTCCAGGCTGGTGTCCTACAGGAATGGGAAGCCTTCGGGTAGGGCATGAGCCTCTCAGGAAGTAGGGAGAGTGAGCAGGTTTGGCACTGGGATGCAGGCTTGTGTTAGTGATACATTCCTAGACTGGCAGAGTGATTCCAGGGTAAGGCAGGCACTTTCTCACATGCTCTCAAGATTGACCTTGGCCCCTCTGTGTGTGGTGACACAAACCCGTGTCTAGTACAGTAAATCAGAACACTCACCTAATGCACTTTTTGTTTTCCAGGCGCTCCTAGCAGGCATGCGGAACCGGGAGAACAGCTCGCCCTGCCAGGGTAACGGGGAGCAAGCTGGCAGAGGCAAGAACTTGAGCTCCGGCTGGCCCGGGGAGGAGGAGCCTGGCAGTGACGTGACCACGCCCTCCTACAAGAAGCCTCTGTACGGCATCTCGCACAAGATCATGGAGAAGAAGAACCCTCCCGCGGGCGATGTGCTCAGCACGTACGAGCTCTTCGAGAAGGCGAACCCCAGCAACAGCCCGTCACCGCTGCGGCTCCTGAACGAGCCACAGAAGCGGGACTGTGGCAGTGCCGCAGCGGCCACTGACGGTGACCCCAACATCTACTTTCTCATCCAGAAGATGTTCTACATGCTCAACACGCTCTCCTCCAACATGTCGCAGCTGCACAGCAAGGTGGACCTGCTGTCCCTGGAGGTGAGCCGCATCAAAAAGCAGGTGAGCCCCACCGAGATGGTGGCCAAGTTCCAGCCGCCGCCCGAGTACCAGCTCACAGCGGCCGAGCTCAAGCAGATTGTGGACCAGAGCCTGTCAGGCGGCGACCTGGCCTGCCGCCTGCTGGTGCAGCTCTTCCCCGAGCTCTTCAGCGACGTGGACTTCTCCCGGGGGTGCAGTGCCTGCGGCTTCGCAGCTAAGCGGAAGCTGGAGTCGCTGCACCTGCAGCTCATCCGCAACTATGTGGAGGTGTACTACCCGTCGGTGAAGGACACAGCCGTGTGGCAGGCGGAGTGCCTGCCCCAGCTGAATGACTTCTTCAGTCGCTTCTGGGCCCAGCGGGAAATGGAAGACAGCCAGCCCAGCGGCCAGGTCACCGGCTTCTTCGAGGCCGAACAGGTGGACACTAGCCACTTCCTAGACAACAAAGACCAGGAGGAGGCCCTGTCCCTGGACCGGAGCAGCACCATCGCCTCTGACCACGTGGTGGACACCCAAGACCTCACCGAGTTCCTGGACGAAGCCTCATCACCTGGCGAATTTGCTGTCTTCCTTCTCCACCGGCTCTTCCCCGAGCTCTTCGACCACCGGAAGCTGGGCGAGCAGTACAGCTGCTACGGGGATGGCGGCAAGCAGGAGCTGGACCCGCAGAGGCTGCAGATCATCCGCAACTACACGGAGATCTACTTCCCCGACATGCAGGAGGAGGAGGCCTGGCTGCAGCAGTGCGCCCAGCGCATCAACGACGAGCTGGAGGGCCTGGGGCTGGACGCGGGCAGCGAGGGCGAGCCCCCGCGGGACGACTGCTACGACTCCTCCAGCCTGCCTGACGACATCTCCGTGGTCAAGGTGGAAGACAGTTTCGAGGGCGAACGACCCGGCCGGCGGTCCAAGAAGATCTGGCTGGTGCCCATCGACTTCGACAAGCTGGAGATCCCGCAGCCCGACTTTGAAGTGCCCGGCGCCGATTGCCTGCTCAGCAAGGAGCAGCTGCGCAGCATCTACGAGAGCAGCCTGTCCATCGGCAACTTCGCCTCACGCCTGCTCGTGCACCTGTTCCCCGAGCTCTTCACCCACGAGAACCTGCGCAAGCAATACAACTGCAGCGGCTCCCTGGGCAAGAAGCAGCTGGACCCGTCCCGCATCAAGCTCATCCGCCACTACGTGCAGCTGCTGTACCCCCGGGCCAAAAACGACCGCGTCTGGACACTCGAGTTCGTGGGCAAACTGGACGAGCGCTGCCGGCGCCGGGACACGGAGCAGAGGCGCTCCTACCAGCAGCAGCGCAAGGTCCACGTGCCGGGCCCTGAGTGCAGGGACCTGGCCAGCTATGCAATCAACCCCGAGCGGTTCCGGGAGGAATTTGAGGGGCCCCCGCTCCCACCTGAAAGGAGCAGCAAGGACTTCTGCAAGATCCCCCTGGACGAGCTGGTGGTCCCCTCGCCTGACTTCCCGGTGCCTTCGCCGTACTTGCTGTCGGACAAGGAGGTGCGCGAGATCGTGCAGCAGAGCCTCTCCGTGGGCAACTTCGCCGCCCGGCTGCTCGTCAGGCTCTTCCCCGAACTCTTCACCGCCGAGAACCTGCGGCTGCAGTACAACCACTCCGGGGCCTGCAACAAGAAGCAACTGGACCCCACGCGGCTGAGGCTCATCCGCCACTACGTGGAGGCTGTCTACCCGGTGGAGAAGATGGAGGAGGTGTGGCACTACGAATGTATCCCGAGCATCGATGAACGGTGCCGCCGCCCCAACCGGAAGAAATGCGACATCCTGAAGAAAGCCAAGAAGGTGGAGAAGTGATGGGCCCCGCGGGCACTGAGCCTTCTGCCGGAGCTCACGACTGTCCACAGCTGCGCACCTTATGTCGGTGGGAGTGGCCTACGACCTTTGCACACGTAAGCGCCCAGCCAGCCACAAGAAAGAAGCCTCGCATTTGGTCTCTGGTACTTACGACTTTTGCCCTGTGTTCTGGTGGTGCAGCCAGAGTCTGGGGAGAGCCGAGCTATGAGAGCAGAGAGGCCTCAGGAGTCAAGGTTCCCTCTCCTTGGCATTGGTGTCCCAGTCCCCTCACAATTTCAAATGCAAATCGAGCAACCCTCTTATTCCTCTTCCCACGTTTTACATCTTCCACTTTTATCAATTTTTTTTTTAATTAAAAAGAAATCCTTTTTAGAAAATCACTGGGCTCTCTGGAGGCCATTTTAGTTAGAAAAAAAAATCTTTAAAATATTTGAGATGAAGTACTGTAAGATGACTTAAGTTGCTGGTTTTTTTTTTTTAATGGTTTCAAATATATGAAATTTTTAGAAGTGCCATGTTCATGCATGATGGCTAATGATAGCTTCAGGTGGCATAGGGATGGATTTTACTGACCTTGTCTTTTACATTGGATTTTGGAAGAGTCAAGATGCCTCTTGGATGGCAGTAGAGGGGATGGAATAGGGTGATGTCCTTTCTGACCATGGTCAGTCCACTCTCCTTCCCACTGGGTGCCGAGGGAGGGGCTTAGGGGGCAGCCCGGCCTGTCCCACGTTGCTGCGCCGGTAGAATGCTGTGCTCACTCTGTAGACGAGAACACTGGATGATGATGATGTGGATGATGATGATGATATGAATGTAGATAGACGTGGAAACACGTTCACCTTGTCTTCATTTGAGCTGTGTCTTTCCACTGCCCACTTTCGTATCCACACGAGGATGCTGGTTGGAGGGGCAGGCATACTTCCTTGGAAAACAATACATGTGGATACTTGGCTACTTGTTTGATTTAAGGGTGGGCCTCTTTGGGCTCATCATGAACTGTTTACTTTCCATGTGTGTATTTGTACAAAACCCAGGTTCTGGGAGCTGTATGGTGACTTCACCACACCTCAGTGTCAGCTCCTCCAGTCAGTACACATCCTTGTTCCTCAGGGTGGGCCCAGGCCTTGGGCCTTCTTGGGGATACCTGGTTTTGGAAGGACACAGGCCATCTCAAATGGGGCTCCCCTGTCCCTTCCCAGGGTCCACTCAGAGCTTTCCCCTTGGGCCCCCTAGAAGGTCCTGCTGTCCTACATCTGGCCAGTCCCTTGTCCTCGGGGTGAGACACCTGTGCTCTCCCCACTGGTTGGGAAGGTCACACTGCTCCACACCAGCGGCATGCTCTCTGGGATTCCAACCAGGAAACTCCCCACCCGGTGAAGTCCTTCATGTAAAAACAATACTTAGCTACCTGACTTTGGGGGCCAGTGCCTAAGAGGGAAAGGAAACAGTCTAACCCAAACACAGTATAGCATACCAGAAAGCTGGAAAATGAATTGAATCACACAGGGTAGTTGTAAAACCCTGGTGGAATGTTACAGATTTAATAACCTAATGGCTTAATATTTTGCTACCTTAAAATGCAGAAATAATAGAAACAATCTGTGAATTTTCTTTATACAGATAAGGACTTCAGTTCCAGTGGCTGTATGACGGAATCTTGCCTGCACCCAGTGGGCATTTTTCTTTTTTTTACATGACAGGATTTTGAGCAATGTAAGTTGCTGATCTAACTTTAGTAAATTTGCTTTTAAATGTCATTTACAGATTATTTCTGTTTGAAACTGCGAACCTAAATTATTGAAATTTAGAAATGCACAGGGACTTAATGACTCTCCCACCCACCCACCCACACGCCCACACATATATTTCTTACTAAAATTGAAGTGAGATGAAGGGAATCCACATGAATAACAAGCTCAACCTCTTTGTGCCTGGAAAGGAGGAGGACTGGAGCAGCCAGAGACTCAATTCCCCCTCACCTGGGCCTTTCTCTATGCCTTAGTCTCTCCAGCACACGGATGCATGCCCGCTCGCACGCCCGCACACACGCCCGACCCAAAGACGGCAGCGGCCCTCGCTCACCAGCCCGGCTGGAGGGAGAGTGCTGTGGAATTTGTTCTGGTCTCTAGGATGTATCCAAGAGGATTCCAAGCCATGTGAAAATTGCTCTGCTTTCTGGAGAGTGGAATGTGACCCTGCAACTTCAGAAGCACAATCATTTAATAATAATAATAATAAAAAAAATCCTGTCTGCCCACAGTAGAGAAATCAACAGGTTCTAGGAATGAAATATGTCTGTTTATAACCTAGAGCATGTTCAGTTTTTGGAAACCATATTTTGGTGATTTTTTTTATACCTTTCCTGTGTAGGGCTTCTTCCCCCCAGTTCTTAGAGTCCCTTTCAGTGAAGAGGTGGACACACTCTGAGCTGTTTCTTGTCTCTCTGGACTGACTCATCAGGAAACGCCTGCGGGTCCTGTGTCTGTCTGTGTGGTGTCCTCAGCGCTCCAGCCATACAGGTGGGCTCCAGAGGCAGTTTTTTTTTTACATGAAGCAATAGAAGTACAAAATACTAAATGTTTTTTTAGAATTTAATGTTTTCCATAAAATCTGTTGGCACAACCCCTTCTCCCTCTCTATCTAAATTTGATTTTTTCACTTGTTTGTTTTTTCAGATTTTTTTTTTTTTGACCTCATATCCGGAGGACTAAAGTAGCACAGACACATTCTGATGTTAAGTAAAATAGCAAGTCACAATAGGCGGTAGCGTCCCTCCTTTTTCTCTGTTAGTGAGTTTTTAAAGAATGTATGAAGATAGTCACGAATGTACTAAGTGTTCTAATCCTGCTTTAGTTCACTTTGGCTGTGTCTACATGACAACACAAGTTTGACAGGGAATAAAGTGTCCAGTGTCATGGGTGTTAGTGTGCCCCTCCCCCTTCAGTGCTGGCCTCAACCTTCCTTTCTTTTTACGTTTGTGGGGAGGGGCCACCACATCAGCAGCAATCATCAACCAACCAATGGGATCTACTTAGTGGTGAATGGATTAGCTGTTTAAATGGTAAGAGTCACTGGCTTGACACACCACAGAATGGCCACTTGGGTTCCTGCAGAGATGGCCTCAGTGTCCACCTTTCCCCGCACATGTTTGCTTCTTGCCTGATTGAGGAGGAGGGTCTCAAGACCCCTGATTGGAGGTCATTGAGCTCTTACCCTGCTGGCTGAGTAGATAGATAAGACGATATCAAGTGGGGCGGTGGGGGAGGGGGCAAGGAGCTCTTACTGCCATTTGGAAATACTTGCCTCGTGTAGATCCAGCCTTAATGTTTTTCTGACATCCTAGTGATAGCAGACCCTGCACAAAGTGGATATCAGAGTTAATACTGTGAGGAGACAAAATAATGAGAATAGTTTTACCAAAGATAATGAAATATCGCATAATGTCTGCATTTTACCATTGATTTGAGTGCATCCTTAGAAAACTGAATGTAACAAAAACCCAGGACATTTTTGGAAATTGTATGCTCTCTAGCAACTTTGTGTGAATTTTTATACAAGCACTGTTTTATGAGTTATATAAAATGTTATAAAAATAGAAAAAATATGGTCTCGCAACATCTCATTTTCCTAGGGCAGAGGTCTCTCACGTCTGAGTCTGGTGGTGTTTGCATGCGGCCTCCTTCCAGCTCCTAGGGGAGGGGAGGGCATGGACACTCGGGGCACCTCGGCCTCCTGGGCTCCCACACTGGGCATCGGGGTGCAGCTCCCAGATTACAGTTTGTCACAGCTGAATGACTGAGCCGTCACCACGTAAAGCCTAGCCCGTTTCTACACAAACGGCTTCCCAGCTATGCCGCTGAGGCGCGCTGACCTTCCCTTACCTCCCCTGGGCGGGCGCCAGGCCCGCCCCACTGCCAAAGTGGCAGAGCTTCAGTTCACTCCCCATTCTCAAAGCTAACATATTACTAACTGATAACAAAAGGATGTGTGTTTTTTCTTACCTCTTCTCTTTGGTGAATTATAAATCATTAAATAATATTTCACAGTAAAAATAATGTCCCAAGCTATCAGAGAAGCATTTTGGAGACCCAAGGGTCAGGAGGTATAAAGCAAGTTGTGGCTTGTAATTGGAACATGCCTCCTGCAGTGAGTGCTCAGTGGTAAATCCTGACACCTGTGCTTAAGCCTCGTGCAGGTGAAGGCAGGTCAGAGGCCGGGGCTCCAAACACTAACTCCATGACCGAGTTTGAGTAAGACTTGAAGGAAGGTGAAATTCTTCAGGTCCCTTCTGGTTGTAGGTATCTTTGCTTTCTACCCCATCCAAAAAAGAAAAAAAACCAGAGAATTTCAATATATGTGGGCTTACTTGTAAAAGCCAATTCTCAGAAATAAGAACTCCACACCAAAATTATCCTGATCATTGGAATGGTGAGATGCAATGGACTCTTTAGGGGAGCTTCCAGAGAAATCTAAACTCCCCTGGCCAGTGGTCGGGAAGGAAGGAACATTGATCATCTGCTCTCGCTATAAGGGCCCCAAACTCCTTGAGTATCTACAGCACGCCAGGCAGGCTGAGAGCTGCACCTGGATTGTTGCTGGTAATCATCTCAGAAGCCCTATGAGGTAAGTTCCCTAATTAAGCCTATTAAGACAAGAAAGCTAAGACCCTGAAGGGTGTGTATGCTATCTATCTCGTTTAATTCTCATAAAGACTGTGTCTGGGGTGCTGTCATTATCTCTGTTTTGTGGTGTGGAAGCAGAGAGAAGGTTTACTGCCCAAATTTACACACCTGGCAAATTGCAGTGCCAGAATTTGAACCCAGGTTTTTTCTCTCCACCACACCGTCTCAGGAGCTAAACACCTCCTGAGCCACACAGAACTCAGAGACTCAGACCCCAAACCAATTGCAGATCAGCGGTGTCCTGTCACCTACATCCTCTAAGCCCCAGTTTGATCCCAGATATGCGGGTTCTCAAATTGCCCTGGTGAAATTATTGTGGCAACTGTGGACATGTGTGTTCCAGTAAGAGGAAATTTTTTGAGATTGTGAAACTAACTGCTCTGGATGGGATTCTCCAGGAGCAGAGCCTGAGACTGGGATTCTTGTGCAACTGACTGAGGACCTGCTCCCAGGAGAGAGGGCCAGGGAAGGCCAGGAGCAAGAGTGTGGTCTCTGCACTTCAGCCTCCTTGCCATCCACCAGGAAGCCCTAGAATATGAATGGTTTGGCAGAACTAGTCCCAGTTGAAGCAGAGGAGCCAGTTGGTCATTGAGGTCTTCTCTGGGAGATGGGGTAGCTCACCTGGTAGGGTAGCTTCCTTTGGCCAAGGTCCCTGCTCCAGAAGGGCCATTGTGAGTGGTTGGCTAGCTCTCCTCAGTGGTTGGAGGAGGGGAGAACTGGTGCAGGGGTTCTGGGCAGGCCTCCATCACATCCACTAAGGGGCAGAAGCACCAGAGGGCACGTTAGCCCAGGTCACAGGGCCCCACCCTCCGATTCAGTAGGTCTGGGATGGGGCCTGAGAGTTCGCACTTATAAGGAGTTCCCAGGTGATGTTGGTGCTGATGTTCAGAGGCTGAGAATCACTGCATGACAGTGACTTCAAAAAATACGCATTGTATAATCACAAAACCTAGGGGCTAACCACCTTCCTCATTATTAGATCTGAGCTGAAATAAGTGGTTTCCTGTTACATTCAAATAAAACTGACTTCTTAACTGGTGGTAACCTACATCTTAGCTTTCAGGTCAGTGGCAAGAGGCAGGTTTACAGATGCTTGAGCATCAGGTTTTAGGGTCACTGGCCAAATGTGGCAGCTTTTGCCAGAACATTTCTGCAGGAAGAAGTCTGTCCATTGATTTTATTTTAAGGAGTAAGAATTCGTTTGTTCTTCTAGAGTTTGTGGTCCAGATGATGAACTGTGCCCTTGACAGAAATTGAGAACACGGAATGCCACAGCTCCTCCTTACAGAGGCTCCTGTGTGTAACAGCTGCGTATTCAGAAGTGACAGTGGGGCCCTAAATTACAGGGACTTCCGTTTTTCATAAGTGCTCCCATTTTCTGAGCTCTTATGATGGGTCAGGAATGTGCTAGGGATGTGGCATGCGTTATTTCATTTGTTCCTCACAGAAACCCTGTGGGATAGATGTTTTTATTCCCTGTTTTACAGAGGTGGGTGCTTCCAGAGATTAAGTACCTCGGTCACAGTGATGCAGCTGGAAGAGCTGGGGGCCTCTGGTGATGGCCAAGCTGACTCCAGAGTTTGTGCTCTTGGTTACCACGCTACCATTGCGTAGCTGTGCAGAGTCAGTCTCTTTGTCTGCCTAGTGGTCCCCTGCCACTTAACTTGAGGCTCTGCTGACTGTCCACAGTCTCTGAGCTTTTGGATCCACCCCAGTGAGAGTATCTGACTCAGGAAACCTTTCAGTGCCACAGGAAATAGCACAAGGAATGCAGTAAGAACCATCTCTGCCTCTAAAGGAAGTTTTTCATTCAGCAAAAATATTTGTAATACCTGCTATCTCCTGGGCACTGTTCCATGATTCTAACGAGTCCCAGCCTCATTAGTTGGTAGGTAAGAAGCCTGTTTGAGCTTAGAGAGAAGGCCCTGATGGTAAACAGCACAAAACCTGATGCTTCTTGCCTTAAATTGATTTTCAAAATGCACACAGTGTACACAGACTGAGAACCTTGGCTCCTCCCTGGTGCAGACAGCTGAGGCCATGGCAGGTGGACAGGGCCGGGCTCTGGCCTGAGGCGCACCTGCAGGAATGCAGGTTCTGGACTCTCTTGCCTCTGACAGGCTGAAACACAGTTGCTGGTTTCCTGCTGTTTCTGATACAAGGTGTTAAACCCAAGTCTCCTCCTTGTATCTGACAGGCTGAAATCTCAGCACAGGCACAGTTCCAGGAATGACAGACAAGGCTTATTTTTCAGCATATGTTAGGCTCCACGGTGGTGATGGCTGCCTTGTCATCAGGTTATTAATACTGATTGCTTAACTCCAAAGTGTTGGCTGTTATTATAGCTTCACCTTTGATTTATCTGTCTCAGAATCAAGAGTTAAGGGAATTCCCCTATAATCCTGAAGAAAAGTCTCTACACATTCTGTAGCAGCCCCTCTGAGTGGGGCTCCAGACCATTAAACAGAATTGCCCGCTTTAGACACTTGCTGTTCTACCCTGACTACAGTCTTCAGGGTTTCACTTATCTGCCGTGGGGAAGGTCTCTCCAGCTTTAAGAATAAAGTCCCAGGATGGAAGGCCCCTGGGGTGCAGTTGACATCTCTACAAAGGAATCCAGAAGTGCATTGTGAGTGATCCATGCCCTCAGGACCTTGCAAAACTGTAGATTTCCACCATCCTGCTTTTGATATCCTGCTTCTGGTCTGTTACCGGATAAAGAACAAAAAAATGTAAAACAAAAGAGGGCCAGCAAGCATGTCTTTGAGAGGAACGGGAGAGCAGCCGTCTCAGAAAGCTGCATGCAATTTCAGAGCCCTCAGAGAAATTCTAAGCACGGATTGGGCACTAGCAGCTGCCAAAAGGCAGAAGCAGCAGGCTGTGGGGAGAGTGTATGTTTAAAGTAACTATCTCTCTACACTCATATTAAACTGGCAAAAATTAGGAAGCTAAGTCTTGCCAGGAACTGGGTAAAGCCATGGGTCTAAGGCACTTTGGGTATTGCTGGTGGAAGGGCAGCCTGTGCAGCTATTCTGGAGAGGAAGCAGCACTGTTTTTTGCAGGGAGGGGAGTTGGATGGAGCCTGGGAGAATATCACTGGGAGAGTAGATGAGCAGCGTATGGTGGCTGCACTTTGATATTTATTATGTAGTAGTAAGAAGCAATGGATTATGTGTACCCCTAGTGCCATGGGTGGATCTGAGTGGAAAAAGTAAGCTACAAAATGAAATGTATGAGATTTAAATAAATGTGCAGAGAATAGCAAAACACATTTTACAAGAATGCATTAAAAACAAAAAGATACACATTAAACACATTAGAATGGCTAAAGTAAGGGAGGAGGACGTGTGGAAATGTGTGCGAATAAGAAAGAGAAGAAATATCTTGAAAGAAGAACTGGAGGGTGGGTACTGGTGCTCAGGCATCTCCCAGTGGGAACTCTCGTGGGTGTGCATCTTCATTCCACCTCATGGTGTGCTGGTAACTGTGATTTTTCCGAGGGAAAAATCAATCCCAGTTGATGGTGTTTGCTCATTTCCAAGGTGAAAATCCTCCTTCCATGGCTGGGTTCAAGTTATCCACGTGACTCACTGAAAGCCACTGGGAGCCACTCACATTTTGCTCTCTGGAGTCTGCTCAGTGGAGTTCATGATTCCTTGAGACAGTAAGCTGACTGGTAATTCAGACAGTAACTTTTTGAAAGCCAGAATAGAGGATAAAGCAGGACTTCCATAGAGTCTTTTTATTTGCCTTGTATACAGTGCACACCCTTTAAGAAGGTTCGTAGAATATACACCACCACCCCAAAGGAAGTCTGTTTTTTTTAACTTTCTTGAAAAATGGTAGTTATGTTTCTATCCCCCCAATCATTACTGACCAAATAAACTATGACTTAAGAATTTTCCCCCAAATGTCTACATTTCTCCCGAAAATGCTACAGTAATGAAACTTGTCTAGCCATCTATATAATTTTCCATAAAGATGGTAAATGCTATTTGGCAGACAAATGCAGTTAGCATCATATTTCCCAGAGGAGAGCTATTTCTTTGAAAGGATTAACCATTACTGATAAAAAGGATAGAGGCCTCTACAAAAATAGTCATAACTTGAAATTGTTTAGCCTTAAAAAACTGCAAACATATGCTAGAAGCATTTTCAAACTTTCCTGGGAAAGCCAAACCTATTTTCAATTTTTTATTTTTTTTTAAGTTGAACTATAGTTAATTTACAATATTGTGTTAGTTTCAGGTGTACAAAAAGTAATTCGGACATATATATATGTTTATATATACTTTCTCAGTATATTACTCAGTGTGTGTGTGTATATATATATATATATATATATATATATATATATATATATATATATATAATATGTGTGTGTGTGTATATATATATATGCTTTTTCAGATTTTTTTCCGTTAGAAGTTATTACAAGATATTGAATATAATTCCCTGTGCTATACAGTAGGTCCTTGTTTTTTTATCCATTTTATATATAGTAGTGTGTATCTGTTAATCCTAAACTCCTAATTTATCCCTCCCCCTGCTTCCCCTTTGGTAACCATAAGTTTGTTTTCTGTGTCTGTGAGTCTGTTTTGTAAGTAAGTTTATTTGTATTATTTTAGAAAAATTCCATATATAAAATGATATCATATAATATTTATCTTTATCTGACTTCACTTAGTATGATAATCTCTAGGTCCATCCATGTTGCTACAAATGACATTATCAGATTCTTTTTGTGGCTGAGTAGTAGTCCATTGTATATATACATTTTCTTTATCCAATCATCTATCAATGGACATTTAGGTTGCTTCCACGTGTTGGCTATTGTAAACAGTGCTGCTATGGACATTGAGGCATACATTTTTTTGAATTAGTTTTTATTTTTTCTGGATGTATACCCAGGAGTGGGATTGCTGGATCTTATTTTTAGTTTGTTAGGGAACCTCCATACTGTTTTGCATAGTGTCTACACCAAATTACATTCCCACCAACGTGTAGGAGGGTTCCCTTTTCTCCACATCCTCCCTAGCATTTATTTTGTAGACTTTTTGATGATGGCCATTCTGATCAGTGTGAGGTGATACTTCATTGCAGTTTTGATTTGCATTTCTCTAATAGTGATGTTGAGCATCTTTTCATGTGCCTGTTTGCCATCTGTGTGTCTTCTTTGGAGAAACATCTGTTTAGGTCTTCTGCCCATTTTTTGATTGGGTTGTTTTTTTCATATTCATCTGTATGAGCTGTTTGTATATTTTGGAAATGAAGCCCTTGTCGGCTGCATCATTTGCAAATATTTTCTCCCAGGCCATAGATTTTCTTTTCATTTTGTTTATAGTCTCCTTTGCTGTGCAAAAACTTTCAAGTTTAATTATATCCCATTTATTTTTGCTTTTATTTCTTTTGCCTTGGGAGACTGATCTAAGAAAATATTGCTACAATTTATGTCAGAGAATGTTTTCTCTATGTCCTCTTCTAGTTTTATGGTGTCATGTCTTATATTTAAGTCTTTAATCCATTTTATTTTTGTGTATAGTGTGAGGGAATGTTCTAACTTTATTGATTACATCCAGCTGTCCAGCTTTCCCAACACCACTTGCTGAAGAGACTGTCTTTTCTCCATTGTATATTCTTGCCTCCTTTGTCATAGATTAATTGACCATAGGTGAGTGGGTTTATTTCTGGGCTATTCAGTTCCACTGATCTATATGTCTGTTTTTGTGCCATGCGATTTTGATTAATGTAGCTTTGTAGTACTGTCTGAAGTCTGGAAGGGTTATGCCTCCAGCTTTGTTGCTTTTCCTCAGTATTGCTTTGGCAATTCTGGGTCTTTTGTGACTGACTCCACATAAATTTTAGGATTATTTGTTCTAATTCTAAAAAAATGTCATGGGCAATTTGATGAGGATTGCATTAAATCTATAGATTGCTTTGGGTAGTATAGCCATTTTAACAATATTAACTCTTCTAGTTCAAGAGAATGGGTTTCTTTCCATTCATTGAATTATCTTCAGTTTCCTTTATCAGTGTCATAGTTCTCACCATTTAAGTCTTTGACCTCTTTGGGTAGGTTTATTCCTAGGTTTTTTTTTTTTTTTTTTTTTTTTTTTTTTTGGTAGGGGAGGTAATTAATTTATTCAGTTATTCTTCAAGGAGGTACTGGGGATTGAACCCAGAACCTTAGGTATTTTTTTAATGCAATTTTAAATGGGATTGTTTTTTACTTTCTCTTTCTGATATGTCATTGTTAGTGTGAAGAAATGCAACAGATTTTTGTATGTTAATCTTGTAACCTGCTACTTCGCTGAATTCACTTAGCAGTTTTAATAGTTTTTGTATGCAGTCTTTAGTGTTTTCTATATAGAGTATCATGTCATCTACATATAATGGTAATTTTACCTCTTCCCTTCCTATTTGGATACCTTGTATTTCTTTTTCTTGTCTGATTGCTGTGAGAGCAAGACCTACTGAAAAAATGTTTCTTCCCTTCATCCCAGTAGAGCAAGTGTCTCAGCCTCAACACCACTGACATTTTAGGTCCGATCATTCTTTGTTGTGGGGACTGTCTGTACACTGTGGGACATTTAACAGCATCACTGGTCTCTACCCACTTGATGCCCATCCCACCCCCTCAGTTGTTACAAAAATATCTCCAAATATTGCCAAATGTCCCCAGGGGGGCAAAAATCACACCCAGTTAACAACCACTGCATTAGAAATATCCAAATCTTTTCTTTAATCTTTTCATCACGTTGATCACATTGTCACAGAGGAGGCCTTGCCAGGATGGCATTATTAAGCAGCTGTAGCAATGAATGAGCTGCGAGAGTTCCATAAATCTTTATGAACCACTTTCGCTTCTGCTGTTTCACAAATATGCTCCAAGTCCCTTGCGCTGTGGACAACTATGAGATCAGTTTTTGCCACATGCTATGACCAACATTCTCTACCATCAGACGTCTTCTTAGTTTCATTTTCAAAAACAGAGAAGCCTGGAATAGGTCAAACCCAACCAGTTAAGTTATTACCAGTAGAGCTTCCAAAAGCCTTTCAAGTGGCCCTTCCTGCTTTCTAGCTACTACCAACCCACCTTGCCTCACACATTTTAACTTTCTTCCTCTTTCAAAGACTCAACAAGGTAAGGAAATTAGTATCCTGATCCCTTTCTGACCAGTGAGGAAGCTGAAGCTCAGAGGGGTTAAGGCCAAACTACAACCAAGGTAACCCAACTTGCTAGGGGCAAGACTGAGCCTAAACACCAGGACCCTGACACATCACTAGATCACACTATCCATCACCATCCAAGACTTCCCTGGCTTTCTGTTACTTTCCAAAGAACAGTGAAGAGAAGAGAGGGGAGAGAAGGTGGAGGAAAGGAGGGGGAGAAAGGCACAGAAAGGTGAAGGATGAGAAAAGGCAGTCATTAGTATAATCTCCTAAATTATAACTCATAACTAAGTGAGTTTATGTTGAAATTAATTGTACTAGTTTTACTGATGAAAAAGCCTACTTAACAAGTGGTAAAATAGAAAAATTCCTTCTGTTACACTGCACAGTATTTATTATTTCTTCCTGAGAGCTTATTTAAGCTTTCAAATAAAAATCAATTTTTCAGAGTCTTCTGAAATCTGAGCTGGTAAAAGAATTCCAGACTCAAGGGCCCAAACATCTCACTGCACTGAGCTACAGAAGTTTCCCTTCTCTGTCAGTTAACCTGAATTCTTGAGAATTCCTGGAGGACAAATCAAAGGACGCAGACACAGCCAGTCTTTTTGACATGACTCAATCTAGTAAGCCTCCTATCTGAGCGGACCCTGCCAGTGCCAGCAAACAGCTGCAGGGAATCTGCAACTTATTTATGCAGGTACCCTGCTACCCTTTTCTTAGATGACGTGTATTAAAGGTGTGTTTCCTCTGTTACACTCTATTTTTTCAGTCCTTTGTAAAACACTTTTTTTCAGTCCTTTGTAAAGAATTAGAACAATTGATCTCTGATTCTTCTCTTTGTTGATAAAAATCTGTGTATTTTCTACTTTCACCTGAAAAGTAGACCCTCAGCTTAAACCGAGGAGGGTCAATCACATTCTTCCTGTAAAGGGTTGGTATAAATATTTGAGGCTCCTTGGGCCACATGAGGTCTCTGTCATATATCCCTTTCCCTTTTTTTTTAAACAACCTTTTAAAAATGTAAAAACCATTTTTGTCTGCCATACAAAAGGCCTCCGGCTGCCTTAGTCTATCAACCGCATGCCCAAAACAATTAATTTTAAAATTAACTAGCCCATTTGGAATTAGTTGGAACAACTTTACTATCCTGACCCCTGGAGACAAACTGAAGGGAACTAAGGCCAACATGCTGGTAACTCAGAAAGGCCAGTGGAGAAAGGGGTCTCCCAGTGCTTCTCCCCTAAGATGAAGACCTTGACTTAGCCTGGTTTTGCCTTCAGAAGCCTGAACCCAAGGAAGCTGGCCAACAAGGATAGGATTGAAAAAGAATCAACTAACAACAAGGCCAGTTTATCTCACACTGCCTCCTGAGGAAGTTAACGTGGGAAACAGCAGGCTGGTCACGAAAACCCTCTCTGGGCTTAGTTCATTCAGCACATATCTCACTTGTGCTCAGGTCAAAACGCGCATAAATGAAGCCCCAGAGGGAAATCCAGGCCACAGAAGTGTCTCCAAGATACGGAACTCAACTTCCACAAAATGGCTCGGCAGAGGCCACAAATGATAGGAGAATTTTATTTTAATAAAAATGCCCTTAACCTGGCCCTGTCCCACGCTACTAGAAAGCAGCTTTATCGCTAAAAAGCAATCCATTTATTTGAGCATACTTTTTTTAGGCAATTTTAACGTTTTCCACCGTCTTAACACCACTCTGTATTTCTCACTGCCAGTCTTCTCTTCAAACACTTTTTTCAGGAGAATCCGCATCACTGTCTCTGTTTCTGCTTCTTTATCCTCCCCAATTAGAAGATCCAATGTATCTCCAACTTTCACCTGAAAATTAAAAGAAAACTGAGCCATCATTACATTTTGGGAAACGCAGGCCAATACAAACATCCCCGCTTTGAGTTTTCACTAGGTGGCCATCACCCCGGGGGCAGGTGGCTCCTCCATTAACAGTCATGTATCCCTAGTGACTCTGAGAGGTAAAAGGCTCCCCTCTCTCAGAAGGCCCCTCAGACCCATGTGACTCCATATGGACCAGTGCCCCTCGTTCAGACTGAGACAACCGGGTGCTTGTGGATGGTCCCTGTGTTGGAGGGCTCCCATACTCACCTCTACTTCATGATTTAAGGCAACGCCTGAATGGAAGCATTTATTTTGGTAACAACCATACAAGACAAAGGAAGGAGGGCACAGTCTTAGAGAGTGTGTGCAAAGTAATTGCTACATGCACCAAGATGACAATTTTCAGTGTAACATTTTCGTTGATTTCAACCTGAATGAGTTACGTAATTGGGGACTGGGCATAATTTGCCGGAAATTACTAACAGTGGAACAGCAGTCAGCTGTATCTTTTAAAGAAATGGAAGTAATTTCCTACACTGGCTGGCCCCATCATCAGGAAGAGCCAGGACTCAACGTACAAGGATGGAATGGCACAGAAAAGAGGGTCGAGATGGATGCTAACTCGATGGGCTGAGGGCAAACCCATTCTTGCCCAGGTGGGAGGTTTGGGTTGAATGAGTGCAGGGCATGCTCTGGGGCGGTCATGTCAGTGCTGCCCGGGAGCTGCCCATGACAGACACCTAGCCCTGGCAACTCAGGATGCCAGGGGAACTGCCCAGCAACTCAGGAAGTGGCTAAACTGACTCAGATGCCATATACTTCTTTTGTGAGAACACCAGCCAGGATGCCAGAGACCGTCTCAGACCACTTACCACGGCTTCCAAGCTGGGGGTGGGGGGGAGGCTGCAGGGGCAGAGACGGGACATGAGGACATGGATGGATGGACCCCCATGTGTGCCCGTTTAAAAGCCTACTAGAAGGCTTCTGTTTAAGGAGCATGGTGTAAATGCTTAAATTCACCTTATTTTCCAATGAATGCTCTCTGAGGCAGTCACAACGTCATACTATTGGAACATCTATACCTCACTAGGGCAAGCCACCCACTCAGCAGGTGCAGTACTCAGTCTACAACGTGGGAACGCACACCTGCTCACTACAACGCCACACTGGTCAGTCCGGGCAGCCGGATGTAAAACTCACACAGGGGCTGATTTTACACCGTTAACTTTCTCCCCTCTGGGCTGAGCAGACAGGGTCACACCACCACCAGGCATGAAGACTGCTTCTCCTCTTGGGTTTGAAAGATAGGCTGAACCGGGCATCATCCAGGCTGGGGGCAGGGGGTGAGGGTGGGCAAGGTCTGTCCTCCTATATTTCTGCTGGGTTCAGTTAAAAAAAACAAAAGACCATTTGGCCTTATGTAGACATTTAAAATCAATGTCCAGAAATACGACACTTGGGAACTCTGCTTTATCTTTTTTGGCATAACTCTGTCATTAAAATTCACTTTTTAATAAGTAATATATGCACATGAAACAAAATGTAAAAGTACAAAAGGATACACTGAGAAAAGGCAACCCCTATGTATCCTTTCATATATATACCACACGTGATGTCTGCCCCTTCCGAGAAGTGTGGACAGTTTGGGTGGTTACTTCTAGGGCAGAGAATAGGACAGGAATGTTTCTCCTTTACCCAGCCAATCCCAGGGAGAGGTGAGCTTAGGAAGGCTTCACCCCCCACACTTGGGATCCACACAGCCTCTATTTAAGTCAACAGTTACCCAGCCCCTACTGCACTCTGGGCCCCACCTGGTTTGCAGCTCACAGGAAAGATCTGCTCAGCTGTAGGCAGCCAGGGTTGGAGTTGCAGCATCAGACAAGAGCTGGACCCTCAAGACCAGAAGCCACACACAGGTCCACGGAGCAGGCCACAGAAGGGGAGGTGTCCTTTAGTCCCTGCAAGGCCCTGTCCTTTCTACTGTGGGAGATGGCACAGTAGACACAAAGTGAAACTGGCTGGGATTAGGGACTGTTCCAAACATCTACATTTCCAATCTCCCCTTAGCTGCAGTTACTATGGCTACCAGGCCTCCTAGTAACAAGGCAGCCGAGTGTTAATACTGGCCCCTTACTTTGCTGACCCTCAGGAGAAATCTGGAAGGCAGCCAAGACAACAGAACACCCAAGGCAGAATGAAGAAGCAGCAATTAGGCTGTAGTTAACAATCTCAAAGCAGAGGGAGAAAAATAGACTTGTGGTGTCTGTAAATGAGGCCCTGGCACAGAGGCATCTTGCACCAAGAACAGGTCTTGTCTTTGGAATGCTGCAGCTGGCGAGGAGGGGGGCTGGGCTACAAGCAGGAAACAGCAATTAAGGGACAAGAAGGACCTGATCTCCAGATGCACGTCTCACCGAGCAAGGACTGACAACTGCAGCCTGAATCCAGCAGGTCAGTTGCCATCAGAGGGATGTGGGCTTGTGATTTGGTAGCCAAGCCAAAACAAGTCCTGGGGAGTACCCCCTAGTTTCCCCTTAGCTGCAAGAAACATCCTGAGCCCAGGGAACAAGGACTCTGAAGACAGCCTCAGTGCTCACCCAGGTCCATGGCCGGTGGCTCACACCCTCCCCCATCCCAGGGCAACAGGATGAAGCTCAGGTCCTCCAACCTCAGGGGTGTTTTGAAATATAAGAGAAGCTATAATAAAAACAATCTTCAAAAGTGTCTACTATAACCCAATTAAAAAAAATAGCTATTATAAAAAAAAGTGTCTAACTTCCCTAGAACCCATGTTCTCTGGACACTAAGACATTATGTCTGCCAGTGTCTCATAGGTCTGTGTCTTTTTGAAGGGTCTCTATCATATACTTTTTAAAATTTATTAACTTTTACTATCGTTATTGTTTTTTCCAATAACTCATAAAAAATTCAGAAAATAAAATGCATGAAGAAAATACAACCCACAATGCCCCACTCAATGATAAATATTAGTATTATTAATATTTTAATTCTAGACGTATAAGATTTATTTTTATAAAAACATATATTTTTAAAATATATATATGATTTATTGTAACATAACCAAATACTAGAAATACATTTTCTTATAACACTTATGAGTGACTTCTTTCACTTAATAGTGTTGATACAGAGCTATGAGGAAATATGGAACCTTCTTTTTGGTAGCTGCCCTGCACACAGAGCAGTGTATCCAGCAGGTACTGCTGAGCAGGACAGCATTACACATCTGCTCAGGTAACAGCTGGCCAAAGAAACCTCTACGTGGATCAAATGTTTCTTTTTAGCCTGACTTATTATGATTTCATAGGGGCTAACATCAATGACTTATTAGTTTAATTACTAGATTTTTGCCAGTTCTGATAGTGGCTTATCTTAAAATTTTAAAGAAAAAGGGGAAGATTTGTCTCAGTCATTACGGCTGCAAAGAGCAAGTGGTCTGTTGGACTGAAGCTGGCTGGTGATGCTCACTATGTGACCAGGCCTGAGGCAGACCTTAGCAGGGGAAGGCAGACCTACTCGAGGAGCCACTGACACCCCAAGGAAGGAGCCTGAGGGGAAACTGGGGGAGGCATTAACTGAGTACTGGCAGAGCAACAGACACAAACATCTGGCTGTCATAATATCTCACCGTTCTGCTTTTCTTCCATAATTTTTCCCCATTCAGCCTGAGTTCACCTTTGTAGAATGCATCTTCCACTTTGCTTAAAAAAAAAAAAGTCAAAGTGCTTTAAAATAGAAATATATTCAAAGCAATTATACAGGTTTGAGAAAAATGCCTGCTGTTAATGCCTACTCCGACAGGGACCAACATCCCTGCATAATCTCCATTCTGGGTGCGAAGAAAGTGAAAGCCAACTGCTCCCTTATGTATCTGAACAGGGAAACCAAAGGGCATTTCCCAATGGATGCAGGCCCATGGCAGAGATCTGCTGGTGCTGGGAGCCAGGTAACCCAGCACTCTGCTGGGGCTTCCAAGTGGGTTAGCTCGTGTGTTAACTGGCCAGCCAGTGTTCTGCACCTGACTCCCTCCCCAACAACCGCCTTCGAGGTGGTAGCTCTCGTGATACACGACGGCCAGAATGTGTGGGCACTCCCTTCCCTGCACGTGTTCTGAGAGAAAACCCAGGCACCACAAGTATGGTGAGGTTATTAAGAAATCCTCTGCTAATCTGCACTGAGGCTGGGGAAATTCCAATCCAGCAGCAGCTGATCTTCCTAAATTTAATCAGTGGGAAACAAGATCGGGGAGGATGCGGACAAAAATCAGCGCTCGTTCCTCTTAATGCTCTGATTCCAGGTAACTGACATCTGGGGTTCTGCTTATGAACAATGTCAGTTACTACTCTGAGAGATGGAGAGGCCCCTTATGAGCTTGCCAGATTGTAGAGAAAATGCAAGTCCTGATCAGGGTGCCTGTGGGGTCAGGGTCATCTTTATGAGTCCTTAAGCTTCATGGGTTAAAAAATTAAATGATGCCATTATATTAGGACATAAAGGTACAAATTACACAAGGGAATCTTTCTTAATTTATTATTCATACCACAATTCTTACCTTGCATGCAGTATGCACGCAATGACTGCTAAAGAAATGAACAAACAATGGGGAATCACTATTCTTATATAATTAGTCTAGAAGAGAAAGAATGAGAATATTAAAGATATCTTGAAAGTTACACTTAGTATCTCTATGCACTATATATGAACGCACATGGTATTTTTTTCATCATCATGGCTAACATATATTGAGTACCTACTATGTGCCAGGCACTGTTATAAATGCCTTAGATAGATAAGAGAGATAACTTATTCAATCCTACCCACCACTTCTAAAGCAGGTTCTGTTACCCCCATTTTACAGATGAGGAAACTGCAGAGATTTTAAGTAAGCTGTCCAAGGTCATACACAGAACCAGGATGGAAACCCCAGTAGTCTGGCTACAGAGCCTGCGTTCTTAACCACCACGTGATACTGCTTCCGTTGATTCCAAGAGGTACCTTCTCACGCTGCAGCATTTGTGAAACCCATGTGCATTCTAAGCTTGGTATGTACATCTAACATGGTGATTCCTTTTTTCCTCAAGAAGCTGTTATTACATCAATGGTTCATTTTACAGTTGATTATGTCTTAGAATCAAGGAAATACAGCACGTGGGATTTGCAGGCAGTCACCTGACTTCTTTGGAAATTAGTTTTCTCGCCTATAGAACAAAATAATTGAAACAGGTTACCTATAACGTCCTTTCACACCTATGGTTACTCTTAAGGTAACATGAGCCATGGGACTGTAACACTGCTTTAAAATAACCAATAAGACACGAAAGTGACTTTGTAATAAAACCACACACTTACTTTCTTCCAATATCCAGACCCGTCTTCAGGATAACATCATACCGGAAAGACTGCACTACTTTGTCCAGGTCTTTATAGTCTTTGACCACACTGGGGTCATCCTCGGTCTCGTCTTCCTGTTCACTCATCTCACTACGATCTCTCTCGTCTTCAGATTCCTCTTCATCTTCAACTTTTTGCAGAGTCTTTTTAGTGGACTTTTTAGAACTTACATTACTTTTGAGTCTTATGGAAAATGGTAAAATATATTCTGGAGATACTAAAAGCCTTGGGAGTCTCAGTGAGAAAATGTTATGGAAAAGTATTTTATAATTTGATGCATTTAACTTGGTACTAGAAAAATATAAGTATCGATTCCAGGAAGCACAGGGTTTGTGTGACGGTGTCCCTTGCAGCACTCGGCAGAGTCCAATCCAGGCATCTGGCTTTCTAAAAACACAGGTGGGCAATCTGACACTGGTCATAGCCATGGCACATATAACCTAGGACAGACAATAACTTAGTTTTATTTCACCAGTGCAGCATGCTGGCATTTTTACAACATGAACCATATACACCATGAACACTACATCTAGTCCTGTACTTACGCTCCCCCTACAAAAGGCCATATTGGTCTGCACGTACCAGGTGAGTCTTCTAGCTGTAATTAACATGCTTACATCATAGGGTGGTCATGAAGTTCAAACTAGACACTCATATGTGTGAAAACACTGGTTCTACTCTTCTTCACCCCCCCCCACCTCCCAATTAGCTTGGGTACTGACTGCTACTGAAAAATATTAACAATAGTTCTCAATGATATATTTTAAAAAAGAAAATCTCATGGCAAGAAAGACTATTTACTGACATACGTTACATCCTTACAATATTGACTTTGCTGGGGACACCAGATCATGACTTTATAAAACCCAGAGTGAATCTCTAAACTTTATTTCAACCTCCAACCCCAACAAACCAGAGCTAGGAATGTGCAAATTGGATCCACAAACTAGGTAACTATTTCCTGAGGCACTGAGGTGCTGACATGCCACAGAGCAACCAATTCCTGTATGATCACAAAGGCAGCAGAAACCTTCTTACTACGATGGTGATAGACCTCCCCCAGTACCTCAAGATGGTTTTGGAGACCATGATTTAGTAATGTAAGAAGGGTTGCCATATGGTCAAAATCCTCATACTTCAAGGCTGCGGCAAGCTTTCCCTTGTGCCAAGGCTATACGTTCAGACTGATTTCTTTAATAATGATTAGCGTGATTTTTCCTCCGTACTTTCCATTCATCATAAAGCTGACAACAGTAATTACCTGTAAGCCTACTCAAAAGCACATAGCTAGCTACTTCCAATTATATTTGTTAACATTTTGGGCCTTATTTCTGTTGGCGTGAATGAGGCAGACAACATAAGCTCTACTCTGTATCTCATTGCTCTTGGGACCCCAATCTGATTCTTAAATGAGAAATAAAGCAGGCTCAGTAGGGCTGTGTTTCAACATAACCATAATTTGAAATAATTTTTAAACGCTATAAAATTCATAGAGTAAAATACTGACTAGAAATTACTTGGAGCACCTTAAAGAGAAACAGTGAAAGAAATTACTTTTATACATATTTTATCTAATTTAATAGTGAATGAATAACAAGCTTTCATAGAAAGAACTTTAAATTTTATACATGCGGGATAAAGGAATAAAGTAGTATATTTCATTACTTCCCAGACTTTGTATTTCATGAACCACTACAATCAAAATTTTTTTTAAAAGTTACCTAATGAAGGACTACTTTTTGCTTTGCCATGTAAAGATTTGTTTATCCTTTATTCTGCCAAGTAAGGATTTTTTAGTAGTAATTACCACTATTATTACCATAATTTTTGAGGAAATTTCAATTATTATATATGAAAGCTATTTTTATAGTAGAAAATCTGAAAAAAAAAGCAAAGAAAATGCAAACCACTCATAAATCTACTCTGTAATAACCACTGTTAACATGATGACATATATCCTTCACAGAGTAAAATTTTCAGAAAAATAATCTACTCACAAGCAGAGCCTTTCACACCTTCCCACCCAGAACATACAGGAACGTGGTCAGAGCTCTCTATCATCAGTCTTAGGAATTCTGTTGGGCCAACAGTCTAGACTCAATAGAATTTATCCAAGTGATGTCTAACTTATGGGCCAAGACACCCCTGGCTGAAATCACTACCTGCTATTGGGCCTAGACCAGACTGGTTTATAAGATGCTCATGTAATAGAGAAGATGAAGACTGGCATTAATAATGATGATTTGCCTATCTTTAGGTTAGCATTTTTCTAACTATGAGTCATGAGCCATTATTAAAATTTTTACTTATAACTCAGCGGTACATGTACAAGGTCCTGGGTTCAATCCCCTTGCCTGCTGTTAAAATAAATAAATACGTAAATAAATAAACCTAATTATCACCCCCCCAAAAAAAACCAAAAATTTTTTTTTTACTTTTTAAGAAGCAGAAATTGAAGAGAATAGAAAATATTACAGTGCATCACTTATAGTAAGAGTAACTACTGCCTCATGAGACTTTGGTTATAGTTACATACATACATATATACATACACACACACTCTGTCATCATGAAAATATATTTACTGTGGATATCAATTTAAAAAAAAAAGTCTGAAAACACTGATCTAAGTGACTTCAGCAAAGTGTTTTTTGCTATCAGGTATAATGCCAAAAGCCCCACGTATGCCTTGGAGCTCAGGATTTGGCTGCATAGTCTACCCCAGCTAATAACACTCAAAATGCCGTATGTGTCTGCAGAGATGAAAAGGGCAGCCTCTCAAGGCTATGTGCAGGTCCCTCATTTTACAGATGAGTACAAATGAGACTTGCAGCAATTTAACAATCTGCTAAGTAGTACAGCTAGTAAATGACACAGCCAGGGAATTCCAAGGCCGAGTCTTCTTAATGCTTACTGTTGTTGACTATGGATCAGGCATTGTTCTACATAGTAACTTATTTATTCCTTCCAACAAGCCCATCTCAGTTACAGGGTCACACAGGTACCAAACATTCTAATCCAGGCTCCCTGGCTCCTCGATCAAGGCCACTACACTTTCTGCAACACCAGGACATTTATTTTTCATGTTCTCTTGAACAAAAGGTAACCTTACCGACTGCAATAAGGATAGAGAGAATGGACAGTTTCCGTAGTAGAGGAGTGGGAGGAAGGGTTGCCCCATATGGAGGAAATTCTAAAAGCAGACATCCTGGAGGAAGGCAGCCCTGTCTCTGTCAGTCCTGGCCTCCCACATGCCTCCCCCAACCGCATCTTGCCTTTACACCACACTGCTGTCCCGTTTTCTCCGCGAATATCACAGTGATATTCATCTACACTAGGAAACTTTTACTAGCACCAAGTAACTGTTTCATATCACATTCACATGTAATTACAATAAATGTAACCAAAATGTCAAGCCAAGCATTACCTTCGAATTTGTTGGCTAATAACTCCCTCTCTGTGCAATCTGCTTCATTCTCCAGCAGGCAAACACTGAGAAATGCTGGAGGTTTAGAACATAAAATTGAAAAAAACATATTAACCTAATTTTTGCTGGAGATCATGACCATTAGCAGATGTTAACAGTGGACACTCAGGGCCACAGGGGTGGAGTCTGAGAACCCAGGCTCTGTCTCAGCCTTGAACCTGGTCAGAGGAGTGGGAGGGCTTAGGAAAGAGGCCTAACTGGGCCCAGCGCCTCTTCAACCAGAGCAGCAGTGCTGCTGAAAACTGGGGTTCCTTACATTTAATTTGAAAAAAGGATTCTACCCTTTAAAAACAAAAAGCTTCTGTCCTTTTCGTATGGCTTCCCCCTCTTCCAGGCTCCGCACAAGACCCACCCTCCCCTGCCCACACCAACATGCCCATTTCCAAACTCATGCTGCACCAATGCTGTGTAGCTTTTGTACTATTCTGATCTCTCAAACTCTAAGGGTAGTGACAGGGCAGGAACCGTGCTCCACTCCTCCCTCCCATCCCCAGTCTGCTCACCACAAACAAAAACCAGTGAACATTTGCAGATTTATTTTCCAGAAGTGAAATGGGCATTCTACCCATTCCTGCATCCATGCCCTCACTCACCTGCCCGCATATGCCAAGTGGCCAGCTAAGCCTAGGATGAAACAGTTTTTGTCCTCAAGGAACCACCATTTAAGTGGAATGTGGGCAAGTAACCCCGGCTGGCAGGGAACACAAGTGAAAGCTGAGGTCCAGAGGAGGCCGGGCCCTGCACAGGCTGAAGCCCAGAACAGGGATGCCTGAGTTCTGATAGCAAAAGTGGCCTGAAACAGGTTTGGGGAAACATCAAGTCATAAGAGTAGTTCTTCACTTTCTAATGGCCCGTTTCCATTGGCGTGCTGTTATTTCTTATTCTAAAACCAACCAACCAACAAACCTTCTCTTAACCCCACCACCCCAGCTACCTTTTTTCTTGCTTCTCTTTACAACAGAATTCCTCAAAAGGGTTGTCTGTACTCTCCTCAATGCCTCTCATTTTCCAAATCCAAAAAGGTCATCTGTTGCTCCTCATCTTACTTGACTTCTCAGCAGCACAGGAAACCACTCATGATTCCCCTCTTGTTCACCTGGCTTCCAAAACAGCTCATTTGGTCTTCCTACCTCACCCACTGCTGCTTCTCAGGCTTCCTTTGCTGCTTCCTTCTCTTCTCACCAACACTTAATGTTACAGGCCCCAGAGTTTAGTCTCTGGTCCTCTTCGCCTTTACATCCAGCTCAACTCCATCAGTCAGACAGTTCTGACAAAAGCGTATCAAGATGCTGGACATTTCCATGGCTTTTAGTACAGCGGCCTGTGACTGCTATCCTTGGAAAGGTCTGCTCGCCAGGTTGGTCCTTGGCTGGTGTCTGGGAACTTGGATTTCAGGAGGGTTCTCGCCATCCCAGAACCAACAGGAGTGGCTCACTGTGCCTAAACTGTTTGCACAATTTGATTTATGCTGAATATCTCTTTCCTTTAGGAATCTGGAATTTTGGTACAGGCTAGGTACAGGGTGCCTATAAAGCCCAATAAATACACTGGACACTGAGTCTCTAAAGAGCTTTCCTGATAGACATTTCACAAATGTTGTCACAATTTCTTGCTGGAGGAATTAAGCATGTCCTGTGTGCTCCACTGGGAGAGGGCCCTTGGAAGACTGCACCCAGGTCCCTCCAGACTTTGTCACTTGCATTTTCTCCCTGGCATGGTGTGCTTCGTAGTCTTTTGCTGTAATAAATCATAGCTGTGACCCACAGCTGAGTCCTGGTGAGTCTTCCTAGTGAAATCAATAAACCTAGGGGTGGTCTTGGGACACCATATCCAACTGCCTATTTGACATCACCATTTGGGTGCCTAACAGTCACCTCAAACTTAATTGGCCCCAAAACAAACTTCTGATATATCCCCAACCCCAAATGTACTCTACCCATGGCCTTCCCCATCTCCTGTAATGGTAATTCCACCCTTCTAGCTCCTGAGAACAAAAGCTTCCAGTCATTCTCTACTCTTCTCTTTCCCTCCTACCCAGATCCAGGTTACCTTATCTCCAAAATATGGTCAGTATCCCCTCCCTTCTCACTGTTCCCACTGGTACCACAGCTTCAGGCCTCCATCTGTATCACCAGGGTTACTACAAAGGCTCCGATCCAGTGTTGTTCTCCACAGAGCAGTCAGAGCAATTCTTTTAAAAAGTAATTTACATCACATCACTCCTTTTCTCGAAACTCTCCAAAAGCACTGAGAAAAGCAAAATCCCTACCTTAGCCTCCGGCCCTATGTGATCTGGCCCCTCTGCTTCCTCTCTGGACCTCATCTCCTGCCTTTCCCAACCTGGCTCGCTCAGCTCCTTCATGATGACCCTCATACACAACAGGCACACTTCGGGATGGACGCCTTTGTTCCAGGTGCGCCTAGAACACTCTTAGCCCAGATATCTGCAAGGATAACTCACCCTCACCTCAATGAGGTCTACTCATTCCAACTCTACTGAATAGGCATCTTACCCTTCCAATCTCCCCTCACTCTGCTCTACCTTCTTCCGCCACAGCACTTATTACCTGCTATCATATATAATTTACTGGAGGGTTTTGTTTTGTTTTGTTTTTTGATGTCTTGCCTTCTAGAATATTAACTGTTCACCTGTGCTTTTTCCCTCTGTTCAATCCCAAGTGCCCAGAATAGTGCCTGGCACGTGGTAAGTGCTTAATTAAATACTGTGAAATGAAAGTAGATCAGAAAAGTGCATTAGAATGAAGAACAAAGATGGGGCTGGACTAATGGGTAAGAGCCTAGATCTCAAAGGGCCCTCCATACCAGAGTTTGGACTTGACCCAGAGAACATGACAGCTATAGTCATGTTCTTAAGTAGGGAAGTGACCTGACAGGAGTGCATTTTAAAAGACTTCTTTGGCAACAGTGTGAACATTGAGTAAGGGGATGATCATGGCAGGAAGCCTGAAGGAAGTTTTGGGTTAGAGCTTCAGGAGAGAGATAAAAACTGTGAGCTAACCAAAGGCTGTAAAAAAAAAAAAAAAAAAAAAAAGCAAAGACTGGAATGCAGAGGCAACGCTGTCCTTGACCTGCGGGACATTTGGAATCGTCCCACATTCCTGAGCCTGTTTACTACTCCATATGGAGAACCTGATCTAATTGCTTTTAGGTCAATTACAACTAAAAATTCTCCCTTCTCCTGGAGACCGAGTAAGCTGACGAACTGCTCCCTCCCTACCCCCGCAGGCTGCGAACTTTCCCGGGTGCTCAAGGTCAAGGGAAACTGGACACCAGGGTCCTCGAGCTCCCGGTCAGCATCTGGAGCCAGCAAGTGAACGGGGTCCGGGGGCAGACGGCTCCGGCCCTCCAGGTTCCCCCGGCCCCTCCAGCCCCCGGGGCCACGGGGCGTACCGAGCTGGCCGAGCCGGGGAAGGACACGAGAGACTCACGCGGAGAATCTGCAGGAACGCAGGCAGGGGAGAGGAGCTCTCCGCGCGGGTATTTCACACGTGCGCGCGATGAGGCAACAGAAGGGGGCGCGGGTCAGGGGCACGGCACGTCAGGGAAGCAGTTACCTGTACGTCAGCGCCGCTCCTCCCTCTTCCCCACCCCCACCCCCGGCCGCGCCGACTGCCGGACTCCAGAGGCCCGCCCTGCCCTTGCCCCGCCCCTTCCGTCGGCGCCGGCGCGGTGAGAGCAGGCTGGGCAGGGCGCACGCACGCGGCTGCGGCAGCGCGGCAGCGCGGCGACCCCTGCTGGAAGCCGTGCCTCGGAGGACTACTTGGGGAGAGCTGCCTGGAGGACAAGCCCAGCTCTGACTTGAGCCAGAAGTTAGCGCCCTGTGATTCCACAAGGTTGAAGAGAGCTTTCTTTTTCTTTTTAATTGCTTAAGTAATTTAATTTTTATTGACCTATATTTGATGCATAGTACTATGTATAAATTACAGGTGTACAATATAGTAATTCACATTTTTTTTTAATGCTAAACTACCTTTCTACTCATTTAGTCAGTATTTATTGAGTACTATTGTAGGTGCTGGAATGGTAAAATATTAAAAACCCTGCTTACTAGAGCTTATAGTCTATTGAGGGAGAAGTTAATAAACATATAAGCAAACGTATGTGAGATGTTCATAAGCATAATGAAGGAAAATAAAACAGGATAAAGAGAGAGATGGAGCGATGTGTGTATGTATGCGCATGTGTAAAGTATTTTGGGTGAGTTGATCCAGGAAGGACTCTCTTTGATGAGGTAATATTCGAACCGAGATCTGAATGAAGTGACTTTAAGCCATGAGGGTATCTGGTAGTGTCAGAGCATACCAGGCAGAGTCAGTACTGTGGTCTCCAGTCTATCACTGTCATCCTATGGCCAGTCAAGCCAAACTCTTCTCTGTAGAAGTAAAGTAAGGCACGTACTATCGTACTTCCAAGTGTTTGCGCATGTTATTCCGTCTACCTGGAATTCACAATTTTTAAAGGTTATACTCCATTTTTAGTTACTATAAAAATATTTCCTTTATTTCCCACCTTGTACAATATATATTTTTGGCTTATTTTATATCTAATAGTTTGTCTCTTAAGTCCCTCCCCCTACCCTCTCCCCACTGGTAGCCAATAATTTGTTCTTTATATCTGTGGGTCTATTTCTTTTTTGTTATATTCACTAGTTTGTTGTATTTTTTTAGATTCCACATATAAGTGATATCATTCGGAATTTGTCCTTCTCTGTCTGACCTATTTCACTTAGTATAATGCCCTCTCAGTCCATCCATGTTGTAAATGGCAAAATTTCATTCTTTTTGTGTGTGTGTGTGGCTGAGTAGTTGTATATATGTATCACATCTTGTTTATCCTGGTGATGGACACAGGTTGCATCCATATCTTGCCAATTGTAAATAATGCAGCTGTAAACATTTGGGGGTGCATGTTATCTTTTTGAATTAGTGTTTTTGTTTTTTTCAGATATATACCCAGGAGTGGAATTAGTGGGTCATATGGTAGTTTTATTTGTAGTTTTTTGAGAAATCTGCATACTGTTTTTTACCGTGGCTGCACCAATTTTCATTCCCACCAACAGTGTACGAGGGTTCCTTTTTCTTCACATCCTCACCAACATTTGTTATTTGTGTTCTTTTTAATGATAGCCACTGTGACAGATGTGAGGTGATATCTCATTGTGATTTTGATTTGCATTTCCCTGATGATTAGTGATGTTGAGTATCTTTTCATGTACCTGTTGGCCATCTGAATCTCTTTGGAAAAATTTCTATTCAGGTCTTCTGCCCATTTTTTAATCAGGTTGTTTGTATTTTTGATGTTGAGTTGTATGAGCTGTTTTATATGTTGGATATTAACCCCTTATGGGTCGTGTAATTTGCAAATATTTTCTGCCATTCACTAGGTTGCCTGTTCATTTTGTCAGTGGTTTCCTTTGCTGTTCAAAAACTTTTCCATTTAATTAGGTCCCATTTGTTTATTTTCGTTTTTATTTCCTTTGTTTTAGGAGATGGAGCCAAAAAAATATCGCTGCAATTTTGTCGAGAGTGTTCTGCTTATTTTTTTTTTAGTTTTATGATATCCAGTCTATTTAAGTCTTTAATCTATTTTGAGTTTATTTTTGTATATGGTGTTAGAGAATGTTCTAATTTAATTCTGTTACATGTAGCTGTCAAGTTTTCCCAGCACCACTGATTGAAGAGACTGTCTTTTGTCCATTATACATTCTTGCCTCCTATGTCATTGATTAATTGATCGTAAGAGCATGGGTTTATTTCTGGGAAGAGAGCTTATTTTAATGCAATGGGCCTTGGGTTTTTCTGGGATCACCAACCCCTTTGAACATCTTTGAGAGTTGTGGATGTTGTCACCAGAAAAATGCACACACCAGAGTTTACTGACAATAAGGGAAGTTCAGAACATCCTTTCAAGAATAAAGCAATTAATAGGGGTGGGTATAGCTCAATGGTAGAGCACATGCTTAGCATGCATGAGTTTCTGGTTTCAATTCCTGGTACCTCCATTAAAAAAATTTTGTATATATATATATATATATACACACACACACATAAAGTTTTGAAAAAAGAGAATAAAGCAATTAAAAAGATCAACTGAGTCCAGCTTACTGGTCAGGCCATGGGTGATTAGATGGCAAAACAAGCAAACAAACAAAACTCAACTCTGGGATTTGCAGATATTGACTACTATATATAAAATAGATAAACAGCACATTTCTACTGTATAGCACAGGGAACTATATTCAATATCTTGTAGTAAACTATAATGAAAAGGAATATATGTATGTATATGTATGACTGAAATATTATGCTGTACACCAGAAATTGGCACAACATTGTAAACCGACTATACTACAAGAAAGAAAGGAAAAAAAAAAACCCCAACTCTGAAAATACTGCCCTTTTGTGACATGAAAAGATGAACCAGAAATTAAAGGAAGAATTTCTAAGGGACCGTCTGTTTCAAGAAGTTTCATACATGTTCTCATTAATACTCGTGGGGATACATGCTCTGTTAAATTAAATTTTTTTGTTTTCAGAGCATCCTCCCTTCCTTTTCCCGTCCTGTTCACCAGCTCTGCATCGCACACACTTTCACTTCACTGCTTCATAAAGAGGCTGCTTCATTGCATTTGTGCAGTAGGCAAAGGCAGTTACACATTGTCTCAGGCGATGAAGTGATAGAGCTTCATATATCAATTCAGTTTATGCTGTTGACATTTTACACAGGCGATATGCACTTGCATTTACCAGTTTAACTCATTTGTAAAAGACTACAGATATATTGTTAAATCTGCCAGTAATAGGAGTTAATTAGTATTATTAGAAACTGACAAAATTGCTATATGATTATGCGTGATTATGGAATGAGGTAAAAGAATACAGTGATATTGGATTACATATAACCAACTTAGTCACTGGCCTTTAAAAAAATTTCATTAGATGAACCAAGTTGATTTTTAACTTAAGAATGTTAATTAATATTAAAAAACTACTGTGAGATTAACAAGTAGTATGTATGTATACACATATTTGTGATTTTTAATTTTTTTCCACAGAAACCTGCCCCTGCTATAGTGCATTGTGGGGATTGTAGTTTTCACTGGTTTAGACCACCTAGTGGACTAAGTTTTCGTTTGGTCACAGGGCTGCACTAGGTCAGACCAAAAGGCATTGAGAGTCGAGCTAGGAGTTAAGCCTGCAAGTCTGAGCTCCATCTTTTAATTTAGCTCAAGTACTTACTCTTACATAAAGGGATGAGTAACTCAAAGCACTTTGGGTGGGGACTTATAGGCGAGTTTTAAGTTATTTTTTAATGCAGCGGAGCAGCCACATTTTTCATACTCTGAACATTGTTACGGGCTTTATTTTCTTTTATTTTCTCTTACAATTTACTACTTATTTATTAATTTGCTTAAGTGGAAAAAAAACTACCTGGAGAAGAAAGTTCTTTCCACTGCTTCACCTTACTTATCCCAAACCTCAAGGTTAGTTAGTAGCCGAAGAAAGATATTTTAAGAGCAAAAACTACTTATAATATTCCATAGTGTTAGTATACCCTTCTTTCTTTTTTTCTTTCTTTCTTTCTTTCTTTTTTCTTTCTAAAATTGAAGTATAGTTGATTCACAACGTTATGTTAAGTTTCTGGTATATAGTATAGTGATTCAGTTATACATATATGTGTGTGTATATACTTTGTCATATTCTTTTTCACTATAGGTTATTACAAGCTATTAAATATAGTTCCCTGTGATATACAGTAGGACCTTGTTGTTTATTTTGTATATAGTAGTTTGTATCTACTAATCCCAAACTGCTTTCCCCCTTGGTAACCATAAATTTGTTTTCTATGTCTGTGACTCTGTGAGTCTGTTTTTGTTTTGTAAATAAGTTTATTTGTGTCCTGTTTTTAGATTCCAAATATAAGTGATACGTGATTTGTCTGTCTGACTTAGTTCACTTAGTATGATAATTTCTAGATCCATCCTTGTTGCTGTAAGTGTCATTATTTACTATATGTAAATGTATTTTTTATTCTTCTTTTCATGGACTATGACTTCTTTCTAGGTTTTGTTTGTTTTTGTTTTTGATATAATGGAAAATGTGCTCATGAATAGTCTTTTATCTTTATTTTTTAAATTCATTTTATTTATTACTATTTTTTAACAGGAGAAAAAGTTTGACAACATATATACATGGGAGATACCAAGAAAAACTGAGCAACTCACTAAAATGGTTGAAACCCCCACCTTAAATACTATCTTCAGCTAAAGACAAAAGATGATGTTGAGAGTGGGGAGAGTCAGTTATGGGAAGTTACCAGGAAAAGCACAGTAAACAAGGGTGCTTGTGATGCAGATTTAAGTCAGTGCCTTCTCCATTGACAAGAGTTTCTAGAGATTTGGTCATCTTTCTCTTCCAGACACCCTTACAAATGGAGATTTCCTTTACAAATGTAAATGTTTCTAACAAAAGGGCTACTGCTATTTGGTTTTCAGAGCCCTTCCCAGGCCTGCCATTTCTCAGAAAATAACCAGTTTAAAACAATTAATATGCCAAAAAGACATTTTGGGGTGGCAAGTTTTGCTCCCCAGTGCTACCACCTTTGAAACATCTTTTAAGAAGTTTCACAGTCAGGAAGCTGAGTTGGCAGATTGCTTCATGTCACTGAACCAGCCTCTTAGTCCTGACAGTAGGTCAGTTCAGTTACTCATTTCAAAAGGTGGTGATGCAGTGGGCTCTCAAAGTTAGGCCTGTAGAGCACAAGCAATTATGTATTTAATAAGAGGCATTTCTATGGAGACAAAAGGTAAAAAATGGTTAATGGTTGGAGCAAAGTACAAAGCCAGTCTAAGTCTGAAGGGCAGTCAATTGAGAGAAAATTTCTAGGTGGGGTCAAAGGATGTTTTGCAGTTTGAATCTGATGATGTTATTGACTGCTCTGGTGAACTTCCTGAGTGGCTTGCATATCAATAGACATGAGGCTGTGGTAGCGATCTTGTTACTGAATTGGTTGAATGGACCTGCACCGGGTCCTAGCCTGGGGAGGTTCTGTTTTTCAATGGGATCCTCTCAGCCAATAATGAAACCAATGCTGAGACTGGAACAGCACAAGCTTTATCCAATGGCCAAAGAATGGAGAAACAGGAACCTTATTCACAAATCAATTTCTCAACCCAATTCTGGCAAAGACACCAAATATATAGGAGGGCTGAGGTATAGGGAAGGAATTAGAAAGAGTGGGAGGAATATTCATGAGTTATCTGAGAACAAGGGTATGGTTTGGACCTGGAACTGATGCAGCTCTCCTTTTCAGTTCTTGTATGGACTTTTCTGGTTATTGTCATGGCAGTTGTCAACTGTCATGGCACTGGTAGATGTGTTATTTAGCATGCTAATATATTACAATGAGCATATAATGAGGCCCAAGTTCAGCTGGAAGTCATATCTTCCACAATCTTGGTCCTAGTTGGTTCTAACCAGTTCTTGTTTTTTTCTCTTTACAGCTTCCTCCTGAAATTTGGAGAAGAGTAACTGATTTCTATAGAAGGGAGGGGCAGGGGTGTGATTCTGGGGCAAAAGCCCTGGTAACAATTTCTCAAGTTTTATCAGCTTCAGTTTGCAGGGCTTCATGATAAGGGCAGCTTTGGTTTTCAGTGATTCCAAGTTGAAGTGGGAGAAAAATTGGAAATACTAGTTTGGAGAGTTGTAGTCAAATATCAGAGGAAACTAGAATTCAGGTTCCAGTCCAGTTTACAGGAAAACAAAACCTTAAAAGATGATTAACAGACTAAATCTAGTATACACAACTGTGTTTTATAGTTTCTGCCGAAATACTTTCTCAATAATCACCCTCATGTCTACCAAAGTAAATTAAGATTAATTTGTTTGCAAAATAAGTTTAGTTTCATTAAACTTGGCCCAATTATTTATGTGTCCAGCAAGAATAGCAAATGACCATATAGGTTCTTTTGAATTTGCTTTGCGGGAAAGTTTTGTAAGGAATCTGCAGATTGAAATTTTAAATGCCTCTTGGGGCCAGGAAGTTATGGCAAGAACTTACCATCAGACTCACCAGTAATACCTATGGATTGAGATGAATTCCTCTTTTCTTGAGGTCCCCCAAATATACTGAGGTTCCTGTGCCTGCCAGGAAGTGATCTTCCTTACTTACTTGTTACGACTGTTAGGAACCCTGTAAGCAAGGTACTGGGTTGTTTTACCAAGAGGCAATGTGGCTTCATAATGTCACTCTTAGTTTCTTAAAGCTGTCTGGTCATATCTGATTCTGTGCATGTTTTTCTCAAACATAACATTCCAGCAAAGCTTTGACAATATAACCAATGTTTCCATTTATGTCTTGTTAGGAGAAGAACAGATTCTTAGTGAACTTGATACTAGCAGAACAACTGTGGGGTCCTCCCTGGTACACATCTTTCCGTGTTTCCCCATTTCTCTTTTGAAAGAAATAGGCTTCATTCAATCTCCTTGACCTCCCCTGAGTTCCAAGGGGCAGATTCAAACAGTTGCTAATCAGGGAAGGGAAGGAATGCAGAAATAAGGGAGGAACAATCAAGAAACAATAGTGTAGCCTTCGGCAGGGTCCTGGTTACCCCCTGGCTGTTGCCCCCAGGATCATACCCCTGCTCCTCCCTCAAAGAGAAACCAGTTACTCTTCTCTAAGTCTCAGGAGGCAAAGAGAAGAAACAAGAACTGGTTAGAACCTGTGAAGCCCAAGATGGCAGAGGATTTGCCTTCCAGCGGACCTTGAGCCTCATTATATGGTCATTGTAATGCATTAGCATGCTAAGTGACACACCCACCAATGCCATGACAATTGACAATTGCCATGGCAACCACCAGAAAAGCCCATGTACAAGGATGGAAAAGAAGACGATTGGCTCCAGCATACCCCAAATGAGGACATGATGGCAGAAGCTTCCCTTAAAAGCCCGAGCCACAGCTGGAGCTGTCTCTACCAGACGTCTTGGCTGACAGCTCCCTGCTCTAACGCCTTTTCCTCGCTTGAGTGCCTTTCTTTCCTTTTCCCCATCTAAGCACTTTCTTTTTTTCCTCTTCTGAGCAATGAAGCAGCTGTTCTCTTTGTTCCTCGGCCTCTGCTGCTCGAATTCTTTCACAGCCAGTGGCAAGGACCCACACACTTCAGTGGGCTTCCTAATTTAGGGGCCCATCTATCAGCTAACAAACTTATGTAAATAACTATATTGCTATGAAAAGAATACTCACCATCCTTCATAAAAAAGAATGAAATAATACCATTTGCAGCAACATGGATGGACCTAGTGATTACACTAAGTGAAGTCAGACAAAGACAAATATCACATTTTCATCATGATTTGAAATTCATTAGTTCATTGTGTGTATTTCCCAATTAAATGGCATAAAATTGCTCATAATGTTTTTTAATCTTTTAAATTTGTAATGTATTTGTTTACCTCCTTCTTTGTTTTTTTTTCTTTTTCTTGATCCACCTTACCAGAAGTTTTCGATTTTAGTAGTGTTTTTAAGTACCCAACTTTTGGCTTTAAAAAAATCCTTTTGATTGTTTCTTTGTTTTCTAATTAATATCGTTTTAAAAAAATCATTTCCTTCCTTTTACTTTTATAAATGATCAAGGCAGACCTTTGTCAAAAGCCCTTACATACTTACAGATTTTCTTTTTTCTCAACAGGAAAGGATAATGCTATGTAACAGAATGGCCTTTGACAAGTTACGGTGGTGAGATGAGGGTTCTACTGGGGGCTGTGATACCCTGAGGAGAAAGCTGTCCCTCTGCGCACAGGTGTGCCCTTGACCAGCATGCCCTCCAGCCAAGGGTGCCAGCCAGGTGACTGAAACCAACTGCAAGGTCTTCCAGACTTTCCCACCAGATTTTGTTACTGGCAGCAGCCGCCAGGCATCCAGTCTGCTTTGCCGCATGAGACAAGGGGGAAACATATTAACCAAGCCACTTCTCTCTAAGCACACACTTACACATCTTTTCATTTTGAGGAACTGACTCAAACTCTGTCTGGAACTGCAAAAAAAGTAGCTGAGGGCAGAAGCAGTGATAGCAGTTGTTCTCACAGGGTGATGTCATGATCACCAACAGTATTAGCATCGCTTGGGGATTTAGAAGTGCACAACCTAGGGTCCTTTTCCTGACCTACTAAGTCAGAAACTCTGGAGCAGGACCCAGCAATCTGTTTTAACAAGTCTTCCAGGTGATTCTGATGACACTCAGCATGGAGCATCACCGACCTAGAGCTTCAGCTGCTGTCTCCCTCTTTCTTCTTCTTCCTTCTACTTATGTCTCCCCTCCCCCCCGCCTCCTGTCCCTCCTCCTCCTCCTTCTATTCTCCCCCTTTCTCTCTCTCCCTCCTCTCTGTCTTTCCCCTTCCCTTTTAAGAAAAAGGGACCAGCTAGGCATTCCAAGTTATACGTATGTGAGCCCAGTTGTCTCAGAGAACCGGGAAGGGGATTTAGCTTTTTTCTTTCCGTGGAACTTAGGAATTGCAAAGTGCTTTTTTTAACAGGTAGAAATTAGATAATCAGGCTTAGTAAACCTGATTAGAGGCCCAGATGGCTTTACAAGTCTCAGTCTTTTTAAGCACAAAAATCCTAAGGGAAAGAAGCTGAATGATTTACCCCTGACACAGGAAGCTACCCTGACAGCTCCAGCCTGAAGAACTGACAGGGCTTGTGGATGGATTGCTTTGCTCAAGTGAGGCCTTTTCCCATTCTTCTTTAAAATTTAGAACAGAGGATTTCCCTCTGGGGAACTTAAATGTTTGCAGTGTGGCCCTCTGACTCCTGGGTTGGAATTTACCTGTCATCTATAATTCTCTGGGGAAAACTGGAACCCACGTGAGTGCATAAGGCCGTGTCTGCCCCCGCACTCTGGGAAGGGGTATAGGGGTCCTCCCGCCAACTGTCCGTCCAGAGGACTTGCTGTGAACTGAGCCCAAAGGTGCACATTCAAGGAGCCTTGAGCTGTCAGCCTTCTATCATCTGGTCCCTCTTGCCAGGTTTACAGGTGAGTAAAATGAAAAACAGAAAAGGTAAGGAAGTTCTTAAGATTACCTAGCTTGTCAGTGGCTGAGTGTTTGGCTTTTTGTACAGAAAAATTATAATGAGGTAGAACTTCCCTACAAAGTTGTGGGTTAACGATCGTCTGAAGCTGTGTTGTCCAATTTAGTCTACTAGCCACATGTGGTTTTTGTCAATTAATTAAAATTAAAAATTCACTTCCTCATTTGTACTTACCACGTTTCAAGAGCTCAGTAGCTGCATTTGGCTAGTGGCTACCATATCAGCAAGTGCAAATATAGACTATTTCCATCACTGCTGAATGTTCTGTTGGATGCACTGGTCTAACGTGGTCTATTGTTGTCATGTTATATGTTAACACAAGTCACATGTCATTTGAATCATCCACTTGTTTCTGAAAGATATAGCTAAGGAAGGAGGGTCATGGTCAGATCTCATCCAGCAGACTGAACTAAAATGAAAGGAATACTCTGAGATATTCTAGCTAGTTGCTACATGTCTGTGGTTTACATGTGTAAATAGTACCTGTGTACATTCATTCATTCAATTGTTCTTAATTTTTAAATTTGCCTTAAAAATTAAAAAAAAATTCTTCTAGCGGGTAGGTAATTGTGTTTTAGTTTTTAATGGATGTACTAGGGATTGAACCAAGGGCCTCATGCATGCTGAGCACTCACTCTACCATTGAGCTATACCCTCCCCTCTAATTATTCTTTCAGTCAGTGTGCATGTATTACATCCCTACCATGCTCTAGGCACAACGTAAGTGCTGGGATACTGCGCTGTCCATGAGGAGCTGCCATCTGAAGGAGACAGACACAAGAGCAGATCGTTGTAATGTGACAAGATATGTTTTTTTTTTCTTTTGTTTTTTGTTTGTTTTTTATGGGGGGGCGCAACTAGATTTATTTATTTATTTTTAATGGAGGTACTGGGGATTGAATCCAGGTGCCCACCCACTGAACTATACCTTTCCCCCTACAAGACATGTTTTAATATGTGTGATGATATGGAGGGTTTCTGGAGACAGAAAGAGGAAGTAAACTTGCTGGGCCTGGAAGGATTTGATAAAGCTTCACAGAGAAGGTGACATTTAAGCAGAAGCTTGCACGATGGGTAGGAGTTTGCTGGTGAATTAAGGCACCCCCATCCCTGGGAACAGCATGTGCAAAGGTACAGAGGCATGAAATCGCTGGTGTGCTGGGACGTGAGAAGGGCCACATGCTGGGGAGGGGGACACTGGGTGGCTAATTAGGGCCAGGGGGCAAAGGTGGTGTGCATCTTACCAGCAAGTTTGAACTATACCTAGGCATTAATGAAACCCCTTAAAAAACCAAGTTCCTGTGCAGAGTTTATGATTAACCTCTCTACCCAAAACTGTATTCCCTGGCTTGTCTCTTCTGACCTCAATCCTGTGCTCACAGTGTTCCATCACTAACACGCAGGGCAAGCATACAACGAGAGTTAGAGGACTAAAGCTGCTGTTGTTGATAGCATCGATAATGTACAGACTCAGGTTGTTCCTCCAGGGTAAGATGAACTCACAGACAAGACTCATAAACTGTAGGCATCCTGACTCCCAAAACTACAATTAAGAAATGTCACAAATTAACCCTGGCTTCTTTGTTCTTCCCCTTTAGAACATCTCCAACTCTGACCAAACTGGAGTGGACCTGAGGTTTGTCTCCCACTCCCTTGCTTGGCACCCTGCAATAAGTCCTTGCTTTGCTGCAAACACCTGCTGTCAAGGTTTGTCTTTCGGCACTGTGGGCACACAAGCCCATTACTCAGTTACATTAAGGGTTAAGTAGTCTCTCTTCTACAGCTTTAATATGTTAGATCCTATTAAAACCTCTGGTGTGTTGTATAGTTGAAGGTTATGCGACAGGGTATGTTAGGTGCTTAGCACTGCGTCTAGCTCTTGGGGGAACTCAACAAATTAAAAAAAAAAATTTTCCAGACCTTTTGGTGGCCGGGGCATTTAGGTTTATTTATTTATTGATTTTTAATGGAGATACTGTGGATTGAACCCAGGACCTCGTGCATGCTAAGCACACACTCTGCCACCAAGCTACACCCTTCCCACTGCCATAGATCTTAATTCCTGTCTCTTTCATTTGCCTGTTGGCTTCACTTTTAAGTTGCTTCTTACCTGCTTGTCCACGATGTATTTCTCAGTCTCTAGGAGTGACTGACTTCTCATTTCCCTGCTATTAAGTCTGACAGAATCTCACTCTCCTATCTATTATGAGCTCACCGATGTGGTCCTTTCAACAACAGTTAAACTGTCTCTGATTTGCCTGCTTTCTCTCTCAGCTGGGCTTTTCTCATCCCTTTGCGATATACGACCTTTCTGTATATGACTTTACAAAGGATGTCTCTGTTCTATCTATTACTGTCCATGGTATCTATCATAAGACATTATAAGTGGATAATTTTCAGAAATGGCTTCATTTTTAAAAAGGCTTCTCTGATTTCTGAATGACTGTAGGGACCTCAGGTATGAGTAAATGTGCCAGGCTGATATTGCTCTTAATTCTGATGGAGTGAGATTAGCAGGCACCCAGTTCATCCTCCGTCACTAACATGCAGGGCAAGCATACAAATTGGAGGCATATTCCAAGTGTCTAAGTATTTAAAAGTTATAAATCAAGCTAACAACTATTAAATAAAGTATACTTTACCCTCCTACATTGATTAATATACCTTCCTAAGGACAAAAATAAAGCATGGTTTTTATATGACAGGAAATTGGTGAAATTTGACTAAATCTAATTATTATTGTACAAGTCTGCTGATGGGCTACTGATGTTTGGATGAGACCAAAAAAAAAAAAAAAAAAAAAGACATGTATAATCCATAAATGTTTCTGTAAATCTATTTTTCTTACTTTCACTTAAGCAAAATTACCAATTCTGTTGTTATAATCAAGATTTTTGGCAATGGTCTAGAGGATTAAAAATGAAAATATAGTTGTATTCAAATATTATTCAACTAAGTTTTCATTAAACTGTATATAAAATTAATCAAACAGTAGAAAAATTTAAATTAATGCATGTGCTTGAAAGTTATTTTTCTTCAAAAAGTCAAAATTATCTGCTAAAATTTAAAAGTGGAGAGCAAATTATTAATGAATATTAGCCTTTTAAATTGAAATTCTTTAAAGAATCTTAAATTTATTGTTTGAAAATTTTAAATACAATAGAATAGTTTAGTAAGATCAAAGCAATTTAAATTCTTGCATTCAGCGTCCTCTGGTTTCCAGTATAAGGAGATGACATCATGCTTCATGCACTTTACAGCAAGTTAGTGAGTATGAAAATTGATATTTCATATGGCAAGATACTTCTCTGTGGCTGTGGGCACTTGTTGGGTACCACCCCAGGTCATGAGACCCTCCAGAGCTGCAAATTGCAGCAGGAAGAGAAGCAACTTCTGGTGCCAGAGAAATTGTAGTCCACCATGTGGGAACCTACTACATTTACATATGTCAGAGGAAGAATTGACAAGTTACTTCAGTTTTCTCTCATACCTAAATGTTTGTGCCATTCACCTCTTCCCACAACCTGAGGCAATGTCCATCTTCCACTTTGGCAGTGGCCCAACCCACCGACCATCCTGGCATTTGAACTCAGGTGATTTTTGAGGACAGAGGGTAAGAGATGTGAGAAGCATTTGGCGTTATTCACAGAGTGGATGCATCCTGGTGGCACAGATGTGCATGCTCTGGCGGCCCCCCTAACCTGGGTCTAAGGGTGGGCCTAGTTGTGCCTCCACCTTATGCCTCACTCAGTTCTGGCTGTTCTAACAGAATTCCATAGCTGAGCTGACTTATAAACAACACATTTATTTCTCACAGCTCTGGAGGCTTGGAAGTTCAAGTTCAAGGCGCTAGCAGATTCGATTTCTCCTGCTTTCTGGTCCATAAACAGCCCTCTTCTTGCTAAGTCCTCATGTGGCAGAAGGGGTGAGGGACTCTCTGGGGTCTCTTTATAAGGGCACTAATCCCTAATCACCTCATTACTTCCCAAGGCCCCGCCTCCAAATACCATCATGGTGGAGGTTAGGTTTCAGCATACTGAAGGATGGCAGAATAGGCCACCATAAAATACACCTCTGTGTCATAAAGACTATTTTGAGGAACAGCAGACACATGAGAAGCCCTGAAAACAGAAGTAATCTTTTTGTAAGGGAAATATGTATTTATGAAGAAAATCATTATTTGTGAGGGTGACTCCCTCCCTGTACCTGGAAGAGAAGGCTGGCTCTGAACTGCTAGAGATTCTTGTCAGTGGAGAAGATACCTACTTTTCCTGGTCACCTATCCATAACCAGCCTCACCTACACCTTGTTTTTGATTTAACTGAAGATAGTATTTAAGCCTGAATTCTAGGCCATCTCCTTGAGAATTATTGATTTTTCCCCTGGGTCTCTCCCATGTGCCCATGAAGTATGCATGTTTAAAAACCAAAAACAGAAACAAAAACCCCTCCTTTTTCCTTTTTTTCTTGTTAATCTGACTTGTTACAGGGGCCCCAGCCATGAACTTAGAATGATGGAGAAAAAAAATTTTTTTCCTCTCCAAAAATTTTAAGAGGAGACATTCAGTCTACAGCACCCTGGGGTCTGGAATTTTGTTTATTACTAATCTATTAGCTCAGATCTAGGCAATAAACAAACAAACAAACAAATAAATAAATAAATAAATAAATAAATATTAGCCTCTTAGGATTGTTTGGTGAGAGGTGAGTGAGTGGGGGAGGTGATGGTATCATAACCATCAGGATGCTCTTTGTATTAGACGATTTACAAAACGTTACCCTTTCTACTGCAGGAATGTAATGAGTGAGGACGTTTGTGTAAGTCGACCATCCTTCCCATTTCGTTACCTCCTCATCCCATAAAATCAAATTAGGCACTATCATTTCTGCACCCTGGGTTCCAGTGTACATTTTATGAATCTTATATTTCATCTGACTGTGAGTAACTGATGAAGAAGTAGGAGATAATTTTGTGCTACCAGTTATGGTCACTGAGGGAACCACAACACGGGAGTTTTTTTCTTCCATTTCACCAGAACCAGGGATGTCCCTATAGCTTTGGGTTTTGATGGGAGGAGGGGTTACCTCGGGCCACACTGATGCACACTAAGGACAGACCTTCCCATCCCAGACTCGAGGGCTTTTGGGGACTCAGAAAGGGGAAATAACTGATTAATTCATGTCTACATATATAATTACGTCCATTGAGGAGATTAAACTCTCAAATTTGTGGGATCTGTTTACTGTGTCGAAACAGCCCTGACTATGGCAAGGCTGCTACATGGCTTTTGTGTGTGTGTGTGTGTGTGTGAGTAAAAATAGATTTATTCAGAGAGATGCACACCCCATAGACAGAGCATAGGCTGTCTCTGATGGCGATGTGAGAGAGAGAGATCTAGGAGATACACATTCCGTTGGCAGAATGTGGGCTGAGGCTAGAGGCAGCCTCAGAACATAGGGTCTTCTAGGAAAGTGAGATCCTGCATGGCTTTTGATGCCCCTGGGTTTCTGCTCTGCAGAACGCCTCCAGCCCCTGCTGAGGCTGACTAGCCCATGGTAGGGCATTTCCCCTCTAACATTTGCTGCTGGATATGCTGAGCTGAAAATGAAAGGGGAATATTCATAGTGAAATATCCAGGAGGCAGATGGGAAGGTGGGACTGGAAATTCCTGCAAAAAGTCAGGATAGGTTTGGGGCTGTCCTTAGGTGACAGGGGGAGACATGAGAACAGATGCATGCGTATTATCATGTGAACAGCTGAGCTTAGTGCTTATTTGCACATGTAGTTAACATTTGAACTCAGTGCTGTGCAGTGTGGAGAGTTGAGAGGAGCTGGGGTGAGCCCATTCATTGGCTTGCAAGTGGGACGCCCAGGCTTTAGTAAAGAAGTGGTCCATCTGCAGACTCCTCTGACTGCCAGCTGATGCTCAGGGTTGTTACAAGATAAACTGAGGCACAAAATCGTGACTCATTTCTTAAGAAAACATCATCACTTCATGAAACATCCACTCCAACTGGGCAACGCCAAACCAGAAGTGGTTAGGAGAGCTCCTAAAGGCAAAACTTTTAGAGAACAGATGCAGAAGCAAAGCAAAGCAGTTATTTGATTGGCGATATAGCATATGGTTGCCTTATTTGGGAAAGCCTCGTTGGCTATTTGTAATGGGCTGTCCTTAGGTTTCCATTTCATAACCTTGAGGCATTTACAGGCTCAGGTTTTGGTCTGCTGATGTAGGCTGCCAAGACATAGAGCCACCTCAGTCTAATGGCCTCCCTGTTTAATCAATTTAACAGGGATCAGATCCCCTTCACACAGGGGTCCCTCACACTGGGGTCAAGGGGGAAACTGGAGAATTGCTTGGGAAGTATCCTCTTCATCCCTCCTCTGAGCCTCTTGTTTCTGGTAAAATGTCACGCAAGGATCGATTCTTTGTGTTGCTGGGCTAAAGTGGTCCTGCTAGGAATCGAGGGGAAGAGTATGAGATGACTTACCAAGGTATCTTCCTGGGAGCCCTCTGATATTATGGTCACCCAACCCTTCTGTAAATTGCCTTTGTTTAGTTCTTTCTCTCAGCCTATAGGACTTGCCCAATAAGCCAGGGCAAGTGTGAAATAGAAAATTATAAAAACAAATGCAGAACTGTTTTCCAGACTTTCCTTGCTTTGAGGATCCAGATTTGAAATGAGAGTAAGTTCTTTACCTATTAAAAAAGACAAAATGTTTTTAACCTTCTTTATTTTTATGCTTCCAGTTCTTTTGAGTTTGAGTTTGAGTTGTCTATACAAACACATGGTTGCTTATACCAGTGTTTGGGTATCCTGGAATTCCCAGGTCTCTGGGTTTAGTTGTGATGAGTAGTGCTGTCCAATATGGCAGCTTTGAGCACTTGAAATGTGGCTGGTCTGACCTGAGATGTATTATAAGTGTAAAATACATAGTGGATCTCAAAGACAGTACTGTGGTGAACAGATTCTAAGGGGTCTACCAAAATCCCTGCCTCACAGCTTTGTGGAATTGCCTTCCCTTTGAACGTGGGTGGGACCTGTGACTCGCCTCTAACCGACAGGATATGGCAAAGGTGATGGGATGTCACCTCCACAGTTACATTATATACATAACTTCCATCTTGCCAGTAGACTGTTTCTATGGACTCTCCCTTGCTGGCTTTGATGAAGTAGCCTACCATATGGAGAGACCTGGAACTGGGAGTGGATTCCAGCTAACAGCCAGCAGCAAGGTGAACCCCTTAGTGTGACTGCCCACCAAGAACTGAATCCTGCTAACAACCATGTGAGCTTGGAAGTAGATTCTTTCCCAGTCGAGCCTTAGGTGAGACCCCCTCCCTGGTTGACACCTTGATTCTAGCCTTGTTGATTGAGAGGCCTTGAAGCAGAGAACCCACTAAATCATGCCCAGATTCCTGACACAGAGAAACTATGAGATAATAAGTGTGTTGCCAGGTTTGTAGTGACTTATTACACTGTAATTGATAACTCATATGGAACCCCCAAAGAACGTAAACTGTCTCATCAGTAATTGTTTAATATTGAGTACATGTTGAAATGCTAACATTTTGGATATATTGGGTTAAATAGAATATCTTACCAAAATTAATTTTACCTGTTTCTTTCTACTTTTCTTATGTGGCTACTAGAAAATTGAGAGTTTAAAATATGTGGCTTGCGTTATATTTATACTGGCAGCACTGGCATAGAACCCATGGAGACAAGGGTTTCATGTAGCTTACACAGCCCAGCAGGCTGGGGGGAGTTGGTTGTTACATCCTTAGTGTCACCCTGTAACTTACTGGGCTATGCTATTGAAACAGAAAGAGTCTATCACATCTGGAAAAGAATGATTCTCCCTTTTGAAGATAGGGGAAACTGTTGTATAATTTTTGCCCAAAGGTGAAATCTGCTTAGTCTTCTTACTTTTGGATGCTGCCTTCAGGGTTTAATTTGCTTCAAATTAACAGCAGGAGGTGGCAGGTGCAATTAAAGGGAAAAATTGCAAATTAAGCATTATATTTTGAACTTCCTTATTTGTAATGGCAGCTACACATGCAGAGAATAAGGGCTAATTATTTTGAATTATTTGTTTACTCGTGTCTTATGTATGCCTTTTACTGATTAATACTTTACAACTTGGGCTATACCCTTTATTGCTAGTTAATAAAGCTATACTGCCATGACTAGTGATTTTAAACTCTAGCAGATTCTTTCAAGGCATACCCCCTCTGAAGCGTCTGATTTCCCCCAGACATGTGCTCTCAAAGACTCCCCTGGGAATTGCTGCTGTCCAGAGCTACTGATGCTAATGTAGGTTGCAATGATCCTCTAGCACATTGGGGCAGAAAAAAGTGCTGAGAGTAACTAAAAGGTAACTAAGACATTTGGGTACCCTAGGCAGGGTAACTAATTGTTGTGCCTTTAATGTTCTAAAATATTTCTACCTTTCTTTGGAGGAGAGCTTGAGAAATTTAAGGAAGAGAGAGGGACTCCCAGTGGCAGCCCTTTTCAACATGATCTCCCATTATCTCAAGCAAATTAGCCAGCAAAACAAAACAAACAACAAAACAGATTAACAGTTGGATATGACTTCATTCAAGTACTTCCCAAGTGTATATCAAATATTTCTTCAAACCATATACAGAATTCTCTGGAGAGGATTTTTTTTTTAACTGAGTTATAGTCAGTTTATAATGTTGTGTCACTTTTTGGTGTACAGCACCATCTTTCAGCCACACATGAATATACATACATTCACTTTCATACTCTTCCTTACTGTGAGCTACAGTACTACAAGATACTGAATACATCTCCCTGTGCTATACAGTATAAACTTGTTTATCTATTCTATATATACCTGTCAGTATCTACCAATCTCGAACTCCCAGTCTATCCCTTCCCATCCTCCTCCCCCCCTGGCAACCACAAGTTTGTATTCTATGTCTGTGAGTTTGTTTCTGTCTTATATTTAAGTTCATTTGTCATCTCTCTTTTTTTTTTTTAAAGATTCCACATATGAGCAATCTCATATGGTATTTTTCTTTCTCTTTCTGGCTTACTTCACTTAGAATGACATTCTCCAGGGCCATCCATGTTGCTACAAATGGCATTATGTTGTTATTTTTAATGGCTGAATAGTATTCCATTGTATAAATATACCACAACTTCTTTATCCAGTCATTTGTTGATGGAAAGTTAGGTTGTTTCCATGTCTTAGCTATTGTAAATAATGCTGCTATGAACATTGGGATGGAGGTGTCTTTTTGAATTAGGATTCCTTCTGAATATATGCCCAGGAGTGGGACTGCTAGGTCATATGGTAAGTCTATTTTTAGTCTTTTGAGGAATTTCTATACTGTTTTCCACAAAGGCTGCACCAAACTGCACTCCCACCAACAGTATAGGACGGTTCCCTTTTCTCCACACCTGGAGAGGATGGTTTTAAAAAAAATATTTTCTTTCTCATTTTACTTCTGGTGGTTTGTAGGGTTTCTTGCAGATTGGTATGCTTGGCACTGTCTAGTAGTCCTCACTCTTCATTTGACACTGGTCAGTCATAAGCATACATACAAGAGATGCACTCAAATGAATCTTTAATGAGCAAGTGTTTCTTAATCTGTAAAAAGTTTCTGCAATACATAAGAATACAATTGGAAGAACCTTTTACCTGGTTTAAGAACTTGTTAGCTTGACATCCAAAGATAGTGGAAAACTGAGACCTATTTGAAATAGATTCTAACTTCAAGAATATACTTGAACCAGGATGTATTGCCCTTTTGAGGCTGAAAATGATTAAGAGGAACAAGTTCATGCCCCAGGGTACCATATCCTGTAATCATGAAGTGTGTAGTAGAACTCCAGGATTGAAGAGGTGCTCCAGGTCTGGTGGCTGTGGCCTGCAGTACACGTTTAGAGTTTATGTACAGAACTGTTTTAGCCTCATGTACATAAGACTGGGTGTCAAGAGAGACCATTAAGCTTCCAGAAGGTTTGATCTCACCTTCACTCACCCAGATTTTATCATCTGCAAGTGTGTGCCCCCAAGGAGGATTTTAGGATCTGGAAGCAGGTTCTGACTGTCCTGGAAATTCTGTAGATCCCTCTGCTTTGAAGCCTGGCTGACTGCACTGACTTGCTTCTGCATCCTTTCCATACATAAGAAAGGATGATCCAACCAAATGACAACAGAGTCCAGTGTCTCCTCACCCCGAGCAACTCTTGACACGTGTCACTTCTGTGGACAGGCAAAATGTACGTGAACAGCTCATAAAAGGACAATTCCAAATGGCTATTAAATAGCTGAAAAAGAGCTTAATCTCACTGACAGTGAAAATGTAAATAATGAGATTTTTCTCCTCTAAAATTAGAAATGTTTTACATTGTATTTCTCACGTTTAGCAAAGTTTTGTGAATTAGTCAATCTCACACAATTCTAGAGGACAATTTAGCAGTTTATTTCAAGACCCAAACTAGCATAAGAAAATAACCAGAAATGAAAATAAAACATGTGTGTTAGGATGTTTATGAGGTTGTCTATAATAGGGACAAATGTCCAGTTAGATAGAATTTTGTACAGTAATTATGAATAATGTATTTGAAGAATATGTAAGGACTAAGAAAAGTACACTAAAACCTGCCAAAAACATGTCCTGAAATAACACAAGTTCAGATACAATGTTATTGGCTCTCATCCTTATCAGCTTCCCTTTTCTAATTCTAATAGGGGCGCCCTAACGTCCTTCTGGGCTGTCGGAATGAAGAAGGAGGACAAGGCTGCGTAGGGGAACAGCAGACATCCTTTATGCGGAGACCCCAGTCTTCTCCTAGCTCCAAAAGATGCCAGAAACTGACGCCACTGTCCTGAAAGTCTTGCCAACCCCTAACCCTGAATCATCCCCATCAACATTTGGAGCCAGTAAACGCCACCAGGTGCACCAAACTGAAGTCAGGAGGAGGATCTGGGTGAATTTGGATCTTGTAGAAACCCTGGCTGGCCGTCTGCACAGGTCACCCCATTGTTTCATTAACCTTGTAGGAACGTGCCCTCAAATTTTATGATTAAATTTTTACTGTTTTCTATTGAGTGGAGAAAAACAAGATAGAGAACTTTATGTACATGTGCTCCTAATTTAGCAAAACAAACCAACAAACTTTAAATACATAGATACATATATATACAAAAAGAAAATATTAAAAAATGTATTAGTAGTAATTATTTCTGGTTAGTGGGCTATGGGTAATTTTAATATTCTTTCCTATATTTTCCAAATTTTTCTATATTGGACATATTCTTGAAATCTGAAAAAAATGTGTAAAAGATTATTGAGAGAACTTTTCTAAGCTCAGAGATCTATGTACAAATATATGGCTCTCAATGGAGAAATCCCTTTTCAACACAGCTTATTAAATTAATCTAGTCTTATTTTAATGGCTGACTATTACAAGTTATTTCTTCCTCAGAATGACATCTTAAAACTATATTGAGTGGGGAAGGTATAGTTCAAGTAGTAGAGTGCATGCTTAGCATACATGAAGTCCTGGGTTCAATCCCTAGTACCTTCTCCAAGAATAAATAAATAAACCTAATTACCCCTCCCCGCAAAAAAAAAAAACAAACCCAAAACAAAAAACAAAACTATATTAGAGGTGGGGAGGAAATAGCTCAATGGTAGAGTGCACACTTAGCATACACAAGGTCCTGGGTTCAATTCCCAGTACCTCCATTAAAAAAAAAACAAAACTTAATTCCCCTACTCAAAAAAAACTGTATTGGATAAGATGTAAGCAGCATCTGCTTTAAGATATTGTTGAGTGGAATCTTGAACAACTGTGTTCACAGAATTTCAGAAAGTGAAAACGTGGGTTCCTGTTTCAGGCTCAATGTAACATTTCATTAAATGGACCACTGTGTTGTAACATTCTTCAGGTTTATAAAAATATTTAATCCAATTTTCCTGGCCACTTAAAATTTTACTAATCTTTTATAGCATAAGGGACCCTGTGGCTTTAAACCTAACATAAAGTGAAGGACCAGGGAAGTAAGACTAAAAACTGTATAAGCCTGAAAAACACATAGACTTTCTCACTCTTCCAATTTCATTATTTCCAAGCAAAGGATCATTTAGGGTCCACATGCAAATGGAAAATGATGTAGCGCTCTTCTGGCCTGGAGATTCTTTTCTGTGAGGTGGAAGTGGGGTTTCATTTACACTAGAATTTACAGCATTAGGCCTTGACTCCACCTCCTGCCCAGGGATGGAGGGAAAATCTTAAAAAGCTCCCTTAGAGGGAACGGGCCAGACAGCTCAGGCCTTCCTCTGAGGCAAACGGCCCAACCCCAGTAACTCAAGGCGCCGCAGGAAGAACAAAATGAGGAAACAGATGCTTTACCAAGTGATTTCTCATTGTTTTTTCCTACTGCTCAGTTCTTCATTTTTTGTCATTTTTCCTGAAAGCTTTTTCGTGCGTGCCATCTGGGCTCGAGAGGACTGGTCTCACAGTTGTCACAAGGTGGATGAACTGTGGAAAAGTAGAATTTCTGTACCAGAACCTGTGAATGATGGCGGGAGGGCTCCAGGGGTTGGGGGAGGAGGGTGTAATTCTGAGACCGAGTCGGGTGGGGCTAGGAAAAATCAGCTTGCCACACACTTGCTTTATGGGAGTCGAATGTATTGACATTACTTTATTTCAATGATTTTATCCATCTATTTGTGAATGAATAATGTACACAATTCAAAGAGTACAAACCAGTGCGTAATGAAAAATGGGTCTGACTTCTGTGCCCTGGCCAACCTGTTTCTCTCTTCAGTAGCAAGCACTGCTAACAATTTCTTGCATATCCCTTTGGAAAGAGTCTGTCTGTCTTGCTTTTTCTTTTCTTTTTTTGAAACACAGATAGTTTTTTTTTTCACTTAGGAATTTATTTGGAGATTTTTCTTTGTAGTACATATTATGCTCTTTTGCTTTTTAAAATGATTTATAATATTTCATGATATGAATATGCTGTCGTCTCTTTAGTTGGGCTTCTATCTGTGGATAACTAGGTGATTTCCAATCCTTTACTGTTACAAGCAGTGCTCCAAAATACCCTGGAACATATATCCTTTTGCATTTTGGCAAGTATATTTGTGGGCTAAGTTACTAAAATTAGAACTGCTGCGTCTAAGGGGACATGTATTTTTTTGTTTTCATTTTCTGTTTTTCAGGTGGGGGGTAATTAGGTTTATTTATTTAGTTAGTTATTTTAATAGATGTATTGGGGATTGAACTGGGACCTCCCGTGCATGCTAAGCGTGTACTCTTAACCATTGAGCTATACCCTCCCCTACATGTATTTTTAATATTGATAGATGTCTATTTCCTTTCCATAATCCCCTCAACATTGATGAGAAGGCTGGTTTTGTCATTTCCTTGCCAACACAGTGCAGACACCACATTTAAATTCTAGCCAAAGAGATTAAGAGTTACTTCTTTTTAATCCCCAGGATGCGAAGAGGTAGGCAACCATACTACTCAATTTGTATTCGAAAATAGTACAATTCCTACCCTTCCCATTTGTTTTCTTGTTTGGATGAAGCTTAAGACCTGAGAGAATTTCTTCGAGAATCTCTAAAGGGAAAAAAGGAACCAGTAATCAAGGAAGCTTATTGTGGCTTATTAGCTTTATAAGGATTCAAAAATTCAGGGCTTTTATAATCAGCACAAAGGAGTTTTACGACAGTGAGAGCCGAGGGGTTTCTATGGCCAGTAGGGGGCAGCACGTCCCCACAGAGAGTCAGGCTGCGACTCCACCAGCTGCTTCAGTAAGTTCTAGCCCCAGGACTTGCAACCTACTCAGTCAAAAAAGCTCAGTTTGTTACCTTCACTGCTATCTCATGGTTGAAGCAGGATGGTGTTCCTGAGTGTAGAACAAAGCTTAGCTAAAAAACTAGGATAAATCAAAACGTTAAATGCCTGGAATTTAATGCACTTAATGGTGGCACAGAATTAGGGGGGAGAGTATTGTGAACATAAATAGGTATAGCAACATATTGTAGAATAGAGTTTAAACAAATTATTTAATTATTCCAGCCACCATTTCTGCTATAAAGCACAGAAGGAATATCCTTTATTGGATTAATGTTTTATTTCATATCCCTTTTGTTGAGAAGTGCTAAGAATGTCAAATAATATCTTCTCTTCCCCTAGAAATAGGATTTATTGTTTTACCTCTGAAAGCAAATTAACCTGCTCCCTTAATATAGTCCATTCAACTAGCAAATGTTGGTTGAGTGCTTGGTGAAGAGGATATGGGGTAGGAAGCTGTGCCTCTGCTCTTGTTGGAAAAGCAGAAAACACTTGGGACCTGGGTCAGGGAACTTTGGTTCTGGCTTTAGGTGAGGCACCATAACTGGCTGTGTGGCTGAAATTACTTAACTTCTCTGTGCCTCAGAAATGGAAATGAAACTAATGTCATCTGCTTTATTGACCTCATAGGTGTACATATAAAATGCCACTTGCAAAGATGCCTGAAATAAAGAGCAGATACTATACAAATAAAATATTTTAAAAGCTACATTATAATGACTATATCCTACAGCAATAGAAGTAGCAGCTTAGTGAGTCCTTACTGTGTGCCAGGCACTTGGCTAAACATACATGTTTCCTCAGTGAAGAGCATACCCCTGTGAGGCAAGTATTATTAGCCCATCTCCAGGTGAGGAAGTTGAGGTGGTAGGAGACTGGGAAGCTCACCCAGAGTCAGACCCTTAGAATTCAAGTCCAGGTCTGACTCCAGAGTCTAGTTCTTCATCACTCACATTTCTGCATTTAGAAACTGTAGTTATTGTTCCCTTAATTTAAATGAGAACTAGCATCAAAAAGTTGAGTCACATGCTATCTTATGAAAAAATATTAGAACTGTGACTTTCCACGCACATGTCAATTAAGGGAATCAATTAGTTTCACGATCATTCCATGAAATACTTTATAAAAATGAAAATTGGCCATGTGTCTTAACAAAAATTCTAGGATAACTGATGAGAATCACAATTTAGTCTTAGGAGCCTGAGCTATTATGGGTAAAGAGAAAAGCAAACAAGTAACTATGGAAAACCAGAAGAGAAGGATGAACAGGAAGAAGGAATCACAAAAAGAAACCTAGAGGAAAGGTTCTGGCCATTTTTCTCGAGTTTCCTGTCATATGGGAAATAGAGTGGCATGGGAATTTGTAATGAGAAGTTTTCTAGGAAGGCTAAAGCCTCCTGGGTACAGAATTGCCAAAGCCCAAGTAATACCTCCTAAGGATGCCCGGGGGAACTGCTAGGCAGATGTGAAGGGCCTTGCTTTGTGAATTGTGTAGTCTCACTGGCTTGGTGATGAGGTGCCTTACCAGTTCTGGGTACTATTTGGTGCCTTGATAGTTCTTTCATGAATCACACAGCTGCAAAGAAGTTTCCTGGGACATTCAGTGCAGGAGCAAACATCACCTGAGAGCTCCTAGTGTCTGGCAGGCACTGTTCTAACACTTTATATACAATAACCCTTTAATAACTAATTAATAATGGCTCTATTATCTCCATTTTACAGATGAAGAAACTGAGGCTCCCCCCATTTGACAGATTTTATTGTTAAATCACAGAAATTTTAGCGCAAAACAAGAGAAACAGGCTTTTTGTCTCAAGTAAGAGTAGTGCAACCAGGACTTGGACCCAAGTATTCTGGCTCTAGAGTCTCTTCTTAACCACTCCATTAGTTCATCTCTCCATATTAAGAAGGAGGAGGAGGAGGAATAGAAAAAAAAGATGAAGGACAAAATTAATGTATTCTCTGAATACACCATTTAGTTCAACAAGCAGCTTCTAGAGAACCTACTGTGGCCCCTGCCTTGGAACTAGGCACTTTTGGGCCATAGCCCACTCATGTCCTGGAAAAGGACAGGTTATTCCTATACAATGTGATAACTCTGTTAAACAGGAAAGTCTGCTGGTGCATGACAGAAATTCCTGTATTCCCATGTACATACTAAACATGGAAAGTTACTGAGTTTCAATGGCTGACCAGTAAGGCACAGACCCATTCCGTCACAAACCAACTACCATTCTGCTTCCATAAAACAAACCTTGTTTAATCAGGTTGTTCTGCAAAAGTAAAATTTAAACAAATTTACAGCCTTACTTGTTTGGTCTCTGTTGTTTGCTTTGAAGATGGCAAAACACCTGAGCAAAACTTTAGAAAGATTAAGTCCTGCAATTACAAATTAAACAAAAAATCTTCCACCAGTAAAGTTTCTACTTTCACTGTGTGCTTGAAACTCTTCACAACAGGATGGTTGGAAAATATATTCCGCTCTAATCTTCAGAATGATGACTAATCTCCTATTTGCGCCAGTTCATTAAATTGCCTAATGGCAGCTATGGAAAAGTGAATGCCTTATTCCGAAAGCTTTTGCCCCTTAAACGCATGATGAGCAAGTGCATTGTAACAGAGACTAAGGGAGTGTGTCCCCAGGAGTCCCAGTGGGGCAGCGAATTCTAGAGGGATCGCCAGGGAAGTTCCTGCTTCTTGGGTAGGACTTGGGAGCAAAGCCGCGTGGGGAAGGCCGGCGGTGCCTTTAGGCCGGGGAGGGGGACCACCCTTCAGGGTGGGCTGTCGCCTCCTCGCCCCCGTCCACTAGCGGCGGCAGGGAGGAGAGCCGGGACCGAAACCCAGTCGTCGCCCCCGTGTCCGGGTAGTGGGCCTGCGCCCGACGGGCTGCTTCCCAACTCTCGAGGGGATGCGGACCCAGGGTGCCCCATAGAGCTCACACAGCCAGGGGAACACAGGAGCTCCAAAAACAAAGCGAGTGGTTGGGGGAAGGGGCGGCCGCGACCCGCTCGGGGCCGAGCACACAAATTGCTCTGAGCGCGGACGCCGCCCGAACCCAGCCGATCAGCCTGGGAAGGGCACGCGCGTGGCGGCGCCCCGTTACGGTCGCCAGCCCTGGGACATTCACAAAGCCCACACAATTCCCCTTTCTCTGGGGCGGGGATTTGAGAAAACCCAAGCTGCGGGAGTCCCAGCGCCAGCGCCGCAGTCAGAACTGGGACTGGAGACTGCCCGCCAGGCGGGAGGCTCAGGCTTTTCTTCGGGGGGTAAGATGGCAGGTCCGGGGAAACAAAGGAAACTTGGGCCGGGCCCCCGGAGCGACGTGTGTGGCTAGCGAGTTCGCCTCGGGTCCTGTGTGGGAGTCGCCGGAGCCTGTGCCAGCCTGCAGGTTGCCCGCCCAGGGAAATACAAAGCATCCTGCCAAGAGCGGGGGCACCCGCCGCCCACCTGCAGGCCCGGGGTCTCCCGGCCTGCGGAGGGAGAGGGCGCGGGGAGCTCGGGGCGGGCGGGGGCGGGGAGGAGGCGGGCGAGCGCGCGGGAGGTGGGGTGGTGGTGGTGGCGGCGGCGGCGGCGGCGGCGGGGGAGGGGAGCGCGGGTGGGTGGGTGGGCGGAAGGTGCCACGTCACCGCTATTGTGTCTTCCCAGTATATAAGATCCCGCCCGCCCGCCGCGCTCACCACCTTTCCAGCGCCAGTCTAGAGCCAGCTGTCCTCCACGCACCCGGCATCCAGTGAGACGCGCCGCGCACCGACGGAGCGGACATGGGCAGAGCAATGGTGGCCAGGCTTGGACTGGGGCTGCTGCTCCTGGCACTCCTCTTACCTACGCAGGTGAGGCTCGGGGGCCCGACAGGGCTCGGAGGCCGCGCCCGAGAGTGATGGGGCCGCCCCCAGGGGACCGACCTGCGCCCCTAACTCGAGCCGCGGACCGGGACTCGGAGAGAGAATTTAGCACAATTTGACCTGGGGGAGGGCAATGTGGAGCCCACTTACTACTCCCTGGCGGCTGCCCCCACCCTTCCCGCGGCCCCGGGAACAATGAAGCTTCGCGCGTGGACTGGGAGGACCCTGCCCCACCCCAGGTTCCTTGCAGCCCTTCCTGGGCAGGCTGGCGCCCACCGTCTGCTTCCATCTAGAAGTCCGAGGCGATAGCAGGGAAACTAATGTGCGCTCCCCACTCTGGAGCGCCCGGAGACCTTAGACTCTTAGAGGAGGTTGTCCCCGGATCCCAGGAGCGCCCCGCTTCCTTCTCCGAGTGTCTTGGCGTCCCCAGCGCGCACCACACAAAGAGAGGGGACGATCCCCTTCGACAGGCGCTGCTCTCGCCCATTTTCCACTCAGAGCTGGTTCGTGTATCCCGAGGAAGCACCGGCTATCTGGCTCTATTAAACCACCCCAGTCCCGCGTGGTTTGGGGCTGAAGCTTGGGCGGGGACCCTCCTGGGGACCCTCCTGGGGACCCTCCCCCGACCCTACGCTCTCCCCAGGGCGATCCTACAGGTCCATCTCTGGTCACCACGAAACCCCGTGTTTGTCAGATTGGCTAGCTCTGGGCAAGCGGCGGGCGGGACATTTCTGCCCCGAGTCCCCGCCAGGCTTTGTCCTTGTTCCCTCAGCCACTTCCCCAGATACTCTGTCCCGGGAACCGACCTCACTCCCGCGTGGTGGCCTCCAGGGAGGCCAGGGCTGAGCCAGGGAGACCCGAGCAGGGCGGGGGGCGGCAGCGCTGGGAAGGCGAGAAAGGACATTTGCCTCCTGCCGCTTGGGCTTGGAGGGCAGGGGTGTCCGAGCAGGTAGCTCTTCATCGCCTTCAACTGGGGCTTTCTGAGGAGTGTCTCCTGAGTGTTTCCTCTGAAAAGTTGGGTGTGCCAGGTCCTTGGTCCCCTAACACCCAGCAGCCGGGCTCACCTGGGAGCTCAGCCTGAGAGTGGAGCCCTCGCCTTCCTCTCCGTGGGGCCGGGTAACTGTACCCTATTGTCTAGCGGGTCGGGTCGGCTGCGCTCTGGAGCTTTTCACGATTTGGTGGGGGATGGGCGCGGCCACCAGAAACACTGGTCTCTCCTACCCCCGCCCCGATCTTTTTTTCCAGTCTCTCCCCAGAAAATGTTAAAAGGGAGGGTTTAGTTAAGCCAATAAATCTAGTTTGGTAGGGAAAAATTTTAATGTCAATTTAATATGTTAACATCAGTGTTTTTCGTTGATTGTAGAGAACCTTTTGCTTCTCCTATTGATGCTCTGAGCTCTATTTAAAAAAAGTCACCTGCTACAGAAAGATTTTTGTATAAGTAAGAACAGATTACCTTAAGGGATCCCAAACCATGTCTTGCCCCCAGTGACTCTTGTTTTAAATTATTTCCCTTATCATTAATGTTATTTTGCTTTTAGTGGGAGTGCTTTTTCCTGGTAGCACAAGCGAATAACGTACTAGATGCCCAATACATATATTTGACTTGATTGAGACTTTTTAAAATTAGTCTATTTTAGATAGGATCTGTAAATTTTTTACTTAGTGTTTGCTTAATAACCTTATGGGCTTTACAAGAAAAGGAGCTGGGTTTACCTTAGGGGCTTACAACAAAAGATAGAATGGTTTTATCTTTGGATTGATAGGCAGCCAAATGTACATGTGGCCCAGACCTGTTTTGTGCCACGTCCTCCATCCCGCCTGTAATCAGAAGCCCTTGTAAACCCTCTCTTGCAGTGAGAGCTGAAATCTCCCATCTGCCTTTGTTCTGTGATAAAGGAGAGATTATCACGTGCCTCACTGGTCTATGCATTTCGGGACTTGAAAAATAGTATGGTGAAAGATGCCAGTCAGGCGCTGGGACAGTGGGGGGACCATGGTCCTTGGCCACAGGGCTGGGCTTGGTGACTAGGCAGAGAGGCTGCTGCTGGTGAAAACTTAGCACCAAACCCTCTTGTCTGTTGTGAAGTCATTCCGACTTAATGTGCTTTGAGTGAAATCGTTCTGCCTTAAGGCAGGGGCTCATTTTTCAATTTGAAACAAATATTGTGGCCATTTTTGAGAAGGGTTATATATAATTTCAAGATTTCAAGGTAGCAGATAAGATCCCCAGAACCCCTTAAGTGCAAGGCTGTATTAAATGGGTATATGACAGTTACGTGGCAAATCCAGGATAGCTGGTGACTCAATTCTTATACCTCATGTCTCAAATCACCATATATTAAAATCCAAATTATTTGTGCAACTTTAAAATCTCCCCCCTCCTGGGGAAAATAGAGGAAACCTTTCTGCAACGCCAGTAAGTCAGTATAATCTCAGAAACTGGCTTAGTTAACTTGGTTCCTTATTACTTTATAAAGAATTAAGGATAAAGTCTTACTCTTGGGAGTTATGTAGTTATTGAAGAACATTTTTGTTTGCTTGTTTTTGGTTGTTGCTCTTTGCAGTCATTAGGGAATTGGTTTTGAAACTAAAGAGAAGGATCTTGGGACTAAGCAAAAATTCAGAATGAAATGATGAGGGTAAGGGAATAATAGGAAAAGAGCAATCTAAGAATATATCATCTCTCTTAATTGCATATTAAGTGTATGTGGAGACAACTGTGATGTGGAAATTGATCAGTGTATCTTTTCATATATTTTAGATTTATTCAAATCAAACAACTGTTCCACCAGTTTCAAGTAACTCCTCCCAGACTACCTCGGCCATCCCAAATCCAGCTAATGCCACCACCAAGGCACATAATGGTGCACTGCAGTCAACAGCCAGTCTCTTCATGATCTCGGTCTCCCTTCTACATCTCTACTGTTAAGAGACTCAGGCCAAGAAACATCTATACTTCCCCATCTTCTAAACTCAATTCATATGGCATCTAGACATCCAGTGTGACAAGGAAAAGTCTTCATTGAATGAATCTGCTAATTCCACACCTTATTTTATTGACAGAAAATGTTGAGGATCCCAAATTTGATTGGTTTGAAGAGCATGTGAAGGGTTTGACTAGATGATGAATGCCAGTATTAAATCTGCTGGAGTTTCCTGTACAAGATGGAGAGACAACATCCAAAATTAGTTAAGAGATGATTTCCTTAAATGTGGCTTAAGAAGTATGGACACATAAAACTTTACTTTGCAGATGAGAATAGATTTCATCTTACTTAGAGATAAAGGATGGGATGTGGAACAGAGATTCAGTTTTCATTTGGTTCATTAAATTTATAAGGCCATGAAACAATTAGGTAATACAGAAAGCTTCTGTGATTCTATTTATATGTACATTAGAAGGAACTTCCAAATATTACTGTAAATCCTCAATGTAAATCCTCACTTTCAGCAGTACTAATTTAATGCTGATGTACTCTGGATACAATTTTATGTTAAACTATCATTGTTCTTTTGGGAACTGAACTCTTTCCTCTGGGGCTTTGGATTTGACATTGCATTTGACTTTTTATGTAGTAATTGACATGTGCCAGGGCAATGATGAATTGGAATCTACCCCAAATCCAAGCATAATGAGTACATTTTGCTTATATCCTTATCAACTATTCTTACTCGGTAAGAGCACTAGATTCTTTTAGCTAAACTGATAACAGAGTAGAAGTACATTGACCTCAACTAATTTCAAAATGCTTTTTATTTCTGCATCTGTTAAGTGCTTTTTATGGTTTTAAAAATGGTCTCTTTTGAAGGTAAAATTGACAAATCTTGAAATTAAAAAGGCAAATATGTGAAGGAGCCAAACTGTAATCAAGTACTTGGGAGGTGAAGACTGGAAGCTTGCTTTCATTAAATTCAGAAAAACTTTTATACTCTTTTCTGTAAATACTTTTTTTAAAAATGGAATCAGAGTAGCCACATTTGGAACACTTTCTGTTATCAGTCAATATTTTTAGATAGTTAGAACCTGGTCCTCAGCCTAAAGTGGGCTTGATTTTGGAAAGTAAGTCTTTTCACAACTGCCTCGATGCACAGAAACCTTTTTAAAAATAGACAGTCCCTTAAGTCTTTTGTTCGCATGGTCACACACTGATGCTTAGATGTTCTGATATCTAATATGGCCACAGTAGTCTTGATAACCAAAGTCATTTACTTCCCATCTTTAGAAACCTACACTGGAACAACCATATCCAGCAGATCTCAAGCTACTGTGTGTGTGAATGAACATTCCCTTTTCGTTTCATACCTGAATGCTGTACATCTATTTTGGATTGTATATTGTGTTTGTGTATTTATGCTTTGATTCATAGTAACTTCTCATGTTATGGAATTGATTTGCATTAAACACAAACTGTAAATAAAATGGCTGAATGAGCAATCCATTGAATTTTTAAGTTTTTCCGATGCAAGGAATACTTGGTGGGTTATCATGGTTGTATGAGTCTATTTAAACCATTAGGGATATACCTCAGTATTTTCCTATTAAATGGAACATTACAGTTAAGCTGTTTTGCATTGCCAACTAGCAGTGTGTCTTAGCTAAAGAATTCATCTGAAAGTTGATATCTTTAAGCCTTTAAGTGGGCATCCCTTCTTACTCAGCAACTGCTGAATACCAGCGATATGTCAGGATACTGAAGATTAGATCAAATACTGAACTTGCTAGGCAAGGTCTTTTATTATAGTTGAGAAACAAGTATATGTATAATGACAAATAGGCAGTATACCGTCAAGTAGTGCTGTGAGGAAAACAGGCCAGAGTGGCAATCATGGGCCGTGGTTGAGTGATTGATGATCTTGTACATTTGTGCCAGGTTATGGAGAATCTGGAGGAAAATTCCTGCTGGAGGGAACAACACATGCTAAATACTGTAGTCTATTTAATCACTGGCACTGTTTTCCTATCTGAACAGAGGGCCACAAGTCACTTTGGTTTCCTAAATTATCATTTCCATCTGCTCCTTTCATACTCCTGAATTCTTTTCTTGGACTCTTTTGAGTGTAATCCTGGACTCCTTAGCTCTAGCCAGAGAAAGTCTGGGATTTGGGAATAAGAGGATGTTGCATCCCCATGTGGAATTTCTTCATCAAGGAAATCAGTTCTGTTTTTAAAGCCTTAAGCTGATGCAATTAAGCCCACCCAGTTAGGAAAATCTATTTATAATCAACTGCTTGCAGACAGTATTTACGAAATGCTTTATAGCGACACCTAGACTAGTATTTGGTTGATAACTTGGGATTAGCCAAGTTGACGCATGAACTCATCGTTACCTAGTTCATCTCTTGTCAGCTTGGCACCCACAGTCATTTCTGAATCATTTAATCTCCAAATTAAAGAAAATAACAAGGTCATACTTCTAACATGATAAAACTACCCTTCATACAACCCAAAACACCATCCCTTTCCCTAGAAGAGGATGCAAACTGTATCGTGTTCACTCTTGATATCACACAAAGTAAATACTGTGATATAAAGTTAACCATCTTTAGTGCATATGTTAGATAAGAGAATAAGAGAGGAGAGAAAATAAATATATACTTTATATATGTACAAACATAAGGAAGAAATATAACTACAGTCCTAATTTCAGCAACTGATCATATGGCTATAGGTGATATTTATAGCTACTTTCTTCCATCATCCAGTCCGTGTTTCCTTTGCCCTCAGCAAGCACTTCAGCTGGCCTGGGTTGTGGGGAGCAGGGGGATGGTGAAAGAAACCTTTTGCCTGAATTTGGTTATGGTTTTCTACTGACTTTGATCATAGGACACAGTAGTACTAAGAGAGATACTCTATCAGATCTCCTGTATTCCAGACATCTTTAACCTCCACTGTATGGAAGCAACCCAGTTTTTCCCTTGGTAGTCAGGATCAATCACACCAGCACTCAGTTCAGTAACTCCCTGCTTTGTTGACTAAGAGGCTTGAGATGCTCAAGGTGGTTGGGTAGCAGTTGCCCAACTTCCATTTCAATGAAACTTGCTGTGGCTCTTGGTAGAAGCATTCTACCTTTTGAAACTAAGATCTCTAGACCAGCAGAACATAAGGTCTCAGGGATAGGAAGTAAAATTTTTGGTAGTGGATCACTTACCAGGGGTAATAGTGAATGGTGCCACTCCCATTTTTACCCTAAAATTCCTAGAACTGAATTCTAGGTATGGGAGAAACAGCATCGTATTTGGAGCATTTATAGCCTCCTGGAGTTTAGCACTCTAGCCCTGTGAGATATTGCCACTTAGCTAGAGCTGTAACTTGAATTTTCAAAAACCACTGTTCAGGGTAATGCGGGATAAATGAATTCCATGAGCATGCGTGCATTGTCACATGTCATTGGTTGAGTTCCTTGATCAGAAGCAATGTTGTGTGGATCACCATGATGGTTGATAAGGTATTCTGTAAGTCCATGGATGGTAGTTTTGGTATAAGCATTACATGCAGGGAAGGCAAATCTATATTTAGAATACATGTCTATTCCAATGAGAATAAAATGCTGCCGCCTCTATGATGGAAGTGGCCCATATAATCAACATTCCTCCTGGCTGTTCACCGGAGCCATATAGGGAGCTCAGTGCTGGTTTCTGTTGCAGCAGATTAGACACTCAGCAGTGGCTGTAACTAGATCGGCCTTAATACGAGCTGATGTTACTGGGGCCATGCTTAATCTCCATCCCTGCCACCATGGTCACTTTGTTCATGAGCCCTTTGGGTGATGACAGAATGTCCAGGGAAAGAAGCTAACTGGTATCCAAAGAACAGTCCATCTTATCCACTTGATTATTAAAATCCTCCTCTGCTGAGGTTACCTTTATTGAGCATTCACATGGAACACAAGTATCTTCATATTCTTTTCCCATTCAGAGAGGTCTATCTATATACATCTTTCTCAGCCTGCCTTGTCACTAGTTTTCCAGTCATGTTCTTTCTGTGTCCATCCTGTCAAACTGTTGGCCACAGACCATGAGTTGGTGTAGACTTACACCTCTGGCCATTTTTCCTTCCAAGCAAAATGAACAGCCAGCTTCATTGCTTGTAATTCTGCCCACTGGGAGTATTTCCCTTTACCATTGTTCTTCAGGGATGTCCCAGAAGGGAGGTGGAGAGCTGTAGCTGTCTGCTTCGGGATGTTGCAGCACCTTCTGTATCTTGCAGCACCTTCTGCAAACTGGGTCCAAGTTTTCTCTTCCTCAGTCAACTGGTCATAGGGAACTCCCCGTGGAGACATAGGTTCAGGCTGGGAGAGAGAAGGTAAGCTAGCAGGAATATGCACCATTGGCATTTGGGCTACTTCCTCCTGTAAGTTACTCTATGTATCTTTAGGGCCTGCTCAAGCCCAATATCATACATGCCACTTTCATTTGACAATGGAGTGCTGCTATGCACACCCAACTTTATGGGTTGGTGGTTAGAACACACCCAGGTCATGATGGGAAGCTCACTTTGCATAGTGATCCATGTTTAAGCATTTAGTCTTCACTAAAGTCCAGTAGCAAGTCAAACCATGTTTCTCAAGGAAGAGTTGCTGCCTGTAGAGGATGGCAGGGCTGTGCTCTGAGATCTTAAAACTGACCATCAACACCAACCCTTGGTCTAATATAAATTTATAGAAAAGCAACCAAAAGCTTGGGCATATCTTTTAAAAAGCAATCATCAATGCTTATGGAGTAAGAAAAAAAACTACTTTTTCAACTGTTCTTTGAAAATGGTTTTAAACAAATATGAGCTGTTTCATTTCTTGGGAAAAAGCTCCAAATTCTACTCTGGGGTTATACTTAAAATATTCATACTTAAATATTATCATTATGTTATTTATGGCTAAATTGTGTAATGAGTAGCCATTGTATTGGGTGTCTGTTGAACTAAGTTTACCCTTAGTAGATAAAAGCAATTTAGAGAAAAGCAGATAACTGAAGCACTATGCCACAAGGTTAAGGTGAGAAAAATCTATTTAGAAGTAAACATATTCTAAACACACACACCCAATGCCACTGTCCTTAAAATAGAACTCAAATATTTAGGTTGCTGAAAAGTATGTGTTTTTCATTTCTCATAGACCTTATCTGGGATTAGCTTCATTATTTTTGGATTCTTTTCTTCGTATAAAGAGAGCTTTTTTTTTTTTTCTTTCTAATTTTGGTAAGATAGCACTTTTTGACACAACACAATCACCATTATGATTTGCTTCTCAGTTTCTCTTCAAATTACGTCTAAATTTAGAATCAAATGCATATCTAAGAAACTTTAGGAAGTCTGGTACATTGCTGGTACTTCATAAACATGGGCCAGCATTCTTTTTTTTTTTTTTTTTTAATGAATGTATGAACATTGCACTGACCTATCTGTGAGTTCTTTGCAGGCAGGAACTGTGCCGTATTTCATTTCTGGATTCCTGATATGTGACTGAGAATGGGTGCTCAGTTAATACTGCAACAGACAGCAGCAATACCTTAGCACAGAGTAAGTGGGGGAGGAGAGGGCAGACCTTTGATACTATATTAGGTCTTAGGGGGAAGAACAAGAAGGTAGTTAGGACTATTTCTTAACAGGCTGGTCTTTTGTGGCTGCTCAGTTTTCATCAGATAAGCAACCTGCTTATCTCCAATGATGGTTCTCAACTCTGCATATCAGAATTACTTGTGAAGCTTTTTAGAAAGTTGATGTCTGCCCCCTTTGCCTACCTAGAAGATTCTGATTTAATAGGTCCAACTGGACATCAGTCATCAGTAGTTTTTAAAAGGTCTCCAGGTGATTCTAATGTGCAGCCATATTGAGAAGCACAAGTGAGAGCTGGTTTGGGCAGCTCAGTTTCTTAGACTATCCGGCTGGCAGAGGCTGGAGAGTCAGATGTGGTCCCCGTCATTGGCTTCAGATCTGTGACTAACAGAGTGCTTGCATCAGGGCTGTACTTGGAGACAGGTAAGGTCACTTTCCTCTAGTCCATTGTTTGGATTTCTACCCAACTCAATAAGGACACATGGATTCACGGTAGAGTCCTCTGGGTCTAGTGTCTGGGCCAGCATCATAAGCAGATACAGTTGCCAGTCCTGGGTCTGAAAACCTGCTCCATGTTCCCTGTAAGCCTCTCTTGGCTTTAAGAGCATAGGATTTTGGGGAGATATTTTCCAGTTTAAAAATACTAAGATTCCATCCAATTAAAAAAAATTCCATGATTCAGAATTTTTTTTTTTCCTGTGAGCTTTTGTGAGCTTGCTCTCCCATCCATGAAAAATTTGGCTCAGTACTCCATGCTGAGCCTACAAAAATTAATGCAAATTCATTTGTTATTACTATGGGAGATACTGGGCATTCATCATACTCATTTGTTCTGTTATTTGGTTGTCATTTTGCATCCTACTGCATTTTCTGGAGACTTAGAATAGGGTTCTCTTAATGATAGATTAGCACAATCTAATTGGTAGTTGCTGTTCACCTTAGATGAGACTGCAACAACTTTGAGCTGTTTGATGGGGCTAGTGAAATACCACCAGTGACACAACCCTTGTTGAGACTTGGGTGTGAATGCAATGAGGAAACAGTGTTTCCCTTTGTAGCCTCATCATTAACACTGTGTTTATCAGTGTGTATTTGGTTTTGTATTTACTTATCACTTGCTTATTCATTTATTTATTCTATGTCTTACTCCAATTAAAATTTTTTTTGAGTCAGATTATAGAAACATGCATTATATACCAGGTTACAAATGGATGAGGAATTTGAGGGAGGGAATAAATAAGGGCAGAAAACCATGAATTCATGGCTAGGATTCAAGAATGCTTGTCATAGGGTCCTGAGTAGCTGTTATAGCCAGTGGAAGGAAGGGGCCATGATTAGAAACAGAAGCTAAATTAAATGAATTTAAAACACCTGAGTAAACCAGAAATGTCAAGGTCTGAGGAAAGATTTGAGTGTGTTCTTAGGAGGGGGGTTTCCAGGTGAATATGGTCAATGTCATTGGCATCATCCCTGCAATGAGAACAACAGCAAATTTCTTAAGTATATCTATTTCTTATCATTTTCATCCAGACAAGTGACATGGCAAAGCATAATTTAGCAGATATAATTTTATCAGCAGCCAAAATGGTGTTAACCAAATCTGCACCTCTAGGGAAAAAAATTGAACATTTAGAGGACTGTATGGTCAACGTCATCCATGAATATTATTTTTGTAATTGAGCTTTTTGATATGAATCGAGCAGAAAATAATGGCAAACACCATGTACGAATCATTACTCTAAATGCTTTTACATATATTTGCTCATTTAATACTTGACATAGTTCTGTGTGGTCAATGCTACAAGCATCATCGTCATCTTTTTATAGATGAGAAAACCCAAACATTCGGTAGCTTGCCCAAGGTCAGCCCGTAATAGACTATTTGAACCTGCATCGTGTGGTTTTTTGCTCTCAGCCACTGCACCATCATTGCCTCTCTGAGAGTTTGGGGTGATCTTCTCCGACAGGATCATGGAGTATGGCTTTTCAATTTGTGTTTAAGAAAAAATGTGTTAGAATACAAACTTGTGGTTGCCAAGGGGGAGGAGGGTGGGAAGGGATAGACTGGGAGTTCAAAATTTGTAGATACTAATAGGCATATGTAGAATAGATAAACAAGATTATACTGTATAGCACAGGGAAATACATACAAGATCTTGTGGTAGCTCACAGCGAAAAAAAATGTGACAATGAATATATATATGTTCATGTATAACTGAAAAATTGTGCTCTCCACTGGAATTTGACACAACATTGTTAAATGACTATAACTCAATAAAAAAAAAAGTTTAAAAGAAAAGAAAAAAATAAGTTAAGCATGAGCATGTTCAGTGAAAAACTAAGTATTCAATTTCTACTTATTAAAAAAGGTGGTGATGAGTATAAAACTTCACAAAATATTTGTCCAATATCTGCCATGAGTTTGATAATAGTATAGCATGGAAAATGGAAGACAAACATTTGTGGAAGAGGCATTAACACCTACTTAAGAGTTACCGGTTATTTTGAAGGAGATTATGCCCCAAGACTACATTTAAAATGTGGATCCACAAAAGATGTATTTACATCTTGCTTTGTGAGAAAGTCTATATTTTATCAAATAAATACTTCTTCTAAATTAAAAAAGAAAAAGAAGAACAAATGTGTAAGTTTTTACACTTATCCGTACAGTAAAGCTGACACCGTCATGAAAATAAAGGAGTGCATGCAGGGCTGAAGAGCTGCCACGGCATGTCCATACTGGGGTGTCAAACAAATTAGTGATGCAGGTCAAAGAGGTCTATGGCTTTCCAGCAGGATGTGAAGGGATCTAACAAGGGCACCTGGGGGTGCGGGGAGGTTGGTGATGGAGAGAACTGAGCAGACTGAGCCTCATAGCACTTTCCTCTCCCCGCTCCCATTCCGCCTCGCCCCCACCCAAGTAGAGCACTGCCATGGTGATCTGTTTCTCATTTGGGGTTTACATGTAAATGTTAATTAAGCAAAAACTTCCAAGGCAAAACAAGTTGGAAATTAGTGTTCTCTGCCATCACAACCACAATAAATTTTTTTAATGCTCAAATTTGTTGTTTCTTTCTACTAGGTGAGCAATCGACGTTCGTTGCTCAAATTATGAAAAAAAGTTTCAAAGAAGTACAAGACACCTATAATCCCAGCAATGACTACAATTTGTATTTTAATGCAAATTCTTCCAGTCTTCCCCTGCCATGCATTTATACAGATGTTTGTACATGCAAACATATATATTTCAACAAAATTTTTTATAACCTGCCTCTTTTCATTTAATTCTCTATCACATGATCATTTCTGCAATATGATTTTAAAATAATTTCATAGTGTTATATTCTTCATATGTACTGTCTTTAATCAGTTTCCTGTTATTGGATATTTAGATTGTATCTGATGTTCTCCCAATTATAAATAAATTATATTTTAAAAAACATCTTCTTAATTTTTATTTTAGTTTTTGGGGGGAGGTAATTAGGTTTACCCACTTATTTATTTTTAGAGGAGGTACTGGAGATTGAACCCAGGACCTTGTGTATGCGCTGCACTCTACCACTTGAGATATACTATCCCCTTTATAAACATCTTTGTATCTACTTCTTTATTTTTTTATTCTTTAAAAAAATTATTTTTTTGGCAGGGGGAGGTAATTAGGTTTATTTATTTATTTATTTTTAGAGGAGATATTGGGGATAGAAACCAGGATCTCATGCATGCTAAGTGTGTGCTCTACCACTTGAATTATACCCATCCCTCTGTAACTAGTTTTTTGCTTCAATCTCTATTTCCTTTTTTGGGAGGGTGGGAATAAAATCATTTTATTGAGGGGCTTCAGGGGAGGGTCAAAGTGCTGGGAGGACAATGAGATTCCATATCCTCACCCAGCTGGGGTCTCCCCAGCTTCACAGTCATTGGAAAGCTGTATTTCCTTTTAATGAAATCTTAGGAGTAGGATTTCTTGGCAGACATTGTGATGTGCCACCTAGATCTCCCTTTAGGACACAGTGACTCATTTCCCCACTTCCGAGGGTGCTGACTGCTAACTACTCACAACTGATTCCCTTCCCAGTACCTCCCTTGGCTGAAGGAAGTTACCTCACCTGAGGTTATGCGCCTTCTCAGGACCAGCTCACTGTCAGTGCTTGTGGATGTAAAAGTCCTAAGGCCCAGCCTCCTTGCCTCAATCCCAGTCAGCTCTGGAGGGCCAGCCAGCCCAGCTCCCACTCCCATGGAACCAGGTGAGGCTTTCATTCCCAAAGTATCACAAAGTACCCCCCTGCTCCTTCTGCCCAGTCCTGCTTCCCTGGCCCCCTCACAGGTGTCGAATCTCAGGGCATTCCCCTCCAGAGCCTCTCACACACAGATCTCTCAGCATCTGCCTCCCTGGGAACCTGACCTAAGACAAAATGTCACATACATTTTAATATAGTTTTAAATAGTTTAAAAACAACAGGAGTGTATGCTTGTTAATATTTCAAGTCGGTAGGCCTAGCTGAAGAATTGCATGAAGGCCAGAGTGGTTGTAGCAGAAAGAGGGAGCAGGAGAGGCGTGTCCCATGAAGGTGCAGAGTTTTGCAAGGGCCAGACCGTAAAGGACTTTGCAAACTGTTGTTTTAGGGGCGTGGCAGGAAGCAGATGACACATCCAGTTGTGTAATTTGAGGGCAGTCTAATGAAGAGATTGCTTACAAGGGTGTGGGCAGGGTTTAGTAAAGGCCAGGAGAAGGAGCATTATCCCTGCTGGTGCTAGCAGGGAGCCCTTAAGGACCAAAACAGATGCAGTTACTGGAATCCAGTTAGTCACTGTGTGGAGAAGGATGCCTGACAGGAGCTGTGGCTTTTCAGTGGAGGGACACAGCCGCACTGAGGTGACCTGGCAGAGAGGAATGTCGGGGAAAGGTACCTCATCTTTACCCTCCCGCCACCCTCCAGACTTCCTAGTATTGCCTCCCATTTGCCAAACCCTCCTGGCAGCCAGAGAGCACGATCCATACAGGTCAGCCTCCAGGGACACAGCAGACAGGGTGAAGCCAAGGGAAGACTGGACCAGGAGGGGCAAACCAAAAACCTCCAGCACAGCCATGGACTTTATCTCAAGAGCAATGGTGCTAGAGGCTGAATGGTGTTCCCCTCAAGTTCATATGTTGAAATTCAAACCCCAGTAGCCCAGAATGTGACTGTATTTGGGGACAGGGCCTTTAAAGATGTAATTCAGGTAAAACGAAGTCATATGAGGAGGTGTCCTAATTCAATACGACCGGGGTCCTTAGAAGAAGAGGTTAGGACACAGATATCCACAGAAGAAAGACCAAACGAGGACAGAGAAAGTAGCCATCTGCAAGCCAAGGAGAGAGGCCGCAGAAGAAACTAGCCCTGCCGACACGTTGCTTTTGGACTTCCAGCCTCTAGAACTGTGAGAAAGTTAATTTCAGACAGCCATGCAGTCTGCGGTATTTTGTTATAACATCCCTGGCAAACTAACAAATGGAAAGTCATTTAAGGCTGGGGGTGGGGTGATATGATCAGGTCTTCATTTTGGAAAGATGGCCTGGTTTTAGCTGAGAACTGATTGGAAGGTGGCCAGAGGAGATGCCGAGACACCATATAGGAGGCTATTTTATAATCTAGGTGAGAGACACATAAATAGATTCCACTCCTAGCAGTGGAGAAGGAGAGAAGTGGATGGATTTCAGAGATAGTTAAAAAATAAAGTCAACACAACTTGATAATAGATTGGATAACCTGGGTGAGGGAGGAGACATAAAGAATATTTATTTGTCAGATTTTGATTGAATACCTACTCTGTGCCAGCCACATTCTCTTCTAGATCCTCAGGGGTACAGGTTATATCCTAAGTTTGCAGGGTGTGCAAGGGAATGGCTAGTGACCTCTGAAATGGGAGACGCTTGAAGATTTTGTTTTCAACTGTTCTCTTACTGATGGATATTTAAATGGTTTTCAAATGTATTTATATATGTGTATATAACACACACATATTTAGTGCATGGCTAACAATGTCACATTAAGCATTCTTCTTTAAATTGAGGTATAGTTGATATACAACATTATGTTGGTTTCAGGTGTACAACATAATGATTCCATATTTGTATACACTGTGAAATGCTCACCCCAGTGAGCCTAGTTAACATTTGTCACCACACATAGTTAATACAATTTTTTTCTTGTGATGAGAACTCAAGATTTACTCTCTTAGCAACTGTGAAATATGCAAGACAGTATTATTAATTATAGTGACCATGCTGTACATTACATCCCCATGACTTATTTATTCTATTACTGAAAGTTTGTACTTTTTGCCTCCCTTCACCCATTTTGCCCACCCGTTCTGACCTCCTGCCTCTGGCAACCACCAGTCTCTTCTCTGTATCTATGAGCCTGCTTTTTTTTTTTTTTTTTAAGGATTCCAAATAAAAGTGAGATTACATGCTGTTTGTCTTTCTCTGTCTGACTTATTGCACTTAGTATAATATGCTCCAGGTCCATCCATGTTGTCACAAATGGTAAGATTTCATTCTTTTTTATGGAGGAAGAATATTCCATTGTATATATCCCTCACATTTTCTTTAACTATTCTTTAACTATCCCTTGATGGACACTTAGGTTGTTTCCATATCTTGGCAATTATAAATAATTTTACAATGAACATTGGGGCGCACATATCCTTTAGGGTTAGTATTTTTGTTTTATTCAAATAAATGCCTAGCAGTAAAATTGCTGGATCATGTATTAGCTTTATTTTTAATTTTTTGAGGAACCTCCTTACTGTTTTCCACAGTTACTATACCAATTTACATTCTCATCAACAATGTACAATAGCTCCCTTTTCTCTACATCCTCACCAATACTTTTTATTTCTTGTCTCTTTCGTAACAGCCATTCTAACACGCATAAGGTGATATCTCTGAATTTGCATTTCTCTGACAATTAGTGATGTTGAGCATCTTTTCACATGGCTGTTGGCCACCTATATGTCTCCTTTAGAAAAATGTCTATTCAGATACTCAGCCCATTTTTAAATTGGATTGTTTTTTGTTATTAAGTTGTATGAGTTCTTTATACATTTTGGATATTAACCCCTTACTGTAGTATGGTTTGCAAATGTTTTCTTCCATTCAGTAGGTTACCTTTCCATTTTGTTGATGATTTCATTTGCTGTGCAGAAGTTTTTTAGTGTGAAGTAGTCCACTTGTTTATTTTTGCTTATGTTGCCTTTGCTTTTGGTGTCAAATCCAAAAAATCATTGCCAAGACCTATGTCAAGAAACTTACTGCCTACATTCTCTTCTAAGAGTTTTATGGTTTCAGGTTCAGCATTCTTATTCATGTATTTTGTACCCATATTCAATTCCCTAAGAGTGACATTATTAGGTCAAAGTGTATGTGTACTGAAAATTTTAGTAGGTTCTGCCAATTTGACAGCCAAAGAAGTTGTAACAATTTATACTTTCCTTAACAGCCTATAAGAGTACTTGCACTGGAATTATCAATTAAAAAAAAAGTTAGTGTGCACATTTTTTTTAAGGCTTTTGATAATACATTGCTCTACTATCTGCCAGAAAGGTCATATAAATTTTCGTTCCCACCAGCATGCAATAATTTTATCTTGAAAGTTTTGTGAAGCAGAAGTTACTCATCACTCATCTAGCCATTAATATTTTGATCTATAGAAATACATAAATAAATACATATATTTTTATATACTCACACACACATACAGACATATACATGATTGTCTAAATACACGTATATAAACATGTATAATATATATTCCTATATATTCGCTCTCTATAGAATACATTCTGTGTATCTATATATGTTCTGTGTCTATATCTCTGTCATCTATCTATATATCTAACATACAGAATGAGCAATAGAATCATAATCAATAGAATGCCAGCATTAAGTAATTTAGCTTACAGTATACTTCCAAAGATTATTTCAAATGTCCCTAAGTAACTAGGTATTCCTGAACATGAACTGTTCTGTATCTTGTCTATTAACATCTACAAAATACGGAGTTTTGGGTTTTAGAATGTTTGATCTTCACCCATATTCTCTGCCACTTGTACTTTCTGCCAATCAAACTAAGCCATTAGCATGTAAGTTAACCTTATCTTTCTGTTGTCTCTGAGAGAAAAATGTGATGGTTAATTTTCTGTTTGGCCATAAGATTCAGTCTCTGCTTTTCTGCCCTGCTCTGTGTCCTGCCATGCTACCTGTAGGGACTGTATCCTCCGATGACCTTGACCACTGGCCACTGGTTGGGTCACTTAACAAGAGGCACTGGCGGGAGATGGGAGAGTGGGAGGAGAGAATTGATGTGTTTACTTCCTCAGCCACTGGGCTTCAGTCTGGTTGGCGGCCACCTCTCTCGGTATGCACAGTCCAGGCGGGTGGACCTCACTGCCACCGTGCGCTTCTCTCCTACTCCAGTAAGGCCGTGGAGCCTAAGGGAGGTCAGGGCTCCTGATTGTTGCTGGACTGTGTGCTTCACTTTCCATTGTGGTTTCCATAACCCTGCCAACATTATGCAAGTAACTCCTTCATTCAGTTTGCTTCAGTTAAACCCTTTTGGTGTGCCATCTGTTTTCAGGGGCCTGCCTGTTACAGGGAATGTGCATTTGGCTCATCCTGAAGATCAAAGTTTAAAGATAAAAGTTAGGGTGCCCTCTGGGATATCCTGGTTTACCCTCTCACAATACCATATCTGGTCCCTCTTGTGATCTGTAGGATGTCTCCAATGATCCTGAGTGGAGGCAATGTTTAGGGACAGGCTTGCATTGAGCCTCGTATCCTGTACTGAGCCAATGTGACTTAGATGGCTGGTTCCTGCCCAGAGTTAGACTGGGAGTGTGACCAAGTACCTCAGGGAACTCCTGGCAGATTTCTCCCCAGTATGGTATACACAAAACCACGGTCAACAGTGGAACAGCCTGATCTAAAACTCCTTGGCTCCTCGTATAGAATGTGGACCTGAGAAGCAGGCTTTCCACTTATCATGGAGGAGTTTTAACTTAATGAGCTTAAAAGCTTAATTGCTTTTAAGGTAATCTGATTTATTATTATTCAGAAAGGTTTTCACAAATAATTAGCATCAATTTATACCTTGACCTCTTAAAGTAACTTTCAAAAAAAAATCCTTTTCAAATTATTAAGAGAAATTGTCAAGGATTTTAAGTTGGATTCTTAAGTGATTACTTTTGTGTGAAAGTTTTTTTTTTAATTGAGGTATAGTCAGTTTACAATATTATGTCTATTTCTGGTGTACAGCACAATGCTTCAGTCATACATGAACATACATATATTCATTTTCATATTCTTTTTCACTGTAAGCTACTACAAGATATTGAATATATTTCCCTGTGCTATACAGTATAAACTTTTTTTTAATCTATTTTATATATACCAGTCTGTATCTGCAAATCTCGAACTCCCAGTTTATCCTTTCCCACCCTCCTCCCCCTGGCAACCACAAGTCTGTATTCTATGTCTGTGAGTCTGTCTCTGTTTTATATATAAGTTCATTTGTCTCTTTTTTATAGATTCCACATATGAGTGATATCATATGGTATTTTTCTTTCTCTTTCTGGCTTACTTCACCTAGAATGACATTCACCAGGGCCATCCATATTGCTGCAAATGGCTTTTTTTTAAATCATTTTTTATGGCTGAGTAGTATTCCATTGTGTAAATATGCCACAACTTCTTTACCCAGTCATCTGTCGATGGACATTTAGGTTGTTTCCATGTCTTGGCTATTGTAAACAGTGCGGCTGTGAACATTGGGGTGCAGGTGTCTTTTTGAATTAAGGTTCCCTCTGGATATATGCCCAGGAGTAGGACTGCTGGGTCATATGGTAAGTCTATTTTTAATCTTTGAGGAATCTCCATACTGTTTTCCACAATGGCTGCAACAAACTGCATTCCTACCAACAGTGTTGGAGGGTTCCCTTTCTCCACACCCTCTCCAGCATTTGTCATTTGTGGACTTTTGAATAATGGCCATTCTGACTGGTGTGAGGTGATATCTTGTAGTTTTGATTTGCATTTCTCTGATAAGTAAGTGATATTTAGCATTTTTTTCATGTGCCTATTGGTCATTTGTATGTCTTCATTGGAGAATTGCTTGTGTAGGTCTTCTGCCCATTTTTGGATTGGGTTGTTTGTTTTTTTTTTCTTATTAAGTCATATGAGCTGTTTATATATTCTGGAAATCAAGCCCTTGTCAGTCTCATCTTTTGCAAATATTTTCTCCCATTCCATAGGTTGTCATTTTGTTTTGCTGATGGTTTTCTTTGCTGTGCAAAAGCTTATAAGTTAAAATTAGGTTTATTTTTGCTTTTATTTCTATTGCTTGGGTAGACTGCTCTAGAAGAACATTGCTGATATGTTTGTGAGATAATGTTTTGCCTATGTTTTCTTCTAGGAGATTTATTGTGTCTTGTCTTATGTTTAAGTCTTTAAGCCATTTTGAGTTTATTTTTGTGTGTGGTGTGAGGGAGTGTTCTAACTTCATTGATTTACAAACAGCTGTCCAGTTTTCCCAACACCATTTGCTGAAGAGATTGGTTTTGGCGTCAGGGTGATAGTGGCTTCACAGAATGAGTTTGGGAGTACTCCCTTCTTTTCAGTCTTCTGGAAGAGTTTGAGAAGGACCAATATGAGTTCTTCTTTGTATGTTTGGTAGAATTCCCCAGTGAAGCCATCCTGTCCTGGACTTTTATTTGTAGGGAGGTTTTCTATTGCTAATTCTATTTCATTTCTAGTGATTGGTTTGTTCAAGTGGTCAGTTTCTTCTTGATTCAGTCTTGGTGGACTGTATGTTTTCAGAAACTTGTCCATTTCTTCTAGGTTATCTGTTTCGTTTCCATATAGTTGTTCATAGTAGTCTCATATGATATTTTGTATTTCTGTGGAATTGGTTGCAATTTCTCCATTTTTCTTTCTTATTTTGTTTATTTGTGCTCTTTTCTCTTCTTGGTGAGCTTGGCCAGAGGTTTGTCAATTTTGTTTACTCTTTCAAAAAACCAGCTCTTGGTTTGATTGATTTTTTCTATTGTTTTTTTAACCTATTTCATTTATTTCCTCCCTGATCTTTATTATTTCCTTCCTTCTGCTGACTTTTGGTTTTGTTTGCTCTTCTTTTTCTAGTCCTTTTAGCTGGTAGGTTAGATTATTTGAGATTGTTCTTTTTTGAGGAAGGCCTGTATCGCTATGAACTTCCTTTATAGGACTGTTTTTGCTGCATCTCATAGATTTTTGTGTGGTTATGTCTTTATTGTCATTTGTCTCAACGTACTTTTTTAATTTCTTCTTTGATTTAATCATTGACCCATTGTTTTGTTTTTTTTGTTTGTTTGTTTGTTTTTTTTTTTTTTTTAGTAGCATGTTGTTTAATCTCCATGCTGTGATTTTTTTCCTCCTTTGTTTGTCTGTAGTTGATTTCTAATTTCATGACATTGTGGTCACAAAAGATGCTTGAAATAATTTCTATCTTCTTAAATTTCTTGAGGCTTCTTTTGTGCCTGAGTACATGATCTATCCTAGAAAATGTTCCAAGCGCACTTGAAAAGAATATATATTCTATTTTGGGGGGATATAATGTTCTGAAAATATCAACCAAAGTCTAATTGTTCTATTGTATCATTTAGTTTCTCTTTTGCCTTATTTTCTGTCTGAAAGATCTGTCCAGTGATGTTAATGGGGTGTTAAAGTCTCCTACTATGATTGTGTTCCCATCAGTCTCTCCCTTATATATGTTAGTATTTGCTTTATGTATTTAGGTGTTCCTATATTGGGTGCATATATATTAACGAATGTAACCTCCTTATCTTGTAGTGCTCCTTTAATCATTATATAATGTCCTTCTTTATCTTTCTCTATGGCCTTTGTTTTAAAGTCTATTTTGTCTGACATCAGTATTGCTACTCCTGCTTTCTTGTCATTTCCATTTGCATGGCATACCTTTTTCCATCCTCTCACTCTCAATCTATGTGTGTCCTTCTCCCTAAAGTGGGTCTCTTGTACACAGCATATTGTAGGTTATTGTTTTATTATCCAATCTGCCACTCTGTGTCTTTTGATTGGAGCATTTAGTCCATTGACATTTATGGTAATTATTGATAGATGTGTGTTTATTGCTATTTTGAAGTTAGTTTTGCAGTTGAGTTGGTGTTTCCTCTTTGTTCCTTTCTTTTTCTTTTTGTGGTTTGATAATTTTCCTTCGTATTATCTTGGTTTCTTTTTAGTTTTTGTGACTCTGTTGTAAGCTTTTGGCTTGTGGTTACCTTGTTTTGTACGTATGTTAACCCATTACTATATCTGTTTGTTTTAAACTGATAGAAATATAAGCTCAAACCCATCCTACCAAGAACAAAAACAAAACAAAACAAACAAACAAACAAAAGAAAAAAGAAAAGAAAGAAAAACACTATATTTTCTTGTTCCCCTCACCCACCCTTAATGATTTAGATGTCTTCTTTTACAATTTCATGTTTATTCTTTTGTAATTCATGGTAGTTATCACTTTTCCAATTATGATTTTCTCCTTTCTGTACCATCCTGCTTCTTTTCTATTTAGAGCAGACTTTTCAATATTTCTTTTAGCATGGGTTTAGTGTTGCTAAATTTCTTTTAGATTTGCTTATTTGTGAAGTTCTTTATCTCTCCTTCTATTCTAAAGGATAGCCTTGCTGGATAAAGTATCCTAGGTTGCATACTTTTCTCATTTAGGACTTTGAATATATCTTGCTACTCCCTTCTGGCCTGCAGTGTTTGTGTAAAGAAATCAAGTGAAAGCCTTATGGGGGTTCCCTTGTAACTAATTCTTTGTTTTTCTCTTTCTGCCTTTAGAATCATTTCTTTATCCTTAATCCTGGCCATCCTGATTATAATATGTCTCAGTGTGAGCCTTTTTGAGATCCTATGTGCTTCCTGTACTTGGATATCTGATTCCTTCTTTAGGTTTGGAAAGTTTTCAGTCATGATTTCTCCAAATACCTTTCAATCCCCTTTGTTCTTTCTTCTCCTTCTGGGCCCCCTATTATGCATAGGTTGGCATGCTTTATATTATCCCATAGGCCCCTTATGTTGTTTTCATTGGTTTTTCTCTCAGCTGTTCTGATTGGGTGACTTCTGTTTTCTTGTCTTCTAAGTCATTTATTCATTCCTCTAGATTATCTAGCCTACTTTTTACAGCCTTTAGCTCAGCTCTTATCTCAGCAAATGAGTTTTCCAATTTTAATTGGCTCCTCTTTGTACTTTGTTTCCTTTTTGACATATTCTCTGTCTCTATTCACAATTTCTTTTAGTTCCTTCAGTACTTTGATCACTACTTTTTGAAATTGTGATATAGTAGACTTTCTTTTTTTTTTTTTTTAACATTTTTATTGATTTATAATCATTTTACAATGTTGTGTCAAATTCCAGTGTAGAGCACAATTTTTAGTTATACATGACCATATATTTATTCATTGTCACATTTTTTCTTCTGTGAGCTACCATAAGATCTTGTGTATATTTCCCTGTGCTATACAGTATAATCTTGTTTATCTATTCTACAATTTTGAAATCCCGTCTATCCCTTCCCACCCTCTGCCCCCTTAGCAACCACAAGTTTGTATTCTATGTCTATGAGTCTATTTCTGCTTTGTATTTATGCTTGTTTGTTTGTTTGTTTGTTTTTGTTTTTTAGATTCCACCTATGAGCTATCTCATATGGTATTTTTCTTTCTCTTTTTGGCTTACTTAGAATGACATTCTCCAGGAGCATCCATGTTGCTTCAAATGGCGTTATGTTATCGGTTTTTATGGCTGAGCAGTATTCCATTGTATAAATATACCACATCTTCTTTAACCAGTCATCTGTTGATGGACATTTAGGCTGTTTCCATGTCTTGGCTATTGTAAATAGTGCTGCTATGAACATTGGGGTGCAGGTGTCATCCTGAAGTAGGGTCTAGTAGACTTTCGAGTTCTGTTTCATTGATCATTCTTTCAGGGAATTTCTCTAGTCCTTTTAATTGGGAGTGGTTCCTCTGCTTCTTCATTTTACTTATATCTCTCTGGCACTATGGATTATGGAGTATAAGATATCTACTGTGGTCCTGAAGGGGTTTGTTTGTGTGTTTATTTATTTATTTATTTATCTATCTATCCAAAGTGGGTGTGGAAATAAAACTAAAAAAAAGTTTTAAAGAAAAAAAAAATTGGAAACAGAGTACAACCAATAACAGAAGAACAAAATGAAGAGAAATAAAAATCAAGTTGAGACAAATTTTTAAAAAATAAAAAAAAGATTTGAAAACAGTGTAATCATTAACAGAAGAACAAAGCAAAGAAGTAAAAATCAAATTGAGACAAATTTTTTAAAATTTAAAAGAAGAAAAAAGATTTGAAAATAGAGTATAATTAACAGAACAAAACAAAGAGAAATAAAAATCAATTTGAGACAAATTTTAAAAATTTTAAAGAAAATTTTAAAAGGGATTAAAAAATAAAAAACCAAAAGATTAAAAAATAAAAATTAATAAAGGACAAGAAAAAAGAAAAGAAAAAAAAGGTGGTTGTGTTCCCATGGAGATTGTACTCTTAATAATTTTGTAGATATCCTTCTTAAGTATGGGTGGTTACCAAGTCTTCCTTCCAGGCCTTTTGTCGGTTATCCCTTTGGTTGGGGGTGTGGCCTGTGTTCTGGTGGCCAGAGGCCTGCCCTGGCTTTTGAGCGGGGCCTCCTTTTTGTTCTGTTCTTGCTCTGCTGTGCAAATTCCGATAGCTGGTTCCAGAGGCCCTCCCGACTTGCCCTCATCTGTGCTGCTCCCAGGGCCGGTAGGCAGCCGGTTGCCGCTCCTCCCAAGGCGGGACCTGCGCATGTGCAAGGTAAACGGGCAGGTCACGCCCCCAAACAACACCACTTCCTGGTGCCCTGCTCCTGCAAGGTAGGCAGGCGGGTAGAACCCTCCAAGAACGTAGCGTTCCTGAGCCAAGCTCATGCACAGAAGACGGGCGGGTTGCGCCCTCTAACAACGCTGTGTCTGGGTACCAAGCTCATGCATGGTAGGTAAGCGGTTTGCTCCCCCGTTCAGTGCTGCTCCCCCGGTGGTGCAGGGTCTGCACTCGGTAGGCCCTCTCAGAGAAAATGGCCGCACCAGCCCTCACCCCTGCTCTGTGCCAGAACTCCGCTCTCAGTTCGTTTGTCTTAGAGGGGAGTTCACAGAGGCACCGGTGCAGAAGGTTCCCCTCTGCCTGGGGCCGTAAAAGAATCTCAGTCCTGCTTATGGGGTTGCAGAGCTCCTAGGTTTCCACCCGCCTTCGCCTGGGAGCAGGACACCTGAGAATATGGTGGCTGTGGCTGAGCCCTGCCTCTCTTCTCCCAAGAACACCACCAGTAAAGGTGGGGCGGGTCTGCTGAGACAAAGGCTATGGCACCCTTCCCCCCAGGGCACTCTAGCAGTGTTGCTTTGCTTTTTTTTTTTTTTTTTTTTTTTTGTATTTTATGGAGGCCAAGGCTGTTCTGATCTGTCCCCTGAGGTTTCCTCTGTACAGCTGGCCCGAGTCCTCTGCCCAGCTCAGGCAGCCTGTCCTGTCCCACCCCTGCCAGTTCACGTCTAGGACTGGGGGTTGCACGGACCCTTTGTGCCCCTTTAACTTAGTTCTGTCGGTCAAGGGCTATTCCTTACAGATCTGAGCCTCGGAGGTTCCCGCTCGTCCTGCTGACCTCTCCTTGGAGAGGGGAAGACCCAGCCTATGAGCACTATTCCTCCTTTGCCGCTCCCTCCCTGTGGGACCAGCCCTGCACTATTTTCCTTTTTCTTCTTTTTTATTTTTCTCCTACCAGATTTGTGGCAGATTTTGTCTTTTGAAGAGGGTGATGTTCTGTCAGAGTTCAGCAGGTGTTCTGAGTGGATGGGTGGGTCTGTGGCTGTCACTCCTGGTTTATTGGTGGGAAAGGGTGAGCTACGAGCATCCTTCTACTCCGCCATCTTGGCCCTTCTCCCTGTGTGAAAGTATTTTTAATAAGGGGAAACAATAATTTTAAAAACCCTAAAATTTAGGTACTGGATTTATTTTTGGTGTGGTGGGAAGAAAGTGAATACAGGAAGGTAAATGGGCAGTTATAATCCCCTGAGTTTCCATAATCAGAATAGCATTTTGTCATATTTGCTTCAGATCAATGTTTAAAAATTTAAAAATTTTGTTATTATTTTTCTTTTTACCCTTTGACCTTTAAAAATACCTATAAAAGTCCCATGGTGTCCTCTCTTCTGTCCCATTTTCCTCCCATGCTCCTAGAAGAAAGTATTATAAAGAATTTGGTATCTACTTAATCCATGCTAAATTAGTCCGTACAGTAATTTATTTATTTTAATGTCTATGAGTATTCTATTATATAATTGCACCACAATGTATATATCTAATTTCCCGCTGACAGGATTTTAGCTTTTTTCTGATTATCCTACTAGAAGCAATGTTTGAATGAACATCCTAGTCCATGTTTCATTGTGCATTTATTTTTCAGGGTTTAGACGTGGAGTTGCTGGGTCACAGGATATGCTCATTTTCAGCTATGCTAGATAGCAGGAGCTTCTTATGTGAGTCAATTGATTTACTCTTACCACATATGTAGCCTTAAACAATATGTAATATTGCTTATTGTGTTCCAATTTCTAGGACTGTGTAGCAAATAACGCCAAAATACAGTGACACAAAACATCTATTTATTATGTGCACAGATTCTGGGCAAGGCATAGAGGTGTCTGGGGCCTCAGCTGGAAGGCTCAAAGGCTTGGAGTGGAATCATTCAAAGGCTAGTTCACTCACATGTCTGGTGGTTGATGCTGGCTCTTAGCTGACTCCCTAGCTGGGATGTTGGCCAGAACATCTTGAAACCTCTTCTTGTCGCCTGGGCTAAATCATGACATGGTGGCTGGGTTCCAAGGGTAAGCAGAGAGGGAGAGAGACTGAGGAGAGAGAATGAACCAGGCAGAAACTGTATAATCTTTTAAGGCCTACTCTTGGAAGTAATGCAGTTACTTTGACTGCATCCTATTCATTAGAAACAAGTCACAAAGGCTGACCCATATTCATGGGGTAGGAACAGAGACTTCTGTGTCTCTGTGGAGTGGTGTCAAAGTTGCACTGTAATAAAAGCATATGGGATGAGATATCTTTGGTGCAGCCATCTTTGGAAATAAAATTTGCTACATTGTATTTCTGTTTTTCTTTTTTTGTAGTAAAATTTTTTTCTGATTGTAAAAGTAATACCAATAATAGCAAAAATATTCAGAAAAATGCAGAAAAGTATAAAGAAGAAAATAAGTCTACTAATTATCATTCAGAAACAAGCCAGAGTTGACATTTTTTTATGCATGCACATATTTAAAAAAATAGAAATCAGATCATAGTATACATACTGCTTCTTCATTTAGCAAAATATCATTGCCTTTTTTCAGTGTCGATCAATGATTTACACCATCATTAAAAAAAATAATGATACCTTTCATTGTATAAATATATTGTCTTGATTTACCCAATCCCCTCTTTATGGACACTAAGGTCATTTCTAAATTTTCACTGTTTTGTCTGTCGTTAAAATTTACATAAATGGTATTATACTGAATGAAATATTCAGTATTGCTTTTATCTACTAAAATGATGTCTTCAGGGTTTGGGGGCATAGCTCAGTGGTAGAATGTGTGCTTAGTATGCATGGGGTCCTGGGTTCAATCCACAGTACCTCCACTGAAAACAAAACAAAACAAAAACCTAATCCCCCTTGAAAACAAACAAACAAAAAAACCAAAAAAGCAAAGCAAAGCAAAAAAAAAAAAAAAAAAAAAAAATCAAGCAAAACCCCCCAGAAAGACAAAAAGAAGAAAAAAATGATGTTTTCAAGAGTTAAGTATATATAGTAATTACTTGTTTTAATTTCTATGACTATGCTGTTACACAGTTGTATCACAATTTATGCATCTGATTTCCTGCTGATGAACTTTTAGAGTTTTCCCAATTACGGTACTACAGATGGTGTTACATGAACATTCTGTTACATGTCTCATTGTATGTGTATTTTTCAGGGTTTTTACTGAGTTATGGTGTTGCTGGATCATGGTGGGGGGCTTCTCATTTTCAGCCAAACTAGAGAGCAAGAACTGATTATTTTAGTCAATTGATTTATTGGCATTGCCTTCACTGAGCCCCCAGACTACTGTTGGATGGGTCTCTGAGGTTTCTTAGCAAGGAATGGCATTTATTAGAGAGTCAGTGTGCCACTTCAATTCTAAATGCATGCTCATGGACAGTGGGATGACTAGAATGAATAATTTATAAACACCTCCAAGAATCAGAGTAGGCAGATTTTAATAGCATTTTTGTGATATAGTACTTCCATGTTGTGTTTGAAAATAATTTTAAAATCTCAGAAATATGAAAGTGTCATGCCCTTTTCACTTATTCAAGAAATTTCCACTAACTAACAGAATTAAACAACAACACTTTTATGTACCTTTGGCATAAAATCACTAAAACTAGTCTAAATAAACCTCAGAAACAGATGGTGTGAATTCTCAAACACGAGTGACTTTATATTGGAATGGAAGCAGATAGTCATAACTTGTTTGGCTACCAAGACTTTTCCTGTTTTTTTTTGGTTCCTTTTGAATAACTTTGCTGAGTTTGCTTGCGAATGGGGACCTTCATCAAAGTTAGTTCCTACGATCAGATTATATAAGGTCCTATCCTGTGTTCCCAATGGTAGTTTTGTCTATAAACCTCAGTACATATTTAAATGGACATTAAAGAATGGTATTTATCTGCCTTCAGATGGCTTAGTGTTTTAATTTTCAGACAAGTTGGCATTATTTCTCTTCTATTCTGATCATGTTCTGTACTAAGCAGCTGCACAAGATACAATTTTAAAATGAAGTCTTTGTCACACAGTCTAGTGCCAGTTAAGATTTTGTTTTATATATGTTACAATTCCTTTCTTGAACCACAGCTTAAGGTAAACCAAAGTCCCACGCCTTATTTCTGCTTGTGTCCTTATTTTAAAAGAAAAGGAACAAAATTTCTTTTAGATTGCAGTTTCTATTTTGAGTGGAAATATTTTCACGGTTTTGTCCCAGCCCTGAGGAAGAAACCAGGTCACCTCTAGTTAAGGGCTCTTGGCTAGCCAAGTGAATCCTCTCAGAGTTTGGGTCCCTGGCATGCATGAGTGGGCCACTAGAATCTTTATGAGCAGCTAGCTTCTGGGAGTGAAATAGAGCTGCTGAGAAAATGTGAAACAAAATTCCAATATGGAAAATTACCCCACAAAGAAGTGACTTGTAGCTTAAGATATGATGTCACCACCCGATTTACCATAATTGCATTTGTGATTGACCCTATATAAGGATCCTCTTCTATGTTTTTAAGGGTTCTGCTCTCTCCCTCTCATTTTAAAATTTATTTTTATTTTTTATTAATTTATTTTTTTAGTGGAGTTACTGGGGATTGAACCCAGGACGTTGCACATGTGCTCTAACACTAAGCTATACACTGCCCCCTCTCTCTTTTTTTTTTTTTTTAAAAAGAACAGCGCTTCCTACTTTATAAACAATGATTACAAATAAAAATGATTGATGATCATAAACTATAAAAGCAACCATGAAGAATGACATCTAGGAAACTTTGCTGCATATTCTCAAAATTTGTGTCTGAGTCATTTGGGAATGACTCATAAAAGCAAATTTCCTCAACAATAATGATAAAGACCGATCTTGAGGAAATCAAAATAAATAAACAAAAACTTCTCTTTTTTCACAGGAAAAATTTTCATTGTGAAATGTGCATAACATAAAATTTTCCATCGTAAGCATTTTTAAGTACACAGTTCTGTGGTATTAAGTACATTCTACATTGTTTTGCAGCTCTCACCATCATCCATCTCCAGAACTTTTTCATCTTGCAAAACTGAAACTCTATTGATTAAACAGTAACTCCTCACTCCTCACATCTCCAGCCCCTGGCAATCACCATTCTACTTTCTGTCTCTATGAATTTGACTACTCTAGGTGCTTCATATAAGTAGAATCATACAATATTTGCCTTTGTTGACTGGCTTATTTCATTTAGCATAATGTCCTCAAAATTCATCCATGTTGTAGTTTCAGAATATCCTTCCTTTTAATGAATGGTATTCCACTGTATGTAGAGACCACATTTGCTTATCTATCAATGGACATGTGAGTTACTTCTATCTTTTGACCATTGTAAATAATGCTGCTGTGAACATGGGGTACAAATACCTGTTGGAGTTCCTGCTTGCAGATCTTTTGTGTATGTACCCAAAGCGGAATTGCATATGCTGGTTTGTATGGTATTTCTATGTTTAATTTTTTGAGGAATCTCCATACTGTTTTCCATAGTTACTGCATCACTTTATATTCCTAACAACAGTACACAAAGGTTCTAATTTCTCCACATCCTTGCCAATACCTATTTTCTCTGTGTGTGTCTTTGTGTTTTAATAATGGTGAGTCTAATGAGTGTGAAGAGTCATGGAAATATTTAATGGCAACACATGTATAGATAAATTATCCTCTTGAAAGACATTTAGTTTTTCCCCTGTGGAAACAAAGCTATGACCAATAAAATCTTTGTGTGTACATCTTTGTGATTGTGGTTGACTGTCAGCTGGTATTATATTACCAAAAGTTGAAGTACTGGATTAAAGGTGTATACATTTACAGTGTTTGCTGCCATTTATACTCTGAGAGTTTCTAATCCCCACACACTAAACAAGACCAGATATTACTAGAAATTTTTTTTGACTTTGCCAATATGATGGTCAATAAGTGACATCTCATTGCTTCTATTATATTCTTCAGTTTCTAGTGAGAGTTAATATCTTTTCATCTTTTTACTTCAGCCTTCAATGAAATGGATTGAAAATTACTGGTAAGTTGTTTCCCAAGGAAAACTGGTGTTCTGTTACCAAAATAAGGATGAATATATGTTACATTGGCAACAACAACATAGTTTTATAGTTTTAATTTTCACAGTTTAACATTTGATTCATCTAGAATTTTTTTCCCTTTCTTTAATTGAAGTACAGTCAATTTCAGTGTATCAATTTCTTGTGCATAGCGCAATGTCCCAGTCATGCATGTACATACATGTATTCATTTTCATATAGAATTAATTTTTACAGCTTTATTTTTTTCAAGTGGTTAGCTAGTTGTCCCAACATTATTTACAGAGTAGTTCCTCTTTTCCCCACTGATTTCAAATGCCATCTTTTTAAATTTTAAATTCTACAGACTTGACTCTTTTGGAGTATGTATTTTGTCCTATTCATTTGTATGCCAGTTCTTGTGCTAGTACTGCAATGTTTTAATTAGTATAGCTTTATAATATATTTCAATTGCTGATTGTACATGCCTGCTTGTTTTTCTCTTTTTTTCCCCCAGAAATTTCTCACTAGTCTTACATGTTTATTCTTCTAGAGAAGTAATTCTCAACCTTGGGAGCACATCATAATCACTCAAGGAGTTCTAATAAACACTTTGTTCCACTCCCAGTGATCCTGTTTTAATTGCTCTGGGGTAAAGTCTGGGAACAGAGAATTGTAAAGGCTCTCCCGATGATTCTAATGTGGAGCCAAAGCTGAGTACCACTTTACAAGATGAAATTTAAGATGAGTTTGTTTCATTTTCTGTTATGGTTTTGGTCTGTATTGTACTGAATTATAGATTAATTTAGAGATAATTGACATCTTTATAATGGTATGTTTTTCTGTTTGATTCAGTGACAGTTCTTTGGTTGGAAAAAAAAATCAGAAACAGATTTTGGCTGACTTAAAGAAAAAGGTAAAATAAAGGAATTTCTGAAAGGATTTAGAGTAGCTCCCAGATGTGAAGGAGAACTGAAGAACTAGGTTTGGGAATGAAAAGAACCAGGGCAGTTACTGGGCTCTGCAGCTCCATTCACATTCCTCAGCTCTGCCAGCTTTCCATCTTTGAGGCATTTTGCTTAAATTGCAGATTTTGGCACAGAATTCAATGATCCTCATGGGGGTAACTTGTTTATCCCTTGGCTGGAGAAGGGCAGGACTTTTGGGTGACAGGCCTGCACACAGTGGGGCAGGAAGCCCAGAGACAGGGAAGCAGTAGCTGTTCCAGAAACCGAGGGCTAGATGTTGAGGGGACAAAGGCAGTAACAGTGACAACAAGGATGACAAAAATAGATGTGCAGTACACCAGTATGAGCAAGGCGTTTCTCTTCATTTGTATCTTCTTCAATGTTCCTCAGTGCTTTATAGGTTTCTCATTTAATTTGCACATTACTTATTTTGCTTATTTCTAAGTGTTTTATGCATTTTGTTTCCGTTGTGAATAGCATCTTTTTGTCGTTAAAAAAACTGGTATTATCAACATATAAGGAAGTTTAGTGATTAAGAAAATTTCAGCTTTACTGAGGTATAATCGAGAAAGCTTTGTGTTTTTATGTTAATCTGACCACCCAGTAGAACTTTCTAATGGTTATAATATCTTTGCATTTCAACCTGTCATATCTTTCAGATCTATAGCAACATTTTCAGAAAATGATAATTTTGTCTCTTTGTTTCCAACATTTTACACCTCTTTTTTCCCATTTCTGATTGTTTTGGCTTCTACCAGATTAAATAATAGACCACCATGTCTTTTTTCATTATCTTCATGGAAATGATTCTTATATTTTATTATTAAGTGTCACACTATTTTAAATATATGATTTGCCATTTTTAAAACATCCTTGTATCACTATTTTATAAACTTTGTTTTTAAATTGGCAATTGATGTGGAATTTTTTTAATGCCTTTTTGGAATCTCTTGAGATGATGTAATTTTTCACCTTTAAAAATATGATGATGAATTTTATTAGTACAATTCTTATGTTGAACCATCTTTACATTTTTTAAAATAAACACTAGTTGGTCTGGTATACTTTTCCATTAATCTAATGCTGCAGTCTACTTGGTAATATCATACATAAGATGTTTGCATCAATATTTATACTTAAGGTGTTTTTGAGATTGTTTTGTGATTTTCCTCCTATCTTTGTTTTCAGTATTACGCTGGCTGTCAAAAATATTTGGAGAACTTTCATTCTTTCACTATGCTCTGGAACGGTTTAAGTAGCACAGATAGGAATTATCTTTTGATGATTTCAAGGAATTTACACGTGAAATCATCTGGAGCTTTTTAAAGTGCTTTATCAAGGTTCTCCATTCCGTGATTATTCACTGGAATAAAATGTATTAACTCATATATTCCTAGAAAATTCTTATTTGCCTTTAGGTTTTATATATAATAATGTTAAATGAAGTATCCACAAATATTTTTAATTTCCTTTGTGCCTGTGCCTTTTTTTCCTTATTGTCTTCCTAACCTTGTGTATTCAGGATGAATCTAACTTAAATGTTGCCAGTATGTCTTGCTGAAGGACTTTATTGGTGGATCCTTTATGAGTGGGATTTCTTGTAGGGTTGTTTAAAAATCTTGCTATACACCATTCCCCATCTTAATTTAGAAAAATAACATGTGGTGTCTCAGAAAATGTTGCTTTTAAAATTTGTCAATAATTTTTAATATTTATAAAAATGAGGTGTAAATATTCCTGACCAGTATTAAACCATGTAAGATAGGAGTTGTGGCAACTAGTTTGCTTGCCTCTTTGTGATTTCAGGGTTGACACAATTGGGGAACAAAGCTGATCTGATAAGTGAGGCCTCATGTTAAAAATTCCCACTTTAGATTCAGGAAAAGGCTTCACCTGCCTTGTTCTAGTGGTGTAAAAACAAACCTTTAAAAAAATTTTTTATTGAAGTATAGTTGATTTACAGTATTATGTTAGTTTTAGATGTACAACATAGTGATTCAATATTTTAATAGATTATATACCATTTAAACTTATTATAAAATATTGGCTATATTCCCTCTGCTGTATGATATATCCTTGTAACTCATTTATTTTATACATAGTAGTTTGTACCTCTTAATGGCCTAACCCTATCAAATCATTTTTTTAATTGTAATTTTTATTGAGATCATGTATATTCATATGCAGTTGTAAGAAATAATACAGAGTGATCCTGTGACTTTGTACAGTTTCCCCAATGGTAATATTTTGTAAAACTATTGTATAATGTCACAACCAGCATGTTGACATTAACCCACCAGTCCACCAGTCTTGTTACATTTTCCCAGTTTTACTTGTACTCACTTGTGTGTGTGTATTTGGTTTTATGCAGTTTTATCACGTGCATAGGTTTGCATATCCACCATCACAGTCAAGATATAGAACAGTTCCAAGGATGACTCATGCTGCCCTTTTAAAACCACACCTACCTTCCTCTTCCTCCCTTCCTGTCAACCAGTTACTTATCTGTCCTCCATTTCTAAAATCTTGTTACTTCAAATGTTACACAAATAGAATCATATAGTATATAACACTTTGGGATTTACTTTTTTTGCTAAGTGTAATTCCCTGGAGATTTGTCCTAGCCGTTGCATGTACCAATAGTTCCACTTTATTGCTGAGTAGTATTCCATGGTATTATGTGATTCCAGTTTTTGACAAAACCTTACTAACTGAGACTGGAGACCAAGCATTGAGTGGAGATTGCCTTAGGATAAGAGCTTGCCAGTTCAATGACTTTAGTTTGCAACCAGAATTTTGAGAATACAGTGATATACACATCTCACTCAATTTCAAGAAACTAAGAAACTGCTCAGCAAATGTGCTTTATTTTGTGTTGAGACTCCAGTTGCAACTATCTGGGTTCCTGGAAAACCCGGTTGTTGGATGGAAAAGGAATCATCAGGCTAAATCCATGGCAGAAGACCCTAGTCTAGTTTGATATGGTGTCTTGGTTCATTGTCTAACAGGAAAAGGAGAGGTCTCAATTCCAAATGTCAGAACCTTCCAGATGGTCTTGATCCCATTTCAGAGAAGGAATTTTGTTCCAGCAGAGTTTGAGTGACTTGCCCAACGTCAGTCAGCTGTTTTTTCTTGGGCCAATGCTATGAACAGTCTCTGGCTGCTTGAATGAATGGCTGTCTTACATTTTGTTTTGCAAATGGAGTCCAGCTGGAAACAATCTTGGGACAGGAATCTGATGTCATGTTCCCATCCCTGGCATGGTCACTGACCATACAGGGGTGGAGTACTCTGTGTTTTAACCAGCACAGCTCACATGCCCACCTCTGATTTGGGAGTACAGTAAGTTCCCAGAGAAGGTGGAGAGCATAAGTAAGGCCAGCAAAGACCATAAACAGTGTGTGTATTAATCAACATAAGTAAAGGTTTGGCTGTGGTCCAGGGTAAATATTTTGGGTGATATGCACACTTGATTTTCAGATGGGAATATTGTAGTTAGCATTATAGATACGAAAGCCATGAACTACAGAGAGGCTGCCTGGCTGCTCAGATGGAGCCTCACAGCGGACAGTACATTCTTGGGGCCTTCAGTCCCAGCCTCACTTCCTTCACTACACACTTTGCTTATCAACTCAAGGGGACAACAAACACTCATCCAAGGCTACTGTGCAAACCAGTTAGCTCATAATAAAAGAAATAAACCTTCCATCACCACACCAGTTGTCAGGAGGACAAATGATTCATCAGACTGTTGTATGGTGAGCAGAGAATCAAGGAATCAAAGGGTAGGGAGGTGGCCCCAGTGATGCTCAATGAATTTTCTTTGCTTCTCAAAGGACACAAATTGCTAGCAAGTAGCATCCCAGTCTCTCTCTCTGCAGGATCTCTGGCCTCAACGCAGTATTGTTTTAATACTGGCCACCCATCTCCTGCTCTGTGAGCTCTGCTTTTGTAGATGCCATGCTGATATCATCCTTTTGTCAACAACTTGATTAGGTGAAGGCTTAATTTCACAAAAGCTTCGGAAGCAATATAATCCAGATTTCCCTTCTGAAGACTGTTCTCACTATATAACATTAGCAATCATTTACTGGCTGCTTACTGGATACCAGCACTTTTTTGTTTCTAAGGCTATATTAAATTTTTTAATTGAAAATATTAAATATAATTTTCATTTTGGACAAAGAAGTAAGTGTGCATATTTTAAGAAGTTAATTATTCTTTGGGCTTTAGTATCAGAATAGTCTGTTTTCTTCCTTCCCCACCCCCTGTTTCTATACCCAAGATGAAAACAGAATGAGCTAAAATTACAATACTTAGGAATAATGAGTTGACAGTCTTTTCTATTCATAAATATACCTTTCTTTCTTTCTTTTTTTTACAAAAATAGATTTTGTTATATATCCTATTTTGTAAACCACTTAAAAATTTTAATAGTAATCCATGCTACAGGTTATCTAAATTTAAGTTACTTCAAAATTGTCTATAATCAATTGAAAGTCAGGCTAAAACTGTCTTCTTAATCCAGATTTCATGATTGTTTTTTCTTTTATTACTTTTTATAAACTTTTGGTCTTTTCATAGAGAAGAAAATAATGTGTTATTCATTGGCGTTATGTTCCTTCAGAATTCCCAGTCTGGTTGTTGGTTTCTGGGAAAGCTTTCAGAATCTTTTGGGGCCACAGTAATCTCTGCTTTATAGGGGAGCCAGGAAGCCCTATCAGGTGGAGAGAATAGCAGAGTGAGTGGTAGCTGTTCTGCTGCAAGCTGCCCCTGCTTTGCTTTTCCCTTTCCATTTACTTCTAATATCATTATGCTCATGATTCAGACTATAGACCAGACATTGGACATTTGTTCAAAACAAGGGAAAAAAGAAAGAGGTGAGTGGGAATTGTGAGCAAACAGCTCATCTATCAGAGGTGAGAGAAAGGCAGTTTTTTTTTTAAATGAAATTTGAGTCTGCAAAGGTAGTTATAACCTTGTTCCATTTTGTTTAATGGATTTTTTTTTCACATAGACAAACCATGTCCCAATTATGCTTTTGAGAGGGCAGAGGCTCTGTCTTATTCATCCCTTTGATCCCCATGTCACCCAGTTCCATGTCTTTTACTTAGTAAAAACTCAGTAAACATTTGTTGTTGTTTGTGATGGTAATCATGATAACAGGGTACATGCACTATGCAGTATGGAATCTTGAAAAAAGCAGATTTGGATAATTCACAGATGATGTGATTGTCTACAAAGAAAGCTCAAGAGAGCTGACAGACATTTATTGGCATTGATCAGAAAATACAGCCAGGTTGCTGGATTTATGTATGAGTCAGTTGATTTTATATAGAGTTGTAGTGGGCTGAATGGTGGTTCCCAAAAGATGTGTCCACATCCTAATCCCCCAAACCTGTAAATATTACCTTATACAGTAAAAAAGTATTACCTCATTTGGTAAAAGACGTGATTAAGTTAAGAATTTTGAGTGGAGAAGTTTTATCTTGGGTTATCCAGGTCAGCCTTAAATTTAATGACAAGAGGGAAGAAGAGGGAGAGTAGACAGATAGAGGGGAAGATGATGTGAAGGTGGAGGCAGAGACTGGAGAGATGCAGCAACAAGCCAAGTGATGCTGGGGCAGCCACCAGAAGCTGGAAGAGGCAAAGAAGAATTCTTCCTTAGATTCCTCGAGGGGAGGAGTATGGCCCCACCAGATTTTGTATTTCTAGCCTCCAAAAAGATGAGAGAATAAATTCATTTTGCTATAAGGTCACCACATTTGTGGTAATTTGTTATAGCAGGCTCAGGAAACTAACACAAGAATACACACAAAAACGAAAGCATCATGGTTAAGCACATATGCTCTGGAGCTGGACTTCCTTTCTCCAAGCCTGACTTCACCAGTTACTAGCTATATGATGTTGGGCATGTTGTTTATCATCTCAGGGTCACAGAGCATGGAGTCTAAGTGTAGTACATGTACCTGTCTGGCACTTAGTGAACATGCAATACATGTTAGTTATTATTATCATTATCATTATTAATAGAATTATTATTATCTCCAGCAACAGTTAGAAAATACAGCATGAAAAGGCGTTTAACATAGCAATAACAAATAAAAGGTAGGAAGTACATATAAGTCTTCATCTGCCAAGTCATAAAACTTTTCTGAAATATTTAAAGAAGACCTAAATAAAGGGAAAGATATGCTATGTTCATAGATAAAGAAAGGTGCTTTATAGTGTAAAGATATCAATTCACACAGTATTGATCTATATTTTCAATGCCACTTAATCCAAATCCCAGTAGGCTTTTTTTTTTCCCCAAAAGGAACTTGACAATTTGATTCTAAGTTTGATGTAGGAAAGCAAATTGTCCAAAAATAGGCACTACACACTTGAAGAAAAAGAATCAGATATATGTTTTATTTATACACTGGAATATTAGCTAGCAATGGAAACAAAGAAACGATAGTGACACATAACAATAGTGATGCATCCCATAAGCATGGAAATTAAGCTGAAAAAATACCAGAGACAAAATTTTAAATAGCAAAACTGTGAGAGGAGGGGAGAGTACAGCTCAAGTGGTAGAGCACATGCTCAGCATGCACAGGGTCCTGGGTTCAATCTCTAGTACCACCTCTAAAAATAAATAAATAAATAAGCCTAATTACCCCTCCCCCTAAAAATAAATAACAAAACTATTTAATATGTGATTAAACTGTTAAGAACAGCAGATAATTATTACAAAATGCAGATCCTGGTAACCCTTGGAATGTAAGTATGGTATTAAAGAGAGTCATGCACAAGGCTTCCAACGTATTAGAAATGTTCCATTTCTTAAGCTGGGTTTGGGGTTATGTGAATGTTCATTTTTATTATTATTCTTTAAACTGTTTCTATCTTTAAACTTTATATTTAAAAAAGCTTTTAAAAAGGGAAGTAAACATCAAATGATACTTAATTTATACTTCCATTACAGGAAGGCCTTCATGGAGCACTCTTGTTTATTGCTTCTCTGAATACTTGCAATCTTATAACTACCAAAATGTAATCTTCCATTTTTCTTTCTTAAGCATGATCATTGCATTCCTTTCCCCTGACACAAGGACATGTGTTTATATTCCTTTCATTGACTCACAGGGCGTAATTTATTGCACATAGAAGCTATCCAGCCAAGAAGATATATAAAACATGTAGGGAGCTTTATAATGTTTGTCACTCAACCTACCCCCTATTTTCATAGGCTTCTCTGGGTGGAGCAGAAAGGGACGTGCCCTCCTGCCTTTCCCATCCACACCTTGGCAGAGAATCACCACAGTGCAATGAGATGATCATTGTGTTAGCTATGTGTGAGGAAAGGAAAATGTTAACAGATGATTCAGAAGAAAGAATGACACTCTTTCCTTTAGATATTTTCTTTTCTCAAATGGACTTTAGATTGGAGCCGAGTCACAGTCCTGGAATAGAGAAATTTGATGTAGAACTTGAGGGCAGTCTCTAAGCTTAGAATATGAGAAGGGTTATAAGAGTCAGTGCTCACAGGCAGAATCACATAACCCTTGGGGAGAAAAGCTTACTTTCTCAGTGTCCTGGGGGGAAATCTCACTCTTTGTGGAAAAAGATACATTAGCAAGGGCCCCTGAAGACTCTGTCTAGTGACCTGACATCTGGATGTTGCTTTGACTGCTCACCAAGCCCAGACAGCTCAAAACCTGTGTGTCCCTATAGTAGCAATGACTATAAACACAGCCAAGCACACAAAGCCAAATGCATTGCCAATAAGGCCATTAAAATATTAGAAAATAAACTTTAGCACTTATGGAATATCTGGCCTAATCCCCGCTATTATGTATTGCCTCCAATTTGAAAATCCAACATTTAAAAATTGAAAACAAAACCAAGGATAGAAATGTAAAAAGAATTATATTTTTACACTTAAACTTTATACAAATCCAAGGGTTTCCTTTTCTTTTTGCACCAAAACGTAAACATTTCTGGGCATAAATATGTGAATGGAAGATTGTTCAGTTCCAGTGCAGCAATGAGGAATGAATGGGATTTATTGAATTCATGTTCTGTATTATACTTTTATTCTGCTAGGGAAAGAACTGACAAGCTGAGAGAGTTATTAACTTCTTGTGTGTGTTAAAACAACACTTGAAGGCAACTGACTTTAGATAAGGCAAAAATAATTAGTATAGCTTGTGATGTTACTTTAGTTTAAATCCAGGCTGCCCTGAAGCTCAAACAGAGATAAAGAGCAAGAATAGGCTGAATGTTTTCATTGAAGTCATGACTTCAAATATTGTGAGTGTCTCAGGAGGTTATCCAGTCTATTCCCAGTCTTTGGCAGGATTATAGTTAAATCAGCTCAGGCAGATGGCAATCCCATCTTATTTCTAAAATTGTCCATGCAAGAAATTCCACGTAACTCTCTCTGTGGTGCTTTCTATAACCTTACTTTTCTTCAAGTCCCCCAGGATATATGCATACATAATGGAATGCATAGGTAATGTGTATATGTTTCTCTGCCACCACAACAAAGAGGGCAGAATTATCTTTTAGTATCTATGATGATTTGTAAATGATACTCAATTTCATATACCAATCCCTCTTTCTCCTCCATCCAACCTCACTAACATTCTGCCTAAGTAGCCCTTGTCCTTTTTATCTCTTTTATTTCCCGTAATTGCCTCCTTTCTCTACTGTTTACAATTTCCCAGGAGGGTTTGCATAAGACTCTTTAATGCCCCAGTTATGGGAAAAGCAACCCTGCCTCAGCCCACGTGGATGCTGTCAGCACCACGGACAGTGACCCCCACAAAGCAAGCTTTTTCGTGAGGGTCCATCTTGCAGATATTGCAAACAGCAGTATCTTTGAAGGCCTTTATTAACTCGTTCCCTTTCTTTTCCTAGTCTTCTACTTTTTGAGGTAAAGCACTTTACTTTCTTCAACTTTTCAGTGCAGGCAAAGGAGACTGTATCTCAGTTTTCTATGAGACTGGCTGGTCCAGGTTGACAGGAGGTAAACCCATCCAGGTTTGATAAGGTTAGTTCATCACTTGGCTCTCAGGTGCAGGGAACAAGTACACAAAAAGCAATGCAGAAGGATGGAGTAGTCAAGAGAGGTAACTCCTTCCTATCTTCTCTTGCAGATGTCGCAACTAGTTATATTTCACAAGAAGTTAGTGTCCCCTCAAATGAACCGTTCATCACAGCTCCTATTTTCTGGTTAGGAAAGACTTTCTGGTTAAGTCCATTAAAAATTAGCTCTGCAGTCTTGGCTAAGTCACCTAAAATCTGTCAATCCGATGAAGGAAAATTTCACAATACTTCTCAAAATTTTAAATACATGTGTTTTCTAATCCAACAATTCCAAGATAGAAATTATCCAACATATACATTGGCACATGTGTAAATAACACGTGCATAAGGTATTCATTAAAAACAAACCTAGAAAGCAACCTAAAAAGTGCATCAATATAATACTGTTTAAATACATTATAAATTTATACAATCAAATACCATGAAACCATAAGAAAGAGGAAGTTTACTATATACTGCTATGAAATATTTCCAGAATATATCATTAAATGAAAAAAAAGCTAGGTTCAGAACAATGTATAAATTAAGATATTTATATATAAAAAAAGAAAACCATGTGTAGCTATATTCTTATGTAAGCGTATAATATCTTCAGGAGAATATATAGGAAACAGGGACTAGCAATTGCCTCTAGGAAGGGAGACTGGGTAGCTGGGGTGGAAGGGAATTGTTCACTATATACCTTTATGTGCCTTTTAAACTTGGAGGAATGTGAATGTTTTAACTATATTTAATAAATAAATTCAAATAAAAATGAAATAAATTACCTGTGACTCATCTCCTCATCCATGAAATGAATATAGCCATATTTGTTTGATCATCCTGAGAATCAAATAGAATTGATGTAGGTAAAGGTGATTTGAAAATATAAATATTCTTTACATACAATGTTTATTTCCAATAGTATAATAATGTATGGACATTCTTTAAGTTCTCTGTGTGCTTCTTCAATTTTAGAATGTAGAACTGGACATAAAACTGAACTAATGATAATATAAAGTAAATTAAATATTTGTGAAGCATTTTAGAATTTACCATTATAGTTATAGCTCCGGAATAAAAGGAAGTTTATCCTATATTTCCTCTTGTGCTTCTTCTCTTCGTACAGGTCAGTCTGATTGTTAATAATTGGTACGTCATCACTGCTTCAGAAGAGGGTGATGAATGCTCAGCATGACTGGCAAGAGCCTAATGCGATCAGTAAGTAACTTGGGGGAACTGCAGTGCCTGAGAAGGAAGGGGAGTCAGCTGGAGCATTAAAAAGGCAGTGTAACCCACTGAGACACTGGAGTAGAAATTCCTTTGTTTAATATTTAGAAGGAAGAAACACTATACTTTCTGGGGGAAAAAAGTCCTTTGGGTCCTGTACAACACATTTTAAAAAATAATAATAAAATCTAGTTTAGAAGGTTTTTTTGTGAGTCCAAGAAGAAAGGAAATTTGAAGGGCAGTAGCTCATAACATCCCAAGGAAATGTATTAAAAGAAGAACTCCAGCTTCCCGCATTCCAAGAGATCCCCCCAAACCATCCACACCTCATTAAATTTGTGAAGAAGCACGAGACTTGGAACCTCTGGACTTCTGGCCTTGCCTGGTAGAAAAAATGATGAGAGATTTGTGGGTCTTTGTGCAGCAGACCATAGTATAATATAAAACCAAAGTAAAGCTCCTCAGCTTCTACCATGGGAGAAGACTGTAAAAGAGGAAAATAAACCCACAATCTCAGTTTAGCTTTTTTCTCCTAATGAATGTTTTTCCTCTGCACAGTTTATGCCAAGAAAATTTGATTTATTTTCAGAATATCTTCACTTTCTCCTTTTTTCATCCTCCTCTTCCTCGTCCTCCTCCTCCACCCCTTCTCCTTGTCCTCTTTCTATATCAAGAGTTGGCAAAATTTTTCTGTAAAGGGCCAGAAAGCAAAACATATTAGGATTTCCAGGTCATGCAGCCTCTGCTATAACCATTCACTTACCGTTGTAGCACAAAAGCAGCACCAGACAACACAGAGATGAGTGGCTGCAGCTGTGCTCCCATAACAGTTTATAAAATCAAGCTGCAGGCCAAATTGGGACCACAGGTTATAGTTTCTCTGCCCCTGCTCTATGTTGGAGTAGTTTAGATAAATCTCACAGAAGAGATATAGTTGTCATAAGTGTTTGGGACAGCAGAGTAGCAATCTGGAAGACAATAAGTAGGTATCCATAATTCACATTTCTTTCAAAAAACCAAAGATTTAAATGTTAAAAAAGAAACAATAACAATATAGAAAAGAATATGGGGAAATTATTTTAACACCTCAAAATAAGGCAAACCCCTTCTAACTATTGTATAAAATTATCTTAAAATGATAGATTCAACTACATTAAAATTTTTGCAGAAAAACTAATATCAGCTAGGTCATAAGACAACAAGCTGAAAAGATATTTGCAACTCATGTCACAGATAATGGGATAACCTTCCTAACATATTAATTTCTACAAATAGGAAAAATAAACAACCACCCAACAGAAAGATGGAGAAATGCTATGACTAGAATCCACAGAGAAGGAAATACAAAGAGTTGTTAAGTATTTTTAAAGAAATAGTCCACATTATATTCCACATTATCCATAATACACAAATTTTAATTATACTTACACACCATTGTTTGCATATCAAACAGACAAATTTCCAGATATTTGATAATACATTGGGCTGGCAAAGCACTCTTTATATTGTTGGTGGATTATAAATTGGTACAACATCTGTGGAAGGCAATTTGGGAATATCTGTCAAAGTTTGAAATGCAGATCTTTTTTAACAGAATAATTTATTTTTAAGAATTTAGCCTAAAGACATAGCTAGGCGTATGCAAAATGATGTCCATACAGTGTTATTTATTGTTGTACTTCTTATAACAGCAAAAAAAGGGAAGTGACCTACATGTTCACCAATAGGGGACTGGCTAAACCTATGATGGCATATCCATACTGTGGAATACCATGCAGCTGTAAAGAAGTACAAACTCTTTCTCTTCTGATATGGACAGATCTTTGACATCTGTTATTAGAAAAACAAAACAAAACTGCAGAGCAGTGTGCATAAAAATACATATTTTTATATGTTTGCATTAAAAGCCTCTGGAAGGCTGCACAGGAAACTAGTAACAGCAGCTCCCTGTTTGAAAGGGAGTAGGGAGAATTAGATGGATGGATGACGGAGGTAAAAAGGAGATTTTTCACTGTCTGCCTTTTTATTCTTAGAACTTTTAAAACCATTTGGCACCATTATTAATATTTAAAAAATGAAGTCAGTAAGACTCACTCAAATAACTTGGCCACACACACACACACACACACACACACACACACACAACTTTGTTATCATTTTTTGATTCATAGATATTATAGTGTTTTGGGCATGCTAATAATAAAATCTGTAAGTACTTAGTAAACCTTTAAAAAAATGTCCTCCTTGTTAGAAAGACGATTAACTTTAAGGATAAACTGCCTTACTGTACGATTCCTAACTAAATCATCAGGGACTTTTATTAGTCAGCATGGTGTGAAGAGGGGCTGGGGCCACCTTGGGAAGCAGTGAGTTCTCCATCTTGGGGCTCATTCAGACACGTGTGGTACAACAGCTGTTGAAGGGTAAAAATGCTATTCTAATTCTGAGATTCTATAATTATAAGAAAAAGGGTGATGTGAACACTGTATGTTTTATCATAAGTGGTAAGATACTATAGGGAAAAAACCCCAGAGATTTATGCACTTGAGAAACTAGTTTGAGGATTACAAGGGAAGTAGCAATGATGGAAGAAGAGCCAAGGATGGTTGGGGATGGAGTAGGCAGTGAGCCAAGCCAGGTCAGGAGGTGGCCTGACCCCAAGGTCAGACAGATATTCACATCAAGCTACATGACGTGTAGTACATGAAAAGGATAAAGGTTTCAGCATTTCACAGTCAGAACAGAGCACACCACAATACATCACCTTCCAGAATGCTATGCAATGTGCAGATGGAAAGAAATTTTTAAGGAAATGGCTAGAAATTGACATTGCTTTTTCAAATCATCCCTGTTTGTTTGGCTGGTGAAACACCTGGTAGCTAATGCTTTCAAGCACTCTAATTGGAAGTCTGCTTTAGCTGATGTTCATACTTCGCTGGATATTGCATCTAATACAGTACAAAACAGTATGTTTTGGATGAGAATAATGCTGGATGAAGTGCAGTGCTCTTCCAGGGAGCATTTGGAAAGATGACAGAGGTACAGCTAATGAGTGCTCAGGAACCCTTCCCCCACCTACTAAGGGGCAAGCTGATAATCAGAGAGGTTAAAGCTCCCAGCAGAGTTGTAATTAGATACCAGGTGCATCTCATGTAGTCAGAGGGCTTAAAAAGATTTTGAGGAGTTATGGAGTTAAATATGATGGTGAATTTTTTGTGTTAACTTGGCTGGGCCACAATGCCCAGATATTTGGTCAGTTATTATTCTGGATGTTTCTGTGAGGGTATTTTGGGAATAAGATTGACATTTAAATCAGTGGACTCTGAGTAATGTAGGTTGCTCTTTATCACGTGGGCCTCATCCAATCAGCTGAAGGCCTTAATGCACAAAGACTGGCCTCCCTGAGCAAGAAGGAATTTTGCTAGCTGACAGCCTATGGATTTGAACTGTAACATTGGCTCTTCCTGGGTCTCCAGCCCATCAGCCTATCCTGCAGATTTTGGACCTGCCAGTCTCCATAATTACATGAACCAATTCCTTAAAAAATAAAACTCTTTCAGGACTTAGAATATATCTTGCCACTTCCTTCTGGCCTGCAAAATTTCTGTAGAGAGGTCAGCTGATAGCCTTATGGGAGTTCCCTGTAACTGACTGTTTTTCTCTTGTTGCCTTTAGAATACTCTTTAACTTTTGCCATTTTAATTATGGTATGTCTTGGTGCGGGTTTGTTTGGGTTCATCTTGTTTGGGACCCTCTGTGCTTCCTGTACCTTGATATCAGTTTCCTTCTTTAGGTTTGGGAATTTTTTAGCCATAATTTTATCAAACACAGTTTTGATCCCCTTTTCTCTGTTTTCTCCTTCTGGAATCCCTATTATGTGTAGGTTGGCCTGCTTTATATTATCCCATAGATCTCATTTGTTGCTTTAATTTTTTTTTCATTTGTCTTTCTTGGTGATTTCCATTATTCTATCTTCCAGGTCACTTATTCTTCTGCATTATTTAGTCTGCTATTTATTGCCTTTAGCTCAGTTTTTATCTCATTGGTTTCTCTTTTATCTGATTGGTTTCTCTTTTGAGTTTCTAGTTCCTTGTTACAGTGATCTGCATTTCTATGAATCTTTCTCTCTATATACACATCCTGTTGGTTCTGTTTATTTGAAGAACCCTGACTAATGCATTAACTTTTTTTTTTTTTGGTATAACCATCATTTGAAATTATATAATATTTTGCAGTTGAAACTACTTCATGACTTCACTGTGTATTAGGGGTTTAGTCTGTTTTAGTCTCTGAGTTTCAATCTCCTCATCTGTAAAATGAGAATGGAATGGTCACTCATTAAAATCCATTCTCCCCTTCTTTGTGGGCACATTATCCCACATTTCCCCATCTCCTGACAGTCAAGGCCACATAACTATGTTCTTTCCGACGGAATGTGAGTGAAAGGGATGTATGCTGCTCTCAGCCTAGGTCTCAAAACAGTGGATGTACTTCTTTTGCGCCGTCTTCCCCTTTTTGCCAGAGATAGATCTTTGACTACTTAGTGCTGACCATAAAAATGCCTGAGGGGATGGCAGAGCCACACGATGGAAGGAACCAGAATCTCTGAAAGCCTCTGGAGCTGAACTGTAGAGCCAACCTGCATTATTCACCTCATCACTGCTACATGAATGAGAAATACATTTCTTTGCTCTAGAAAGCCATTGTTTTGTTATTCTCTTTGTTAAAGTAGGTTGGCCTTTGCCGTAACTTACACAGGTGATCATAGCAACTTCCCTACTTCATGGGAAGCTTGTGAGAGTTAGATTTAAAAAAAAAAACTGCAAGGCTTTGCACAAATATTTATCATACTTGGTTATCCAGCATTAAGCTTCCTCCAGACCTCCACAGCAGCTCTGTAAAATGGGGACAGTGCACCTGATAATCTCTAGGAACTACTCTGTGCTTTTCCTGATTGGAAAGAGACTGTTTTGGAGTAAAAAAATGGCTAACAGGTTTTGTTAATTATCACCAACCACGTCTGGATCATATTTAGGAACTAACAGCTAATACAAGCAGTGAGATATAAGTACTATTGAAAGCCTGAAACATTAGATAATCCTTAATATTTTTAAAAAGAATCTTTATTATTCTGAAATTTTTCCCTTTTTTAGGTCTTTATTTTTGGGGGGGATGGTCTTTATTTAATTTATTTTTTAATGGAGGCACTGGGGATTGAATCCAGGGCCTTGTGCATGCTAAGCATGCACTCTACCACTGAGCTACACCCTCCCCGCAGATAAGCCTTAATTTTATAATCATTTCAGGAGCTAGTAGTGACTGCTGCAGTGCCCGGCTAAGCTACAATATATTTAATGTCATTAGTTGTGTAGACTCTGCCAGAAAACCAGTTTGGAGTGATAGGATTTTTGGTTTCATACTCCTGCCAGGGCACAAAAGCCACTAGACCACATTAGTTTGGTGAGAACAAAGTATTACTCTTAGCTGTTTCTTACTTTACACATAATAGAATAAGTCCACATTTGAAGTAGATAACAGGCAGACGTAAAAAAAGGAAGGGGAATGGAAAGAAAATGGTCAGCTGCTTTAAATGACCATGTGCAGCCTCAGAGCTTTTGTTTAATCCTTGCAGGATGAGAAAATGGAATCTTTGAAATTTTCACAATCTCATTGACATTGCTTTCATTTGGTTATCAAAACTTAGCAGGAAAGAAAAACCATTAATAGTTCCCACTAGGAAAAGTGATCCATTAGGAAAAACCCCAGGAGGCACTTTCAGACTGTAATAGCAGTGCCATGGACTGAAATCCATGTGAGTCTGTGAGTCTAGAGTGATGAGAAAGAACATTCTGGAAAAAAGAGGTGCAAATGTACAACTTGTAACAGCCGAGTATAACGCAAAGGATTTTCTTTAGAATCACATACACCATCTACTTAAACAATCACGTTCCCAAGACCACCTGTTTCCTTTTGACACTGACAGCTGCCTCTCCCAGCAACAGCTTAAACAGAACACCAACAGGAATCATTTTGGCAGGAAAGAGGGATCATCGTAGGTGTTTAATGAGAAAAAAAGTCTGAGCTTGTTTGTAACAAGAAGTAAGTATTAATGGTTCAAGGCACATTTGGGAATTTTCATCATGCTAATAAATGTCAAATAGAAACATTCTTCCTTTATTGTTAGACCTTAGACTAATTTGCCCAAATATAAAGTTGTCTTTGCCCAATGAGAAAGAGAAAAATAAAACTAAATGAAGTGAGTAATTAAACAGAAGAAAGAAAATGAGACAGTATTTTACATATGGTTCATGAGGTTCTCTTTGGGCTGAGCAGGATTAAATGCTATGAGGATTTTACGCTGTGGGGAGCTGATGGGATGGATTTATGCCTGATGAGAGAAATGGGGGTGAAGGTGCAGCCCATTCAGACGTCTTCAGTTTCTTGTTTTACATCTTGCTGCAGATGAGGGTATAAGATAAGAGATCATAGCAGAAAGGAATCCCATAGCTCTGTATGGAGAATCACAAAGTCTGGAGTGAAATATACTTTCACTTAGTCCTGTTGGTGTTGATTTGATTTTTGTACACTTGAGTCATTTTATTAGTCAGGGTTATCCAGGGAAACAGAACCAAACGAACAGGATGTGTGTGTGTATGTATGTGTGTATTATGAGGACTTGGTTCACACAATTAAAAAGGCTAAGAAGTCTCACAATCTGTAGTTGGAGATCCAAGAGACCCAACAGTATAGTTCCAGTCTGAGTCTGAAGGCAGAAGGAGACAGAAGTCCTAGCTCAAAGACAGTCAGGCAGAGAGAGTGAATTCATACTCTGCCTTTTGTTCTTTTCAGTCCTCAATGGGTTGGATGATGCCCACCCACATTGGAGAGGGCCATCTGCTTTACTCAGATAATCAATTCAAATGCTAATCTCATCTGGATGTGCTTTTATGGATACACCCAAAATAACATTTAACCAAATATGTAGGCACCCCATGGCCCAGTCAAGTGACACATAAAATTAACCATTATGGCCATATTGTAAATACTTCTTTATGAAATTTGCATTGCTACCTGACTGGTAGAAACAATGGCAGTTCTGGACAGACCAGTCTTACATTTATTGTACTCCTGGAATTGAAATGTTTTATGGATCTGCATAGATAGTAAGCCTCTTTGTATCATGTGATCCGTTTTTCCCCACCCTCCCCACAGCTGATTTTCCCAGGGTAGGAAGCAAATCGATAGGCTGACCAGCAACCCATGATGGGGCATAAGATGAGTGGAGCCAATCAGAATGTCTCCCTAGAGAATGTGAAACACGAAATGCAGAAAACACTTGCCAATTAGCAGCAGACCTGAGGGTGAAGTGATGCTATAATGTAGGGCCTGGGTCAAGTAAACAAAGATATGTTAAAGTGTTGCTGGAGAATAGGTTCTTGTCTCATGTAGGAAAAATTCAAGAGTGAAGCATATTAAAGTGAAAGCAAGTTTATTTAGAGAGGTAACACACTACATAGTGTGAGGTCTCAGAAGGGAAGAGAGAGCGTGACCACAAGGTGCAGAGTTGTTAGTTATTATGGGCTTGGTAATGCCATATGCTATGAGTAGGAGGATTATTCCAACTATTTTGGGGAAGTAGCAGGGATTTCCAGAAATTGGGCCCCACCTACTTTTGGGCCTTTTATAGTCAGTCTAGGAATGGTCATGGAGCCTATGGCTGTGCCATGAGGCTCAAGGTCTATTGGAAGTTGAATCTTCTGTCATCTTGTTTCTAACCAGTTTGTCCTGTCCTCAATTGCTGTGTCATTCCTTCAGTGGTTGTGCCTTGTCCCCTTCCCTCCTGTCTCAGAAGAGCATAAAAGAATGAGGGAATCAACCTACAAAAAGGAAGAGGTCAGATAATTGCAGAGAACAGCAGAGTTGTTGAGAGGGTCTTATTCTGAGAAGTTTCTTGCTTTCTCCAGTTCTCTGCCATGTAGGTCCTTACATTAACTCATTTCTCTTGAGGCAAAGCAGGTAGGTCTCTATACTTTGCACGGATGAATTCCCTTCTATTTAACATTATTACTACAAGGGACTGTAAAAAGATTTTTTACTCAGATAGGTTCCTTGAACTTCTGTTTGCAAATTCAGAAACTGAAATGAAGAAAAATCATTTGGTCTTTAAGGCCACCTCAAGCTCTGGGAGCAAGTTTGAGTCTGTCAGTCACAGCTTAAGCATATTCAGCACTGTATTCAAGTTGGGCATAGAGATTAATTTTGATAAAGTCCATTTTTTTTCTTTTATGACTAGTGCTTTTCTGTCATATCTAAGAAATCTTTGCTGAACCCAAAGACACAAAGATTTTACCCTGTATTTTCTTCTAGATGTTTTATAGTTGTAGCTCTTACATTTTGGTCTATGATTCATTTTGAGTTTTTGTTTTTTTGGTATATGGTATGAAGTATATGATGTCCAATTGTTCTAGTACCATTCATTGACAAGATTATCCTTTCTTCATTTAAATACATTGGCATCTTTGTTGATAGTCAGTAGACTATTTATCTATGGGTCTTTCTCTTCCATTGCTCGATATCAGGGGTTAACAAACTATGGCCCAAGGGCCAAAACTGTCCCACCACCTGATTTATAATTAAAGTTTTATAAGGAACTCAGTCAAACCTATTGATTTCTTTAAATATTGTCTGTGACTGTTTTCATGCTACAGAGGCAGAGTTGAAACAGATGACAAAGCCAAAAGTATTTACTACGTGGCCCTTTACAGAAATAGTTTGCCTTCTCCTGACTCTATATGGTTATCCTTGTGTGATATCACAGCATCTTGATTACTGTAACTTTACAGTATTCTTGAAATCAGGTGGTATAAGTTTTCTAACTCTGTTCTTTTTCAAAATTGTTTGGCTATTCTATGTCCTTTGCATTTCCATATGGGTTTTAAAATTAGCTTGTCATTTTCTTCAAAAAAGTCTTCTGGAATTTTACTTGAGATTGCTTTGAATCTGTAGCTTGATTTGGGGAGAACTGACATCTTAACAACATTGAATCTTCTGACCCATGAACATGGAATGTCTCTCCATTTATTTAGGTCATCCTTAATTTCTCACAGAAATGTTTTAAGGTTTGATTTTACATGTATCTCATATTTTTGTTAAATGTATCCAGAAGTATTTCACATATTTGATGCTATTTTATTGCTTTTTGATTTTATTTTCAATTATTCATTACTATTATATAGAAATACAGTTAATATTTATATATTAACCATGTGTTTTACATCTTTGCTATATTTATTAATAGGTATAGGAAAATCAATCTTTTAGAATTTTCTACATAGATGGATCATGTCATCTGTGAATAAAAGCTGTTGTTTTTTCCTTTCCAATCTGGATACTTTTTATTTCTTTTTTTCTTGCATTATTCCACTTCCTAGGACCTCCAGTGCAATGTTGAACATGAGTGATGAGAATGAACATTCTTGCCTTGTTTCTGATCTCTGAAGGAAAGCATTTCATCTTTCACCAGTAAATATGTTAACTGTAGGTTTTTCCTAGTTGCCCTTTGTAAGATTGAAGGAGTTTACTTCTAGTCCTAGTTTCTTGAGCGATTTTACCATAAATGGGTGTTGAATTTTGTCAAAGATCTTTTCAGCATCTATTGAGAGGATCAATTGGTTCCTGCTCCCATGAGCTTTTTTTTTTTTTTTTTTTTTTTTTGGTAAAGATAGACACCACGTAAGTGAAAACAAAGAATGTGATGTGTGAAAGGTAGGAAAAATCCAGGATCCTAGCCCAGCCCAAGGTCACAGAAGGTCTTTTTTCAAGAAGTAAAGTTTAAATTGAGACTAAAAGAGGAGTAGGAAATAGGTAGCTGAAGGGAGATGAAAAGCAAACAGGAGTTGACATCATATGACCTGAGTTCCAAATCTACTTCTGCTCCTTTCTGGTTAGGTGAGAGGGGAGGGTTTCCAAAAAATGCTACCTGAGAGTTCTGCTTTGGAGTCATCCTCTTAGCATCTGTAAGAGACAGCTTCATGAGTTTTTCTCTTGATAAGAATGTAGAGGTGTTATCACATCTCTCTTTCACCACTCTATGAAGTACCATAAGGGAATTATCTTTTAGAGATAAGAACCAAAGAGCTCTACCTCAGCAATGATCTGTCATCTCATGGACAATGAGAATCAGGTAACCCATCTTATTCCCCTCTCCTCTTCAGGTGCCTGGAAACTCAGAGACAGATCTGAGTCTGCTCTTAAGTAACTGGGTAGGACCATATGTGGACATGTATTCTAATGTTCTCCTAGTCATGACCTCTCTTAAAAATTTACATTTCCTGCTCATGCTTTATATCTTACTGCATACATTTCTTACAGCCTATCAGCTACTTAAATATTTTATGTAACAAGGTAGGTTATAAACAAATAAACCAAAGATGAGTAAAGACTTTAAAGAAACCACTCCTTAAATACTAAGTTTCTGGGACACCCGGAGCTGGAGCTGCTGCTCCTTCCTTCTCCCGATAGCCATCTGTTCTCCTGCAGACTGCCTGACTCACCCTGTTCCTCCAGGTTGCCTTCCTCTTGGCAGCACCACCCCCATGAGTAACTGTGCTCTCAAAGCAAACACAGAGACACTTTTTACTTTTAAAAGTCGTGCTACTAGGGAGGGTACTAGAAAGATAATAGAAGAGAACAAGAGGAAATTAAGGTTCCAGAAAGTTTCCAAGTTCTTACTCATTCTGACCCTGATCTATGCTTTCTGACTTCTTTTGGCATCTGAAAGTTCCTTTTGAATTTCTGGTCAGCATTTTCATCCCCGGTATGACACTTAATAACTCTCTTTCCCAGTAGGCAAACTTAGCCCCTATGGAAGCTTGTCTTCTACCCCAGAGGCCCATGAGGACAGTCAGGGCCATACAGGGTGTTCCCCGATCCTCACAGTAATCTGCCTTTATGAAGGACTTAGGACTTGGGTTGTCCGCACAGGAATGAACTGCCCCACTGAACATCTTGTTTCATGTACCTCTCGCTCTAACCTCTTTGCCAAGTCAAGGCCCTATACCTTAGGTGCACAATGGTGGTGGCATTGTTGTGATGGCCTTGGGAGGCTCTGTTGTCAGCAGTGGAGCTGTGTTAGACCTGGTGAAGGTGCTGAGGTGGGGCAGCAGAGTGGGTGGGAAGGATGATGTCTGCTTTGCTTGGACAGGTGAGCTCAGGGCCTTGGTGCATAGTTATACAGAAGATCTCTTCTACCAAGAATTCAGGGTCATGGGTGGAGTGGCTTAGTTTCTGGCTCCTGCCTCCTTCTCCTGGGACATACTCAATTCCTCTTCTTTGGCCTGGCCCCCTTCCCCAACCCAATCTGTACCTGGATATGGCTCCTTCTACTCAAATCATGCTTCAAAATTTATTTTAAAGCAGAAGTTTTGATCCTAGGATTCCTAAGATCTGTGATGATATGACCAGTGACACCACCCAAAGAAAGCAGATAGTTTAGTTTTTCTCCAACAAATGTTCTGCATAGAATCTAATGTTTGCCCTTGAGTACTCCATCTCTGGAACACTTAATCTCTCCTGTCAGCTCCTGGATAATCTTTGTGCTGTGTGACACTTCAAATAAACAGTATGTGGTTTTGCCAGTGGAAGTGAATTTCCCAGGGGAATTCTGACTTCACTATTCTTTCTTCACGCTATGTTCTGGTTTTGAAAGACACCCAGTTCCTTTACTTTGCTAACAAATTCCCATCCTTTGCCTTTCAATAATGACCAAAACTGAACTCAAAAAGGAGGCTTTGCCTCAGAGAAACTCTGTGGTAAGATTCCTGTTATATTAAGATACCTTCCCTGCAGTCCTTTAATAAATATTTAGTGTGTATTGAATTACTAAGGAGCACATGTACCTTGGAACAGCAGCATCTTGCCTCTCTTTACTTCCCCAAGATGGAACTAGAGGGTCTAGGGCCTCCTGGGGAGAGCGTAGTGCCCAAGGTGTGCCATCCGTGAGTGCCCCATCTCATATTGGTGTCCCAGTGAAATTTCACTAGACTGAACACTTGGGAGGAATTTTTTTTTATTGAGGTATAATTGATTTACAATACTATACAAGTTTCAGGTGTAAACATAGTGATTCACAATTTTTAAAGATTATACTTTGATTATAGCTATTATAAAATATTGGCTATCTTCCTTGTGCTGTACAATATATCCTTGTAACTTTTTTTATACATAGTAGTTTGTACCTCTTACTTCCTTTACCCCTATCGTGTCCCCCCCTTCTCCCTCCCCACTGGTAAACCACTAGCTTATTCTCTATATCTGTAAGTCTGTTTCCTTTTTTTGTTATACTCACTAGTTTTTTGTTTGTTTTTTAGATTCTACATAAAAGCGATATCATACAGTGTTTGTCTTTCTCTGCTGGATTTATTTCACTAAGCACAGTGTCCTCAAAGTCTATTGATATTGTTACAAATGCTGCATTTGTACTCCCCTCCCCTCACAGTGACTGTTTTTGTCGTCATATTTTACATCTATTTGTTTTGTGTATCCATTAAATGCTTATTGTGTTTACAGATGATTTTACTTTTATCTCTTAACCTTTCTACTAGCTTTGTGTATGGATGATTCACTATCTTTACTGTATATTTGCCATTACGGATGAGCTTTTTCTGTTTGTAATTTCCATGTTTCTAGTTGTGGCCTTTTTTTTTTTTTTTTTGCTTAGAGAAATTCCTTTAACATTTCTTGTAAAGCTGGTTTGGTGGTACTGAACTCTTTTAGCTTTTGCTTGTCTGTGAAACTTTTGATTTCTCCATCAAATCTGAACGAGAACCTTCCTGGGTAGAGTATTCTTGGTTGTAGGTTTTTCCCTTTCATCACTTTAAATATATCATGCTACTTCCTTCTGTCCTGCAGAGTTTCTGCTGAGAAGTTAGCCAATAGCCTTACGGAAGTTCCCTTGTATGTTATTTGTTGCTTTTTCCTTGCTGCTTTTAATATTCTGTCTTTAATTTTTGTCATTTTGATTACAATGTTTCTTGATGTTTTCCCATTTGGGTTAATCCTGTTTGGAATCTCCTGTGCTTCCTGGACTTGGATGTCTGTTTCCTTTTCCAGGTTATAGACATTTTTAGCTATTATGTCTTCAAATATGTTCCCAACCATTTTCTCTCTCCACTCCTTCTGTGACTACTATAATGTGAATATTAGTGCACTTGATGTTGCCCCAGAGGTCTCTTAAACTGTCCTCATTTCTCTGTTCAGCATCAGTCTGTCTTCTAGCTCACTGATCTGTTCCTCTGTATCATTTAGACTACTGTTGATTCCTTCTGGTGTATTTTTCATTTTAGTTATTGTATTCTTCATCTCTTTTGTTCTTTATATTTTCTAACTCTTCATTAAAAACTTCTAACTTCTTGCTCAGTGCATCCATTCTTCTTCCAAGTTGTTTGATCATCTTTAAGATCATTACCCTGAACTCCTGGCTCCACTTCACTTATTTCTTCTTCTGGCTTTCATCTTGTTCCCTTGGAACATGATCCTCTGTTGCCTCATTTTGCCTAACTTCCTGTTTTTATTTCTATGTATCTGGCAGGTTGGTTATGTTTCTTGACCTTGGAGAAATGGCCTTTTTGGAGACGTTCTATCCATCCCAGTGGTGCATCCGTCTTGTCACCAGAGCTAAATGCTCTAGGAGAGCCCCCATAAGGGCTGTGTGGATCCTTCTGTTGTGGTGGGCTGACTGCTATGTGCAGTCTGGTAGGCTTGGTTGGCCCTGGGTCTGGTTGAGTGCCATACAATAGCCAAAATCAGGGGGAAGTTTTGAAACAAAAAGAAAGGAGATGTGACAAAAGGATAATGGGCAGGCTTTCTCAGGGGTGAAAAGCCTCTAGGTTACTCTCTTTCTTTTAGGCTCCTGCTATATTTTTATTATGAAGCAATGGTGAAACAGGGTTGCAAATTATTTCCGTTTAGCAGAGGAACATTTTCACACACACAAACACAATGGTATATGTATAGTTTAATTTGACAACAATGTCAAAAGCAGAACTGAATGGATGTGAGGTTAGGCAAGTCTGCCTTCCTCCCCTTCCCTCTCCTCCCTCACCTCCCAGTGATGTCATCACTGTGATGGGGTCTGGAAAGAGAATGTGGAGCGTTTGTGCAGTTTGGAAAGCTCACAATGTGTATAATCTGGGTCCCGTCTTCCCCCCACCCACTTTCTACCCCACCCCAGGGGGATTTTGTTTTTAATTTGGTGTTTTGAATAGGTAACACATTCACATGTTTCAAACATTAAAAAGTACGAAAAGCTATAAAACAAAAGACTCCTCCCACTGTATCCCTCTTCATTTGGACCCCATCTCCCTCAACATATAAGCACTGTTACTTCTTTCTTTTTATCTTCTCAGATATTTTTATGTATAAATCAGTCATATAGACATATTTTATTCCCCATCACTTTTTTTTACATATTTGACAGCTGCTTTACACACAGATATGATATGTGTACTTTTTTCTGCATGATTTTTCCATATTGATTCTGTAAGAATTCCATTCTTTTTTTTTTTTTAACAGAATATATGATTATATGGATTTACCACAGTTGATGAAATCAGCTGTCTTTTGATAAACATTTAGGTGGTTTCCAATCTTTGGCTATACAGACAATGCCTCACAAATAGCCCTGGGCAGTTTATTACTTCCCATATGTGAGCATATCTAGAAGACAAATTCATAGGGTTGAAGGGCATATATAGTTGTAATTTGGAGAGATGCTGCTAAATTGCTCTTCACAGAAATTTAACTACTTTATAAATCCACCAGCAATGTGTGAGATTTAGTTTCTGCTTGTGTAATAAGTGAAAAGTGGTATTTCATTGTAATTTTCATTTTCTTTTGTAATAAGCATTTTAAAAAATGTAAGAGCTACTCATTGTTTTCCTTCAATAAACCCTCTGCTTAGACATTGGCAACTTTTTCTATTGGGTTGTTGATATTTCTTACTGATTTGCAGGGGGCATCTTTAGGTATGTTAAAAAAGAGACAACAGGCCCCCAAATGAAGTCACATTTGTCAAGCCCCACGTCACCAAACAGAATTAATACCTAACTTAATTACAGTTTCAAACTGTCCCAAGAGTGGAATCTTAAACCAGTCAGTCTGGAATTACCTGTTAGGTACTAGTGAGGTAATCCACCTGCCAGACCCCTGCTGTCCCTAAAGGAAGGTGACCTTGTCACAGTCAATCTACTCTTTGCTGGTAGTTTCCTTGGTTCTGCTCCCTTCTGCCTATGAAAGCCTTGCATTTTGTACAGCTCCTTGGGGCTCCTTTCTGTCTATTAGATGAGGTGCTGCCCCCTTCATGAATAAAGCCAATAATATCTTTAAAATACATTCAATTAAATTTTGTTTTTTAACATATATTATGGTGGTATAAGTTGTAAATGTTTTCCCCAATCTGTAATTTATCTTCTGGCTTTGTTTATGATTTTGGGGGAGAGGAATGTATGTTTTTAACAAATTCATTTTTATATAGTCAAAGATATTAATCTTTTCTTACAAGGTTTTTGGATTTTGTGCAATAGTTAGAGAGACCTAACCCATTTTGAGGTTATAAAAAATTCTTCCATGCTGTACTCTAACATTTTTATAAATTCATATTTATATTGATCTTGTAAAGGAGGAAAACAATTTTTTCCTTGACCTTTCTGAATTCTTGGCTGAGACTCCTGCAATAAAAGACAGATTAACTAGAGAAAGATAAACAGATAACATGTATACCTCATGCATATATGGGAGACCCCCAGGAAAAAGTGAGTCATTTCCTGAAGTGGCTTAGAATTTAGAATTAAATGCCACCTTAATAGGGAAATGGGAGGGGGGATCGAAGCCTCCCAGAGGAGAGCAGATGTAGGGCCCTTAGAGGAGTAGATGGAGGCATGACAGTTTGTGACAAAGTCTGTCTGGGTGCCGTGTCGATGTCTAGTCTCCTCTTCTGTGATGAGTCAATCTTCCTGTAGTTGATGAGACTTGGGAGAGGGAATATATGACAATTGCGTTCCTTTTGGAGGACCTGTCTTTAAGCAGTTACGGGGAGTTCAGAGAAAGCCTCTCCCAGCATTTGCTGTTTTTCACGTGCCTAGAGCTCAAAATAACCAATATAACAAAGCATCATATTTGAACAAAGCCGTCTGTCTGGGGGGACATGCCCTAAACGCCTATGGTGATGTTTTAGGGTGCGTATTCTGCTGCCTTTTGGTGTTGTTATTTGCATGGAATTTATTCTGTGTCAGTTTGCTTCCAGATGACTATCCAGTTGTGCTGACACTGTGACACCATGAATTTACTAATCCCTGTTTTTCCTTACGTGTTGGGGATACTTCCTCGTGGACTGTGCCTGTCTCATTCCTGAGCAATGCGGGGTGGGGACTGGGGGCTGCTGACAAAGCAGAGGCCCCAGGGCAACCCTCCCATTTGCTGTGACAGCAGAGCAGAGACTTCCCTCAGGTACTGAGGCCCTCTTGACTCAGAGACAATCCGCTGTCCAGGGACGTGCTCATGGGGGATTCCGAGTGTTGCCCACCTGCCCCTCCCCCCTCCCCAGACAGGGAATGTAGCAACTCAGTGCCATTGCTCTCAGGGGTGGAATTAAGCTTTGGGCCTGAATAAATAATTAGAAATTGGCTGCTGAGAGAACGTCCCTGGTGATTGCTTGCTCTGGAATTTTGCTGGGTGGCACACAGAGTTTTATTACCCAATTAAAATACAGCAGACTAAATCGTGCAAAAGGACGATGGAGTGGGCAATAAATCTGCCGAGGAGTGGGCTGGGGAAGGCCCACCCGGAAGGCATGAATTGATGGTTCAGAAAGAATCGAGAAAAGGAGGAATCAGGTTTTGCCAAAAGAAATCACTAGCCAAGCATATTCCTGGAGGGAGACAGCCTTGGGGAGGGGCTGGAGGAATTGGCAGTGGGAAAAGAAACATTTTCAAGTTTCCAGTGAAGACCCTGGATGGAAGAGAAATGGAGGGCGGGTAAAGGCAACGCAAGGCATCGTGACAAGTCTTTTCTGGGAAAGTGGCAGGTTTTTGTAACATACAAACACAGAAATACACAGAAGTGGTACCCACGGCCCAGGGCTACATGACTGGAATATCAGGTCATAACAAGTTCTAAATTTCAGCGAGTAAGAAGAGGCAGGATTATCATAGTAGCTACTCACTGAAGTGTCATTTCATCTTGTGTCAGTCTGTTAGGGCAGCTTTAACAAAGCACCACAACTGGCTTCTACAACAGAAATGCGTTATCTCACAGTCCTGGAGGCTGGAAGTCTGAGATCAGGGTGTCGGCAAGGTTGGTTCCCTGTGAGGGCTTGGAGGGAAGGATCCGTTCAAAGGTCTCTCTCCTTGTCTTGTGGATGGTCACCTTCTCCCTGCAGCTCTTCACCTCATCTTCTCTGTGCTTGTCTGTGTCCACATTTTCCCTTTTATAAGGACACCAGTTATACTGAATTAGGGCCCAGCCTAATGACCTTATTTTAACTTGATTGATCCCTGTAAAGACTCTGTCTCTAAATGGTCACATTCCGAGGCAGTGGGGGTTAAGGCTTTAATAGGTGAATGTGAGGGGCACACAATTCAACCCATACACTTGACTATGTTGAAAAACAGCAATTTTTAAATTTATGTGTGTAACACCACCTTCCCTACCCCAGGGTTTACTGATATATCTTTTTCATAGTTCTCACGGAGCTGATTTGTGGGGCTAGGTTTCAGCTCACTGGTAAGACCCTGTAACTGCAGTGGTGGATGTATTTGCTCCTGTTGGTACTCGGTGAAGGGGGCAAACATTGGTTGTTCTTATCTTAATGATGAGGAGGTAAACATGTCTCTTCGGAAAAAATGACACCTGTGATCTTCCCTCTGCTTCCCTTTCCACCTTGTGTAGGGCTGCCAGGTGGTATGTTTGAAACCAATTGGTCTGCCATTTTCACCCTTCTGAAAGGAATTTATCAGGTGTGTCCATATATGAGTGTATCACATAGATCCAAGATTTTAGCTGAAACCAGTTGGCTGCCCTCATCTGCCCTGAACCTTGGGACTGCTGCCTGTCTAGCCATTGAACAAAATGGAGCATAGATCCCACAGCAGTTGTCTTCAGGTTGTGTCAACATTAATGTCTTTGCCTTTGTCCTGCAGCAAAGCAGACTGATAGTGAGGATAAAAGTCTGTGTGCCAGATGGCTGGGTCCCTGGAGTTTGACTCTGAACCTCCACCTGTAACTGTCAACAGGGCAAGCTAGTTCTTTACTCCCCTGCTCGCGAGGGCTGCTCCTGACATGGATGCATTCCTTAGTCTAGAGGCCATTCTGATTGCTTGTTGCTATAAACTGATTCCATTCATTCATTCAGCAAATACTTAGCAGCTGCTCCACACGAGTCACTGTTCCAGGTGAGAGGGATACAGCAGGAATCAAAACAAAGACATCCGTCCTCATGGACTTACAGACTTTATAGTCTCATCAGGCTCAATAGTTAGCATCATAGGTGAAAAATGCTAAAAACAATAAAACAGGGTAAGTGGATCAGGACTGTGGAACTCAGGGCAGAGCTACAATTTCTTTTTTAAAGGAGTAGGTCTCATTGAGAAGGTGACATGTAAGCAAAAATTTGAAGGAGGGGAGGAAGTGAGCCTTGTGGCTATTTGGAGCCAGTGTTTCAGCAGAGAGAGCGGCCAGAGGCCCTAAGTCCCTAAGCTGGAGTTTGCCCAGTGAGTGTGCAGGAGAGTGAGGAGGACTTTACGGCTGCAGGAGAGTTCCCCAAAGAGAGAAAAGTAGATGAGGTGGGGTAGGTGGGGCAGAACACATCCGTCTAGGCCTTTAAAAGGACTTCGGCTTTTATCTTAAGGGAAAGGAAAACCATTGCAGCATGTTAAGCATAGGAGATAAATGAGCTAAATTATTTTGTACCTTGTTAGAAGGTGTATAAAGATCATTCTGGCTGCTCTGCTGAGAATAGACTGGGGGAAGGAGCAGGCAGAAGCAGGGACACCAGTTGGGAGGGCACTACTGTAACCTAAGATGATGGATGCTCAAATTGGGAGGGGCCATGGTGGTGGTAAGTGGTCAGGTTCTGGAGGTATTTGGGAGGCAGAGCCTAGAAGACTTCCTGATGAATTGGACACTGGGATGAGAGGAAAGGAGACATGGGGGATGCTAAGGGTCTGGCCTGAGTATCTGGAGGGATGGAGTTGCCATCAGCTGAGGAGTGGGCTGCAGGTAGAGCAGGCTGTGGGAGAGGGTCAGGAGTTCGGTTCTGGACATGCTAAGTGTGAGATGCTCATTAGTTCTTATCAGAACCAACTAGAGACGCATAGGCAAGCTGTGACTGCATCACTGATTCCTGGAAGGATGTCATTTAAATAAGAACTGTTTCAAAAGACACAGTAGAGAGATAGATGGTTCTATGGTCTGCATGTTTACATTCCCCACAGACTCATAAGTTGAAATCCTAACCCCCAGAGGGGATGATATTAAGAAATGAGGCCTTTCAGAGGTGCTTAGGTCATAAGAGTGGAGCCCTCAGGAAGGGGATTAATGCTCTTGTAAAAGAGACCCCACAGAGCGCCCTAGCTCCTACCACCATGTGAGCCCACACAAGAAATTTAGGGTCTGATCCAGAAGAGGGCCCTCACCTGACCACGCTGGCACCTGGTCTCTGGCTTCCAGCCTCCAGAACTGGGAGCAACAAATTTCTACTGTTTATAAGCTGCCTATGTTAGCTGGTATTTGGTATTTTGTTATAGCAGCCCGAATGAACTAGGACAGGTGGCTAGACAAACAAGACATTGTTTCCTTTATTCTGGTCTCTTCAAGGACCTTAAAGAAGACTCAAGTCCTAACCCCTAGCAGGCCTCTTCCACTCTTTTCCTCCACAAGCTGTTGTAATCTCTCAGAGCCTCTCGTTGGCCACTACATTTTCCTCAAAACATTCTTTCTCTTTATCCTCAGTGTGTTGGCTCCCAACCCCGAAGTTTCTTCAGACTGTAGACTGACTAAATCTGTTTGAACTTGAAGGGTAGCAGAATCTACCACCCCAAAACGTACCACTTTGGCATAAGGATTATTTCGAGCTGAAGGCAGTTGAGAAGCCAGTAGAAGAAAAGTTCTCTGGCCTCCTCCTATTTGCCTAAAAGCAGGACATAAATTTGTAAAGGAGCCCCCCTCCCTTCTCTACCAGGAAGGACAAAAGTTAAGCAGCAGACACAGCTCTAGACCTGTGTCAGCCCAGGTGGCACCGAAGGAATCTGCACCACAAATAGCCAGCCTTGCTAATACTAGCACTCATCTATCAGTACTTTCCCTGTGTGTTTGCCTTCCCACAATTTGCCACCCCCAAAACTCAAGGTCCTTTTCCTTTGTCTTGTCACTTCTCTAAAATGTGTTGTTCTTTTGTTAAGATGCTATGTAAACCCAAGTTCTAAACACCCCCTTTGAGTTACTCATCACTGTGTTCCCATGTGTATGCATGAAGCACATGTTCATAAACTTCTGGTTTGGTTTTTGTTTTTCTCTTGTTAATCTTTTGTCAGTCTAATTTACAAGGCTCCAGCTAGAGAACCTAGGAAAGTAGGAGGAAGATGTTTTTCCTCCTCTACAAACTTTTTCCCTCTTCCTTCGCCTTCCCCATCACACAATGTCCAGGAAGAAGTGTGGTGGGGTGGCCTGTCCTTAGAGGCTGGGATACAGCTGAGGAGAAGGGAAATTGGACCAGAAATGTTGGGATCCTCGCTGGCAAAATAAGGTAGCAGACAAATTGGCAAATTCAGCAGTGACAACACATGTTGCCCTGGCATGCATGCACATGAGGCTGTATGGTGGCCCTTGGCCTGGTGAGGCTGTCTCTGTGTCTGGGTTATCTCAGGCCACCTTCATAGCCACATGTGGATAAGATTGGGAGAAGCATTCACAAGGTTACATAAATGTGAACTATTTTACATGTTTGCACTTAACAAGTAATACTTTTAGGCTTCCCTACCTCTGTTCTCCACCAGTAGTGAGTAATAATTCTCACTAATTCATCATTACGTAGGTTCATAGAGTCCCACATACCCTGACAGAAGGCAAGGACATATGGTCCTGTTACTTATCAGCAAACAGTTCACTCAATATTTGTTAAATGTGTTATCTGGGCCAGGCCCTGAGCCAGTCACCAAGATGACTAAGTGAATTGGACGTATAGCTCTTGGGGTGTGTGTGTGGGGGGAGGGGGCAGTAATATCAATATCCTATAGTAGGGGCTATGATAGGAGAGCTTCATCTGCCACTGGGGGCCGTGCTTCTAGTCAAGGGGTGGCCTAATAAAATTTATCCAGGAATTTTCATCTAGGAAATTCTAGGTAAATTCACCAGGACTTTGGCCAAAGAGATTGTCCACTCTTCCCAGCTGCCCCTCTCTCAGCTCTCAGGGTTCCAGGACCTGCCGTGTAATTTCTCCTCATGGCCTGTGTCACTGCCGCCATTGTACCCCAGCCCGCTAGCGTCAGAGTGGTGAGGATAGACTTGTCTTACAGCTGTTTCCGTGAGACCTCAGGGCTCTCAGGAATTGGATAACTTGTTGAATGAATGGATGGAGAGACAGATGAGCCCTCTATTAACAGAAACTCCGTTATTCATTGATTTGAGTCCATCTACAAGTTTTAAAGGTGCTACATGATCACTAGTGAGACTGTTCTTTCTTATTCAACTTTTTAAAACCTCATTTTAGTGAGGGAATTTTTCTCAGTGTGACCACACTGGTAATTTTATAGTGAGAGTTGGCAGGAAATAAGATTTACATCAGAGAAATATTCCTTGCAGTTTTTTTTTTTAAATTTTTTGTGTCAAACCAGGGCTATCTTATCTTCATCTTAATCCAAAGATATGAATTAAGATTTTTTAAAAAGAAATATAATGTTCTGTGTTTAATCTATTTAACAAAGTAATTGCATTTTCCCAATATGAATATTATATAAACTCATATCGAAAATTAAAAAGAAAAGAAATCACATTTTTTAATATATATATTTTTATTAAAGTATAGTTAGTTTACAATGTTGTGTCAATTTCTGGTGTACAGCATAGTGCTTCAGTCATACATGAACATGCATATATTTGTTTTCATATTCCTTTTCACCATAAGTTACTCAAGATATTGAATATAGTTCCCTGTGCTATACAGTATGAACCTGTTGTTTATCTATTTTATATATAGTAGTTAGTATCTGCAAATCTTGAACTCCCAGTTTATCCCTTCCCACCCTCTCCCCGCTACCCGCAACCGTAAGTTTGTTTTCTATGTCTGTGAGTCTGTTTCTGTGTTGTAAATAAGTTCGTTTGTCTTTTTTTTTAGATTCCATATGTAAGTGATATCATATGGTATTTTTCTTTCTCTTTCTGGCTTACTTCACTTAGAATGACAATCTCCAGTAATTTTTCTATGTGTAGGTATGTTTTGGAGGTGGTTTTTTGTCTTGTTTTTTACAACCATGCTCATTTTAAATAAAATTCTTAAGTGTAAAGAATTCAACCTTGGGAACCAGTCTGATTGCTCTCTAAGAATGCCTTCTTAAGATTTGGAAAGACTTATCCAAATAAGAAAGTTAGGCAATATAATTAAATGGGCATAGTAACTGTGTCAATTCTGGGTAATAAAATCCTCCACACAGTGAAAATAAAGCGTAGAGCCATAGTCAGCAAATAGAACATAAACTGAGGCCATGATGACTGATACTGTGAGGCTTAGGAGAAACCGGAAGCCCCACTGGCCTTTCAAATGTATCCAAGCTAAGGGCCCCCCTCACTCATCTGTGGGTATCAACAAGATACCCTGGGGCAGAGGGAGGCAGGGGGAGAACAAAGGTAGGGTGGAGGGGTTAATAATTTCTTTATATTAGATTAATATATAAAAGTGAATGAAAATAAATCCCTGAGACTGGTAGCATTTATCTTGGTGTCAGCAGGGAATCAGAGAGCCAAGAATCTAAGCTGTTCCTCAAATTAACTCATTGGTTATGGGAAGCAGACTATGTTATAAATGTGGTCAATGCTGCTCTGTCCTCTGTCAGCTGATGTCAAGAATAACCAAGGGAAGTGTATGGTAGCCAATGTTCTGAAAAAGAAAAGGAAAATTCCATCTTGGTGGCCATGATTTTCAGAGTGTCCCCTCCCCTGCTCCCCTGTGGACTTCATTAGGGTTTATTGAGGAGGCAAAACTTGTCCTTTACCTTCTTAGTAGCTCCAGCTGGGCCTGGGAATTAAGTTGACATAAGGCACATTAACTGGAGAAAAGCATACAAATTTAATTTATATATATATAAATATATATATATATATAGGAGCTTTCAAAGGGAAATGGAAACCTCAAAAGCAGTGAGGCCTAGGTGTTTATATTCTGGGTGGAGCAAAGGGTAGTAATTATGAGAAAGTAAAATAAATGTGGAGACTAAAGGAAGGTAAGAGTTCCTTTCACAAAGTTTCCTGGTACACATGCTTCTTGGCCTCCAGTCCCCATCTCTGGTGATGAAAATGTTCTTTTCCTCCAGGCATGTTTCCTGTAGGAGTTTTGTCTCCTGTCCTCAGAAAGAAAAGGGCAAGTCAGAGGGCCTTTCTCACACCTGTTGTTTTTCAAGTGCCTTGACAAGGCTCAAAATAATCAAAATGGCAAACTGGCATATTTTGGGGCAGAGTGTTCTGAACCTGCTCACTCAAGCCTGCGTTACCCTCAGTGTCTCTCTGGGGAGCCCAGGTGGGCCCTGCAGGGGCTGCACAGGTGATGGTAATCGCACGCAGTGGGATGGGGGGTATGCAAATGTGCACAAGAGTAAGAATCACTCCAAGTCTTCCCTTTGCACCTCTCCTGATTCACTTTCCACCCAGTGTCTCAAGCACCTGGCCTTCGGGGCTCTGAGCCAGGAGGAGTTCCCTGGGCTCCACCAATTCTGGCCTGTGTTGACAGGTACGACTCAAGCCTTGATATATGGGGCCGTCATCACTCATCCTTCTGCTGCCAAATAACCTTCCCTTCGCCCTTGTAAGGGAGTGCAAGCTTTATTCATTTCATAACCTAAAAAAAGAAAAAGGAAGGAAGGAAGGAAGGAAGGAAGAAAGAGAAAGAAAGAAAGAAAGGAAAGAAAGGAAAGAAAGGAAAGAAAGGAAAGAAAGGAAGAAAGAAAGGAAGAAAGAAAGGAAGAAAGAAAGAAAGAAAGAAAGAAAGAAAGAAAGAAAGAAAGAAAAAGAAAGAAAGGCCCCAAACTGTAGCTATCATGGCAAAATTGTTCATAGAAGCCAATTTCCTCCTGACAAGCAATGACAATCTCTTCCATAAACATGTTACAACCATCAAAGTCAGGAACCTAACAGATGGATCATGTTGGGAAGAAAATTTTCTTTTACCATTTTATATCTAAATGGTGGTGGGGGGTTGTCTGTGAATTAACTAATAATAGACAGATTGACAGGGTAAGTTTGTTTATGCATGTGCGAGCTTTCAGATAGAGGCAGCTTGGAATGCCAGAGGGGGGCGCTTACATGTCAGCTTAATGAGGGAGGGGGCTAGTGGTGATTAGGGCTTCAAAGGGTGGAAGGTTGGGATGAGGCTTGTTTACACAATCTTTTGAAATTTCCTGGTACCTGAGGTAAGGCACCAGATTTCTGATTGGAAATCTCCTTGGCGGGGCTATGTGATTCTCATAAAGCCAGTCAGATAAGGGAAGTTGAGATAAGAGTTCTTTCTGCATGGATTGTAGCTTAGAAGTTTCCACCTTCAAGTAATCTTTGTATCATTCAGGAGGTTATCAGTCCCATGATTCATTACCATCTAATCCAGTCTCCATTCAAATTTTGACAGTTGCCTTAATAGCATCCTTTAGAGCAAAAGGTTTCAATCCAGGATCACCCATTGCATTTAGTTGTCATCTCTCTTCGGTTTTCTTCAATCTGAAAGTGTTCCTCCAGAACATTTTTGAAGATTACATTTTGACAAATTTTAATTAACGTGTTTTCATCTATTCATTCATTCTTCTGTAAGGGAAGAAAAAAAATTCTGGTCCCTCTACTCTTCTAAATTCTTGGCTGGGGCCCTTGTAACAAAGACAGGCTAAGAAGAGAAAATCAAAAGTTTATTAACATGTATGCCTCTTCTTTGGGAGAAACTCAGGGAAAGAGTAGCTCAGAGAGGTGGCTTACAGCTCTGGTTCCTTCGCATCTTCAGCAAAGAACAATACGTTCGAGGAGAAGTGTTGGGACAAAAGAAAGTGGTTTTAGGCTTCCAAGGGTGGCGAACTGTGGGAAGGTAAATATATGGGAGAAAACTGATGGAGTGAGTCTGTTTGCAGATTCCTCTGGTGCCATCTGATAAGGATCTGCCTTCAGAGGAGAATGTATATCCTGCCTTCACCCAAAACAGGGGGAGGGTAGAGAGACCTTTTCCTGAATTTGTTGCTGCTTAAATGCCTTTCAGCTCAAGATAATTTTTATGTCGAAAAGGCATATTTTGGGGTGACACATTCTGGTTTCCTTCAATCAGTAAATTCATTCATTTGGGACAAGTAATTGATTGTCTATCATGGACCAAGCCCTGTCAGACATCGGGATATAAGGTGCACGAGATGGATGTGTACCTTCCCTTGGGAGAGGCCCTTACAGCATCTGTAATGGGTCAGAAACCAGAATTTGGATTCAGTATAGCTGGGTTCAGGCCCCAGATATACTTACTCCCATTGGAATCTTGTGCATGTTACTTACCCTTTACAAGCCTCACAGAAGGAAGGAAGATGAATAAAAATGCCTACCAGAGAAGAGAGACATTTGCTTGAAATGAGTTCATACCAACATCTCAATTAATATCAGTAATTCACATCTGAAAATTAGATTTTCTGTGTGAAGGTGCTAATTGCGCTCCAATTTACATTATTTTAAAAGGGAAAAAGTATAATAAATTATACATCAACCCCAAATCCCCAACCAGTTTCCTAAAGGATAACCACAGTACACTGAAGCATCTGAAGGCATCAGGATAGGTCACCCCTAAATGTGCCACTTTGGCATAAGAATTACTTTGAGCAAAGGCATCAGAGTTCCTGAATTCTCTTACCTGACTAAAAGCAGAGCCTCACAAAAGAGTTCAGTTGTCATAAATTCCCTCCCTAGAGTGACCCTAATTTTCTCGTCTTGCCAATGAGACGTCAGAAGTTGCACCACCTGCAGACAGACATTGTCACAAAAATCTCATGCCTTCCCTCCATTCTCCCGAGGGCACATTTATTTTTTTTTAAATGGCGTTGTATAAGTGCGCTTTCTTCCCTCCTGCTAAGAAGCTGTTTGTTCTCCCAGAAGTGCCGCTCTGGTCTTCCCATCTCCTGTTAAGATGGTATATAAACTATTTTAACCACCTCCTTGAGTGATAGTTTTCTGTGAACTCCCACATATGTGCATGAATAAAAATCTGTCTTTTGTCAATTTAATTTGCACGTCCCCAAGAGAAAGCCTAAGAGGGTAGAGAAAAAGTTTTTCCTCCTTTACACACCAAAGTATTAGTAACAATGGGCACATTAGGGTGCAAAATGTTTAAAATACTGATCACCAGGAAAATTAAAACAGTTGCTTTCTGTACAGTAACATCTCTTCCATTGTAAACAGTATTTTTATTCCTTTAATTCTTCATCCACCATTCTCTTCAAACTTTCTCAGCTTTTCTGGTACTCATTGTACAGCTCTGGGTTAAAAAAAAACAACAATGGCTCAATATGGAAAGCACTGGTAAATGCATTCTGGACAAGTGCCAGTGACAGAGCGTGACTCACTCTGAGCACGATGCTCTGAGGTCACTGTAAGCATCAGCAACATCCAAAGACTACATCCTCTCTGTGGATACTTGCCATGCTTTTCAAAGTGTCTACAATTGCTGCTGTTCTACCACTTGAATTTGGATGGTATCTGGAAAGCTTGCCTCCACATTGTTTGGCTAAAATACATTCAATTTTTGCAGGCATAAATATAAAATTTTATACCAGCTTAAAACAAACAAACTCTGTAATTGAGAGATACATATATTCTATGAAGTTTGGGTATTAAAAAACAAAAGGTATTGTTTCTGGGAGATACCTGGCAGGCTACACTTGCATATATAAAGCACTTAAGACAGTGCTTGGGATAAAGAAAAATATGAGCTATTATTTTACCTTTATGGGTACAACGTTCTGGTGGGGAAGATGTAAACAGAAGATGGATAAGATCACTGCAGACTGTGATGAGTTTTCTGAAACGACTGAATGCCATAATAGAAAATAATGGAGGTGGGTACCTCCATGTAGGTGGTCAGAGTGGCCTCCCTGGGGAGGTGATGTCTAAAAATCAAGCTGAGGGATAAGAAGACAGCCTTGAAGGGAAGCCAGGTCAAAGAATGTGAGGCAGAGGCAAGAGCAAATCCCAAAGCAAAGGGGAGACGGAGCTGTTGGAAGGACAGTGACTGGAGAGTGGGGAGAGGGAGAACTCTGTGAGATGAGGCCAGAGAAAAATAGGCAGGGCTCACGTCATGCAGAATCTTGGAGGCCATAGAGCAGAGTCTGGATTCTATTCTAAGTGCAATAAGAAAACTATTTTTAAAATTTAGGTGGAAGGATGAAATGATCTGGTTTATGTTTTTAGATCACTTTTGCTGAGAAATGTTGGGTGAAGGAAACAGATGACTCAGGGATGCCACTCAGATTCCTGGCTCTGATAACTGGGTAGCTGGTAATACTGATATGGAGAGGGGAGGCTAGATACAGGACGTTTGCAGAGTTATCTCTAAAGTCTGGGCATATCCACACATACCCATACATGTAGAATTATGTTTGCCCTGTCTTTTGGGAGGTGTCGGGATTTATAAAGGGCACTGTGCTGTAAAATGAGGAGATGGTTCCATACAACATGGCACAGGAGAAGCCTGGATAATGATGATCTGCTTCAGCCCCTTTTTATAGCACCTGGTGACTTTTGCTTTTGTCCTTCCTTGCAGTACCAGTTGTGACACATGGCCTTTTATTTGTTTTGCCTTATTGGTTAGAAGCATGAAACCTGTGGCTGTTCTGGTTGTATAAGCTGCACATCAGCGGGGTCTGCCGTTCTTCCCCGTTAGGTCACAGCTGCAGTGAGTGTGTCTCTTCCCTCTCGTCTTGTGTATTAAAGAGCATGATGGGGGTTAGGAACAAATGGCCGTTCTGAAGAGATTAAGTGTAGGATAATTTGGGACGAGGGGCACCCGTTACTGAAGGGTAGCAGGATGCGCCACCCCAAGCTGTACCACTTTGGAATAAGGATTATTCTGAGCTAAAGACAATGAAGAGAAGACAGATAAGAAAAGCCCTCTGCCCTCCCTCTATTCACCTAAGGACAAAAATTTGTAAATGTGTCCCCCCTCCCCTCTCTACCAGGAAGGACAGAAGCTAATCACTGGAGACAGCCCTAGACCCTTATTAGCCCAGAGATGACACCAGACAGATCCACATAACAAATGTGACTCACTGGCCCTTATCTTCCATTCATTTCCCCATATATTTGCCTTCTTACAACCTGCTGCCCTAGAAACTCAAAGTCTTTTTCCTTTGTCTTGTCACATCTCTAAAATGTTTTTTGTTCTTTGGCTAAGATGTTATATGAGCCCAAATTCTCACCACCTCTTTGAGTTACTCATCTCTAAGTGATCCAGTAAGTAAGCACAACGCATGTGTTACTAAACGGCTGTGTTTTCTCCATCTTGTTAATTAATCTTTTATCAGTCAAATTTATAGGGTACCACCCGGAGATCCTAGGAGAGGAGAGGGAAAACATTTTTTTTTTTTCCTGTCCCCGGCATGACAAAGAAGAGAAAGTGAATACTGAGAGCCCCAGAAACAGGGTAGTTCTGGTGTAGAGAAGACCAAGGGCTGGCTGCCTCATTTACTAGGTGAGCTACCTTAGCCAAATGACGGGGCTTAACTGAGTCCTGGTTTCCCTATCTGTGGAATGTTTTTTGGGGAGATGGGAGAGTAAAACAAGGGTTAAGTAAGATAGAATATGGTAATAGAATACTCTAGATTGTGTTACAGAAACAAATAAACCCTGAAACTCAATGGTTTCAGTGGTTTAGTACAACCAAAGTAGGTTCAGATGTGAGTCAGTGGGTGTTCTCCTCCTTCTGAAAACCCTGAGATTCATATTTTTATCATCCTGTGATGCAGCCTCAACATGTTGCTTCTGTAATTTTTTTAAAATATATTTTTTGAAGAGTGATTTATTTATTTAGGTTTTTTAGGGAGGGCAGGAGGGAGGTTATTAGGTTCATTTCTTTATTTTTAGAGGAGGTACTGGGGATTGAACTCAGGACCTTGTGCATGCTAAGCCCACACTCTACCACTTGAGCTACACCCTCCCCTGTTTCTAAGATTATTGAAGAGAGGGAACAGCGGATGCAGGACTGCATGATATTTAATATTGAGACCTGGGAGGGGTTTATGTCACTTCCATCCCTTCCCCACTGGCCAGTACTGAGTCACATGGCCCCAAAGAATGTCAAGGTAAGCTGAAAAATGTAGTTTCCCAAGTGCCCAGTAAGAGGAAAACAAGACAAGATTTGATGAAATAATGGCATTGTCTCTATCACATGTAGGTAAATCTGTTTTATAATATATTACCTCTAGCTTTTCTCTAGTCATGATATTTTGAAATGACTAAAACAGGAAGAGAAGTTAGTGAGCAAAGGGTATGAATGAGCCATAAGACGGGTAGCCCTCCCCTTCAAATAATGGGGAGATAATTGCCCTTTGGGGATGGCACAGAAAAGAACCCTTACCTTGAGGAGTAAGTTGGGAGTGGAAGGTAGAGGGTTGGAGACTGAGAATTGGAAAGAGATAAAACGTCTTATTTGGTAAAGTTCACAATTATGATGCAAGTGTGCCTGGAGAAGAAAGTTTATGTCTGAACTAAAAGCAAATGCCATTTTTAAGAGCCAACAATTTTGTGAACAGCAGAAAAGTAAAGTTTACTATGTTCATCTAAGGGCAAGAAGTTCCCAAATGAAGATCTTTTCTGCAAATAAAGAGAAAGAGCTATCTCTGGAAAGCATTTCCAAGTTAAATGTTAAGGACTAAGGACACCAATAAATGGAGATTTGCAGGGTGACTTACGCATGTTAGAAAAATTAAACCATGCCTCTTCTTCTGATGGTCCAAGACATGGGACAAGCACTCTGGGGATCTGCCATGAGATGTGTCACCTTTCCAAGACTGTCTTGGCAAAAAGTCTTTGTGAAGGAGAAATTGGGGTCTTTGTGTAAGGGAGGAAAAATAATTTTCCTTGTACCTTTCTTAGTTTTCAGCTGAGGCCCATAAACAAAAGATAGATTAATGAGAGAAACAAACAGAAGTTTATTAACACATATAGCTCCATGGATACATGGGAGACACCTAGGGGAAAACAAGGAACTCCCTGAGGTGGCTTGAACTCCAGCTTAAATACCATCCTTGGATGAAGATGAAAGAAAGGTATAGAGAGGCCAGTTATGAAGAAGTTCTCACGGAAAGTATGCTAAATAGGGTAAGGTTTGTTGTGCAGTTGTAAGTGGTGCCTTCTCCATTGACAAGTCCCTTGTGATTTAGTCAACCTTCTATTCTTGGTACAGAGAGGGAGACACACTTACACATGGAAATTTTCTTTATAAATGTAAATTTCCCTTACGTAAGGGGAACTTCTACTCTATTTTATGAACTTCTCCTGCGTCTGCTCTTCCTCAAAATAATCCTTATGCCGAAGAGGCATATTTTGGGATGACACAATACGCTCTGCCATCCTTCTCTAATGTACCCCCCTCCACTTCTCTGAAATTCTCTTACAACCACCCTTGCTCACCCTACTCCAGCCACACTGGACATTCACTGTTTCTCAAATATTCTGGCTTTGCTCCAGCTCTTCCCTCAGCCTAGAAAGCTCTTCCCTACAATGCGATGTCCACTCTGTGAATTCCCTCAGCTTCTCAATGATGCCTACCCAGTCTACTCTATTTAATACCTTCAAGTGTATGGGAAAGTTTGCTGTTTATAATGTTTATTGTTTGTCTTCTCCCACTGGAATGTAAGCTCCCCTAGGGTTGAGATATTTTTGATTATTTATTTCATTGATATATCCCAAGCACTTAGTAGAAGCACAAAAATATTTGTTGAATTGAATCATTCAAATTACTAACTAGCTCCTAATGGGTTAAGTGGCACAGAGGTTTGTTTTCCCCTGAAACAACTGCTGTGAACAGAGAGTGCTTGTGTTGCCCTAAATGATGGGGGAAGGGTGGGGAGGGTACATCAGGGAAGCCAAAATTGGGGGAAAATCAGTGTGAGTATTTAGAGTCTTTTGGGGGGGTGTATAGCTCAGCAGTAGAGTGTATGGTTAGCATGCATGAGGTCTTGGGTTCAATCCCCAGTACCTCCATCAAAAATAAATAAACCTCCCTCCCCACCACAAAAAAGTAAAGAGTCTTTTTGTATTGCTAACTTTGTATTTCAGCTGTGACCAACGGCAATAGTATTATTTAAACCCTAAGTTTTCTTTTTTAGGGTAATTTCTTTCGAATGTTTTTCTTTCCTTCTAAATTGAGCAAACTCTGTGAAGAACATAAGCTTCAGTTTCAGCTTAAGAGAGAAACCTTTAGGTGGAGATAAAATAGAAATCAGCACCTCCATTCAATCTTTCACTACCTGGTCTGTTTGAAGAGCAGATGTGTTTGGACGGTGATGCTTAATGAGATCATTTCTGTTCCTGTTTGTGAAGGGCTTAGCTTTGTCTTGTTCTCCTTTGGGGCTTAAGAACTTGGACATTTTAGAATGCTTTCTTAAAATTAAATACAGAGTTTCAGTTGCTTTGATGCAGCAGAAGGGGATAGCAAAAAAAAGGCTGTTGAAAATAATCTTAGAACTGTATTTGAACAGATACTGAATCCTTATGAAAACACAAATACTTAGGGAAAGAGCTAACGTTTTATACGTAACTACATTTTATACAAAATTACATTTTGAGGTTGTTGGGGGATAGGTGGTTGTTTTGAAACATTATCTCTGTTCTAGAAATGGTAAACCTTCCTGTGAATGGATCCCCAAATTCTCACCTTTGCTGCGGTGATGAGCTGGTCCCGGTATTTAGGGTGGAATTTGCATTTGTTTAGCAATCCCTTAAATTCCTCAGCTTGAAAAAGAACCCTTTTATCCTCTGAGCACTGGTGTGGTGGACACTTTGGCATTATTCAGTTAGTTCCAGATTTGGGGAAAGTTAGCTAAGAGGTAAGTCTGGGTACTATGGTCTGGGGCTCAGGCTCTAAGTCCGGAGCCCCCTCCCCATGCTGTTTGTGGGTTTGTCTGTTAAGCCCGCGGACTACATTGAGCATTTTATCAACATTAACTGCACCACCAGATCCTAGTCATTAATTTTAGTGTGTCCAAACTAGGTAAGAGCAGTGAGACATTTATTTTCAATTTTACTTCAACTTACAATTCTTTACTCAATAACATTGGTGGATTGGCCCCTGCTGCTGCTTTATTTGAATGTCAGCTGTAATAAATAGCTCCTGTACTGCACGATTACTTTGTCACAGCAATCGGAATTTTAGTAAGCAAGTTGATAAAAATGAGAATGAGTTCTTCATCTTATGCTGATTATTTTGCCCCATAGTTTTGGGTAGAATTGATCCCTTCTTCAATGATGCCATTGGTAGTCATGAATATATTCTGTAACCTTGTGAGGAACAAGCTGAAGGGTTTTTCCTTCAGGTGAGGGATGTGGGTTGGTCATCTGTGATGGGGGAGTCACCTTGCATTCTGAGTTTAATCAGAAGTGGCCCTAATTGCTGGTAAATGACCTGTCAGGCAGAAAGAAGTCTCCGAACTTGTCTTGCTCAGAATTTAGGCAGAGCAGTATCTTGAGCCAACCTGTTTGTCAGGCTAGAGAATTATTTCTAAAAGAATCTCCAAGGAAAGAAATATCCACTTCTCCTAGAGTAACCCCACCCCTGTGCTAAGATGGACTGCATTTTACGTTTCAATTCTCTGCGGGGAGCCACGCTTGGCTCCCTACCTGGGGTGGCTGAGAGGCCTGGAGTGCTGGGTGGCTGTGGCTCCAAAGATAAGAAATTGTCAGTCCCCACTGCAAAACTGTGAACAGGATAAGAGAAGGAAGGGGGAAAAAACCAAAAAAACAAAACAAAACAAAGTCAGATTAATTTGAAAAGCATTTTAAAGGTTATATCTTGCCAGAAAAAAGAAATGACAGTTTGAAGATTGAGTAGAAAATTAGGATTTCCCAATCCTGAAAGTGTCTAAAAATGGATCTTTTTAAAATTTCACATTTTCCTGTTCAAATGGCAAAGAAGCCAGAACATGGCACAACTGAGTAGTAGTTATTATTTTTTTAATTTTTATTTTTAATAGCAGTACAGGGGATTGAACCCAGGACCTCATGCATGCTAAGCATGCACTCTACCACTGAGCTATTGTTACCCTCCCCTCCCCCAGAATAGTATTTATTACTCCTACATAGAAATAAATGTTTTATTTTTACAGATTTGTCAGCTACCTGGAAGAAGTGTCTAGTAACAGGCAAAGGCAACTCTACAGGGGTCTGAGATACCCCTCCTTTCTCAGCCACCACCATATAAAATCACATTACCATAAAACGTTGATCTAGTTTGTGATAGAAAAGATAGGGCAGCCCATAAAAAAATAGCTAAGAATTAATAACATCTGTCAATAAGTGTTCTTCTTCAGCACTCTTCGGTCACCTCAGGACTGGGCTGGCCCATTCCTGGGTTTTGGGTGGTTGTCCAGTGGAACCCAGGGTGTAGCTGAGCCCTTCCTGTGGGATCATTCAAGTCAGCCACACTACTCACATTGAGGTCACCAGCAGCCGTCACAGACCGAGAAGGAGAGGTTTTGGAAATAATATGTTATTTGTACAAATAAAAAAAATTGATGTCGCCATCGTAAGAAATAGAATAGTTTTTATTACACTTTTAGGATAAAATATTTATTAAGACTGCAATATTTAGAAAAAAATAGAATATTTAAAACTCTCCAACATTTATTTTATTGTTAAATTTTAACTTTATTTCGAATTATGGGGGTGGGGACAGTGCATTTTTAGGTGAATTTTCTTGGTCTTCCTTGCTCAACTCATGGCCCAGTCAGACTAGATCCATTATAGTTGATTTTTTTTTTTTTTTTTTTGCAGCAGGGAGGTATTTAGGATTTATTTATTTATTTTAAATGGAGGTACTGGGGATTGAACCCAGGACCTCATGTGTGTTAAGCACACACTCTACCACTGAGCTATCCTCTCCCCAGATGACAGCTGATTTTATAAAAGTGCCTCTTATTAGACTGTAAAAGGGGTTATTTTCTTCTACTTCACAGTATGTAACCAAGACAGCCTGAAAAAGGTGAGAGTAAGTGATCAAGCACAATTCCTGGGACCTATGTTTGGCAACAGTTAAAGAACAACAAATGGGTAAAACCTACCCAACGAGTTCATCCTGTTTCCACAGGATAATCAGGGCGAATGTGAGGCTGTAAAGTTTAAAGAAGACAGTTCAGACTTCTCTTTGGAATCCCCATTTCTTGGGCCTCTGTCTAATCTAAAATTGCTTTCTTGATCTTTTTAAACTACTCGTGCTTATGTGCATGCGTGATCCTGCCCATGGCACCCCTTCTGGTGTCTGGGCTGCGTTAGATCATACCATCAATTTCTTTGATAGAGTCCAGAGCTGAGCCAATGTGGAAAATAATGAGCTTATCATGAAAATGTAACCATGCCCCCTTTTAACTTGCTTAAATTTGATTTATTAATTCTTTTTGCACGCAGTACTCATGGTCTGATGAGGGCTGGCTGGTCGTGTGCTCATCAGCCACCACTTTCCTTGACACTGTGAAAGGAGGGTTGGCAACTGAGAGCTAGTGCATGTGCTTGGAGCTTTCTCTCTCCCTGGTGTTGCAGGAAAATGGGGCATGAGAGGATGGCCATGTCCCAGGTCTCAGGCCACATGGGATGCACCCTGCCAAGTGAGGGTCCTTGGCTGCACAGAAGAAAGAATTCAAGGGAAAAGAAAAGATTTGAGGGTGAGCCAAAGTAAAGTGAAAGTAAATTTATTCAGGGAGATAGACACTCCGCAGAGTGTGGGCTGTCTCAGAAAGCCAGAGAGAGAGGCTGCGGGGTGTAGTGTCGTTAGTTTTTATGGGCTTGGTAATTTCATATGCTCATGAGTGGGAGGATTATTTCAGTTGTTCTGGGGAAGGAATGGGGATTGCCAGGAATTGGGCCACTGCCCACTTTTTGGCTTTTTATGGTCAGCTTCGGAACTGTCATGGCGTCTGTGGGAGTGGTATTTACCAGGCTAGTATATTACAGTGAGCATATAATGAGGCTCAAAGTCTCCTGGAAGTTGAGTTTTCTTCCATCTTGGGCCTAGTCAGGTTTTTAACCTGCTTTTGTCCTGTCTTCAATTGCTGTGTCACTGCTTTATTGGTTGTGCCCTGCCCCCTTCCTTCCTGTCTCACTGGGAGTTAAAAATCTGCAAAGGGCATCCAGATTCTTCTAGGATGCTCCATCCTAGGCTCCGAGGAGGCAGGAGCAGGTCTTATTGCCTGGGCCCAATGCTATAGCTGCCTGGAGTCAATGTTCCTTAGGGCTCTGGTTGCCAGGATGTCTCAAGACTCCTGGGTTTGTTGGCTTCTGTCCTAGGAACTTGGGAGTTTTGATATAGAGCCTTCCTTTTCTCCAGTTTCCAGACAGAGAAGACTTTGCCAAGGAAACAGGGAGGAAAAGGATAGAGAACACACTGATTTAAAAAATAGATGGAAATTTAAGAGAATGAAAAGATAAACCACAGGCTGGGAGGTAATATTTACAGGCTAGGAGAAATATTTGCAAAAGGCACATCTGATAAGACTGGCATCCAAAATATATAAAGAACTCTTAAAACTCAGCAGTAAGGAAACAAAAAACAACCAATTGAAAAGTAGGTAAAAGAGCTGAACAGACAACACCCCAAAGAAGACCTACAGATGGCAAATGAGCATATGGAAATGCTCATCATGTGTTATTAGAGAGTTGCATATGAAAATGAGATACCACTGCGCATCTAATAGAATGGTTAAAATCCAAAACACTGACAACACCAAATGCTGACAAGGATGTGGGGCAATAGGAACTCTCACTCATTGCTGGTGGGAATGCAAAATGGTACAGCCACTTTGGAAGACAGCTTGGCAGTTTCTTACAAAATGAAACATACTCTTACCATATGATCTAGTAATTATGCTCCTTGGTATTTACCCAAAGGAGTTGAAAAGATATGTTCACACGAAAACCTGCCCACGGATGTTTATAGCAGCTTTATTCATAATTACCAAAACTTGGAAGCAACCAAGATGTCCTTCTGTAGGTGAAAATGTAAACTGTGAGACATCCAGACAATAGAATATTATTCAGGGCTATAAAGAAATGAGCTATCAAGCAGTGAGAAGACATGGAGGAACTTTAAGTGTATATTGCTAGGTGAAAGAAGCCAATCTGAAAAGCATACATACTGTATGATTCCAACTATGTAACATTCTGGAAAGGGCAAAATTATGGAGATAATAAAAAGATCAGTGATTGGCAGGGGTTGGGGAGAAGTGAGAAATAGGTGGAACACAGGGGATTTTTAGGGCAGTGAAACTACTCTGTGTAATACTGTAATGACGGATATACGACATTGTATATTTGTCCACAGAATGTACAACCCAAAGAGTGAACCCTAATGTGGACTGTGGAGGTTAGTTAGTAATAACATATCAACATTGGCTTGTAACCAATATTAGCTTATAACCAATGAAAGGTGTTAGTAATAAAGGAACTGGGAGAGGGGCAGGGGGGATATGGGAACCCTGTACTTTCTGCTTAATTTTTCTATAAACCTAAAACTTTTTTTTCATTTCTTGAGGGGGTGTTATTAAGTTTGTTTACTAAGTTATTTCTTAATAGAGGTGCTGGAGATTGAACCCAGGACCTTGTGCAGGCTAAGCAAGCACTCTACCACTGAGCTATACCCTCCCCCCAACCTAAAACTGTTTTTTTAAAAAAGTCTACCAATTCAAAGAAAATGAAAAGATGATCTGAAAAGAGTGTGGGAAGAAAGATGCCATTAGAGGATCAAGGAAAGTACGGCCAACACTGATCTGAATTTTTCTGAGCCACCACAAAGGCAGATGCTTGAGGCAGTGTTTTCACCAGCAGGAGTCCAGCCAGTGGATTTCAGTTACTGGTCAGCTGAACAGCACTTCATTGTTCTCCATCTTCGAGAACTGTTAATGGTATTGTTAGCAGATGGGAGACTCCCCCTTAGAATGGAGAGCCCACGAAAGGTGGGTTCTGGCCTGCAGGTGGGGAAGAATTCACCCCTGAGGCAGAGGGACAGAATTAAAGCTGCTTTATTTACTCAAGGGAGAAGGAAAAGGGGCGCTGGAGCAGGGGTGCAGTAAGCCCAGGTGGCTTGACCTCAGAACCCCTGCTCTTGGGGTCTCAGCTGGGTCCTTTTATCTGTTCTTCTTTGTGGCTTCTTGTCTCCTCCTTGGCTGCCCTTTTCACGCTCATTCCTCTGCTTATTCTTCCAGCTTCTTCTGCTCTGTGGTGGAGCAAGCACTTTGTAGAAACAAGATTAAGCAGGTGGGACCTTCAAACAATGTGGCCCATCAAGATTAAGCAGGGGGGGACCTTCTATTCCCATAGGATAGCTTCCCTCCATTAGCAAGCCAACCTAAGCCTCAGGCATAGGTTAAATGTGGACTTTTAAAGGATTCTCTAGACAACAGTCCCAGTTTCGGTTCCCTAGTTCTGTGCCTCCCTCAGAATCACAGACTTCCATCTCGGGGAGGTAGGGGAAGAAGAAAAGGACTTTTCAACTGAGTTTCAAGGCGAGAAATAGAAAGGTCCAGAGGCTTTTTTAGCCTGTAGCATTTAAAAACCTCCTCAAATAAACCATCTCAAGTTCTGGAGTGGTAGCAATCTTGAACTAGGCTGATCATGAGCTTTGATGTGGTGGCTTGTGCTGCATTCATAATATTTACCCCACTCGTGTGTGTGTGTGTGTGTGTGTGTGTGTGTGTGTGTGTGTGTAATGAGAGACAGTGCCTGCCTGAAAACCAGAGAGACCAAAAGGAAGGAAGGAAGGAGCTTCATCTCTGATTTCTTGTAGTGGCGGAGTCTGACCTCATCTTGTATTTCTTTACATTGATTTCTGAGCAACTACCCACAGGTCTTATGTCTTTTTACTTACAGTCCTCGAGGCTACATCCTACTTCTTCCTTTTCCCACCTTGCCACATTTTTAAAAAAAGAAAATGGTTAATACAGTCAAGAGCTTTCCTTTGTTGTCACGTTGCTGTTTTGTTGTTCACTACATTTTCTTCTCTCTCCCTCGTGATGGTACATCTGTCAACCTCAGGATGGATGGCATCGACTTCAGCCTCTGTCCCACTGGTTTGGAGACATAGCTCCGGGGGTTTAATTAGCCGCAGTCTGAGATGACCCAGATATCTTAAGGGGAGTCAAAACAATAGAGTGATCAATTTTCACAGCTTTGTACTTGACACTTTTAGAAGGCAAATGCTACTTTCTCTCAAGAGCGTGTGAATGCTGTCTTAAGGAGAACTGAAAGGCCTCCTTAAGAGACATGATTCTAGGAGGGAGGGTACAGCTCAGTGGTAGAGTGCATGACTACAATGCGTGAGGTCCTGGTTCAATCCCCAGTACCAGCATTTAAGTAAATACATAAACAAACCTAATTACTCCTACCACCTGCCCCCCCCCCCCAAAAGAGACAGAGACCTGGGTCTAGGCCCTGTCAAATGAGTGACCTTCAGAAAATTACTCAACCTGTCCCAGCCTCATATGCAAACTAACTGAAAGGCAGAGGACTAGATTTTTGTTTCCCCAAGGTCTTTGCCAGATTGAATGAAGGTTCTGTATTAGAACCCGAGAAGCACTATTCACCTCAATGAATAGATCTTAAAAGTCTCCTTGGGTCCTATTTCTCTTGACTACCCTGCAGCACAAAGTAATCTTAACAGCTACCCTTTAGTGAACAATTTATAGGCCACTTACCTGCCTGGGGACCCAAACTTGTGAAGCAGTGGTTATTATGGGGAGAGACGGGAGGGGGTGGATGAGAGCATGGTCCCAACCGCCCACCTGGAGACTCCAGCTTCTGAGAGCAGGCACTTCCCTGGGTTAGCAAGCTCTGTCCAGGGGCTGAAGGAGGGTGGGAGGTGAAGGCTTGAAAGTCTTTCTCTCCCCTTGCCAGCATCCTGAGTCCAACACAACACATACATAGCTTCAAGGCAGAAGCAGTGACCTGGAAAATTAAGTGTCATCAGGAAAAAAAAAATTAAGTATTCACAGCACTTGCTCTAATGTACCTGCAAAGCTGAGCTGTTGGGTGGTTTGGGTCATGAGCAGAGAGAAGCATCTAAAAATTATCCACGTAAGAATGAAAAATGGGAGTAAGAATGACAGGCTTTGGCAAGAGGCTTGTCTAACGAGGATTTGAGAGTGTTTCCAATGGCGTGTAATTTCTCCTTCCAGGCTGCACCCTGCTGCCATCAGGAAATTTAAAATTACTCGTTAAGATGTTTTACATTCAGATTTTTGCCCCTGCCACCTGGTGCTGAGATGGGCCTGGAGGTAGCCCGGGTTTAGGTTAGTTTGGCAGGAGAAGCTTTTCTCAGCACCCAGAATCAAGCAGTTCTTCAGACAGCCCGCGTTTTCAAAGGATCCTGCTGGATGGGAAGGATTACGCATAGTGACAGGCAAAGAGTTATGAGCAACAAAGACGTGCTGAATGTCTGCAACGCCAGCGTGGTTCTTCCCTAATCAAAACAATGCACATTTCTAAAGGCTAAGAGTTTACAAAGCACTTTTCCCCCCCTTGTTTCACCTTTATTCCCATGCTAACCTACTAAGCCAGGCATAGTAAAGAAGTGTGACCCCTGCTTAGCAGAGAGGAAACCAGAGTTCAGTGACCCAGCAGCTTCCCAGAGCTCAGAGGGGCAGGGCCCAGCCGGAGGATCTAGCATCTCTGACTCAATTTGTCTTCATTCCAGGCTGTTCACCAGCAACAGCATCTCCCCATGCTTCCTCCCTGCTCCTCTCCCATCCTCTTTACCATCCTAGGCTTGAATATGAAATTTGAGTTCCTCAGGTCCACGTGCAACAGAAAACCCATCGCTGCTAGAAAGCCCAAAGGCTGTTTTGCTTCTGCATGAATGTTATTGAGAGAAGCAGAGCTTTTTATTATCTGTGGGGCCTGAGCTCAGCAGATTCCAGGAGATATGACTTTACCAATACATGAAAAAATCCAGGAAATAAACCACAAGATGAATGTCCCAGCCTTCTTTCTCTGCCGTGCCCTGTGATCAAGCTGTCATGGGAAAGTAACTAGAGGTGAGCTATTTGTCAGCTGAATACATAGAACATTATTTTGACATTTCTTCCTGACTATAGAAAGCAAAATCGTCCATAACCTTAAAAACCTATTTGGAACTCCCCGAGCACGTTCAAGCTCAGGTCTGCTTAGTATTTCTATCAGTGACTTGAAGAGTAATGTAAAAGGAATGTTCCTAGATTGTTCGGATGACAGAGGCTGGGAGGGATGGCTGACATGCTGTATGGTTACAGAGAGGTGAAGCAGCATGTCAGGGAGGGCAGCCTCGGTCTGGGACGGCTTCCGTGTCCATGTGGACGACCCACCCGACACCCGGAGCCCTCAGGTCCCGGGCCTGTTTGTTGCTAAGGAGTTTTGTCTCCTTCAATATCATGACCACATTCTGGACCTCCTATGACTCAGAGCTGCTTCTCCTGGGACACTTCCAGCATCACACTCTCCGAGCACTGTCTCCCACAATTCCAGCCCCTGCTCCCTGCCTCTCGCACTGTACCTATTCTGAGCTCATCCTCTCCCTCCTCCTACCCGCTTAATTTCTCTGCATTAATGAATGCCACCACTTCTCACAGGGCTCCAAGCTGGAAACCTGGGCATGTTCTCCCCCTCCCCTAAGCACCCAAGACTCAAATATTGAATGGGATCGGAATATGCCCAACATATGCCACTAGAGCATAAGAATTGTTTCGAGCTGAAGGCGACAGAGGTAAAAATGCAGAAAGAGCTCTGCTCTCCCGCTTTCTGTCTAGACATAGGACATAAGTTTCCCCTTGTCAAGGTGTTCACCCTCTCCTCTTCCATACCAGGGGAGAGCACCGCTTATCCCTAGAGACAGACAGTTGTCACTGCGATGAGTCTGCACAAATAAACCTTACTAAAAAACCCTTCTCTACTGTTAGCTCCCCCATATGTTTACCTTCCCGCAGTTTGCCACCCCTGGAAGCCCAAACTCTGTCCCTTTGTCTTGTCACTTCTTCACATAGAATGGATGATAAGCCCCTGGGTCTAACTACCTTTTTGGGTCTTCACTTCTTATCTAGTAAGTCCTCTTGTTTGTGTAAAAAAATAATGAAAACATTAACATCACATAAAATGTGTATGCCTTTCTCCTATTAATCTGCTCTGTTGTCAGTTTAGTTTGTGGTCTCAGTCACAGAACTAGCACTGAACGTGGAGGGTAGAGAAGTCTTTTTTCCTTCCCTACGATGCGAAATTTGGGTTTGTCAGGTTCTTTGCCCTCCACACCAACTGGTTACCAGATTCTGTAGATAAATCTGTCTCTTCTTCACTGGCTTCATTTCTCTGACTGTCCTATGTCAACCTTTAAATGTAATTGTTATACCACCTGGGTCTGCTGGAGGATCTTGCCCAAAGCCACCAGGAGCATCTCTATTCTACTTTCAGAATCCCTCTTGACCTGCTTCCAGCTTTTCTGATTCTCCTGATCTCTTAGCCTTGATTATGGCACTACACCTTCTAGCCAGCTGCTTGGAGTGCCCTTGGCATCCCCCAAGGGAAGGGGAGTGAACACCCACTGGTCCTGCCCAAGTTTAAGCCTTCATCACATCTTGCCTGGATTGCGGTTAACATTCTCTGATCTCCCTACCTTCCCCTAGTTTTGATCACCTCACTCTCCTGCCTCAAACACTGGAAGACACTGGAGGTGGTGAAACCAATTGAGCTGGAGTGAGGTTGACTGAGCCAAGTTCAGAGTGTTGGGAATAATCAGAATAGAAGAAAACTCATGGAGCCAGGAGTCTAGCAATGGAGAGAGGACCTTGGGTTAAAAACATGAGACTCTAAAGACTGCAGAGTCTAGCCTTGTGGGTGGATCCACCTGGCTTTAATGGGCAGAGACGGGGTGAACTGGGAAGTATGATAATATTTGGGAATAGTAAGAATATTTTTATTTTGCAGTATTTCTTTTATTTGGGGGACCCCTTTTGGAGAGGAATTGATGAGTAGATAGACAGTGTGGGTCTCTGATAAATTTCCCTTTGCAGACTGTGCCTCTCTGGGGCTCAGGCTTCCTTAGAGGACCTATGATAGAAATGGCTTTGTGGTGTGTTAGCTAGACAGCACCTCAGTTGGCCTCCCAGCATTTCCCCATGACCACCTCAGAGAGGTGTGGAGACAGGGAGATGGGGTTGAGGGCGAAGGATGGAGAGAAGGAGGAAAGGAGGGAGGGAGGGGGTACCAAGAGAGTCCTAGACCTTAGGAGCCCTGAGGGAGGAGGGGAACAGAAGGACCACTCAGTAGGTGCTGTGTGGACCCGAAACTTAGCACCAGAGAAATTAACAGCCATCTCAGTGAACGTCAGCACACACAGCTGACAGCAAAGTTCCAAGACCACCTTCTGGATGCTCCTGGAGACTCCCTGGAACCTAGACAGACACAACCCAGGGACAGGGCAAGGGAAACCCAAATGGACTGAAATTGAGTTTCTGCCACCCAACAGAATGGGGGCTGCCACTAGAAATTAAATTGAGATTAAAAAAAATCCAAAGAACATTTTCTTTCTTCTATTAGGGACAGAGCTCTAGCCCCACCTCAGGAATGACTGATTTACTGGCAGCAAGCTCTTTGAGAGCAGGAGTGTGCGTCACTGATCACCATGTGCCTGACACCCAGCGCAACACTGGCAAAGGTAGGGGCTCGCTGTCTTTGACTGTGTTTGACTTTGAACTGCCCCTTGTTCCTAGACACACGTGTGCCTTCGACTGGTCTGACCACATCTGAAGGTTTGTGTCCAGCTCTGAACACCTCGTTTTAGAGGCTGAGAACATAGAGAGTGTCCAGAAAAGGGTGGTTAAGATGCTAAGAGGTTATGAAAGTTTCTGACTCCAATCCACACTTGTCCCTTGAGCTCCAGAAATTTATATCCAGTGGCTTCTGGACAACTGTTTTCTCATGTCCTATCATTCCCTTGAACCTAAGATGTGCAAAAAAAAGTAACACCATCCCAGGCTGCTCCTCTTCCTGTGTTCCTGTCTCAGTGAACATCCTACCCTCCCCTTAGTGGATCAGGCAGAACCTTGAGCATCATTCTCGATGCCTCGCTTTCCCATTGAGTCTTTAATTTCATGGTAATAATAATGGTAATAGTCATGGGCCACTTTCATTGAGCACTTACTGTGTGCCAGGCATTGTTTTAAGGGTGTCATGGGTATGAATCCACTTAATCCCTCACGACAGTGCTATGAGGTAGGCATTGTCCTTATCCCTTTTGTGAATGAATGAACTTAGGTCAGGAGATTTAGTAATTCACAGACACACTGCGAGTGTGTGGTGAAGATGGAATTTTAATCCGGACGGTGTAATGCTACATGTCCTGAGCTCTTGATCTCTGTCCTCAAACTGCTGTTGGTTGTGCTAGTCACAGAAGAGGTGTTCCCTTGTCTTTTCTTCTTTAGAGTATAAACCCGTGAAGCAGGAGTTTCCTTGTTGTTGTTAAGCTCAGAACCCAGTCATACTGGACTAAGGGCCCACCCTAATCCAGTACAATCTCATCTTAACTAATTTCACCTGCAAAGACCCTATTCTAAATGAGGTCACATACATAGGTTTGGGGGTTAGGACTTCAACATATCTTTTTGCAGGGCACAATTCAACCCACAACACCAACGAATTACCTACTTGCAAATCTCTCTGTTTTCCAGCGAATCAGATCTATGACACTCCCCAAACCCTATTTTTCTTATGATTCTGAATTCCGGACCTGCAACCGCCCTCTCTCAAGATCTCATGGCTAATCTTCCCCATCTTTAGTGCCCCACCCTGCAGGGGAGTTCCACTTCCTCCAGGATATCAAAACCTCTTCTCCCCTCCCACCACTGCCTTTTTCTTTTCATGTATTATTCAGGTGTTAACTGTTCGGTGCAGTGTCTGGGCAGATGGCACAGCCCAATATAAGTCAGCAGTCATAGCCACTGATTTACGTGGTGTGTGGTTCATTGGTGTTTACATAGTCACTCGTACATACTCCTGTCCACGGTTAGGTCTGTCTATTGCAGTGGAGTAGAAGAATCCATGCACACCTCCACTCTTGAATAAAAGCTAGGGTGGAGGATGGGAAGGGGAAAAATATTTTGGGGGAGCCAAAAGAGAGAGGAGAGAAAAGAGTATATTATTTAAAGGTACTAGGGTTTGTTTGTTTTATTCAAGTATAGTTGATTTACAATGTTGTGTTAGTTTCAGGTGTACAGCAAAGTGATTCAGTTATACACACACACACACACACACACATATATATTCTTTTTCAGATTCTCTTCCATTATAGGTTACTGAGATATTGAATATAGTTCTCTGTGCTATACAGTAGGTCCCTGTTGTTTATTTTATGTATAGTCATGTGTATCTGTTAATCCCAAACTCCTAAGGAAGGCATTTTTTTAAATCATGAAAGTAATTCATGATTATTAAAAGGCATGAAAATAGAGAATGAGTAGGAAATAATTCTATCCCTACATAATTTTAAAAACAATTTTATATTTCCTTTTTTTTCCTTTTAAACTTCCATATAGCTGAGAGCATTTTATATTTACTTGTTTTCATTTAGCGTTATCTCAAAATTCTTGAAGCTTTATATAATCCTCAACAAATAGACACGCTGCAATTTATGTGACTGCTCAGCTAGGGTTGGATATTTAGTTCGTTTCTATTTTTTTTCACTATTATTATTGATGCTGCTATGAGTATCAGTGTGCCTAAAAATTTTTTCTTTTTTGGAGGCTTAGGGGAGGGATGTAATTAGTTTTAGTTATTTATTTTATTTTTAGAGGAGGTACTGGGGATTGAACCCAGGACCTTGTGTAAGCTAAACATGTGCTCTACCACTTGAGCTATACTCTTTCCCCCCAAAGCTTTTTCTTTATTCAGAATTTCATTTTGATTGATGTCCACAAATGCTAAAGGATATGAACTTTTCCCCTGCCAAATAACATTTTTTTCTCTCTTTTTATAAATTAATACACAATCACTGTGAACATTGGGGAGGGGGGGAGTTGCATTTCTTTCCATTCCCAGAAGCTGCCAGACTCCTTCCTGCCTGAGGGCCTTTGCGTAACTGTGTCCTCTTCTGGGCATCCTCTTCTCCCTGCTTTTCCCACGGCTGGATCTGGCTCTGCTTTCAGACTCGGCTGTCACCACCTCAGACACAGGTGCTCTTTTTTGATGCTCAATCCAGAGGAGATACCAGTCAACTACCTATCAAATTATCCTACTTAAAATTTCCTGAAATGGTCAGCAAGTCAATGTTTTCTTGTTTATTTGCCTATTTTCTGTCTCTCCCCAAGGCAGCGGGAAGCTGGTCTCCTTTGTTCAGCACCTGAGCCTCAGCCCCTCGCATAGTTCCTGGCACCCAGTAGCACGTAGTAGGTGGTTCACAAATGCCTGCAGGGTGAATGAGCTTGGGTTCCAGATCCACGACTCTTCACTAGAGGGTGGTCTTCCTCTCCTTCTTGGTGGGACTCGGGGCACTTACTGGTGTCAAAGAAGTGAGTCCCACCTCTCTCTTCCCACCTTCTACAAGGTCACGTAGAGGCTGTGTCACTCTGGCTATTGGAGAAAAATATTGTATTTTCAGAATTTCACCTGATAAAAAAGAAATGTAGCCTATGAGGTATTGTTCAAGGAGGAGGACTGTTCTGAGTACACTGACCTACTCAGCCTCGGCTTCAAGATTAACTAGAAGTTAATTTGCAATTTTCTTTTAAGATTGACTAGTTTCTTCCAGCAAGGGTTGGAGGTGGTAGAATCACTGATAAACGGGCTTCCTGGTTCTTGCACAGTCTGGTTTCTCTTTGTTGAAGTGCCTTGGTCACACACATTTCCAAGTATGCAGAGTGACTTTGGTCAAGCCGACTAAAATGAGTTCTGAATCCTATGATCATCATTGCTGTTCCTGGTCTGTTCAAAGATAAATACTAAATGAGGTAAAGACTCAATTTTAGCTGCTTAATAAATGTTTAAGCAGTATAAGAGTATAACATTTACTGAAAATATCAAATATTGACTAAAGCTAAAGTAAATATGACTTAAATCAGCAGTGTGACTGACAGGGCAGTCATAAGAACTACATAAAAGAGATGATGGTTATAGATTATATTCAAGAGCACATAAGAAGAAATTTAATAAACCTGTAACCTGAGTACTGAAATCCATTAATTTTTTAAAAGTATCTTTTTTGAGGCCTGTGTTTCATTGCTGGTTATCTTTATCAGAAGGAAGACTTCAGGAAGGCTTTAGTAAAAAGATGAATTTCCTCTGAAAATCCTCTAACTCATAGCATTAGACACGGTAACTCTGTATATTTAGTACTTGCATGTTTATAAACTCAGATAGCTTTTGTTATAAACATTTCTGGGATCCCTTAATAAAAATCCAGCCTGGTTTGGGCTCTCTGATGGGCAAGGATGTGCCCCAGGGTGGCTGTGGGCTCAGGGGGTCTTAAGGCAGCCTGTCTGCTGGTGGTTTGGGGCTGTGTCCCCACCCAGTTATTTGCTTGGCCTGAGGCATTCCAGCACTGGTGCCTACAGGCTGTTGGTCAGGGGTAGGGCTGGGTCCTGGCGCTAATAACCTAGAGGGAGGGTGTGAAAATGGTGCTCACCAGCACCAGGGTCAACGTGGTAGATGGAGCTCCCTAAACTGGCTGCTAGCAGTGTCTCTGTCCACAGGATGAGTTGCAGTGGCCTCCTGCCTCTCCGGGAGACTCTCCAAAATCAGCAGGTGGATCTGACCCAGACTCCTTTCAGATGACTGCCTCTGTCCTGGGTCCCAGAGTGTGTGAGATTTTGTGCACGCCCTTTAGGAGTGGAGTCTCTATTTCCCACGGCCTTTTGAGTCTCTTCAAAGTGATGATACCACTGGCCTTAAAAGCCAAATGTTCTGGGGGCTTGTCTTTCCAGTGCAGGACCCCTGGGCTGGGGAGCCTGGGCTTGGACTCCTTGCTCCCTCAGGGAGAATCTCTGCACTTGTAATTATCCTCTTGTTTGTGGGTCACTGTCCCCAGGGGCATGGGTCCTGACTGTGCTGCATCTCTGCACCTCCCACCCATCTCATTGTGGTTCCTTCTTTATATCTTTAGTTGTAGAAGATCTTTTCTGGTAGGTTCCAGTCTTTTCCACTGATGGTTGTTCTGTAAGTAGTTGTGACTTCGGTGTGCCTGTGAGAGGAGGTGAGCTCAGGGTCTTTCTACTCCACCATCTGGGCAGATCTCTCTCTATGGCTTCTTAGTATTTATGGCCTGTGCTGCCCAGATAGTGGTTTCATGTTTCAGCTGCTTTAAAGGATGAAGTTATAGCTTTGAAGTGACCTTCCTGGGACCCCCAGAAGTGATTTTGTGTGTACTTAAATAAAATGAGAGTATTTAATGTTTTAACTTTATTTATAAAGATTAATCAGTATTACTTGATAGGCTCTAGAATATACAAGCTAAGAGTGTGGGCTCTGGAGCCAGAGAGCCCAGGTTCAAATCCCTGGTCTGCCTCTTATTAGGTGTGCAACACTGGGTGAATTTCTCAACCTCTCTGTGCCTCGGTACCGCCATCTATGCAATGGAGGTAATAATAGCCCTAACCTCATAAAATTGTGAAGATTAAAAGACTGAGTACACATTAAGCTCTGGCAGTGTCTGGCACATAGATAGTGCTCAGTAAATGGCCATTGCTGGTAATATTAGCCTCCAAGTGTCCCTCCCTGTGCTTAATGCTGGGTCTGCAAAGCTGAAGACACAGTCCCTGTCCTTCCTAGCTTATGGTCCAAAGGAGAGGCCATTGTCACATGGCAGGAACTGAATATTCTAGCTCCTCTATTACTGACATTTAGCTGGTTTGTTCTGTAGTTGCCCATGAAGGGAGGGGGTGTCCTGCTGGGAAGAGTTGGGTGAAAGGACCTAGCAAAGGGCCTCAGCCAGGACACGGTCCTGGTCCGATGGGAGCTGAATCATCATTGCCTGCCAACTGTCTAGCTTCCCTTTGCCCGCAGAAGGGCCTCCACCAGCTGGTCCACCTGCTTGTGCCAGAGAGGACTCACTGGGACGGCTTCTAGCGCCTCATCCATTGCTGCTCGGCATGACCAATGCCTAACAGAATTCTGACTCCAGTTCCGATGAAGAAAGGAGTTTTCCTACACCAACAAGCAATTCTTGGACACTAGCTGGATGTCCTAAAATTTAAAATTTGGGGTTTTAAGAATTGCAATTTGGGAGACACAGATTTGGGTAAAATGGAAAGAGTGTTCTGGGGAAGAGAAAGAACCAGGGGCTTAAAAAGGCAAAAGCCATGAATCTGTGTTCTGATGCCAGAAGGGAATTATTTGTCCTCAAGGCATGGCTGTGATGAGTCGATTTAGGTTAAGGGTTTGATAAGCGTCTTGAGATTCTGTCGGAAGTTCTGGATGCCTTTGTTAGGACAGTAAGTGTCGCAGGTCAGATTCCACCCAGACTGAGATGTGCATATCATCACACATCCTCAGTGGCCTTCTAGCTCCATTTTAGAGAGCTCTCGTAGCAGTGCTGACTCCATTTTGATTTCCCTTCCACACTGCAAGCCGGGAAGCGGGCTCTTAATAGACACCGACCTACTGGCTCCTTGACGGTGTACTTGCCCATCTCTAGAAATATGAGAAAGAAATGGTTGTTGTTTAAGCATCCAGTCTGAGGATTTTTTTTGTTACAGCAGCGTCAGCAGACTGAGGCAGGAGGCTTTCCAGAGAAAGTTCTTGAGCTGCACCTTGAAGGATGAGGAGGCCTTTGAGAGGTGGGGAGAATTAGAGCCCTCATCTTAGGGGAACTGTGGCCACCTCAGTCTGGTTGAAGGTTAGGGAGGAGAATGGCCAAAGGTGAGACTATAAGGGGATCATAGTATCAGGGCCTTGGGGGGCTTTACTAAGAACTTCGTGCTTCGTCTTTGTTTATTGGGACTTAAAAAATTCTGAAATGGTTGAAAAAAAAAAACCTTTCTATTTTTGACAAATCACGTAGGCTTCCGGGTATTGAATGGATTGGTGGTAGGGGCAGGAGTGGAGTGTGCAGATCAGTGAGCCAAAACTGGAGGTAAGGAGACCATTTAGGAGATGTTTGTAACATTCTAGACATGAAGAAATAAGAACCTGAGCTAAACTGGTGTCGCCCTGGAATTGGACATGGAGGAAACTATTAAAGAGACATTTAAGGTGTAGCCCTGGCAGGACTTAATGAAGACTGAATGTAGAAGGAAAGAGAAGACTAAAACGACTTCCAGGTTCCTGGTTTGTGTGACAGGGCATGCAGTGGTTATCTATGACCAGTACAACATGTCTCGGGAAAGGAACCCATTTAGGGAACAGGGCGGGAGACTGGAACAAAGACAATCAATTCTCTACTGGAGTTCTTACAGTGCCTGGTATGGGTTCAGTTGTGTCCCTCTGATATTCACATATAAAAGTCCTAACCCCCAGTACCTTAGAATGTGTCCTTACATGGAAATAAGATTTTTGCTGGTGTAATCAAGTGAAGATCATGAGTGTGTGTTCTAACCCAATATGACTGTGTCCTTATAAAAACGGGAAATTTGGACACAGAGACAGACATGCACACGAGAACACCAGGTGAAGATGAAGGCAGAGATTGGGGTGATGCAGGCATAAGACAAAGAAGTACCAGAAGCTAGGAGAGAGACATGGAATAGGTTATTCCCTAGTGCCTTCAGAGGGAGCAGGGCCCTGTTGACAGCTTGGTTTTGGATATTTGAGCTCCATAACTGTGAGACAATGCATTTCACTGTTCTAAGTCTACCAGTTTTTGGTACTTTATTATGGCGGCCCTAGCAAACTAACATAGTGCCTGATGTCTATCCAACTGGAAATGTCTGGGATGTACAGATCTGGAGTTCAGGAGACAGCACTAGATCAGAGATGGGGTCATCCATCCATCCACCATCTTTGGCAGGATTACTTCTCCACCATTCAGTGTGGGCTCAGTGGGACTGACAGATATGGTGCTATCTTCTCCAGCTTGTTGGCAGAGTCTGTCTATAGCAGGAAAAGAATGTGGTTAACACTCAAAGAGAAACCAGAGCAAGCAGAGATAAGCAGTGTTTGGAGATGAAATGTCTTGGTAGTTTTGTGTCCTGGCTGCTAGTCCTTGGGGTCTTGCAGATCTTGTAGGAATTCTGGGAGCTACCCTAGCCATAACCCTCCTCCCTGGACCTGTCATGCAGTTATATGAGCAATACATTCTTCAACTGCTTCTGAGAGTTTGAACTGTTACCTGCCTTCAAAAGAATATAGGTGTTAATCAAAATTGTGAGAGTGGATGAGTGCTACTGTAGAATCTACCACCATGTGGAACTCCCTGTTGTGTAGGATGTCACCAGGTAGTACCCATTGTCCATTTCCACAAAGATCCCCAAGGGCACCATAATCGGGAATGCCAGACAGAAACAGAACCCTTTACAGGGAGACCCAATCATGGCATAGACCTCGATGTTATGTAGCATTTGCTAACATCTTTCTATGAGAAAAGGTCCTCTTGGCACTCCAGCTGGCCATCAACTGGAGCCCTTCTCCATCTCTTGGGCTCCAGGTGGCCCTTCCCCGGGCTTTGGTCCATGGAAGGATTGTGTTCCCAATGAGGGAGAGGAATGAAGGTGATAAGAAGGAATGAGATGAGAGAAACAGGACTGATATGAATTAAATCTTTATGTGCCTGCAACTTGAATTTTCACAGTAGTCTGGAGAAGTGGGTGTTATTTTCCCATGTTTGAAAATGAAGAAACTGGGGCATGGCTGTAAAATATTGACCAATTGTAGAGCTACTTACGCAAATAATAATAAACTATAATGAAAGTATTGGAGTTTGTGGTATAAGGGAGCCTGCTCAAACCAGCTCGTGAGATGTGTATGTCATTTTCCAGTTCTGCATTCAGTGACATCATGTTGGTAGCTTGAAATTGGCCATAGTGGGAGTAATTACACCATGGAAATCAACAAATATTACAGATTCCTTTTCCCCATACAGCCAGTTGTTAAACACTTACTAGCACACTACTGGTTACAGTCCAAATGTGGGGTGAAATGTTAGTGAAATCTGATTGCTCATTGAAGAAATGGTGGCAACCCAGTTGGTGAAGAGGGACAGTGGGGATGGTGTAGAATTCCAACACCCTGAACCTGGCTACAACATCTAAGCCCCTCTGCAGTTGTGAGGGATATAATTTCCTCTTTCAGCTCTACTTCCTTCCCAGTTGCTGCACATGCAGGTCAAGTGGGGGTGTGAGATGAGATTGAGGAAGTAGCCTGAGGAGCAGGCTGGGGGACCTTTGTTTTTATGGAGGGGCTAAAGGGGTAGCTTGCTTGGAGACTGAGAGCTGGGTTCTCCATTTGAAAGGACCAAGTTGACCTTTGCCCCAGGAAGAGATTATAAATAAAGAATTAAGATGTTCCTCCCATTTGGGGTCTAGACCTACAAAGATTTTATACCCAGTTCTCCTATAAAAAGAGAAATTCTAACCTCTCCTCTGATGGATTCTGCACCTGAGAAGTCTGGTTTTCTGGAGGGTGGAGAGGTGGTTGACACTTTGTTCAGAGTCCTCTGCCCTCACCAGCCTCTCTGATTACTCTGAATATAATCTTAGGAGTTCAGGGCAGACAGAAAGCATTTCAAGACTTATCTGTCTAGCGGCCCTGAGGGGAGAGCAGCCTGGGTTGAGCCTAGGGGAAGCTGTGGTTTCTGTTACTAATTGTTTCCAGGCCCTTTGCTTAAGACTTTACTCTGTTTTTCAAAGACTTGACTGCACTGTATATTGTGCAAGTTACTCAAGAGTCTCTTCTTGCAATCACCGTTAACACCAGCAACCTCCCTCATGACTTACTTGTTTTCCTTTGGACTGGGCTTGCAGGTGATTTGTTGCTTTTTAAATGGGGAATTAGAATATGCTTTCAAATACTAAGATGAAAAATTTTGGAAGGATGTACAAGAAGGTGATACAGTGGACACTTTTGGGATTTTGGACTGGAAAGTTAGTATTTATATTACATATTTATGATATATAACATATTTGTGCATTTCTGAACTTTTTCAATTTCTTTTTTTTCCCTTTTATTATTAAATACTGTAGTAGGTACCTGTGAAGCCACCATCCCAAATAAAAACTAGAATCTTTCTGATAACTTTCACGTGACCACATGGTTCCCTCACTCCCATCTCATTCCCCTGCCACCACCTCCCCAGCCATGATTGTTTCATCCTGAATCCACCACTCTCTTGTCTTGCTTTCCTTTTAATAGAGTTTAATTGCAGCAAATGGGTTCCTAAAACTTGTATCTCTTTATTGTCATTGTTTTAAATTCTATGAAAAGGGAGTAATGTTTCATGTAACATTTTTTTTTTTAACACTTACATTTTTCTAGTTACTATTAATTGAATTGTTGAGATTCATCCCATTGTTTGTTTTGGTTCATTCATTTTGCTTGCTGTCTAAATGTTTTACCAAGGGTATTTTGTCCATTTTTAACAACACTTAGTTTAAATTTTTAAAAAGTTAATATAATTATCAAAAGAAATATTACCTGTGTTTGAAAACTAGACAGTAGTATTTATATAATCTTTCAGTGGGAGGTAATAGTGTTCTCCAATTTTAGATCCTGGATTTTCAATATCCAGTCTTAACACCTAATGCACTACTTTTTTTCTTGTTCTGCCTTCTAATCAAGAAACAAGCTTAATGGAGGTACTATGCAAAATGTCACATGCCAGAAATAACTTGAAGAGGGGTATAAAAGTATGATTTGCATGATTTGTATAAAGTTTACATTTTAAAGATACCAAAGAATCTTTCAACTTTTAACTTGCTTATGCTTTGTAAAGTATTATATATCATAGAGTAATTAAGTATCTAGCATTTTCTCTTCCGTTAATCTAGCCTAGACCCTAGACCCTTTTCCTCTAACTTCTTAGGTTTAGTTCTTGGAGGCCTGCAAATTAAACTGACAAAAGACAGAGTAGCAAGAGACAAGACAAAATTTAATCACATATTATTATTAATGTATGTACAGGAGTTCACAGAAAAATGTGACTCAAAGGGACAGTTTAAAAAATTGGGGCTTATGTACCATCTTAATAGGGAAGGGGAGAGGGAGAACAAAGTTTACAGGAAAGCATAACTTTCTAGAAAGGTAAATGAGCCCTTAGGAGAATAGCTGGGAGATATGATCGTTTTGTGACAGTGTCTGTGTAAGTGTGGCCTGAGACTTCTTATCTCCAGTTGCTCCCCCAGGGGGAAGGAATTTATGACAACTGACTTTTTTTTTTTTTACTTCTTTGACTCTACTTTGAGGCAGATAAGAGACTTTAGGAACCCAAATGCCTTCTGCTGAAAATAATTTTTCTGCCCCAGTAGTGTATTCTGGAGCCCTTTCTATACTGCACCCCCCACTCCAAGCCTGTACTCACCAACTGTTCACAAAAATTACAAAAATTTCTAAGTTAACTCTAGTCTTTGCCATTTTTAACATGTGTGTTTGGTGAAGTATATGGGAACACTTCTTCATTTGTAATTCAAAACAGTGTTTGATAGAGTCTTACACGGATCAGTGCTAAAGAAATTATTTCTGATATCTATGGCAGCGTGGAGAGAACTGTCTGGAAGGACTTTTTAGGGCCTCTTGGCTTTCCCCAGAAACCCAGTTACTCTAGGTCATCCTTCCTTGGGACCTTTGTCCAGGGAAAGTCTAGAGGCCTCTACGTCTGCCTGAAGGAGCCAGCCCCTCCCCCGGTGCCTGAACCAGAGACTTTTGGTAAATGCTCAAAAGTGAGAGTCGGCTCTCTTCCCCTGGAGGGGGACGGGGGTTGCAAAAGATAAGAAGTTGCTAGGAAGAAAAGAGTGATAGAGGAACAGTAAGAGGATAAATGTTTTCAGATAAGAGGTAAATGGGAAAAGAGTTTTCTGCCAACGGTGAAAAGTGAAAGAAATAAAAGTAAGCTTGCTTTAGGGTCAGGACTAAAAACAACTCGGCAAAAGGAACTTATGTGACAGAGGTTTTATAACCAGGAGGGAAAACCCAAGGTAATCCATAATATTGGTCCAGGAATGCCCAGAACAAGGTCCACTGTAGGTGGCCAGAGAAGACTGCTGCCCCTGTAGGGGGATTTCAGAGGCACCAGGGAAGCTCCCCAACCCCCACATGCCTCAGTTATTCTTTGTGACCTGCCAAGGCCTGTGGCTGAGGGGGTGAGTGGACAGAAACCAAGCCTGCCCCAAGGGTGCTTCCAGCAACAGGAGGGCGGAAATCTTTGCTGGGGTTTGTGTGTGCCCAGGGAAGCAATCTTTTTCTAATTCCTAAGAAGCTCCCCAATTCCTGAATGACAATCCAGAAAGAAAGAACCATCCCACTCTGCAGAGTGCCTTTGTGTAATAATTTCCCTCAAAGGTTTGGTGGAGAAGATACATTATTTTTTAAACAAGCAGATACACTGTGGGATAAAATACAAAGTAAAATACAAATTCATGCATTAATTTTAAATATTCAGCTCAGATTTAAACATTTATTCCTTTAAAAATATATACATAGATTTCTAGCCTCTGAGGGCAGCTCAGAATTGTAAGTCATTCTCTCTCTTCTGCTTTGGGGCTTATTTCAGCAGAGAAGTGTGAGAAACAAACCAAATGAGATGATTAGGCAGTGAGAATCATGGAGGAGGAGGTTCTCAAGCTCAGTTTGGATGTTCAGAAAGGGCCCGAATTGTTGAGGGCAGCTGGCTGAAATAACTGACTCTGGGTCTTATTGCCAGTGAGGACCCAGAGCCCAGAGAAGTTAAGTGATTTGTCTGAGGTCACACAGTTATTGGCAAAGATAGAAGTAGAACCAAGGTCTCCTGCCTCCTAGTGTCCGTATTGTGATAATAAAAAGCAAAGCTCTGTCTCTTGTTTTATTCATCTCAGTTATGAAGATAAATGTATTCTTAGTTACACTTACTAGGTTAAATAAACCCTTCAGTGCTAAAACTTTCTTTGGAGTGTGATTGGGTGGCATTCCAAGCATGGACGAAACAAGATCTTCACTATTCATTCATTCATTCACTCATTCAATGGGCGTTAGTTGTTTGCCTGTTGTATGCTAGACATGTATAGGTGTGGGGAATAAATAAAAATTATTTCCTGCTCTCAAGAAGCCTGGAGATGAGACAGGGAGACACACCAGCCTAAGGGGGTTGGGACAACCCATGCCAGCACATCACGATGGGTGTGAGACAGCTGTGGACAGGGTTCTAAGGAAACGAAAATGAAGATTATCTAACTCGGTCAGGGATGTGGGTCAGGGCAATTCTTTCAGAGGTGTCAATTTATAAAATAGTAGGGATATAATTGATAGACTGGAATTTATAATTTGATAATAAAGTTTACTGCCAGAGCTCTTGAACGATTTTGAATAAATGTGTCTGTGTGCTGTCCTTGGATGGTCATCTCACCAACTGGTAGATTCGCTGGCCTCTTGTGGGTCACACGATGGAAACAGCTTGTGACCTTCAGGCATTATGCCATCATATGTGGCAACAGGGTCCTTCGTCACAATGTATCTCTCTTCATGTCACTCACCTGTTGTTCACCCTACTCCAGCCACACGACCTCCTTCCTACGACTCAGACACCCCAAGCACACTCCCACCTCAAGGCTCTTGGGCTTCCTCCTCCCTCTAATCACTGGCCCAGGTATCCCCATATGTTCCTCACTTTATTCAGCTCTCTGCAAAATGCCCTTTTAATAAGAAGGGCTTTCCTGACAGCCCCATGAGAAATAGTAACAGCGACCTATAGCAGGTTGAGTGGTGGCCTCCCAAAAGTTATGTCTACATCCTAATCCCCAGAACTATAAAGGTGACCTTATTTGGAGAAGGGGTCCTTGCAGATGTAATTAAGGATTTTGAGGTAAGGATATCATCCTGGATAATTTGGGTGGGCTGTAGAGCCAATGACAAATATCCTTACAAAAGACAGAGGGAGATTAATGGAGGTACTGGGGATTGAACCCAGGACCTCGTGCATGCTAAGCATGCACTCTACCTCTGAGCTATACCCTCCCCTGAGAGGGAGATTTGAGACAGACAAACAGTGAGAAAGCCATGTGCAGACAGAGGAAGATATTAGAGTGATTCAGCCACGAGGAATGCCAGCAGCCCCCAGATGCTGAAAAGGCCAGAAAGGGGCTCTCCCTGAGCTTCCCAGGGAAGCAAGGCCTTGCTGATCATGTGGATGCTGGATGTCTGGCCTCCAAAACTTCAAGAGAGTAAGTTATTTTAAGCCATCAAATTTGTGGTAATTTGTTATGGTAGCTGCAGGAAACTATACATTATACTGTGCTCCCCACCACTCTCTGTCCCCTTTACCCTCACTCTTTGATAAGGTGCACACTTAACCAGCACCTGACATATTATATCTGTCTGTCTATCTATCTATCTATCTATCTATCAATCATTTGTATATTCTTTATCTTGAATGCAAACCAAGGGCTTTGTCTTTGCTCACTCCTATATCACCAGCATCTAGAAGAGTGGCTGGTACACAGAAGCTGCTTAGTGATTAGTGAATGAATGGGTTGATGATATATTGGATTATGAGGTTCTGCAGACGCTTGGAGTCCCCTTTTCATCCTGTGTGTAACTGAGGAGACAAAAGGACCCAGTTCCGGTGTTAACAAGTTGAATAATGGTGAGGTTCAGTGATGGAGAGATCTGGATTTAAGTTATGGCTCTGCCACTTGGTAGCTGGTGACTTTGGGCTCTGAACCTTGGTTTTATTAACAGCAAAAGAAATTCTTACTTTCCAAGGTTGCCATAAGGGCTGCAGGGAATGGTATTAATAGAATGGCTGGCTGAGCACTTGGTGAGTGGTGCTCATGATGGCTTTCTTTTCTCCTCCACTTTTGGTCCTAAGACTCACAGTAAAGGCAGGGAGCCTTTCCTCTGTGTGTCCATTTCTTCCTATATCAGCCACCAGGTTCCTGAACACATCACAGCCTCCCAGGACTAGACTTTGCCATGCTTTGTAAGGGTAGGATTTGCTTAATTGAACATGGCGAACCTGATGATTCTCTGTTGTGAGGTGATGGGTTCCATATCACCTTGAATTTCCACCTTTAGACACGAACTTTAAAAAAATGTTTTTTAAATTGAAGTATAGTTGATTTACAATATTGTGTTAGTTTTAGGTGTATAGCAAAGTGATTCGGTTATACATTGTATATATTCTTTCAAAAATTGCTTTCCATTATAATTTATTATAAGATATTGAATATAGTTCCCTGTGCTATACAGCAAACCCTTGTTGTTTATCTGTTTTATATATGGTAGTGTGCATCTGTTAATCCCATACTCTCAATTTATCCCTCCCCACTCCTTCCCCTTTGGTAACTGTAAGTTTGTTTTCTATGTCTGTGAGTCTGTTTCTATTTTGTAAATAAGATTATTTGTCCTATTCTTTTTAGATTCCACATATAAGTGATACCATATGATATTTGTCTTTCTCTGACTTACTTCACTTAGTGTGATAATCTCTAGCTCCATCCATGTTGCTGCCAGTGGCATTATTTTGTTTTTTTTTTTTTTTATGGCTGAGCAGTATTCCACTGTGTATATATACCACATCTGCATTATCTAGTCATCTGTGGATGGACATTTAGATTACTTCCATGACTTGTCTATTGTAAATAGTGCTGCTGTGAACATTGGGGTGCGTGTATCTTTTTGAATTAGAGTTTTTGGTTTTCTTTCTGGCTATATGCCCAGTAGTGGGATTGCTCGATCATATGGCAACTCTGTTTTTAGTTTTTTGAATAACTTCCCTACTGTTCTCCACAGTGGCTGCATTCCCACCAACAGTGTAGAAGGGTTCCCCTTTTTCCACACCCTCACCAGCATTTATTATTTGTAGACTCTTCGATGATGGCTATTCTGACCAGTGTAAGGTGATACCTCATGGTAATTTTGATTTGCATTTTCTCAAATAATTAGTGATGTTGAGCATTTTTTCATGTGCGGTTGGCCATCTGTGTCGGACACTAACTCTTACGGTCACTTCATCCTATCAGCCTTTGTGCTCTGAGGAGAAACATAGGAACTGTTTTTGTACCTGCACCGTTGTGCTGTGACTGGCATCCCTTGGTGTTAGAGACGAAGGAACAGCCTCTCACAGCTTGGCCTGTAGGGACAGCCCTTTAATGATTATCGATGGTAAAATTTATACGTGGTAGGATCCCAGTTTTGTTTTTAAAAGATCACACACACGCACACTCTCTGATCTAGCTCTCTTTCTCAAAAATGTTGGTTGGAGACACCTGAAGTATTAGAATTAGTTGTTATAGCTACACTCCTGGGGTGTTGAATAACGCATAATTTTAATTTTTTTCTTGATACTTTCCTTCATTTTCCAAAATGTAAATTGAAGGTGTCTTTAGCTCAATTTTTCTGTCAGCTAAAACCCCAGGCCTTACCTTTGAGATCTCATTCTTAGAACTGGTTAGGAATAAAAACGCTGAGGTTAGCGTCAGTGCCAGCAGCTGGGGATTTCTGCTAGTTCCTGGCTGATCACGTGGAAGTCGTGTTTCTCATTTCCTTTCTTTTCTTAAACCATCATTCAGACACCAGACTTTCATGGCAAAGAGAAATAACAGCAACTATTGTCTATCAAGAATTTTAGCCAGGATTTCCTCAATCTGCTCCTCATTTTTGCAGTCTTGTTGGTTACTTTCAAGAGAACATTTTCTTGAGGTCTTAGGCAGACTGAATTTAAAGCTTTGATTTCATCACACTTTTTAAGCCTCTGGTTAAAAATAGAATATCTCCTATAATTCCCAGGGAAAATCAGCACTGTTCAATCTCATTGCTAATGCATAAAGGGCCCCTGACTGTTCAAATAGCAAAGTGTGAGAATCCAAAGGATATTTCCTAAGTTATTGTTTCTTTAAGGAGTTTAACACCCCATCTTTGGCAACCATGTGTGGACCTGAACCAGTTAACCTTAATCCAATGGAGATTAATTTGATTTTGCATGAATTAGGGCAGCATTTGCAAAGCTTTTGACAGAATGTTTCATTCATATTCAGTTCCAGTATCTTTTGCTTTTCTTTTAAGTTTGAGAAGAAAAGGGTTTCAACCACACGTTGTAGGCAAATGTGTTATGTGCTTTAATGTGGAGGGAGCATAAGTTGTTATTATGATAATTTTAATAATACTTTTCATGTACTACATTTTGCTTGACATTTAATCCTAATTGAGAAAAATCTAAAATTAATCTTTGTAAGAAACAAGACCAGAGTAGCTAATCAGGTTTGGAAGTGGGACTAATTGTACCACGATCAGATTGATGGGCTGTTAAATATCCGTCATGAAATGATAAGAAAGAATCTGTGCAAAAGTCCTCTGAATTTTCCCCTTGTCCTTTATTTCACAGTTTGTTCAAAACGCTTATTACCTTGGCTTCAAGGCACAGATCCAAGATCTCTACCGGCTGGTTACTTTTATTTTTTAATTAGCTCAGCTTTCCTGAGAGAGATGCAAAAGGAGACAAAAAGAAAAAAAAGAAAAGAAAAAGAAAGAAAGAAAATTCTAATTCTGTATTACCTATTTGTCTGGGGTATGATGTTACAGTGACGTTGGGTTTAGGCGCTGAAGACATTGTTGCTTCTATGTTTTGCAGTTTATTTTCAAGTCTGCTTCTGGTTAAGTTGTTGCTTTTATGGGGTGTGGCGTAGAGAAGCAGAGCAGAAATAGGCCTGGGAACTTGGAAGAATGGGATAGGTCCCATCAGCAACTATTAGGCCTTTCACTGAGGTTAAGTCCCTCCTGTCATCCTTGAGCTGGGAGTCTGCCTGGTCAGGGCATTGGTCTTCAGCATTCTCTAGTCCCTTGAGGGTTCCACGGACGTGATGCAAGACGTGAAACTCTAGTTCAACTTCCGTTTTTCTTCTGTAAGAGGCAAGACTAAGAGGCAGGTGTTCTATGGGAGGACCACATGTGTTTCTATCAGAGACCACCTGAAAATCCCCAAGACCATCTAAACTCATGAAAAAGGACGATCAGTGTCATCAATCTGATGCCACTGATGAGTCTGAAACAGACTCTGTTTCAGAAGAGATTGTTGAAGTAGAAGGGTTTTTACCTTGGATTCAAGTTTTAAAAGAACACTGAGGGGTTGGGTATCAAGTTACAGATCTATCTAAAATATCCAGTCTCAATATTTGGGTGCAGGATTTGAGGCTAAAGATGATGGAAGCAGGAGGAAGGCATCAGAGACGAACTTAGACAAAGAGCAGGGTTGTTGGGGCAGCAGAAACATAGGGAAGTCTAACCCAGAAGAGAATTCTGTGCGTTTGTACATGTAGAATATACATGCAAAAAACATCCAAGGATGATGTAACTTTTATTGGGGAAAGGGGAGAAAGACACAGACTAATTACATGGGAATTAAACCACATAAATCCCACTGTACCCTCCTCCCTGACAGGTAAAAAATTGTGTGGAGGGTACACTTTAACCCAGAATTTTGAAAAGAGAGTTAATGATCTGGAAAAAAAAAAAACAACAACACCCATTAGTTGGGCAGCAGGGCCCCTGAAAGAACTACTCAGTCTCCTAGTCACTGGGGGTTGGAGTCAGAGATTTACCTTGTTCTCTTCACCTTGAGCCCCTCTCAGTGCTGCGTGCTAGGTCTGGGGTCCAGACCAGTCTCTCATTTCTCTTAGCAAGAAATCTGCAGCACCTTAGAGCTTCGTTGGCCTCCTAACAGGGGGAGCACTTCCAATTGCTCCCTACTCTCCTGTGAGATTGGAAACCTCACGGGAGGTGAGGAGGGTCCTGGTCTCTGCCTTGAAAGTGCTAGACTAGAATCTGGCAAAGACAGAGGTGGAGAGTCCCAGAAAGGTGTGGTGTCTCCAGCTGTGACCTTGCTGGCTGACCTTGTCTCTCTTACCTCCAGACTCCCTGCCCAGCCCACCAGGACCACCTTCCACACTGCCCTTCCTCCCCCTGCACTCACGCCTCCGTCTCAAGGGCAGATTGGCAAAGGAACTTCGTTTGCGAATCATCTCTGTGGAAGAGGGGACAGGAGCGCCAAGGCATGGGGTGGCCTCAGCTGACACCAGAAGCTCTGATTAGAGAATCAGAGACCATCAGTTCTGGCCAAACCCTCTTTCCCAATGCGTTGTTCCAGCACCTCTTTGTTTCCTGGAGTTGAATAACCTCAATGAGGTCTTTAAAAAATGTGTTTGCAACATTTAATGGAATAAATATCTGTTATGAAAAATAAAACACATGTGACACCAATAAAGTAAAAAGTAAAGGTTTCCATTCACCTTTTCCCCAAGGGAGACACTGCTGGTGTTTGAAATGAGTCCTTCCAGACCTTTTACTGCGCAATATGAATGAATGGCACTTAGGTCTTTGAGTGCTGAGTCATTGTATCCACAAATGTGGAATCCAGAAGCTTCTTGCACAACCAGACTATGCCATCAAGTTATCAATACCAAGGCAGTGAAGGCTCAGTTCTTTTCATTTTTTTTCTTTTACTTCTATATCCTATTTAAAAATGTGAAGTCCTAATAAATATGTCTAAAGAGAACCTTCACTTGCTCAGAAATTCACACACATCAAAATTCACAGTATTTAATGCTCCTCATTCCTCTTTCACAGCCCCATTTGGATCTGTGCAGCCCATAGTTGAAATGAACCCTTAGCAAGATTGGTTCAAGGAACACTTGGGGCTTTTAATTTCAGCCTTATATGTGAAATGTGTACTTCTGGATGCCTAGAAAACAATCCTAATTATTAAAAAAAAAAAAGCAGCAATCTTTCCCACACTCCAAATCCCCAAAATGCCATGTGAAGTAACTGCTTTGAGAACTTCCTGATTTGGTTGCCTCAGGGTGGAAACAACCGTAACCTGGTTCTGCACCCTTGACTGTGCATGCAGCCTGCATTGAAGGTCCCCAGAAGTGGCCTTTTTTCTTCATCAAGAAATGGACTCAGCATTTCCTCTTTTCCAAGTATTGAATGCTCTCCAGGGACCACATATGTTCATGTCGCTCAGTTCTAGTATCTTAGCCAAAAAGAGAAGCTTGTTAAAGTTGGGGTGGCCACCCTAGTTTACAGTTTCTTTCAAAGAGCAAGACCCAGGAAGGTGGGAGACTCTGCTAATTTCATGAGAAGTTTTTGAAAAGACTTTTGAAAATAATGGTAGGACAAAGGAGGGTCTTCCTTCTAGGTCACTATCTGAGGCTTCCAGGGCAAGGCAAAGTCAAGGAAGCCCCAGAGCATGAGAGTGGGTTCAGGGGAATCTCAGCAAGGAGTCTATGTAAATGGAGAAAAAACTTTGGAAAGAGGCTCCAAGGCAGTTCTGGAATCTCAAGTGTCAGTACTGAAGGAAACTCAGGCTTTTCTAGCACAAGCTCCACACTTTGTAGATGAGGAGGGGAGGGGACGTGTCAAGGCCCGAAGGCTGGAACAGGAGGCCAGGATCCAACTTTTCACCCAAGCACTTTGTATCCTGTCTGGCTGTCTCTCTGTTGATGACATCTCCAAATTCCATTTCCTTTAAGTTTTTACATCAAGATTGTGAATGAAGTTTCATATATTGCCCTTCCTACATCATTCACAGTGCTCATTTTTGAAATGATGTTGTCATTAGGAGTTTTATTTGTGGCTGCCAAATAGTCTCTGAACCACCTTAGGCTGGTAGTGTGAGCCCCAGGAGGGAGAGGCACAGGGTGCCCCTTATACCTTATTCCTTATACCAAAATAAATTCCAGATGGATCACAAACTTAAGTGTAAGAAAGAAAAATCATTAAAATGTTAGAAATAAACATGAAAGAATTTTAAAATTTCATAATCCCACACAGAGGCCAGACTTTCTGAGGCTAAGACACAGAATCTAGAAGCCATAAAAGAAAAGACCAGTAAGTCTGACTGCATCAAAAATTTTAATTTCTGCATAGCAAAGAATTGCCATAAAGAAATTCAAAATACAAATAAAAGCTCAGGAAAATATTTGAGACATATATGGAGGCGACAAAGAACTAATTTACTGAGTATATATTTCAGAAGTTTTACAGCTCAGTAAGTGAAGGGCCTACAACTCAATAGAAAAATGGGTCAAGAACAGCGAGAGGCAGACAAAAGAAATACAAATGATTTATAAACATAAAGAAGAATGCCAAGTGCATGAATAATTAAATCCTAACTAAAACAACAGCAAGGTAATATTTTTCACCTGTTAGATTGTCAAAATCAAAAAGGTTTTATAGCGAACAGTCTAGGGGAGGCTTCGTGGAAAGAGGCACTCACAGTGGGGAGATATGTGGATTGGTATAATCTCTTTGGAGGGAAAATTGAAAATATTAACAAAAATTTTAAATTCAAACACATTTTGACTTAGTAATTTCTTTGGAAGGAGTTATTCTAAGAGGTTTATGTACAAAGATGTTCATTACAGAGCTGTTACACAAAAAATTTAAAATCATCTGAATGATTTTCAATAGTGAGTTGACTAAATACATTATATACCTTTCCATGATGGAACACTGTGCAAGATACAGGTAGGTATGCACTGCCCCATATGTGAAAGGGTATTTTAATAGGCATAGTCATTGCAGCATTGTTTATAAGTTGCAAAAGATGGAAGGACAACCCAGGCATCTTTCAACAGAGGATTGGTTGAGCAGATTGTGGTACAGACCTGCAGTGGTGGGAAGCCATCATCAAGATGACTTGGAAGACAGATGAGAGCAGGTGTATGGTGCCATGCTATTAGTGTCATTATCACAGGGACACATATATGTTTGTCCATGCTTTGAACATCTCAGAAATCACAGGAAGGTGATGACATGCTTGCCTCTGGGGAGAGGACCATGGTGTCTGGGGAACAGGATAGAAAGGGAAGGTCTGCTTTTCATTGTCTACACATTTGTGCCTGTATATTACAGTCTTTAAAATTATTGCTGATCCCAAAGAACTTTAGTTTATATGGGCTTACTTTATTGATATTTGCCATATTAAAAACTGAAGCTCAGAAATTTTGAAAGCACAAGAAAACACAAACACATTCTATCATCCATCAGAGAACTGATGATGTTGGAGCATTGTGTAGCCACTGAAAATTCTACGGTACATTAGTGAGAAATTAAGAGTAAAAAACCCCAAGTAACGTCTAAGTGTTCTTATTTTAAATTGAGGTATAGTTGCTGTACAATATTATATGTTTCAGGTGTACAACATAGTGATTCACAATTTTTAAATGTTATACTCCATTTATAGTTACTATAAAATATTGGCTGTATTTCCTGTGCTGTACAATATATCCTTGTAGCACCCAACACAGGAGCACCTCAATTCATAAAGCAAATATTACCAGGCATAAAGGGAGAAACTGACAGTAACACAATAATAGGAAGGGACTTTAACACCCTGCTTACATCAATGGACAGATCATCCAGACAGAAAAGCAATAAGGAAACACTGACCTTAAGTGACACATTAGCCAAGATGGATTTATATATATATTATGTCCCAAAGTAGCAGAGTACACTTTCTTTTCAAGTGCACAGGATAGATCATATGCTAGGCCACAAAACAAGCCTGACTTGCTGAAGAAATCAAAGAGGAAATCAATAATACCTGGAGACAAATGAAAATAAAAACACAATGATCCAAAATCTATGGGACACAGCAAAAGCAGTTCTAAGAGGGAAGTGTATAGCGATAAAAGTCCAGGACCAGATGTCTTCACAGGGGAATTCTGATAAACATTCAAAGAAGAGTTAATGTCTATCCTTCTCAAACTATTCCAAAAAATTGCAGAGGAAGGAACACTTCTGAACTCATTCTGTGAGGCCACCGTCACCCTGATACCAAAACCTGAAAAAGATATCACACACACAAAAATTATAGGCCAATATCACTGATGAACATAGATGCGAAAATGCTCAACAAAATACTATCAGATCAACTCCAACAATGCATTAAAAGGATCATACACCATGATGAAGTGGGGTTTATCCCAGGGATGCAAGGATATTTCAATATCCACAAATCAATCAGTGTGATACACCACATTGACAAATTGAAGAATAAAAACCGTATGGTCATCTCAATAAATGCAGAAAAAGCTTTTGACAAAATTCAACATCCATTTATAATAAAAACTCTCCAGAAAGTGGGAATAGAGGGAACATACTGAACGTAATAAAGGCTGTATATGGACAAACCCATATCTAACATCATACTCAATGGTGAAAAGCTGCAAGCTTTTCCACTAACATCAGGAACAAGACAAGGATGCCGACTCTTGCCACTTTTATTCAATATAATATTGGAAGTTCTAGCTACAACAATCAGACAAGAAAAAGAAATAAAAGGAATCCAAATTGGAAAAGAAGAAGAAAGCTGTAACTGTTTGCAAATTACATGATACTATACACAGAAAATCCTAAAGATGCCACCAACATCTTAATATTCTTATGAAAATAGTTTTGACTGTATGACCTCCATTCTAGGGGCCCTGGACCACATTTTGAAAACCACCGTTACAGATAATGAAACAGACACTTGGTAGATAGTGACCAAATCAAGCACACAGAACAGGGCTCTGTACACCAGGGCCAGGCCAGTGTCCCAGTGAAATTCTATAGCCTTGTGTCCCCCCCCACCCCACCCCTTTTGCTGATGACAAAGAACAGTGGACCCTCTTGGACCCTTACCCTTCACCTACCTCCTCCCTCAGCTGCAGTGCTTGTGTGTGACTGAACAGCAGCCTTGGAATGCAGCTTCGCTCAAGCGCCTTGTTTCCTGACCTTGGAGGCAGGCATGTGACCACCTGCAGGGAGCCTAGCCCCAGCCTCCTCCTCAGGCCATGCTGGCAAGGTTTGTGGGAACTGGCTCTAGGGCAGAGGCTATTTGGAAATGGGATTTGGGGCCTGAGACTTTGAGAGGCTCCACTCAGCACCCTGCACAGTAGTAGAGCTTAGGAAAAGCATCCTGCTTGGTTAACAGAAGGGCTCAGCTGTTGCCCGTCAGAAGGGCTCATAGGTTGTGGGGTCAGTGGGATCCCAGGCAGGCTCATTCTGCCTCTTGCATCTCACTGACCTTCAGTATCACAGATCTCTGCCTCGAGTTGGCAGCATTATAACAGGGGAGAAGGCGGCATCTCTAAAGGTCTGGACCAAGACTGAGAGAAATGAGACAGTAGAGAAGTGGGATGGGAAGAGTCTACCTTGGACTGAATCTTACTTTGGTTGCTTGGCAGGCATTTGCTGACTTACACTTCACAACCACACTGTGAAGTGGCTATTATTATCTCCACTATACAGATGCGGGAAGTGAGGCTCAGAGAGGTTAGTTCACCTGCCCATGGTCACACAGCTAATATGTTGTGGAGCCACACTCTATTCTGTTTTACTCAATGCCCGTGGTCTTAACCATTCAGCATACTACCCAGGAGCCCTCACCTAGAAGGTTCCCTTTGAGTTTCACATCCCTGCCTTACCCAATTTGGGAAGGAACCATCCAGAAACACCTATCTCTTGTGAGATATGACAGGTAACAAATGTGATGGGGCAGAAGATGGGACATATGCTTTTCTTTGAAATCTTTATGAAGTTTTATTTTCAGGTAATTCTATACAAAATGAATTAGACCCAGTCTCACCACTTCCATTATCACCTCTGGGGAACTAAGGAATTTAGGTTCAGATCAGAGACATGACTGAGAAAACATTAAATTAACAAATCCTCAGGGTCTCTGGGACTATGGGCTCTAGGTTGCTGTGATGTCAGCAAATCACTGATGATTCTCTCTGTGACTTTTTTTTTTACACGTCATCTGCAAAAAATTTTGGACTAAAAGTTTTTTCTTTTTAAACAAAATAAAACAAAACAACAACAACAAAATTCCCCCAGTTAATCCCAAACTCCGTATTACATTCCAAATGTAATGTAAGTGGTAAGACTGAGTCTGCTTCATTTTGTATAGAATTACCTGCAGAAAGACTTCATTAAGAATTCAGTGGTGATTAGTGACATGTTGATTTTTTTTTTTTTTTTTTTTTTTTTGGCAGCAGAGTTGTTTTCTGACACACTTGTGCAGGAGGATGGCACAATCTTTCACATTATGTTTGGTTTTCACAGGATGTGCATAAACAAGGTCATTTTTTTTGCAAAAATATTCCAGGGCTTTATCAGTTTTCCCAAGAGCTTGAGCTCAATCCTTTGATATTTAAATGATCTCTTTTGAAGCACCTGTCTTGTCATCACCCACAGACTTTCTCTTCAATTTTTGGCTGGTGTAGTTTCCCCAAATTCTCATTTGTTAGTGGCTTCATGTGTCTGATTTAAGCAGTCTGCCAATAACACTTTCAACCACCTCACGAGAAGTTCGTATTTCCCAACAATAGCCATCTTTATATTTTTGAACAGGCACTTGCAAAACCGTTGACAAAGAGCACAACATTCTTACTTTAGGGGAGCTGGCTTGTGTAAAAAGTGGGGGAGGGATGGCTGAGGAGGTGTGACATAGAAAAGTGGTCAGTTCCTTTAGTGAATATCTTTGTTTTGTGATGACTTTTGCTTTCTCTGTGCAGCCTCACAAGTGAAACTTGGGTAGTGAATGCTCACATAACAAGGACCATGGGAAAGTACCCAGCTACATTTTTAGACAAGGAAGAGCAAACAGGTATCACCCTGTCTGTGTGCCAGCTCTAATTGGTTGCTAGTTTTTATCTAGAGAATTTTGTTAGGAAGGATTCTGAAGCTCTGTTTCAGTCTTACTAGGAAGTGTAGTACGACTGATTAATGGTGTCTGGTGAGGTGTGGGAGGGGTTGAGTGGCAGGCTGTGTGCTAACACAGCTCACACCAAATACTCAGCAACTGCCAATTTTTTTTCTCTCACAATGTGGCAATGTTGGGAGAGGTTTTTCTAAAAATGAAAAATTATGAATGTTACTCAGAAGTAGTTCACATCTGACAAAAGATAGGTAGAAACCAGAGTTGGCTGAAAATTTATGCCGGTGGCACCTGCTTGGCAGCTTGGCCAGCCAGATGGTAAATAAAGAGGCCTTTTGTTTATTGGGAATACTCACGACATTTTTGTTGTGATGATTTTTGCTTCTCTCTGCTGTCTTGCAGTTGTGGAAATGCAGATGTAAAACAAGGACATGAGATAAGGCAGAAATGTTACTTGTTATTCTAGCTCAGACTCTGGAGTCAGAGAGAGCTGGGTTTAACTCCAGCTTCAATACTTATTGAACTGTATTGGGAAAGTTACTAAATCTGTCAAGACCTCAGTTGCCTCATCTGCAAAATGGAAATAATAATAGTAGGCACCATGTTGGATTGTTAAGAGGACTGTGAGTGTGCGTGCAGCAATTTCCCTCTTCCTGCGATAGGGATAGCACGTATCTCCCCCAGGAGAGGGGAGTGATGCATAGTTAAGGGTAATGCCTGCAAAGTACTCAGAGTTTGAATGCCACCAAGCCCGCATATCAATGTCTTGCCCCTGGGGTCACCCAGACATCACTGAAGCCACAGAGAGAATTTAGAGATACAAATAAGGCGGGTGAGCCGGCAGAGCTACTGCTCAGGATTCTCAGCTGTCTCCTTCCTGCTTCTCTCCAGAAGTGTGTTTGTTATTCAAGCAATACTCTCATCTCCACTTATTATCTTAAAAGCGAATCAGATGATACCAGAAAATACAGCATTCTCAGCATGCCTAACCTTTGCTGCATTCTCTTAAATGCTATTGTTTGAGAGAAAGTTTTTTTTTTTTTAATTCAAGTCTATTCAATCTTTTAGTTTCAACCTTCTCTGTTTCACTCAAGCTAAGAGTATGCTTATTCTCCAGTCTGGGTGACTGGAATCTATGCTTGGTTTCATTTAAAAAAAAAAACAAAAAAAAAAAAGAGGAGGGAGGAGGGGGAATAGAGGGGTGGGGAGGGAGAAAGAGAGGTTATTTTATAGTCTAAAAGTCAATAGTATGTTTGTTTTACCATCTTGTTTTGAGATTTTTTCTTGTTGACATGAAGAGTTAGATTTTTCCAGGGTGAAAAATCAAATGACTCAGAAGCAAAGGTGAGTGAAAATCAAACAGGTCACAATTTAAAATATCAGTGATGACTTTTGCAGTCAGAAGGGTAGTAAGAGAAATGATGTGAACATTGATGACTCTCCTAACATTTAAATTGTCGATGATGATCCTTTGTAAATCTGGTTCACTTGTGATTTCATCTTAAAGTGTGGGAGCATCAATTACAGGCAGATTGGAAGGCACTGGGAGAGACTGTGTGCCTTCTGTGCATCAGGGTGATGATTTCAGGTTACCGTCTTCAGGGGTCTTAAGAGAGGTGGTGCTGGCATCTCCCATCCTGGGGCTCTGTCACTTTCTTGCTGGAGGATGTTGCGCCATAGCTCTGAAAGCTTTAGTCTCCTGGACTGTAACTCTGGGGTGATAGTGGCTACTATCAGTCAGGCCAGGCTAAGCTGCGCTGCTGTGCTTCCACTTAGCGATGAGTAATGGATTGTAATTAACACTCAGCGTTTTATGGTTTACTGTCTCCATTTCAGAAAATAAAAGGCTTGTCCAGGGTCACATGGCAATTGGGACAGCCAGGATTTAAGCACGGCTTTGAATGAACAAAATCCCTTTCTCAGTGAATCTTACAGGTAGGAAGCCTACGTACCATGAACAGTTACTGCTCAACGAGACTGAAAGCGAAGTAATTAGCTCGACTGCATAGTGCAGCTTCTTTGGAAAAGTAAGCAAAAGGAAAATTACTTCTATGCGTATACCGCCAAGCACAAGTTTCAGAAGAGGCCCATTACCCTTTGTTAAGTGGAAAAACACACATATATATGTTTTCTTTTACATTGCTTGGGGTTCCTTTGCATGAACTATAATCAGAGGGGCCTTGGCCTTCTGTGGGCAAAGGGTGAGAATGTAAGACGGCATCTAGAGGGAGAGGCACCTGTGTTGTCCTTTGAGTTGAGACGCTGAAGCCAGGCCCTCTTCCTCTGCCTCTTCATTACTGCCTACGCCACCTTGATGCAGCCCAGGGGCTGTTGCTAGATCTCCTGCCCAGTGAGTGGAAGTGGGCACTGAGCTGGCTGTAACCTCACTCTTTGTTTAAAGCCAGCCAGCACTTAGCTATCAGTCCATTTCAGCTCTTCTTTTTTTTTTTTTTAAATGATCTTAATTTTTATTTATTAAATCTTTCTTTCTGTCTGTCTGTCTTTTTTCTTCCTTCCTTCCTTTCTTTTCCTTTCTTTCTTCCTTTCTTTTTTCTTCCTTCCTTCCTTTCTTCTTTCTTCCTTTCTTCCTTTCTTTCTTGTACTGAGGATTGAACCTAGGACCTTGTACATGCAAGCACATGCTCTACTACTGAGCTATTACCCTTCACCCCTCCAGTTGCCTAACTTCCTCTAAAGCGGTGCTTTTCAAATTTTAATGTGCATGTGAAGCTTTCAGAGATCTTGTTCAAAGGCAGATTCCGGTTTGGTAGGTCTGGGCTAGGGTCTAACACTCTCTAGTTATAACAGGCTCCTGGGCAGTGCCAATGAAGCTGGTCCTCAGACGGCACTGATTACAAATAACATTTACCAGCTTTTTTGGCCAGGGCAAATGGAGCATCTTAAAGCCACATAGTTCTAAGAGATTTTTTTTAAAGTAATAGTAAAATAATAAACTCTGCCAACCATGCACAAATAGTTTATTTAATGGTCTGTTCTTTAAAAAATGCTCCTCCCATCCCCAGCAGGGTCCTGAGGACGCATTTAGGGTCACTCACCAGGCCACGATTTGTTGCTGGACTCTCTTGCCTGTGTTTTATTCACATCTGCTTGTATTAGCTTTTACTTAGTACTTCAAATGTGGGTTTCTCAGAGAGCAGTGTCTTTAGGTTTTTAAAAAAATTTTTTTATTGAAGTGTAGTTGATTTATGATGTTAGTTTCAGGTGTACAGCAAAGTGATCAGTTACACATATACATACATATATATTTTTTCTTTTCCGATTCTTTTCCATTATATGTTATTACAAGAAATTGAATATAGTTCCCTGTGCTCTACAGTAGGTCAGTGTCTCTAACTTGATCTCCAGATTAGCCATCAGCCACTGACGGAGGGCAGATGAGGCTGACATTCTCCTGTCTGTGCCCTGCAGTGGTAGTCTTGGCCTTGGTAGCTCTCTACAGTTGTGAACTTTGGCTTATAGAACCATGGTTTCCTGACCAGGGGCTTGGCAACCCCCCTCCTTGACATTGGTGACAAACTTCATCCTGCACTTGACAGTCCAGGACACATTGTCTTACAGCTTTCTCCATCTGGCTGTTTCTGCAAGTCAATGGGCTTTGGCTGCCACCAGGCACTCTGAAATGTTAGCTCAGTATTTTTCCTGTTTTCATTTCCTTTCCAGCAGATCTAAGCGACTCCTGGCCACTTCTGTCAGTCAGATAGGAGTGTCCCTTCATGGGGAGATATGGGAGGTTCAGTTCCTTCAAGAATTTTTTTTTTTAACCCAACCCCCGCCCCCATCCCCGCTGTGAACAGCTGAAAATGCAGCAAGATGCTGGAAGATCCTTAGAGAGAAATCTGCAATATGACTTTATGGACATTGTCCAAGTATCCTTACTGAGTCTCCAAGCCATGATCAGTACCTTCCCACCACTGTTCAGATGATACCCACTGCACAGATTTGGGAAGCTCTGTGGGTCTCAGCACTGTACAGCCCAGGGGATGGAGAAGGAAGGCATCAGGTAAACTCCCCATTTGGTCTTTAAGGCCCTCACACGACACTGGGCGCCCTGGTCACCACCGACCCTGGAGATGGGTCTGTGGAGGGCCTTCCTGTAGGTCAGTAGCATCACTGGATGGACTGGTGCAGGGACAAGGCAATTAAAAAAGAGCTTCCCGTCAATCACCAATACCTGTCACTTCTTCACAATGCTTTCTGTGTGCAGTCTCTCCCCTCTTATCCTGCTGCCGGCCCCACCTTGGTTCAGCCCTCCTCCCTGTGCCCCTCTTTCCATGCCTTGAGCCCTGCAGCCCCTCAGCACATGCCTGCAAGAAAAATCTCCTCAAAGTCCTGCTGTCCTTGTGCTTCTTCTCTGCTTGGAAACCAGAAATAGCTCCACACTGCCGTGGAGATGGAGCATGACTTCATCCGGCCACGTCAGGGGGCTCTGCAGTTGGAGCTCCCCATTGGTCAGCCTCTCTGCCCACCACTTGCGGGGTCCACCCAGGTCCGCCTCTTCTCTGAGCTCCCTGCCCCTCTGCGGCTGGGCTTCAGGACTCCCTCTGCCCAATTTTGTTCTTTGGGTGCCTTCAAAGCACCCTGTCCTTTCCCTTCCTAGTACCTGGCACAGTGGTCATGAAAGAATTGATTGTGTAATTATTGTCTGTCTTCCTCCACACACTCAAGCCCTGTGAGGGGGGCACTGTGTCAGTCTGCCAGGCTGCCATGACCAAACACCACAGACTAGGGGGCTACACAACAGACGTTTATTTTCTTACACTTCTGGAGGCTGGGAGTCCAAGACCAAGGTGTTGGCCAGTTTGGCTTCTCCTGAGGCCTCCCTCCTTGGCTGGCACATGGCTGCCTTCTCCCTGTATCCTCACATAGTCTTCCTTCTGTGCACCTGCATTCCTGCTGTCTCCCTGTGTATCCAAGTTTCTTCTTGTACGAGTTATCGAATGCAAGTTCACATGCCCCATGAAGAGCTGAGTCCAAGCAAACAGAGACGTCGGAATTTGGAGCCGAGAAAGTTTATTAGAGGGCCAAGCAGGCAGAACGGTGTCTCATGCTCAAAGCCCCCAAACTCCTGGATGATTTTCAGGGAGAAGTTTTTACAGGCAAAATGTGGAGTGAGGGCTGCAGGTTGCGTGACTTTCTTCTGATTGGTTGCTGTGAGGTCACAGGGTGGTGCTCCAGGAATCTTGTGCTCAGCCTGAAGTTGTCATCCTCCACCTGGGCAGGGGGCCTTAGTTCCTGCAGAAGAACTCAAAGATACTGTTATGTATATCCCTTCAGGAAGAACCCAGGATCCTGCTTTAGTTGCTGCACTAGCATTTCTTGATTGCTCCTCCTGTTTCTTTTTCTTTAATACTTCTTTTTTTTTTTTTTTTTGGTTTTATTTACTCTTTTTTTTGGAGGGGGGAGGTAATTAGGTTTGTTTGTTTGTTTGTTTGTTTGTTTGTTTGTTTGTTTTGATGGAGGTGCTGGGGATTGAACCCAGGACCTCGTATGTGCTAAACACGTGCTATACTCTTCTCCCTTTCCCCAGCTCCTCTTTTCTTTCTGCATTCCTTTACTTCTCTGACTAGTAACTGTCTGAATCTGCTCTTTGGTATTCAGGAAGGTTGAGGAGGCTGAAGGCTTTTTCCTGCCAATAAGAAGTGGAAAGGCTTTTGTGCCCAGGAGGGCCCCAGAGGGTCCTGCTGGGTTTTATAAGGACACTAGTCAGATTGGCTGAGGACCCACCCAATGGCCTCATTTTAATGTAATCGCCTCTTTAAAGGCTTTATTTCTAAATACAGTCACGTTCTGAGTTACTGAGTCCATTCCAAGAGTTCAACATATGAATTTGAGGGAACATAGCCTGTAACAGGCACTACCTTTCTCACTCATGTGTCCCCAACTCCTAACTCCATGTCTGGTTTCTGGAAGGCAAGACTCTACATGGATTTGTGGCTGGAATGATTATATGAAAGAAGTTACTGTCTGTCCCTGCAGTGTCCTGCCCCTCACCCACCCATCATTTGAGGCCTGGGTCCAGTCCTGTCCAACCTGACAGGCCTCCCCAAACCTGGCTGACTTCTCTGAACTTCTCGACGCTGTGCACAGGTCCTGTTGCTGACCCTTTCAGGGGTTTTATCTGTGACCCCTTATTTGGAGTGGATGCCTGGAGCTGCGCCTCCAACGGACCAGGCACAGAGAGGCTGCTCCCTTCTCCCAAGCGAACGTGTAGGTGATTTTCCCTTAGGAACCATCTGGGTCTTCCATGTCATTGAAATTGTCATTGAAGAGGTCCTTGAGGGAGCTCCAGCCAGTCCAGGAGAAGGGCCCACTCGCACCCACCCAGCCTCCCAGCACAGAGCTAGAAGAGAATTGGGGGGTTTGGGTACTTTAACCAATACACCGTGTTTTCTTTGTTCTGGATCTCATCTCAGACCAAGATGGGAAATACCATCTACTCATCAGCCTTTCCCAATAACAGACTGATACACTTTACTACCTCAAAGCATCTCAAGTCTGTGTGGATTTTGCTTTGTTTCCATTCCATTCTTCTCTTGCCAGCCCTGGGAGTGTCTCCTGGGACTTAAAGAGTTAAGGTTGATTATGCCTTGTACACATTCCCCAGCAACTTAATTATTGACCCAGCTTGTAAATCATTCATAGCTTTCCAGAGGGATCCGTATACCTCTGCTGGCAGCAAACAGTACCCTTGGCTATTTGTGGAATGGAGGTAGGGGTCAGGCAGGGTGTGAAAAATTAAAAAGAACAACACTTCCTTTCCTCCCTGAACTTTAATTGCCTCTTTAAGTAAGGCCAGTGCTTTCTTCCTTTGCCACCTGCTCAGAGGACCTCAGTTAAGTGCCCCAAGAGCTTTAGTTTCACTCACCATTCTCTATGCCATGCCACCCGCAGGACACCAGGTGACTTCTATGTCATCCAGGAGTGAAGTGGCTGGGACATTATCTTGCCTGGAGTCCCTGTGGGTTACAGCCAGGGCTTTAGGAATGTAACATCTTAACAGTTGAGTAGCTCTTCTAGTCGTATCGCTTCCGGGCTGGCTAAGAAGTAACGGCATTCAGCTGGCCTGTCAGTGAGGCAGTTAGGCGGGTTTGTGGTTAACCAAGGCCACACACCCAGTAGGCAACAAGATGGGGTTTACACCGCAGGGCTGGAGGGGGCACCTCTGTGGTGTCATGTATCAGCCAGGCCTACTCACTTTCAAAGGAGAGGAGCGGTCCCATCAGGTCTCACGGCTGGCGATGGGTTCAGCTTCAATGCCTGTGAAAACAGACACCAGAATAATCAAAGCGCTGCATTCCTGTGTCTAAATAGCTAATCACCACTCCTTTCAAGGAGCAGAAACCACAGGTGACAGTCAAGCCCTTAGCTGTATGGTTCATTTGCCCCAAGTTCTGTGGCTCTCAGAGCTGAAAGCAACCTTAGGGACGTCTCCATCCATCTCACAGACAAGGAAATGGAGGCTGGAACGTGTCCTGGATTGTTTCAGGTCATCACGATGGAGTTATCTGGAACAGGTCTGTGGTCTTCTGTTCCAGTGCTTCGTCCCAATATTCCATGAGCAGTTTTTCTCAAATGGGTTAGATAAGTCTTCTTTCCTTAAGAGTTGCAATTAATGCAAGCTGAAAGTCAGCCTCCGCCATTCAACCTAGAAAAGAAATGAATGGCAAGAGGCTTTTCAAGGTAAACAGTCGAATATTTAAAATGCCAAAAGATGATGTCATAATTTGCCCTGGCTAGAGACAAATCTTTCTCCACTTGCTCAGTGAATGCAGTCTGGTTCCCAGTCAGCTCCAGCCAAGCGTGTGAGGAGGCACATTCCCCCTCGGGGGAAACCACTGCAACAGTTGGGCTGCTACTTTGTGCTTTAGAATTTCTTCTTTGTTTCCCTTAGATGTGCAGTGGCGCATTGGTGTGGGGTGGGGAAGGCTCCGGGAGAAGAGATCTGCTGGGAATTTTTAACAGGCTTTGAGTGTTTTACAAGCATTTAAAAAAATATTTAATTCATTTATTATTGTATTATTTAATTATTTTATTTTGGCAGGTGGGAGGGGGGTTTATTTATTTTTAGAGGAGGCACTGGGGATTGAACCCAGGACCTCATGCATGCTAAGCATGCGCTCTACCACTTGAGCTTTACACACACACACACACACCCCCCCCCCCGTTTTACAAGCATTTTTGCCAGCCGCACTACAAGGTGCGGCATTGTGATGGCTTGTCCCTTTATAGAAGCTTCTAAGAGCCCAAGATTCAAAATTAGACTTGGCAGGCAGGCAGCTCTCAAAACCTTGTTAGTAACCAGCCACCGCCTTCTCACCAACCTCATTCTTTTCACCTTTGGAGACCATGTGGTAGAGCCAAGCAAATCCTTTTTCTAAAGTCTGCTGTCGCTTGTTACCACTTTTGGTTGGTTGCTTTTCATAGATTAATTAACTCATTAAATATTGATAAAAATCCTACAAGGTGGATTTTCTCATCCCCAAATTTTCAGATGAGCAAACTGAAGCTCTGAGTGGGTAAGTGGTTTCCCCAAGAAAATAAATAGCAGCACCACTAGGGCTGCCTTTAGCCTACGATGCCTCTTTCACAAAGTGCAGTGTCCCCTCGTTGAAAACAAAACCCCAAAACTTTTGACCTTAATATAGACCTCTGCTTAGATAGGCAGGCAGAGAATGTTGCTGACTGTCAAGAGAATCCACACTGTGTGATTTTAGAGTCCTGTGTCTGTAAGTTGTGTGTGCGTGTGTGTGTGTGTGTGATGGACTGACTGGTTACCCCTAAAATCCATATGCTGAAATCCTAACCCCAATATGATGACATTAGGAGGTGAGGCCTTTGGGAGGGTGTTTGGGTCATAAGGGTGGAGCCCTCATGAATGGGATTGGTGCCCATATAAAAAGACACATGAGAGAACTTGCTTCTTTCTTTCTCTTTGCCATGTGAGGACCCAGGGAGAAGGTGGCCATAACCAGGAAGAAGGTTCTTCTCAGAACCTGACCCTGCTGGCACTTTGATCTTGAATATGTAGCCTCTAGAACTGTGAGAAATAAATATTTCTACTGTTTGAGACACCTAGCCTATGACAATTTGTTATAGCAGCTCGTGCAGACTAAAACTGCACTGTAGTGCGTCACCACTCTCCTGCCAGCATCAAGTCCTTGTCTCTTGAGGATGAAGTCACTGGCTGGGCTGCAGGGCTCTTCAGCTTTTTTGCAGGGCAGAGCTGTGGGCCCTTGAAGCACAACGCTGGGCTGAGTTGTTTGGGAGTTAGGTTGCAGTTGGGGGCATTTTATTTGCTTCCAAAGGCTGCACATCTTGCCCTGGCTTAGCAGTTCACAGAGGGAAGTGTGAGTTCTGTGTAAGGGAGGCCTTTACCCACACTCAGGTGAAGGAAGCTGCCTGAATGCCCATTGGAAATGCCACTTCAGACATAGGTTCCTGCTATTCTTTCTCTCCACACCTTTCTGGCTTCCAGTAATTTGTGGGGGCCCCAACCCTCTGAGAGAGGAGAGTTGGCCTCTCTCCTCTGCCAGTTTTGATGCCTCTGCTAAGCTGAGCAATTGAGATCAGCAGACCTCATTCCTCAAGGGGTCCCTCCCCAGACCCAACCTGGATCAAGGAAGTAAAATCCTGCCCCAGTGTGTGTGCACAATAAGAAGATTCTACTTGAAATTTTGATTTAAAACATTATAAAATTGGTTTCACAAATGTTGGAACATTGGTTTGGCTCTAAAAGCTGGCATAGTACCTGGGATTTACGAGAGATAAATTACATGATGTTTTCCCCTGTTCAGTTTAGGGTGTAGCCTTTATGTGAGGGAGAACATTGTTTTATCTGACCTTCTTCAAGTTAATTTGTCTCTATTATTCACATTGTTAAAGGTAAGAGAGATAATTGGATGTATCTATATATCTATATCTGTATATCTATATATCAGCATTTATAGTTTATTATTGTTATTTTTATATGGTGCACTTATTAAGACGAGTTTTATGTAGCCCCCTCTTAATTTTCGAAGCATGAGCTGTTTAACATCTTATATTCACTTTCTTACAATAAAGAAATAATACATCAACCAACAGAGATGATTGTAAGATACACTTTTTATGAATGTGTGGCCCGGGATTCATTTCTATCTCAGAATTGGGTTCCCCACCCTGATCTCAGTATGAATTAAGTTCTCTTATCTCTCTTTGGCAGGGAGGATGTTCAGTGGAATCAAGATTGTTCTGCAACCTCCCTCCCTTTCCCAGATAACAAAAATAATGCTGTCATGCCTGTCCAATTTCCTCCCTCCTTCCCTTCCTAAATGGGGAGTGGCTTTATTCCTTTTTTAATTACTGGAGAAGGGGTTGTATCAAAGTACACAATCAAGAGACAGAAAAAGAGAGGAAGGAAAGAGAGGGAAGACCCAAGTGTGGGACTCGGTTTGGAAAAAGGCATGGGGAAATTGCGGCCAGAGATGCTTCAGAACAAGTGCAGCCTGCTATGAGTGACACGGGTAGATAAATGTTGCAGTGTGCTGTATATTGGCCTTCTCTTCATGGTTTCCAAGAACCTCAGCTAAAGAATGTGAGTCTTTGAAATTCCTTCTTATGATGGACTGTATTTCTTTGACACCATTCTGAAACTGAACCACATGGATCTCGGCTTCATATAGGTTATATGCGAAAAAATATTCCTGCGTCTCCTCCATTTCTAAGGCTTCCTAGCACTTAGCTCCACTTCAGAGGCACAATACTATGATCTCACCGCTTCATGATTTGACTATCCTGAGGTGGATCACAGTCCTTTGGACGGGTCTACAAGAAGTCTAGATAGAGTTCAACTCTACTTTAACTAATCTGATGAATCTGAGAGGTATTGTTTTAGTACCATGAGTGAGAAAATTTCTGATCAGAGAATTTTAGATAGTGAGGATCTGTGGAACTTACTCCAAACGTATCGACTAGAATTATATTTGTTAGATAATAAACGTAGTCAAAACAGGTTTTCAGAGGGAACAGTGATTTTGCTGGTGTCCTTACAAATTGTGTGCGTGTCTGTGTTTTATAGAGAAATCTCCATTGCCATAAGGAGTCAGAAAGATACAGTGCTATATTTATTTATAACAGAAATATCTTCAGCGATTTTTTCCCTGTGTGTTTTACTAGAGAAGTTGTTCACAGATGCATTCTTAGGACATGTTCACCAGCTCAGCCTGTCAAGAGCACTCATGGGAGTTCAGAAAACATGTGTGCTTCCTGGAACTGCCAAGAGCCTCAGAACTGGGACTTGTCTCTCATCTCTGTGGAAATGGTGTGCTCTTTTTTTTGTTGGGGGGGCAACTAGGCTTGTTTGTTTGTCTGTTCGTTTATGGGGGTTCTGGGGATTGAACCCAGGACCTCACACTGCTGAGCTCTACCCTCCCCACCCCCAGGAATGACGTGCTCTCAATCTGGAGGCAACAGACTAAGATTTGATGTTCGTCTAGTTTTCCCTCTTTTTTACTGTTCAGGTGTTTGTCACCCCAGCAAGAAGTTTATGAAAGACAAGTTTTAAGTGTTCAATGAACTGGAGGCTTATTTTTGGTGGTTACAGTTTCCCTGGTTCTTTTTAGAACAGAACATTGAAACTTGCCTGTATTCCCTCCCTACTGTTTTTCTCTTCATTATTTTAATCGTTTAACTGATTTTTGTCTACATAAGGCCTCACATTCCAATTCTCTGGCTTTCTCCATTATCCAAAGCATTTTCCCTTCCTACCTTCCCAGCTCAGCTCCTGGACCATGACATATAGCTGTGGTTAAGCTAAATTTGTGCCAGTCCTACAAAGGTCATCTAATCTAGGAGGACTCCCCTGATTACCTTGGGTTGGATAGAATGAAGTATGATTTCCTCAAAGCTTTTTGGATGCTTACTTTGTATTTCTGTAAGTGGCTTAACTCCACTTCCAGGATGTTGGGTCCTGCATGTGATGTCCAGATACCAACACCTCCTTCTCACTGGGTGGCACCATCCAGGTCATCAAAGGTAGGAAGATGACTTTGGTAGGAGCTGGGGCTGTGGGCTTCTGCCAAAGTCCCAGGAGGTTCAGGGTCTGAAAAGCCAAGTCAAGCCAGAGTCCATAGGGCTCTGAAGTCCAGATACCAGGATGCACACAGATGAATGTGACATTTAGGTGTCCTAAGGCAGGGATCTGAGTTAGGACCTCAGAACCCAGAGTTTCGAGTTTGAGAGATAACATCAAAGTGATAGAAGATTGAGGTCAAGTCTAGGGTGGGAGGAAGGAAAATACCTAAGCAAAATTTTTGACCCATAGCTAGTATGTGAGTGTGGCTGGGGCGTGGTGTGTGGGGCAGACTTACCTGAGAGGTAAATAAAACAGAATTTGTCAAGTAAAGAATGATTAAGCATTTGTAAAGATGCTTCCTGTTTGAAGAACAGGTAGGATATTTGAGTGTCAGAGTAGAAGGGCCGGGTGTTGCCTAGAATTTGTTGTTCAGGGTAGAGAATATATATATTCATGCATCTCCACAGGGCATTTTAATTTCTTGCTCATCTTGCATCACTCCAATCAATATACAGTTAACACTTGATCTTCTGTTGTCAATAGATTCCCAGTTCTGCCAGTTATACCTTCTCTGAGAGGTAATCAGCACATAATTCTGTATCAGTTGGGGTTTGATCAAAGATGCGGAAGCACTTGAGGGATATGGAATAATGGGGACAGAGGGCCAATCTTTGGACCAGTATTTATTTTGCACTGAGGGAGCTGCCTGTCTATACTGTTGGCCCTGCATCTAGAGTCGAGGCTGACGTCACTATAGATCAGCCAGATGGGCAGTTGAGAAGGGAGTTAGGAATGAATAAGACCAGGACCAACAGACACTGCAAAGACAAACTGGAACTTGCCACCCCCAGCCTTCATTCCAAGGTGACCTGCAGGAGAAGCTGGCACTCTTTGTGACAGACGCCTACACCTGGCCCAGGACACAGAGAAACTGGCAGGAGCTGGAGGAACCGTGGGCTGGGTGTTGCCTCACACTAACAAAGCCAAGCCAGCAGGTCAGTGACAATATTCACTGACAACCATGGTGCCTGCTACCCTGTGGGTACTTCCAGGGAGTGAAACCATGGTCACTCCTTCATGTCCACCTTCCAAATCTGATGCAAAACATCTCCTGTGGCCAATGCAAACCTGAAACTGTACAGGGAAGGGAATTCTTGGAAACATAGCTCCAGCTCAGCTCGGTTCACGTGGTACAGAGCCACCGCAGTCCGTGCCTCGTCAGCTTGGCATCCACAACACTCTTCTTTGACTCCTGTTCTACTTCCAGATAAAGACAATAGCAACATTGTGCTTTTGCCTAACACGGTGCAGTTACTCTTCTACCACCTAAAACATGCTGCCCTCTCCCGCAAAGAGGTTCTAGAGTCCTTGTATCTATTTTTGGGTGATGTTAATTCCTATCCTAGCTAGTCACGCTCCCCTGTTGCTCTTCTGTAACTTAACTACTGAGGTATACAGCTAATTACCATGAACATGTCTTGTATGAGATGGGAGGGCAATGAGAGGGAGGATAATTATCTTCTTTAGACAATCAAACATGTTTGACCAAAGCTAGACTCAGTAAAACCTGTATATTTGGAATGAGATGATGGATCCCATTCAACTGGTGAAAGAGTCCCTGGGCTTGAGTTGGCTGCTTCATCTCTTTTTAATACTGTCAGATTTATCCTGAGAGGAGTGGGGCTCCTAGCCAAGCCTAAACTGTGGCTCTGCAACTTAGCCCAGTGGGATCTGATGAACTTGTGTGCAGGGAAAGCCCTCAGGCATCTACTTACCCAGACAATGTGAACGCTAGCTTTGAACAGAGTCCCTTAGGGGACAGAGGTGGAGACAAGGGCAGTGCCTGACCAGCCCAGCACTGGGGCTTAGAACTGACCTGCAAAGACAAGGGAGCAGCAGTCAGAATGGGTGAGGGTGTATGGTTCTGGCAGAGACTGTCCTGCTCTGGCCAGTACACAACTGGCCGAGTGTGACACAGAGCTGGAGAGTGGGCAGTCTTTCCATTTCTTAGGGCTCATCCTATCTCTGTCCATCCTATTGCTGCCCCATTTGACATATCTAAGCTCTGTAGGCTTTGAGGTGTCCTGGAGGCAGCGTCCTGAGCAGTAGGGCATTGACCTGGGGACAGCGATGGCAGAAGGGATGGCAGCGGGCTCCCTCCAGGGGGCCTGTAGGAAGTGCCGGCACCAAGCAGGCTGGCCTGGGGAAACATGTATGAGGTTTCTGTTTGAGGCACCTCCTGGGGACTCAAAAATAAGTGGAATCAGAGGTTAGGAATGGGGCAAGGAGGGAGGTGGAGTAGCACAAGGATCTTTTTGAAGATGAACAGTTCTGTATCTTGATTGTGGTGGTGGTTACATGAATCTACACAGGTGATACAATTGCATAAAACTACACACATACACACACACACACACACACACACACACACACAGGAGTACACGTAAAACTGGTGAAATGCATGGATTGTAGCAATGTCAGTGTCCTGGATTTGTATAAGATATTACCACTGAGGGAAACTTAAGAGGACACAGGATCTTTCTGAACTATTTTTGCAGCCTCCTATGAATCTATAATTATTTCAAAATAAAAAGTATATCGTAAAAAAAACAAAACTTGTAGAAATAATTGAATTGGAATATTTAGGTCTGGGCCTGGGCGTTGGTTTTTGTTTTTGTTTTAAAGCTTACCAGATGATTCTAATTGAAGCAGGATTAAAAATCATCACTTTATTGTGGAAACCCTGTAGGTCAAATTTTTGAATTCTAGTAAGGACATGTGATGCATATACCACATATTATATAATATCTCTAGGTGATACTGGGGCAGCATCCTATAATCAAATGTATTCATATTTCTTCAGCAAAATGTATGACTATCTACGTCAAGTGAGATAAATAAGAGCAATAAAACTGGTAGAGACTTTGCAGCAAGTGCCCAGTTCTTTCCTTTATGCTAGGAGGGTGGGTAGGGAAGGCAGAAGAGCTGTACTGCTGTAATTTGGGCAAAATGGTTGATTTTATTTGACTCACAGGTTGCTATGAGACCTGAGGAAATATGGGAACCAACTAGAGAAGCACATACAGATTTATGTATAAAAGTGTCCACATTAAAATTGGGAATAATTAGAAGCAGTCTAAATATACAACTATATGAAAATGGTTATATAAATTAAGTTATAGATTTATTGTAGACTATTATACTAGCATAAACATTGTGTTTTAAAAGAATAATGATATGGAAATTTTTTATTATTGAATATTCAGTGAAAATGGACTTATTTTGATAAGTAAAATTTTTAAACAGAAAAGATAGCAGTAAGTCAGTATTTATTAATAGTATCTCTGATGGTAAGCATACAATTTTTATTTCTTCTTTTATACTTTTTATTTTAAAATGTCCTACAGTAAACAAGTTGACTTACTGTTAGAAATAAATGTTATGAATTTTAAAATATACCAAGAAATGTTAGTGTGCAAATATGCAGATAGCTAAATTACAGTTGGTAATTTTCTTAAGTTCTGCCTTGAGGCCATCAAAGTATTTAATTAATAAGTTATAAGAGTTCTTGGGAACACTACTTAATGGAAATCTACATTGAAATGATAGCAATAGAGAAAATAACCAATCAGGATATACTAGCCCTTCCAAAATCCGTATACTTTTCTTGTGATAACTTTAATATCCATGTGTTGCAGACTATGGTTTAATTCGGAGTTTTTTCCCTACGTGTCCAGAATTTAAGGAAAACAATCTGTGCTGAGGCAAAACCATTATAGTAATACAATTAATTTTTTTTGTAAGCTAACTGTATGCTAGGTACTTTTTGTTTTCTTTGACTCCTGGCACCAGCCCTACAAAATAGATGTTATTATTTATCAGGGTCACACAATTAGGCTGTCTGACTTAGAGTCAGGACTCCTAATGCTGTAGTGCTCAAGGGAAGCGGTTTAGGCTACCCTGGTGTGGGGAGGAAGACAGAGCATGAGATTCACCCTGAAGAAGGGCTTTCGCTGCCTACCCGAGGCCTGTGCGGGAGCAGGCGGAGCCTGCAGGGTGAGGTTCTTCGTTCGAGGGCAACTCTCAGTGCAGAGCAGAAGGACAGCCTGTGGGCTCCGGCTTTGGCTCCAGATGAGTCCCACCTCTTAAATAACTTGGGTTTACCTGTCTACGCAAAGGAGAAAGTGAATTATTTACCTCATCGGGTGGTTGTTAGAATCGCCTGATGTGAAACAGAGAGTTCCCAAATCCTTCTGCTTTCTGGGAATCATTTTTCTGTAATATCCTCATCAAACGGCTTAAGCCTCCATCCCCAGTTATGCTGGGACCCTTGCTTCCTTGCAGGGTACCTGAGGATTCCAGGGCAGGTGCACTGCCATGGCCTCCCTCTGCCTCCAGGTCCTGCTCAGAACAAACCCTCGAGTGGTCCATGCAGTCTCCAGAGTAGAGGCTGCCGGCCTGTCCTCCACGGCTTCCCTGCAGGCCAGACCTTGCTCCCTCCTTTCATCCTCCAAGCAACACCTACCTATGCTCATTAATGTGATGGCAGGCAGTGTTAGCCCACCTGGCTGCCTTTTACAGGAGATTTGGGGTAGCAGAAGGGAATTCCAGGTCGGCCCAACCCAACACAAGAACATGCTGATAAGTCAACACCAGACAAGCTCTTACAAGATCTCTTCCCTGGGCAGCCACCTCTGTCTTCCACAGCCATGTTCTTTCTTGAAGTTCTAGGGCTGGTTCAGCAAACCTCTGTTATTTTATTATGCCAACTGGGTCCAGCACCTTTTTTGTCCAGTTCCTGGGGATCATCCTACCTAATGACAAAAGGAGATGCATCAAGTCATTTTCTCTCCCCTTTGGCCTGTGTGACCGTGGGGGAGTTATGGAGCCGTTCTGAGCCTCTTGTCGCCAGGGGAATAGTAGCAGCACTTACCTCCCCTGCTCCCGGGATTGCTGTGAAGACTCAGTGAACATAATTCACCTGACGCAGGGCTCAGAGTCCGGTGCCCGCTTGCCACTATTATTTCTCTGACTTTATAGCTTCCGGAGACATTCAGTCTTGTCTCCTCTCCTGCCAGGTTGTGAGGCCTGCTGTCCACCTCTTCCTGGCCAGAGGGAGGTGAGGACTGTCCTTTACCTCTGCTGTGACTGGCCCTTTCTTACTACGGAGGCAGGAAAGAAAGTGCCCTGAAACCAGCCAGGCCTGCCTTTGCCCAGGATGAGGGGGAGAGAGTGGAAGTCACAGCTGCTGTGGTCTGCTGCAGTTCAAGTGTTTGGATTTATGACCTCATGGGAGATCACCGGCAGTCACACAGCCCGGGAAACTTGGAGAAAGGGCTGATGAGGGCGGCTTGAATATCCAACTCATGGTTTCCTTTGGGAGAGACTGGGAGTGGGTGAGAGGAAATGGGATGGTGATGAGAGAAGGGAACAGAATTTTAGCAGTAACATTTGAAGTGTCCATAACTACTGAAGGGTGGCGTAAACGAGATTTGGTGCTTAGGGGTAAACACACAGATGTCAGGCAGGACCTCCACAGAAGCAAGAATGGATAGAGGAAGAGGGAAAGTCCAGCAGCCTTGCTGAGACGATGCATGTACACCAGAAGCAGGGCAAAGGGGAGCAAAATCCACTGGGGGTTCCTCAGAGGTCTTCAAACTCCACAGTAGGATGGCCCCTTGAAGTCTGACACAGTCCTGGTGTCCTGCTCAGCCCCTCCCCTGACACTGGGTGCAGCCCCCTCTCCTCCCAGGCCCCTTTTTCTCAGCTGCATCTCCAGGTCAGGATGAAGGTTGGGCCCAGCTGGTTCCCGCCCTTTGCTCCACTGCAGATTGCTCCCCTCAGACTTTGGTTCTCTGGGTCCAGCAAGTGTTCTGCAGTGTGGCTGGCACAGAGGGCCTGCCTGTGTGCCATAGTGGAAGGAAAGGGCTCTTAGGGGCACCTTCTCTGGTCCAGGAGAATGTGGAGCTGACCCTGTCTCTAGCTAATGGCTACTATGTTCCCTGAAGGAACAGAGTACCATGTGTGGCAGCCCCACGTGGGGATGGAGCTTGGAAACCTGGCTGGGGACGGAAATGGAGCTGCCCTGTTGGGCAGGGTACTTGGACAGGAAGGGGAAGAGATCACTTTTTCTAGTGTGTGGAGAGTCTCAGGGGGTCTGGGGGCTCCCACGCTGCTGGTGGGAGAAGGAAAGATGCTGCAGAGAGGACAAAGTCCCCATTCGGGACCAGAAACTGGGCCCTCAGGTCCTGCTAGACTTAGGGAGAGAGGAAGGAGAAGAAAAGAAGGGAGAAGAGGGGACAGAATCTGCTGACCACCTGCTCTGGGCCAGTTGTCATGCTGGGCTTCTGGAAAATGTGTGACCACGGCATACCCGGCACATGCAAATCCCTTGGTTGTTAGGTGGTATCAGTATTATTGACATTTCTGCTTCCTGCACACGACAACACCATAGGTAGATGTTATTCCTTCTATTGCATAGATGACAACAGTGAGGTTCAGAGAAGAGAAGCAATTGTCGAGATGGAGTCAAAATGTAAAAATAGCCTGTCTGACTTGAAACCTCGGGTGTCTGAACCCTGTAGTAGGGAGAGATGGAGGTCCTCCTCCACTGGTGCCTGGCTAGGCTGCAGCTGGTGAAGGTAAAGGACCAGCATCATGGAGGGAGGGGGGGAGGATGGGGAAGAGGGAGGTGGAGACAGGAGGTGTAGGGAAAGAATGCTTCCTCAGAAAGCTCCCCAGGGCTGAGCTCCCTCGTGAAGCAGCCCACCCAGGAGTAGGGGATCAAGGCAGAGCTCCCCACAGCCTTAGAGGGGCGAGTCAGGCAGAAGAAGCAGGCTCTGGGCATCAGCAGGAGATGCAAGAGAGAAGCAGCGTGGCGCCCGGGTGGGGCTGTGCCAGGGACAGATGGAGGCAGGCACAGCCTCTGAGCCATCTGTGAGCCCACCCTGGATGCTGCAGGGGTGGGAGTGTGCTTGGATCCCAGGATTTAGTGCTGCTAATTATATGTATGTTTACTTGTTGTTGCCAGTAGGATGGGGATTACCTTCTCTGACTTTTACGCCTTTAGGCTAAAGGAACCTAGGTGAAAACATGATTCAAAATAAAAGCTGATTCATTTTTCCAGGTCAGAGAGTTACAAGTGTCAATACTCTCAGGCAAGATCTACCCCTGGGGGTCACGACCACATTCTCTATTTTTTTTAATAGCTATTTTTAAAGTTAGGTTTATTTACTTATTTTGTTTCGTGGGGGAGGGAGATACTTAGGTTTATTCATTTGCTTTTTAGAGGAGGTACTGGGAATTGAACTCAGGGCCTCGTGCATGCTAATCTTGTGCTCTACCACTTTGAGCTATACCCTCCCCTCTCATATTCTCTATTGAAATTCCCCTCTGCAAGGGAAGTGGTGTATGTTATTTTTTCCAGCAGTGGAAATACAAATGATTCACTCTGGAAGCCTTGGCTGTTTTACTGATAACTAATTTGTTTGCTGATAAATGATTACCCGGGAGCTGGAGTGGGGACCCACATGTCAAGCTGCAAAAATTAATTTCCCTCTGTGTGCAGACCATTGTGCTAAGTGGTTGGGGTGCTGCAAAAGATGTGGGGGTGCAGGGCTTGCCCAGTAGAGTGTACAGGCTAATCAAAGAAAGAAGACAGGAAAAACAACACGTACAACTGTAACAGACAGGGTCTCTGCTACTCACACGAGTCAGAGTCTGATTAGAATTGAGTCAGAGACTTGGAGGAAGACTTCTTGAAGGAGATGCTCCAGCCACGTTTTGGAAAAAAGAAGCCAAGGTCTGGCAGGGAGAGGCAGGAGAGAAAGCTCACACTGAAACTGCCCTGATGGTATTTTTTTAAGGGCATTCTTTTTCTTATCGGTCGATTCGGAGCAGCCATAGTGCATGAAGGATAAGGATATTTGATTTAAGAAATGAAACGGGATCTTCTAAAATCAGGTCAGAAGTTTTGCACGAGAAGAGGTCAGAGCCAGGTTTGGGGACTGTTAGGGAACTTGTTAGTTTTATTCCCAGGACCTGGTGCTTTAGTGGTTGGATAGTCCACGTGAACATTTGCTTTCTCCTCTTGTGCAAAATAGTATGTCTCCCAGATGAACCACTCAGTGATCCCAGCACCTCACTTCTCTGATGGCGAGGATCTTGGTCTACCTTTGTGGGCAATGTGGAACCCCTGGAGGATTTGAAGCAGAGTAGTTAGACAGTCATATCTGTATTTTCGAAAGGAGGTTCTATCAACAGGCTATATGGAAACATATTTAAAACTCTGTCAGTATTACGCTTGGGTATAATGAAACAGTACAGTCTTTCTCCTCTTAAATCTCTTTCTTCACCCTCTCACCCACCTCTCATCTCTGCTCCTTCAAGCAAGATTAGTCTGTGTTCATCTTCTCAGTGAAGGATGCTCAAGAGATAAGAGAGATGTGAGGTCCTGTTTCTCTGGCCTTTGAGTTTCTCAAGTCTAAGCCTGTGTGTGAAGGAAGGAGTGACATATGCTAGAGATCTGGGAGAAGTTATGATATCCTACTTGAAGGTCTTCACCCCCAGTCCCTGGGGACTCTGGGGGAGGAGGGGAGCTCAGAGGGAAAGTAAAAACTGTACAGTCATTAGGGGATTCTTGACAGCAGGATTGTGTTTCAGGTGGATGGGAATGAACCGGATGATAGAACCCACCAGTTGGTTTGTGAGACTGGAGGGAGGGGCGCCTGCTTCTTACTTCCAGGGTAGATCCCTAGAAAAGAGGCAAGACACTGAAGAAGTGGATTTGGGGCATTTCTAGGCAGACAGGACTGTAGAAACAGTCTCATGAAGTTCCCCGTGCCACAGCATGGACTGAGAGCGAAGGGATGACCCCCACGCTGCTGAGAGCGGCAGAACAGAGTAGCCGGCTCGGAACAGGCTGCATGGGTAGGAGCGAGGGGCAGCTCAGCTGCCATCCGCAAGGATGGGTGACCAAGGCCAGGTGAGATGGTGATGGTCTCAGCAGATGCCAACGTGGACAGATGACCTGAGACTAGACGCCCAAACACACAGACACACACATACACAACATGGCTCTTAGTGCTTTAGAACAAAGACGTAACCCTGAATTGATCAAGTTTTAACTCCTCTGGTGAAATGAGGGCTAAAATAGAAATTAAGCTGAGTTACAGAAGAATAAATATTTGTATATCTATAGACTAAGGTTTGCACCTGCTGCTGTCTGTTGCTAAATGATAAAAATTTTCTTCCGGTTAATTTACCTGGGGTTCTAGTTGACTTTGTAGAGAATTTTGGATAGAACTCTGGGATTTTTAATGTCACAGCTTTCAGTTCTGATTCTGCATTTTAGGCTCAATGTTGCTTTCTCACAACTTCTGAGAATGCTGAAAAACAATTATCAGAGTAGCGCAAGTTTATGTGAAGAGAAACCACAGCAAAGAGCTGGGGAATCAGCACGTGGTGGCTCCCAGCTGGGCCTGCTCATGGAAAGTCCTTAAGTGGATGCAAATAGAAAATTCTGAGGTGTTGTAAGTGTAGATAAAGGAAAGTTGCTTAACGTGTAGCACTGGCATGGGAGGAAAGAGAGATTGCGTGTACCTTGTACAGTAAATATTTTAGAAGCCCAAACCTGGACATAGGCCTGGGGTATGTGGCTTGTTGAGTGTCAGAATCGTTGCCTGATCCCGTGACATAAATCGTCTCTGGGGGATGGCATGGACCTTCCAGGGGGAAGAGCCAGGGAGCCCCTTAGTCCTGGGCTCCTGGGTCCGAGTCCATCCCTTACTCTGGGGGCTGCGGCCCACCCAGAACACTATCCTAGATGTGTCAAGCTAAGAAACAGGAAGGGGAGCCCAGGAGGCTGGCTGTTTAGTTGTATTTGTGGTCATTTATTTTTTAAATCCTCTGGCATGTGTAATGTGATATGTGCATGAGCAAGTAAATCCTCCTCTGTTTTAACTCTTCAGGGTGGATTAATTAGTGGGTAAAACAAGAAAGTTACTTCTAGTCTCTGTCAACAATTTAGGTGACTTGATTTACATAAAAAGTGTTAGAAGTGATTCTTGGTTTAGCAGAAGCAGCAGATTATTTGGTCTGTGTTTGGTTAAGAGTATCTAACAGGACTCATTGTCTTGTGTGAATATGGTTTGACAATCAGCAAGCCCAATGACTTTGCCCCCCGTATAAGGCTGGGGCTTGGAGCCCACTGGGGTGGTGTCTCCAGGGATAAGATGACCCACCCCTTTCCCCCACCATCTAACCGCAGGAGCCCAGTCTTTGTGCTGGCTTCAAAAAACCTGCCTCCTCTCCCCTTTGGCACAGCAGCACCTAGCTGGGTGAGGCCCTGGGGGTCTGGGCCAGCCACCACAGTCACTCACTGCCTCAGTGCATCCAGGCTGTGCCTTTGACTTTAAAATAAAAGGCCACCCAGTGCTAGGGGAAAAAAATAAAAAAGCTTGCTGCTAACGGAGGTTTACAGACTGGTGCAAGAGTGCAGATGGAGACCCAAATACCTTGTTTCCAAATATATAAAAGCTGTGAATCTAGCCTAGAAATTATAATACAGAATATGTTCTAGCCTCTTGCCTTGAAAAATATATCTTCAGAGGGACCCAAAATGCCCAGTCTGAATATAGAATCCTTGGGACCCCTTCCGCGTCCCGTCTGCCCCTCCTCCCCCACTGCTTCCCCTTTTCTGCCCACCTCCAACTCTATGTCACATGTTAAAGACACCCCAGCTCACATGTCCACTCAGCACAGCAATGGGCTAGTCCATCCTTAGGACTCAGACCCTGAGGAGATGCCTATGCAGGCTTTGGAGATGAGTTCAGGACCCTTGGGTAGGAAGTTCTGGGATTCTGGGTACCGAAGAGTAGTCCAGAAGGTGAGGTGTGAGCTTTGAGTGGACATGTTCCCTGGGCCCTGTGACTCATCACCCTGTGGGGAGAGGGTGCCTGAAGAGGGCCAACCCTTTAAGGACAGGGCTGAAGACAGCAAGCCCTCTTGCTTGGATGTTTCTGCTGTTTTTTGTTTGGGGTGGGGATGGTTGCAGAGGAAAAGAGAGAGAGATCTTCTGAACCACAAATGAGGTTTTTTGGATTAATTTGCTCTCTAACAAAGTTCCCTGCATTTGATGGGATTTGGTGTGAGCTGAGACTTGCTTTTATTGCAACAGCTCCACTTGGCAGTAAGCTTGTTGGGGTGGGGATGTACAGCCCCGACTTGTGTCCAACCATCAGAGGCTACTGATATTTTCTATGGTGGGATCATAACTTCCAGACTCAGAACCAACCATGGCTTGAGAGTTGCTTTCGCACCTGTTCACGCCCACGCTGGACTTAGCGTGTGCTGAATTAGTTATGGTCAGGCCATTTAAGATGGCTGTTCTCTTGCTCTCTGTACATCCCCTTTTCGACCAGTCCCTGCTTCACTCACATGACCATCCAATCCCCTTAATTGTAGGGCTTAATCAGTAACTGCCTACATGCTTGTCCCCTGCCCCAGGCACTGGTTTCCCTAGTAACTGGTGAGCCACTCTGACATCAGTTCCCCCTATACATGGTAGCCTCCTTCTCCTCTGAAGAGCAAAGGTTGTTGCCATGTTTTGCTTGCCGTCTATGGTGGGGTGTTGCTCTGGGATCTTCTGCTGTGGACGTGTAAGATTCCCTATCCAATAAGCTGGTGATGTTTCTGTCTCTGTCTCTGGGTGCTTTCCTTGGTCTGGAGGTTGGGCAGCTACCAGGCTTGCAGGCCAGTGGGTGCAGCCCAGCACCCATGGGTGCTCTTATAGGTCCAGTTAGAGCTTTCATTTCTCCCTTTAAACATGAAAATGAGTTTTCAAGGGGGTGGTATAAGTTCATGAACCTATAATTTTTCTCTTCCAGTCCATCATGGGCCTTTGGCAAGAACCCCCTTCCCACTGGTCTTCAAGCTTGGAGCTGGGGCAGCTTGGATGGCAGCCCCATCCGGCCCCACCTGGGGGCTGAGTAAATAAGGGAAGTGAACAATCTAGGGTATTCAGAAAACTGCAACCATCAGGAAAGCCGCCCGTTCTCTGGGGAGGCAGCAGAGGGATGGCAGGAGAGTGGGTCTGGGAGTCAGCTGGATTCTAGACTCAACACTGCCAAGAATTTACCAGTGAATTTGTACAAAGCTCTTGCCCTTGCTGGGTCTCAATTTCCCTACTTATAAAAGGGTGAGTGTGTATTAAACGATCTAGAGTCCCTTCTAGTGGCACAATACTTAGGTTACCTTGTTCTCCCTGGGTCAGGTGACTTCTACGGTAAACAAAAGTAACATTCCTCCCTTCTCCTTTAGCACAAACGGGCTCCATTCTGAAGGCGTGGTGGGCAGCCTGTGTCCTGAGGGCCCTGAGTCAGCAGGCACCAGGGACCTTCCACCCGTCTCTGTGTGGTGGGCCTGGGCTGTTGAGATCCTGCAGCTTCAGCCGACAGCTTCTCCCCCTCACGTGACTTGGACTGAGCGTTCTCTTGTGTGTCTGCATGTCAGTGGATATTTGGTGAACCCTGGGGCTTACAGCTGCACAGCTATCATTTGAGCCTGGAACTCTTTTCCTCTTGGCTTCAACAGCCCAGGTGATCTGCACGCCTCTCTTCAGCTCCTTTTCTTTTCAGGCAAAGTGCTTAAGAGGTGAGAGAACACCCCTTGAGAGGGGAGTGGCTGGAGTGAGCTCTCCCCAGCTTTAAGTCCTGGCAGGTGCCCAGTCTCCTGCTCTGAGATTGTTCTAGACCTTAGATGCTCAGCCACTGTGCCCTGGGGCAAATCCTGCCTGGGCAGCAGACAGACTAAAAGACCTTCCAGCTGCCTCACTGCTCTCCCTGAGTGTGAGTGTCCTTGAGTGTCACAAGTTTGTGGGGAAGACTGGGTGTCTGAAATTGCTGGAAGAAAGATAAATATCCTCGGCCTCGTTTACATGTCTCAAACAACAGTCGTGACCTTGAAGTGAGTTACAGGAGATGAGGAGGAGGTCTGAGCCTGAGCAGCTGTGCAGTGTGGCCCCTCCTCTTCTAGGTCACACCCACGGTCCTCTTCCTGGTGTCCATCGCAGTTCTCCTGCTGACCCTCTCCTCCCTCAGCCCCCTGGTCAGCTCAAGCTCCACAAGCGGTTCTCATCCTCACCCTTCTCCTCCCTGGGACCCACTCCTTTGCTGGCAGGATTGTAGGATAAACATGTCTGAGTGCCTCTCACATGAACTGGGAGATGAGCAGAGTAAATGGGAGGTGTCTGTTTCTCAGGAAGACAGTTTGGTGCAGCCTCCTTTTGACAAAGTTATGAAGAAGGTCAAGTGTACTTTAGCCCCTGGCTTCTCTTTCTTGCTTTCTTTTTTTTAATAGACTTTATTCTTTTAGAGCAGTTTCAGTTTCACAACAGAATTGAGCAGAAAGTACAGAGTTCGCATATAGCCCTCCCCTCCCACACATATATACTCCTCTACCCTCAACACCCCTCGTCAGTGTGGCATATTTGGTACAATCAATGAATCAACATGGGCACATTATTATCAACCAAAGTCCATAGTTTAATTAGGGTTCACTCTTGATGTTATACTTTCTATGAGTTTTGACAAGTACATAATGACATGTAGCCACTATAGTATCATACAGAATAATTTTATTGCCCTAAAAATCCCTTGTGCTCCATCTGTTCATTCCTCCCTCCCTCCCTCTCCCCAAACCCCTGGAAACCACGATCTTTTTATTGTTTCTGTAGCTGTGCCTTTTCCAGAATGTCATTTGGTTAGAATCGTACAGTTTGTAGCCTTTTTCAGACTGGCTTCTTTCATTTAGTAATGTCTTTTAAATTTCTTCCATGTCTTTCATGGCTTGATAGATCTTTTTTTTTTTACTGCACATATATTTTTAAATTTGCATATATGTACTGTTCATTGTTTCTAAGAACATTTAGAGCTTTAGCTTTTTAAACTTACATAGTTATCAAAGGAATAAAGCCAACCACACAATAAGGATTAACTCAAAAAGATACATACACCCTGCTATTAACAGCAATGTTATTTATAATTGCCAAGATATGGAAGCATCCTAAGTGCACATCAATAGTTGAATAGATAATGGAGATGCAGTATATATATATATATCCTTTGCCACTTCATATATATATATATATATATATATATATATATATATATAATGGAATACAACTCACCCATAAAAAAGAAAGCTATTTTGCCATTTGCAGCCCTTCATTCACTTTGTTTTTTCACTTCAAAAACCAGAATTTTATAACTGGCAGAGACATTTCCATTACATCAAAAACAACAAAATTCCTAGAAATAAACGTAACCAAGGAGGTTACCTATACTCTGAAAACTGAAATGACACAAAAAAATGGAAAGATTTCTTGTGCTCTTGGATTGGAAGAATCAACACTATCAAAATGGCCACACTATCCAAAGCAATCTACAGATCCAACCCAACCCCCATCAAAATACTCATGACATTCCTCACAGAAGAACAAACAATTCCAAAATTTATAAGGAACCACAAAAAGACCCTGAATAGCCAAAACAATCTTTTGTAGGTCTCTCTCTCTTTTTTCTCTTTCTTTGTTTTGTTCTCTTTTCTTACGGTTTGATGACTAGAGAAGGTCCTTTAACATTTGTTGTAAAGCTGGTTTGGTGGTGCTGAAATCTTTTAGCTTTTGTTTATCTGTGAAGCTTTTGACTCCTCCATTAAGTCTGAACTAGAGCCTCGCTGGATAGAGTATTCTTGGTTCTAAGTTTCCCCCTTGTATCCCTTTAAATATATCGTGCCACTCCCTCTGGCCTGTAAAGCTTCTGCTGAAAAATCAGCTAATAACCTTACAGGAGTTCCCTTCTATATTATTCGTTGCTTTTCTCTTGCTAGTTTTAATATTTTCTCCTTATCCTTAATTGTTGTCAGTTTGATGAGTACGTGCCTTGGTGTGTTCCTCTTTGGGTTGATTCTGTGTGGTACTCTGTGCTTCCAGGGCTTGAGTGACTGTTTCCTTTCCGAAGTTGGGGAAGTTTTCAGTTATTATCTCTCCAAAAATTTTCTCAGGTCCTTTCTCTCTCTCTCCTCTTTCTGGGACCCCTATAATGCAAATATTAGAGCGCTTCATGTTGTCCCAGAGTTCTCTTAAATCATCCTCATTCCTTTTTATTCTTTTTTCTTTTTTCTGTTCTGAAGTAGTGATTTCCAATAATCTGTCTTCTAGCTCACTGATCCATTCTTCTGCCTCATTTAGTCTATTCTTGATTCCTTCTAGTGTATTGTTCATTTCAGTGATTTTATTCTTCAATTTGTTTGAGTATTCTTTATATTTTCCAGCTCTTTGCTAAAAACTTCAGTCTGTGCATCTATACTCCTCTTGAGTTCTCTGAACATCTTGGCCATCATTACTTTAAGCTCTTTCTCAGATAAATTACCTATCTCCTCATCACTTATTTCTTCTTCTGGGATTTTATCTTGTGCCTTGGCCGGGGAGATATCCTTTGCCACTTCATATTGTCTATCTTTCTAAGTGTTTGTGGATTCCTTCCACAGGCTTTGGGGTTATTGTTTTCTTATTTCTAGTATCTGCCTCTGGTGGGTGAGGCTTGACTAGAGGCTAATACAGGTTTCCTGACAGGAGGAGCCGATGCCTGCCCACTGCTGGATGAAGCTTGTTCCTGGAACTCTGGTGGGTAGGGCTGTGTCTAGAGGCCTCTGTGGCTTAGGAAGTCTGCTGATGGGTGGGGCTGTGTTCCCACCCTGTACGTTGTTTGGCCTGAGGCTTCCTTATAGGCTGTTGGGTGGGGCTAGGTCTTGGTGCTAATGATCCAATCAAGATGTCAGCCTCCAGGAAAGCTCATGTAGATGAACACTCCCAGAATGTCCACCACCAGCTTTTATGTCCCCTGAGTGAGATGCAGCAGTCCCCCATGTCCCCAGGAGACCCTCTAAAACCAGCAGGCAGGTCTGGCCCAGGTTCCTATGAAATCACTGCCTCCGTCCTTGGACTCAGTACACGTGAGTTTCCATGTACGCTTCTCAAGTGAATAGAGTCTCCATTTCCCCCAGTCCCATGAGGCTCCCAGAGCCAAGACACCTGGCCTTCAAAACCATTTGTCCTGGGGTCTCCTTTTCTTCCAATGCCAGGAACTGAGCTGGGGAGCCTCATGTGGGGCTTAGAGCTCTCACTCCTGTGGGAGGGCCTCTGCAACTTAACAAATCTTGTGGGTCGCCCACCCGGGGGGTACGGGGCTCAATTATATCGTGAGCATGCCCCTCCCACTGTCCTGCTGTGGTTCCCTCTTTATATTTCCAGTTGCAGAAGGTCTTTTTTGGTAGGTTCCAGCGTTTTTTTGATGGTTGTTTAGCATTCAGTTCTGGTTTCATTGTAGTCACAAGGAGAGGCAATCTCGTGGCCCTACTACTCCACCATCTTGACTGGAACCCCTAATTCCCTTTCTGAAACCCCTTTTTAACTCTCTGCCCCAGCCTGCAACTCCCTCTGCCATCCCTGCCTACCCAGTTTGACTCTTTCCTATGAAAACCCCTTTCCATGAAAATCTCCCCCAGTATTTCTTTATTCCTGCTAAGATGTAAAGTCAGTTCTTTACCCTCCTCAGGGATATTTGTATTTGAAACCTCATCGCTAATTACAGAGTGAGTGACAGTCTCTGTCTTCTGTGAAAGGAATTTCAGACATATGCTAGCCCTTGGCAGGATTCAGAGGGTAGGTAGAGCCCTCAGTGACATTCAGATCACATCAGCATTGAGCAACCTGTGCCACAAAAAGTCAGTTCAAACTCGGCTGACTGGTTGAAGTGTTTCTGGTCTAAGGATCTTGGAAAACTTCAACGCTGTATTCTGGGAGCTAACTTAAGGGGGAAAAAATCCTCCATAGGTTATTTTAAAATATCACTTAAAAGTATAAATGTATAATTGTCTACCACAACAATTTAAGTTAGCTAGGTCAACTTACACTAACTGTGGGTGATTTTTAATGAGTCACCTTGTATAACATTACTCATTAGTAACTAATGTAGATGGAAAATATTCAGTAGAAAGAGACTTAAGTCCTTTATTCCGGGCTACGGGAGTGCGATTCATGGGTCAGCAAGGTCAGTGCCACCTGGGAGCTTGTTAGAATATAGACTCTCAGGCCCCGCTCCTCAGTTGATGAATCAATCTGCATTTTAACAAGATCTCCCAGGTGACTTGTATTCACATTAAAGTTTGAGAAGAAAACCTGACCACCTATTGGAATTACCTTTAAAATCTACAGGTACCCAGACTTCTTTAGTCTTTTCAACGTTAGGAATGGAGCCCAATAAACTATGTATTTTTGAAAATCTTCCCAGGAACAATCAAGTTTGGGACCAGATTGATGGTTCCATCTTTTCTGATGAGGAAAATGAGGTGGTGAAATGACCTACCAAATTATCAACAGATTCAAATCACCCCTGACCACCAGGCCAATCTAGCCTATATACCAAAAAAAAAAAAAAAAAAAAAAAAAAAAAATCACAGGATCACACAAGACTGAAAAGATGGGGTGTCTGCAGTTTGTCCCAAGAAATAGAAGGGATTTTTCCCTGATTACACTAAAGCTTGAGAGGAATACAAAGGTATCAGAGGACTTGAGACTTCAAGCCCTAAAGCTTCTAATTCAGTGGGGCAAAAATGGTGGCCAACCCATTAAATAGAAACACCTATGAGGAAAGGAACTTCTAAGTGCTTTTGCCACTCCAGATGCATGTATGTGTTGGAATTGCTTCCTCTTCCGTAACTCTATAGCACTTCGTTTCCCTAGTGGACCACTTCTAGTCTCCACTCTTTCAGAATTCTCTGTGTTGAGATTTGTGCCTGGCCCGTGTGCCAAACCCTTTCTTAATGACTGCTGTAACCAGGCTGCCAGTGCTCTGCACACAGTAGGAACTCAGTAGCATCTAAGGAATGGAATGCAGGGTGGGGGCTGTCTTCCAAGTAGTCCTATGATCAATTGTTTAATGCTCAATAGACATTACACTGAACTAAGTGGTGACTAGAATACCAAATTTATAAAACACAGTCCTACTCCAAGGATATCTATGATCCAGTAGCAGAGACTATGCATGGCCTCTTAAAAATATAACCAAGATTGCAAGACTGTATGTAATTAAGAGCCAACTCAATGTAGCACCAAGATTGTCAACCTATTAGACCCAACGTTCTCTTTTTATAACAAATAGTTTAAAGTTGCTTCTTTATTTTCTTAAAAATAGAATCCGTGAGTAATATAATGAACTCAAAATCGATATAATCACTTCTTTAATTGATATGAAGAAATAAAATCAATTTGTAATAAAACAAATTTCAATATATAAATATTCAGGCACATTTACAACAAAAATCATAACAACGTAGTCAGATATCAAATCACTGTTATTGGGATAGCTATGACTGCATACTGATACAGATTCATTGTCCTGGAGAGTGAACTACTGTGAGCAGTGTTCCTGTGGATAAGGTATGCTTCCAAAGTGAAGAACAAAGGTAACATTCTGAACAAAACCAAGCACGGCTTTCCCTGAATTTTCACAGAAGTTGAATTCCTAGAAAATTCATTGTATATTAAAACTGTGCAAACAATACCGTGTCTATATGCAAAAAAGAATTAGGTTCCGGGTTCAGATCATTAAAAATAGGGTTTTCACCTTTCTGACTGCCTGGTGGCACTTTAAAAAGTCACGTGAACCAAGTCTTCCTTATGTGGGGTGGCCTCGACACTACGGGCTGTCTGGCATCGTCCCTGCCACTGAGGCCAGTGCTGTTCCCGCCCAGCACCCATCATGTGACAACCCCTGAGTCTCCCTATACATTTCCAAAACACCTGGGCAGGTAACAACTCCCATGGAGAACCACCAGTAGAGAAGGTACATGGGGGTAGAGCAGTGCATGTCATACTTCAGTGTGCACCAGAATCTTCTGGGATTCTTGCTAAAATGCAGATCCAGGAGGTCTGGGAGGAGCCTGAGACTCTACATTTCCTCCACAGCCCCAAGTGACGCTGAAGCGATCAGAGGAGGAAGAAACGGCTCCGAGCAGGGAGCAGAGACTTCACAGAAGAGAACACAAACAGGGCCTTGAAGAATAAATGGCTGTGAAGCTGATGATGTCCCCAGAGGCCCAGGCTGCTGGGCGGTAGGCACTGGAGAGGTAGGGTAGCAAACGGCGCCCGAAGCGAGTAAACAGCCTTGAGCCAACAGTCGTAATATGGGATGCCAGGCAGGTTAAAAATAACAACTCCTATTGGGGTTGGATCTGCCAGACACTGGTGAAGTTCATTTCTTTCAATAAATCCAGCAGCTTCCCCTTTGATAAATACTGTCAAGGTGGAAACATGTGGTGCTAACAAAATATGGTTTTAATTTGAGGACCCCCTGCACTCATGGTTAAATACTGTGGGTGTGTATACAAAAGCTCACTCACGGCGAGCCAAGTTAATATGCCTGGGCTGAAAATGGCTAAACCCCAGAGAATTCAGTTATACAGATTCTGCTGCTCTGAAAAGCAACCTAATCACCATCATCAATTTTAATGCTCCAGAACTTCTTGTGAACATGGAAGCTTTTAAAGCTCAGCCACTTGTGCATTTGCATCCTGTGCAGAAGCAGCACACACTTGTTTCCCTGATATTTTATGCCTGCTTTCTTGTCATATGCTATTTGACATTCAGGGGAGAGAAAAAAACCATGCTGTTTTCATCAACTCAATACTGCATTAAAACTTGATGGTCCGTAGCTTTGTAGGAAAGGGAGGTTGGGGCAGAGGGGTGAAGGCAGAGTCCGGAGAGAAATGAGAATCATAATTTAGCAACAGACTGAGGCTTGTTGGGGTGGAACTGGTTCCCGGGAACACAGAAACTCTCTGTGTTTTTGTCAATCTGCGTGTGTCAGTCTTGGAACAGCTCAATGAAAGAGAAAACTGGCTAAACAAGTTTCGGAGGTGGACCCTGCTGGTAACTGGACCTCTCGCCCATCATGAATAATTAAGAAGTCTGCTCCATCCAGAGCGTGGGTCACAAGAACTGCACCGAAGCAATTACCCAGCAAACCAGAGATTACAGCATCTGGCCAGTAATTGTATCGGGGAAACAAAGCTGAGAATGAGGTCGGCAGCAGGTGTCCTCAGGGTGGTGGGACGCAGAGAAAGTGAAGAAGCCGGGTGGGTGGTGGGAGGGCAGGGAGGAGGGAGAATCTACCAGACTATCTCTACTTTTCAGAAGCCCAGCTCCTCAGGAAGGCGGGACTCGGGGGAGTGAGCTGAGTTGTTTCATGACACAAGCAAGGAATGGACTGACTTCCTGAAAAGACAGGGAGTTTATCACAGAGGGAATATGGGTTTTAAAAGAGCTGACGGGAATTCTTTCCAGAGGCATCTGCCATGTTGCATTTTTAAATTTGTCAGAAGCATATTTCTTTTTATTATTAGATATAATTGCAGTGACAGAAAAAGCCTGAAATTCTGTGAGCAGCGACTTTCCAGTCAGTCACTGGTGATAAAGGGTACTTATGAGGGGGCAAAGCTTTGTGGAAAGGCTTAAACTTTGAATATCCATAGTTGTTACAATTTTTTGTGGTGAAAGTGAAGCATGCTTACTGTAGAAAAATGTGAAACCTAAAAAAGTGCAGATAGTTTTGAAAAATTGGGGAAAGTTCTCTTATTTGCTGAGGGAAGGCTTCTACTGGGCTATCTTAGAACTACCAGGTTCAAGTCGGAAGGTACTTAGGAGTGATCAGTTAGGACTAAGTGGACTGAGAGGCTCCCAGGGTACTTTCCAGTGGTCTCTGGGGTCCTCTATGTTTTCTCTGATTTTCTGGAAGGGGAAAGAAAAGGAAGTCTCCACCTCCCTTCACCAAATGCTGCTGGATGGTTTGGAGCCACAGGGGATGCTGGTCAGGTGTTGTCCAAGCCAAGTGAACATTCGGAAGCATTGCTGTGTTTGGTGCTGTCATGTTTTTCCTTGGATTGCTTCCTCACTAATGGAAGAGATGGAGTGGAGGGCCTCGCAATTTATCTGGGAAAATAATTCAGACCTCTAAGGGTACAGGGAGTGTGTACCATTAGGAAGGGTGGGGGGAGAGGAGGATTTGTTTGTGAGCATTCATCACAGTGATGAAACGCTATAGGGACAAGAGGTCAGTGGGCATTTAACGCAAACCAAATTAGCAAGTGGAACAAGCCTCTAATTGGAGGCCTTGATTCCACATTAAAAACCATTCTCCACCTGATACGTTTTTAAGATACCGCTGTGATGTCTAAATTTCATGGATTTCGCTCACGGCAGGTCCCCAGGCACTGCAACCATGAAGCAATGACACAGCACACGCCCGCTTCCAGCAGCCCTGAGTTGAGTTAAGTGGAAAAAGAGGCAGGATTTCTCTTTCAGGCTCCCTGCTTCTCTAGTTTGTAACTTCTTAGCTCCTTCTGGGTACCTTGGTTCCAGTCTCCTTCAATAACCGTCTTACTGGGCTTCTGTTGTTTCTGCCCCAGCAGGTGTCTGCCCTTCCAGTGAATAAGGACCCAGATATTTATCAGGGGAACTGCCCTTCCCCACTCTCAGCCCTTGAGGGTCTGGTAAAGCTGATACCCTTCTGTGGGGTGGAGCATGTGAGCCACACTTAGGCCAATCATTTCATCCTATTTCATGGCCACATGACTGGTCCCACATGGGCACATGACCCAGGCAAAACCTATCAGAGGCAGTGAGATTTTTGTGGGTATTTCTGGGAAATAGGCTTGCACTCTCTCCTGCATACTGAACACTTGAGAGGTTGCAGAGCTGAAGCTGCTACATCCTCTTGGAGTCACAGGAAGCTGAGATTAATTCTAACAATGCAATAGGCATGTCTGAAAGCTGGGAATAAAAACAAAAAACAAAAACGCAGTGTTCTGATGATATATGAGTCCTAAATCCAGCTATGGTATGGAGCCAGCCCTACCATAGAGTGTTAAGCTAGGCTTGTCGATAAATTCTCCTTTTGTTTAAGCCAAAATTGTGGCAAGTTTTCTACTACTTGTAATCAGAAGACAGATACACCCAAGAACCTCTTGTTCTTTCTCATTAACCTACATCAAAGTCTGCTTTCAGGAAAGAATTGTCCATTCTAAATTATAAGTAACTGATAATGCTTCAAAGCTTGGCTCCTTCAAGAGAATTTTCAGTTTTCAGCAAATTTTCGTTCAGCAAATATTGAGCCCCTTCTGTTGCAAAGAGACATGGGAGAGTGTGCTAGGAGGAAAGGGTAGCCAAGCTTTTCCACTGAACTCAGTATTTTAGTGTCTAGTTTTGGCCATTCAGATCAACTCCAACTTCTGATAGTGGGTGAGTGAATAGTGTCTGACTAACCTTTCTGACAAAAACAATGATAAATTCTGGACCTAAAATGAGACAGTAACAATAAAACCTGTTTTAAAGTCCTGGAGAACAACCAAAATAGTTTGGTTCTGAAGACAAAAACTGGAGATGTGACCCTTGAATAAAGGGAATCCCACTGGGCGAGATCCGTGTTGATCAGGCATTTCCTCGGACAGCACTCCCCACCTCCCATGGTAGTAGGAGATAGAACTCAGGTGGAAAGTGGAAGTCCTAACTGGGCTGAGGAGTCCAAAGTTGGAGTTTGGGACTTCTATAGCAGCTGGAAACTGGGGAGGAGAGAATCCCAGGAAGGAGGGCGTCTCAGAAGAGGAGCTCCCAAATCTACGTACACACTTCCCTCAGTTCTTCAGCTGACTCCTGAACTGGGCATGTGCAGAGTGAGATGCAGGGAACCCAGGGAAAAGCATCAGCTAGAAGGCTGCCTTGTGTTGAGAGGAGGAGCTTGGAGTTCAATTCCCACCCAGTTAGAGGGTTGTGGTAAACACTTAAGACTTTCCATTGAGACCACGGAGGGCACACCTTAGGAGTAAGGACTACTTCCCAGGACTAAAGACTATGCCTTAGGAATAAAGGCAAAACCAAAACAGACCCACCCTAACAAAGCCTAAAACCAATTCTTCACAGCTACATTATCAGTGTAATATACCTACATGCACATGTGGCTGCTGAAAATTAAAATTAAATAAAATTTAAAATGCAGTTCCTCAGTCGCATTAGCCATGTTGTAAATGCTTATAGCCACTGTGGTTAATGTCCATTGTATTGAACTGCACAGAATGTAGAACATTTATATCACAGACGTTCTATTGAATGCTCCAGTGTAATGCTAGTAATTTAATTGCTTGCAACAAATGTCAACTTTCTTTTAAGAAATATAGGAGAATCTGGTCTCTTTAATTTATCATCTATAAAGCTCAGTATACAACAAAAAAATTACTAAATGGGCAAAGAAGAAGGAAAGTGTAATCCATAGTGAAGAGAAACAGTAGTCAATAAACATGGACCCACATATGACCCAGATGTCTTAATAATTATGATAAATATGTTAAGGAATCTGTAGGAAAATACACATATAGTAGAAGAGATGGGAAATTTTAAAAGAGATATGGCAACTTTAAAAAAGAATCGAATGGAAATCCTGGAACTGAAAAATACAATATATGAAACTGAAAACTCATTGGTTAGGCACAGTGAACTTAACACATGAAGTTATCAGTGAACTTACGGACAAGTTAGTGGAGATTATCCAAACAAAGGGGAAAAAGATTAAAAGAGAAAGAACAGAGCCTCAATAACCTGTGGGATAGGATCAAACAATCTAATGTATATGTAATTAGTGTCCCAGGAAAGAAAAGAGCATTTGAAAAAAAAATTGGAAAAATTTCAAATTTGGTAAAAAGTAGTAATCTCAGCAAACTCCAAATGGGATAATTTCAGCCATTTAGATGTTTCTGACCCAAAACCCAGCCTCATCCACTCACTGATAAGATACAGGAGAAAGTCTGTAAGTGTGGTAGGGCCTGGGAGAGGATACAGAAATTGAGAGGTACCAATGATGCTGAAAAAATTCCAAAGGTCTCTTCCCAGAATTTTGCTGACTCCAGAAAGCAACTCTAGAGTACACTTTTCCTACCTAATGAGCTGGCATTCCTCTTTCAGGCCACCCTAAGATGGGATCTTCACACGTTTTACATTGATTTGACTCCATCTTAAATGCAACGTGAAGGTCATGTTGTATTTAGATGCAGAGTAACTGATTTCCAAGAGCTAGAGAAAATGGGGCAGGGGTGTGGGTGGGGAAGAAACAAAGAAAAACTAACTCAAAGCACAAATAGAGGAGATGGGATAAAGGATTGGCAGGAATTACCGCCAATGACTCACATTCCTGTTAGGTCTTCCTCTGTTACACACGTAAGGCACTTGTGAGTGCCTGTGACACTCACAAGTGGGATACTTTCCCTGGCAAATAATTACAAATACATATATATAATACACATACATACATACATACATATATACACACACACACACACACATACATACATACATATATATATGTATGTGTGTATATATATGTGTATTTGTAATTATTTGCCTCTGGAATTTCAGTTTTATGAGGTAATGAAATTCCAGAGGTAGGGTGGAATTCAGAGCTGGTTGATTCAGCAGCTCAATGATGTCAACAAGGACTTATGTTTTCTCTTTCCCTGTTCTGCTGTTCTCCACAAAGGTCTTATCTTGAGTTTGGTTCCCTTTGGGTCTTAAGAAGTCTGCTGGGGCCTGGGGTTACGTGTGTGGACTTGCTCACATCTAGAAAGAGAAAGAAATGCAAGAAAACTCCTCCCTCAAGTGAGGAATATAAATCCTTCATTTTAGTCTGATTCTGCCGACTTCAGTTGTGCCTATAAGGAAAAATGTATTTATCTTGTATGCTCACAATAAGATTTTAGAACAGATATGTGTGGGATGACCTTAAGCCTGAGTTTCTACCCAGGTTCCTAAGAAGGGCCTCTGATATCAAGGAGTTTCTGCAATTACCTATCTTGGTAACGTAGGAGTAAATCTCCTGTAGCAACAGTAAATTACATTTTCTTTTATTTTTCTGTTACTAAAGAGGAAACTGGCAAGCCTGTGGGATTGCTGTGGAAACTCTGATCGCCTGCATCCTGGAACTTTGTCTAACATCAGCCATTTCTCCAGCCCCTCGAGATGAAGTCTTATAGGCAGCAAGGGCACCCTGTTTGAGACAGTTTATAAACATTTTAGGTGATAGATGATAATAATCATAGTGCCAGTAATAAAGCCAATCCATCCACAGCCTCACCCAGAAAATAGCTCTCAAAACAACAACAAAATCTAAAACAATAATCGCAAAACAATGTGGAAGAGAGAACACTGAATTGAAACTTACGTGCCGAGTTTTGACTGAAACTACCCAAAGGGCAATAACTTGTCGTTATGCGATTACTCTAAGTAATCCTACTACTTAGAGAAACCAGCTTGTTAACTGTGTTTGTCACACAGAACCAAATATGCATTCTAAGTTGGCCTGTTCGCTGTGGTGCAGGGATATCCTTCTTCGGAATGAGAAAAAACAATGACAAACACTTGTGATCTGTTTGTCAAGATGAGGTTACAACCTGCATTTAGGAATTAGTAATCGAATCAGAAGGAAAGGAAAAAGGCTTATTGGGAAGGTCAAAGGGAAAATTGGTAAGTTCAGTTTTATTGTTTACCTCTTGACTTCCATCTTACTTAATAATACCTGCTGAGTTTGTTTAGCCATCTAAGGTACAACTAAAAAGTCCTGAAAGTATAGTCTCATGTCATTTTTAAAAAATTAAGAACAGACATCAGTTACACTGTCATCTACCTGGTGACCTTAGAGGCACCCTGGCTGCCCAGTAATCCCATTCACTGCCCTTGATGCGAGAAGAACGGTAAAGGCAGAGGGTAGATACCCATACAGAAGTGAAATGAGGGTAGACCAGCACAGAGAAATCTTTGGAGGACAGTAGCAAGAACAAGGTCAAAAGATGCGCTGAGGAGCAGACATAGAAAACCATCTGGAGAACACTGGCTTAAACAACCCTTGGTGGGAGGATTCTTTATTTTAATGGAAGTAGAGTTGATTTACAATGTTGTGTTAGTTTCTGGTGTACAAAACAGTGATTCAGTTTATACACAGTCTTTTTAAACCACGGGGTTTGGCAAACTAGGAAATACAAAGACAAAGGTAAAACTCATTCCAGACTCAGCAAACAGCAGCTGGAACCAAAGAAACCCAAGGACAGCCCTGAGCAGGGGGAAAATCCTGCTGGCTAGGCGTTGTTCTCTAGAGCCAGACCACACACACACAGGGTCACCGCTGAAAGTGAAGGACAACTGAGTTGGCGTACATGTATGTCTTTGAAAAGCAGTAAAGCAGTATAATGCTTTCTGGACACAGACTCTTAGTCCAGATCTTCCTAATGGCAACTCTTTTTATAAGCCGTGAGCCAAATGCACCTAAGTTGAAGCCTTCCCTTCAGCCTTGGTCATCCTGCTGCTCTGCTCACATCAGCCCAGTGGAGAACCTCTGACTCCTTGCCTGAATGGAAGCTCGTCTCTACCCAGAGAATACTGCTTCTTTGGCGGGTCTCTTAAGTATTCTTCCACAGCCTACACCCCTAGGATGAGGGGTGGGAAGAGCCTACTTCTCATTCCCTGGTGCAGAATTCAAACATTCCTGTAAGAAATGGCTGCCCTCTGAAGTATCGGTGTTGACATCCACTGGCTGCCGGACACTCCCTCTCATTCCCCAAGGGCTTCACCTCCTGGCTCACAGGATTTATTCCCTCACACCTCAACCCTGCCATCTGCCTGGGAGATGTGACGGTACCGATGGATAACCTAGTCAGTACTCTGGCCTCTTAATTCCTTAATCTACCCTACCACCTCCAGCACCTCCTTCTGTCACACTGTGGACTTTGTCATCTATCACATCTCCCCTTTGTCCAAAACTCCCTTTCCTTCTAGTCTAGTCTACTTGTTCACCTACTCTGTGCCCCACTTTGCTGAGACCCTTAGCCTCCTGGACCCTCTACTTTTCCTTATCCATCAACCCACTCTGTCTTTGTTTCCCTTTGACGCCATGTTAGATTCCAGGGTCCATTATGTCAATCACTGTTTCAACAACACCCTAATCTTACTCACCTGTTTTGTCCTTTCATTGCTCTTTCACCAGTGGGGAGGAAAGTCAGTCCAGGAAGAACTCAACAATATACCTTCTTCACATTCCCTGCTGGGCAACCAAGCATGACTGGTGAAGAAACCCCCAGCCTAGCAGAGTCCATCGCACCTCCAGCCCTGGGGAATCCCACAGTCCTCCTGTCCATTCACCTTTCAGTCTCTGAACAGCCATTTCAAACCTTCCAAGTCTTTAGCCCGCATCTCGTCCCTCCCTAGTGTCAGGTGTCTGTTCATACTTCCTGGAGGAAACAGAGGCCCTCACATGGGAGTTACCTCACTTCCTGCCACCTGCACCTATAACCCAACTTGCACCCGTCCTAGCACCTGAGCCCATTTTCTGCACTTCTCGCCTGATGAAATGGGAGTGTTGTCTCTCCTCTTTGAAAGGTCAGTCCTCTTCCCCAGGCTGTGGATTCCAACTTTCTCGGAAAAGATGTGTTACCAAGTATCCCTGCTTCTCTGTTCTTGATCTGTTCCCCTCTACTGGGTCCTCTTCATTAGCACATATGCAGGCTCTAGTCACTCTCATTCTTAAAAATTCCCATTCCTGGACCCTAAGTTTTCTTCCTGGGCCTCCTCCTCCCCTCTCCTCCCCGTCACATCCAAACTGGTTGGAAGAGTTATGTGTCATCATTGTTTGCCCGTAATCATCACCTGTTTGTACACAGGCCTTGTCCTCCATTGCTTGTCTATTAAAACTATTTGCATTGAAAGATCTCGTGACCTCCAACCCCTGGACAATCTTCATTCTTCATGTTATGTGACCTCCCAGCAGACTTTAACATATTTCACCCTCCCTTCTTTCCAGAAAAACTAATTTTCTTTTTATAGTATCCAAGCTGCCACACTCACCTGGTTCTCCTCCCCCATCTCTGGCTCAGTTTCTCCATCTCTTTGCAGAGTTTCCTCTTCTACTTGACCTTTAAATGTTGGAAGTGCTCAGGTTCAGCCCTGGATCCTCCTCTTTTCTCCCTCTACACGGCCTGCCTGAGTCACCTCATCCACCTGCATGGCCTCACGTCTCTGCTGAGAGCTCTCAAATTGGTACAAGAGCCCAGACTTTTCTCCATTTCCAGAGCCTCCAGATTACCTGCCTCACTTCTCTGCTTAGAGCCCAAAAGCACATTTGTCTCAAGCTAAACTCATGGCCTTTCCCCCATGCAGGGGATCTTGTATTTCCACCCCCAGATCCACTCTCCACCCAGGAGGCTGATTTAGTTGACTGTATCCATTGACTCCACTGCCTCTGGTTTGGCCACTGGGGACTCCTGGCAAGAGATTGGAAATCAGGGAGAGAGTGAGGTAAAGTGTTCAGTTCCTTAGCTCCCAGTCTGGGAGGCTGCCACAAGTTGACTAAGTCCCTTGACTGAGGCTGGCTGCTCCTCTCAATGGGGGGACCCTGGTAGAGACTGCGCATGCTCTTTGCTTTAGGGAGCCCCACCCCCAACCACCCTGCCCCCACCAGATCAGCCACACCTGTCGCGTCTTTTCATTGGCTTTTGTCATTGCACTTAATTTCAGTTTTTCTTTTCTTTTTCATGTGATTTTCATGATTAACAAAGAAAATAGACATTTTTGTAGCCCAAAAAAAAAAAAAAAAAATGACCCTCCTCTTGAAGTTTAGGGCAGTACTGCTCAGCTGCTACTGACTCCTGGTTATTACCTCTCTCTTGTGATTTCCCTATATTCTGTCTACACCATATATGTGTTTTTATATATATGTATAAACACATTATATTAAGTGAACTAAGTCAAAGACAAATACACGATTTCACTTATATGTGGACTCTAAAAAAATGATCCAAATGAACTTACTTATAAATCAGAAATAGATTCACAGACATAGATAACAAACTATGGTCACCAGGGCAGAAGGAGGGGAGGAATAAATTAGGAGTTTGGGATTAACATGTACACACTACTATATATAAAATGGACAAACGACAAGGACCTACTGTATAGCACAGGGAATTATATTCAATATCCTGTAATAACCTATAATGGAAAAGAATCTGAAAAATAATATATATACATATGTATGTATAACTGAATCACTTTGCTGTACACCTGAAACTAACACAGCATTGTAAATCAACTATACTTCAATTAAAAACAACAGGAAAAAAAAAGTTCAGCCTTTCTAGGTTTCTAAGGTTAATATAAGGCACTGGTGGGACATGGACAAGACTGAGAAATTTGAACTCTAAATTTCCCTGAGCTCTCTTTCTGTAAAACAGCGCTCTCAGTGACTACGCCAGGACCAGATGCCTTGAGAGCTGGTGCCTGTTCTCAGGCCCACTCTCTCTTTCTGGTTGCCTCCAGTTCTGTAACAAAAATTAGATCTCAATATAGTCCAGCAAGAGAAACAGGGAAGTCCTGCTCCAGGATAAAGTAGTCTATCCATCAAAAGAGTTCCAAGATCTTGGCAAATGTTACCCGGAGGAGCAGGAAGATAATGTGTGGGAGGAGATTGTATGGGGAGAGAGGATGGAGATAGTTAAGGCTCTGTCAGGCTGAGTGTGTGGACAGGGAACATCACTGAGGAGTCAGGATTGGCTCAGGCACCAGGGAGGGGTGTTAATTGTCTGTTCGATTGCCTCATTAGTGCCTGGAGTTCACTGATGGCCTATGGTTATTTAGGTCAAAATTCTGTAAATTCTCTAGTATAATGTAGAACAGTGGTCCCACATCACTTGGGACCATTAACATCAACTGGGAATGTGCTAGAAATGGAAATTCTTGAATCTCACCCTAGATTTACAGAATCAGAAACTCTAGAGGTGAGGCCTGGGTGTTGTTGCTTTCAGAAATGAATCAGATGCCCATTAACATTTGGGAATCACAGCTATAAAACAAATTTGAATGTGCTTATGCTTATCTTCTGGGGAATTAAGATGCATATTCTGACTTGGCAGGTCTAGGACAGGCCTGAGATTCTAATGTGATCTCAGGTGATGCCGAGATGCTGCTAGTCTGTGAAATGAACTATGAGCAGCAAGGTTGTAGGAGAGGAAGGAGTCTAGAGGCTCAGGGAAATGGAAATATTGGAATGGATCAATTACTCCAACCTGTTCAACCACCACCTATCCAAATGCCCTGGGAGGACCCCCCCCACCACCACCAAGGCAGGAAAAAATGCATTGGTAAAGGGGGCACCAGAATCACTGAAGAGCTCTGAGGTGACTCTGAAGGTCAGAAATAAAGTGCTGATGTGGCAGTAGAATTGGTTTCCATGGCCTCTGATTTCCATCAGAGACGAGGTAAATGCAATTACCTTAATAAACTACAGGGATGGAGAAATAGAGTTTCATATGCAGGATCTGTGCAATCAATGGCTAATTGATAACCAGATTCCTAAAGTGAACTGGATGGGCAGTTTACTAAGTTACTTCCTTACAAATGTATAGAGAAAAATTTTAGCTCTGCTAGACAAAGACCGAATTTGCATAGCCATAGTGGATATATACAGCCTCTAATCCAGGTCCCAGACCTAAGCCAGTTCACAGATCCAGACTTTCTTCTTTTGAGAAAGGACCCTGCAATTTACTTCAAGGCTAGAGGGGCCAGTGACCACTTACCAGGATGACCCAGGACTGGGGAAAGGGCACTATCCAGCTCCTCAGGGGTTTGTTACTGAACTCATGCTGATCCCTAGCCCGGAAGTACCAGCTGAGTGTACTTCCAGAGGAGTGGCTCTTGAGGTCAGATGATAGAGCCTTGACTTGAATTCATCTAACAAAGGGTCCAGGGAGGACACAGACTGATGGGATCCCCTGCCCCAGAATGCATAGTTCGAGCAGACATACTCAGTAGCTGGAAGACTCCCCATGTTGGTTCTCTGAGGGCTGTAATGGCAGGAAAGACAAAGTGGAAGCCCCTGGTATGAGCTACCACCTCCTTGATAAATGATTAAGTACCCCACCCCAAACAGCAGATCAAAAGCAATATTTTATTCCTGTCCCCACTGGGAAACCCCAAAAGCATCCCTCTCCAGCTTCCCTCTTACTCTCGACTCTGTGTTTCTTCTCAGGATGCTCTTCTCTCACTCGGCCCTTCCCTCAGTGCTGGTTCTCCTGCAGATCACTCCCCTTCCACATCCTTCTCCTAGGCTCCTTTGCTTCATTGCCTTCACTGGAACTTGCTTCTCCCCTGAACACCTCCTTGGTCCTGGTTTGCTTGAGGAGATACTTCTTATACTCTAGAGCAATTGGTTAACCCTCATGATCGGTATATTTAATCTCTCCTTACAATAAAAAAAAATACTCGTCGCAAAAGTCAGACATATTGGCTGTCAAGCACTGCAACCATACAGACTAAAAACAGACTAAAAACAGACTCCCCTTTCCCTTCCTTTTCTCCAGAGGTGAGCAGTGTGAAATTTTCTATTTCCTCACATATGCACGCACGTTGATATATGGCTTTGTTCGTGTGTCACAAATAGAATAATACTGTACCAATTATTTTGGGACATGCTTTTCTCCCTGAACAGTATCTCACAGACCTCATATTACATCATATAGCTATACCTTATATCCTTTTTAAATTCAACTTTCTATTTTGAGATAATGGTCGATACCCATGCAGTTGTAAGAAATAATACAGAGAGATCCCATGTTCCCTCTAACAAGTTTCCTCCTATGGTGTCATCTTGCAAAATTACAGCACAGTATCTCACCTAGGCTATTGATATTGACATGATCCATCAACCTTACTCAGACTTTCCTAGTTTTACTTGTACTCCTTTGTGTGTGTGTGTGTGTGTGTGTGTGTGTGTGTGTGTGTGTGTGTGTTCTATGCAATTTTATCATGTGTGTAGGTTCCTGTAAGTACCATCACAGTCAAGATACAGAGCAGTTCCATCACCACGAGGAGCCCTGGTGTTACGTTTTTATACCCATCCTCCTGCCCTCCTGAGCCTTCCTTCACTCCTAACTCCTGACAACCACTCATATGTTCTCCATTTCAAGACTTGGGCATTTCAAGAATATTATATAAGTGTAATCATATCATTTATAGGCTTTTGGAATTGGCTTTTTTGATCAGCATAACTCTCTGAGGAGTCATCCAAGTTGTGGTGTGTTTCAGCTTTTCATTGCTGAGTAGTATCCATGATACAGATGTACCAGTTGGTTTAACCACTCGACCACTGAGGACAGCTGGATTGTTTCCAGTTTTGGGCTATTGTGAATAAAGTTGTTATGAACATTCATGACAATTTTGGTGTGAACGTAAGTTTATATTTCTCTGAGATAAATGCCCATGAGTATAGTTGTTGGTTTGTACAATGATTGCACGTTTAGGGGAAATGGGAACACTCATATGCTACTGATGTAAGTGTACAATAGAATAATATTTTAGGAGAGTAAAAGAGCAGTATTTATCATTTTTCAAAATGCATATACGTTTTAACTCAATTTTGCTTCTAGGAACCTGTCTTATAGAAATACTTACCTATTTGCTAAAAGATATACGTACCAGGACGTTCATTGCAGCATTGTTTGCACTGGAAAAAAAATTAAAACAATCAAAATGGCTATATAATACTGTATGTTATAACTCTTTTTTATTTTAATTTTTTTGCCATTGAGTGGGTGCAAACTGTCATCTTGTTTTAATTTGAAACTCCTTCTATAGGAATTAGAGTTTAAGCATTTTTTTTTCCTGAGATTTTTTTATTATTTGCATTTCTTCTTTGGGCCTAATCTTCACGTTCTTTGCACAAAATGCACACTTGAGTGATTGTTCTTTTATTGATTTTTAGGCATTTTTATACAGCTGATATTGTGAGTGTTAACCTCTTATCTGTTGGTCTACTGCTTGATCTTTGCTACCTAAAACTTAGACTTTGGTGAAATCAGATCTGTCACATTTTCCTTTTTAGGCTCTTTGTCTTGTTTGGGGAGAGCTTTCCTACCTCCCATCATGGTTTGATTCCTATTTTATTAGAGTTATGCTATAACATTAGTTCGTAAGATGCCTCAAACCCTTTTGAAAGAGACAAGGAATACCTGGATCCCATAAATAAAGAAAAATGCTGTGTGAGACCTGGGAAATAATTATTATTTATTCATAACTGTCATATTCCTTGACAGATACCATTCTTGCTGTGCTGTACATGTTAGAGTAATGCCGGAAGTAGTAATTATTTCATAACTTTGAAGGATTATGAACCCCAAAGGAAAAGGTGCTGTTTAAACACATTGCTAATAATGTGTTTGCACATTTTTCAGACTGCTCCAATTACACTCACATGGATCAGCAGCATGACTTGGACTGGTCTCCTCTGAGAAGGACAGGGAATGAGGGGAGGTCAGAATATTATTCTATGAGAGGTTGTTTAGGCAGGGAAGTCATTTATCTTGCTGCAGACAGAACGAAGAGCTCACCATCCAGCAATTTGTAATTGATCACAATTATGTTGCTTGGCTGGGGTGGAGGGGAGCAAAATGAAGGAAAGCATTTGGTCAAAAGATTAGCACGACTATCAGAGGGTTTTGTCAGATCCAGAATTTAAGTTGATTTAGCAACAGCAACAAAATGAAGTCATTCAGAAGAACCCAAAATGAAATCAAGACATGAAAATGGAGATTTATTCCACATGTTGTGGGTTGATGTTTCCTTGGAAGGAGGGGTCAGGAATTTTTGATCCTTAACGCAACCACATATTAAAGTAATTTAGCTAATTTAGACATGTTTGCCACTACCACAAAGAAAATAAATTATAGTGGGCTGTAGCCTGATGGCTAAAAAGCCAATTCACCGAAAATGGAAGGATGTTGCTGGTACTCCCGTTTGGTAATCGCTACAGTATGTCAGTCCTAGGGGTCTGGTTAACCAAATGAATGCACATTTCATGAAATTCAGTGTAATTTTTTCCTAGAACTACCCCTCTCAATTACAGTGAAATAGGTTCTGCTAATCATAGGCTGCATAACTTGGAGATTAAGCATGGGTTTGAGGGACAGAGATGCTTTTTATTATATCGTTTGGTCTTCTGTGGAGCATGAGGGAAGATGTGTCAGCGGGGCTAATGTGGTTTCTTTCTTTACTTTAGGAATCCACTTAAGAGTTTAAGTGATCCCAGGACTTGAACAAACTTCAGTGCTCATTCCGTCAACTCCCTTCATTTTACAGAAGAGGAAAGAGAAGAATAAAGGTTGTGACTTGTCTGAGGTCATGTAGTGAGGTCGTGACAAAGCCTGGATTATACTTGGGTCTTCTGACACCCAGACCTGTATTCTTAACACTGCAGGAAAATGCACGCTCTGAAAGTCCTGGCTGACTGGGCCCTCTGGTCCAGTTTCAGGTAACTCACACATTTCCATCTTTCCTGGGTGTAAAGCCATGTTGCGTCAATTCCACTGAAAGAGTAAAGAAGGGATCCAGAAACTAGGTCTCTGAACCTAAGGTTAAAGCTTTAGTCATTTTTTCTTCTTTCTAGAGCTGACTTAAACTCTTTGTTTCAGTTGAAGGTCAGTGTGTAGTCACCTCTAGTGGAAAAGCCAGGTCACCTGCCCCTGCACTCTCTTGCTTGCTCTCATTTGCTGGTGGTTTTGTAATTTTGAACAGTGCACCATGGGCTGCCGGCTGAGGAACTCTGAGCTGGGGGTAGGAGCATCACCAAAGTGGGAAAAGGGCGCCTACTTGCTAACTGAGCATTACAAAATTTTCAGTTTGCAATTTGCTTTATGTATTTTGGAATGTATAATTTTCTCCCAACTCTCAGATAGTTCCTTAGGCCCCGAGAAACTCCCAGGCCCTGGGCACTCTGCTTGTAGAGCCGGTGGAATAAGGATGTGGAAAGGAGTGCCATCCGGGTGCGGTGATCTTCTCCCCTTAGCTTCTGCAGTCCCCACCCTCACCCCATCCACCCAGGACTCCCCCAGTCAGGTTTGACCACACTGTGAGGGGACTGTGTAGTGACTCAGACTTGCTGAAAATGACAAAGAAATTGTTGAGTCACATGATCTCATTTTATTCAAGTCCACTTTGAAAACAGGTTAGCAAAAGCGAGGCGTTATTGTCACCCCATAGGCCCAAACCAGTGTTTCTTCATTTCTGTTATTATTAACATCCTGGTGCAAAAGGAGTGTGTAGTGAACAAGTAGTATTTCTTTGGCTACTCAACATCAATTCCGCCTTCCTGATGGCATCTGATTTCTTTTAGGGAACTGTCTCCTCCCCATGTATGCAGTCATAGAGGGGTATAAACCCAGGTGCCTTCTCCCTACCATGGAAGGTCTTGGAGAGACCTGATTCTGCCTCTCCCAGCCTGAGGATGGACATGTGGTTTGAACACAACAAATTTGATAAGCTCTTCTGGAACTTCAACCTTGCACATGTGACACAAGGACCTCAGGAACAGTTGGCAGGAAGCCATGCTGAATAGACTGAGTTGTCTGCTCCTGACCTTCAAGACCCTCCTCGGTTCCTGCCCACCTCGAGGACTGGCTCTTGACTCTCCTACCCATTCTGTAAGTACCCAGATAACTTTTAATACACTCCCACTTGATTGTATTAACTTGAGCCGGTTTCTGTTGCTTGCACCAAGAATCCTGGTACAAGGTCCCTGTCTGGCTGGACCATTCATCAAAGGTGGGTCTGCAGTGTTGTCTTCATATCTACCCTGTCTGAAGTGTTCTCCTGGAATTAGCCTAGATTAGTTCTTTCCTCCACTAGCAACACAGCCTCCAGGACTGGCTCTTTAAAGGACTGATAGGAAATATTCCTCTGCCTTTCTAGCCCTTACAGTTTCTTGTTATTAAAACAAACACCAAAACAAAACTCATCAGGACTTGGAAATCTGTTTGACAGTTTTTAATAAAGTTAAATACGTGCCTACTCTGACCTAACAATCCCACCTCTAGAAACATATTGAAGAAAACTTGGTGCATATGTTCACGAATTTGTACAAGAATGTTCACAGCTACTTTATTCATACTAGTCAGAAACTGGAAACAACCCAAGTGTTCATCAACAGAAAAATAGGTAAAGAAATTGTAGTATATTCATACAGTGGAATACTAAGCACCAACAGAAAAGACGTAACAACGTGTATGAATCTCAGAAAAATTGAATGGGGCCAAAAACTAAGAATCCACATGACTATTTATATAAAGCTTGAGAGCAGGCAGAGCTAATCTTTGGTACTACAAGTCAGAACAGTGGTTATCTTTGGGGAAATACTGACTAGGAAGAAGCACAGGGAGCCTTCTGGAGTACTGGGAATATATTTCATAGTTACATGGGTATATATATATGAAAAAACCCATTAAGCTATACATTTAAGACTTGTATGCTTTATTGTGTGTGTTATACTTCAGTGAAAAAGATAAAAAGAAAAGGTAAAATGAAAAAAGGATTCTATGGATAACAGCAGTTGTAAAATTTAAATGTTTTGTTAATTCTGCATCTAGTCAAATTAGATTTATCCCCCAGTCCCATATATGCTGTTCCCGAGGGACTGGAAACCTTTTGTACTTTTCTTTCTCCTTTGTGCTTTATTTACATCAAAGCATTAGGAAGCTAATGTGTTTCCCCTTCCAGGAGGATTTATATGTTCAAAGGAAAACCATTGGGAGAAAGTAATGATTAACACACAGGAATGACTGGCTCAATGGTGGGCTTTCAGGCATCAGTAGAGGAGGTATTTCAGGTCAAGGGAGGGTCAAGGGAAGCTCCCAGAATGTTCCACACTGAATGGGGAGAATGAGCAATAAACTCCTGATAGACATTTCTGCTGATCTACTGGTGTGGCCAGCAGCCTTTGGTGTTCCCCTCCTGTGATGGAAAATTCAGCCTGCTTGTTTCCAACAGGCGAGAGGAAGCACTTGTCTCGTGGGGCCAGTCTTTTCCTCCAAAGTTGGGAGGTTGGGGAGGGTGGGTCTCCTGGGCAGCTTCCCTCCGCACGGAGAACAAGGACAGGAAGCAGGCAAAAGAGAGGCGAGGACAAAGGATGCTGAAGTGAGGGTGAAAGTGGAAAAGCACGGGAGAAAGTGAGAACAGGGCAGCACCCGTGGGGAACAGAAGGAAGACACGGCAGGGGCAAGGCGAGGGGAAGGGAACCCAGCAGAGAGTAAAATGAAAACAGATGGTAGGAGGGGAGGAGACCCCAAAGCAAGCTGTGCCCTTGACACATCCTGGCCTCTCAGGGAGCAGCTGGATGGGCAAGTGGCCTCCTGGCTTCTTCCTCCAGTCTCCAAGCTCGCCTTCCCTCCACTATGCCTACAACATCAAACCTCACCTTATCCCATGATTCCTCAGATGAAAATCGTTTAATAGCTTGACATTTCTCCTTAAAAAGTCCAAGGTCCTTAACATGGCCTGCAAGAGCCTTTTCATGGCTCATTCCCTGTGTGCTCCTCCGGCCTCATCTACTCTGTGAATAATGAGTAAATGTATTCAATCAGTTTTAGCTACAGTCCTATTCACAGCATCTGGCTGTCTGGTTCCACTTCAAGAACCCTAGGAGGGTATCGACTGTATTTACCCAACCCAACTCCAGGAGGCCGCTGTAAGAGAATTCCTGAGAGAACCCCTCCAGCCAGGACTACCTGTACCCCTACCTGTTGAGGGGGGACAGAAGTTGGGATTGCCTAATTGAGATCTGAATCAAGAGATGCATGCTCCTTGCCCTACCTCTCTCATCTAGGATGCTTGTTGTGACAAAGTCCTCTCTTCTCCCATCCAGATCCTGTCTGCCCTTTAAGACTCATCTCAAATACCACCTCCATTATGACCCACTCAGGCTCAGGAGTAAGGCTTTCTGGTATTTTGGCAGCAGCCCTTGTTTGCGGGAAAAAGGAGGAACTTTGGACCAGAAGTTGACAGGTCTTGGTGTCATAACATGAGGGGGTCCTAGTGGTCCAAGATCCACTTTCCAGGAGTCCACAGCAAACTAAGCTTAGTTCCCGTAAGCATCAGTCAGTAACCTCGAGGGTCCAGCCTCTGGCTGGGGCAGAGGGCAGACAGTATCAGAAGCGGGCAACAGCTGAAGTTAAGGGAGCAGTCTTGTCAGTGTGGTAACCAGCTCATTTAGGGCAGGACCTCACCTGGCGATGTAGAAGTTTGATTCAGGCACCTGAGGGAAGAAGCAGGTAAAAGCCAGGCAGGAGGTCAGGGGCCCAGCCTGCAATAGGAAAATAACTCAGATCCCAATCATGCAGACCAAATGGACCCACCAGGGAGAGCTCAGGGAAGGTGGAAATTCCATGGGTTTCAGGTGTTAAAGGAACCCAGTGGACACTGCATCTGTGAACTATCCACAAATTGTAAATTCTATCCTGATCAGCTGCTAGTCGTCCTGGCTGGATCTCACGGACTAGGTCTGGCTGAGCTTGAGCAGGAGGGGTGCCGTGAGCTGCAGCTGCTCTGGGCTGGGAGATGTAGGGGCTGAACCTTCTCTGGGAACCTTCTCTGCCCTCCTCCCACTTTCCACCAAAGATGCTGGCACCTCTCCTCACTTTGGCTATATTCTCCGACTGTAAGTAACCCCTGTAGGGTGTAGCAGAGGGCCAGGCACACACAGCAAGTGCAGATTAAGTTGAATGGAAGTGCGTTTAGGTCCTTGGCAGCGCAGGCCCTGAGGTGTCCTATGATCTCAAAATGAACCCTTTCCCACGTGTCTTACACTGCTGATCAGGATGCCTCTTCCTCCAGGTGCGGTAAAAGGTAGAGTCACTTCCCATTCTCCCGGGTCCCAAATGGAAATGGAGGGCAGTCCATGTACCCACTTTCCTCTGCTCATCTCAGGGTTTGTGCCCCAGCAAAAGTGATCTATTCCTTCTTCCTTTCTGCCTCCGACATCAGTGGGAAAACTTGATCTCTTTGCCATGGAGACCAGCCACTGACTTCAGAGTGCCTGTTTATTAAACATGAAAGTAATGTATGCCTGGCTGATCTGAGCAGCTGTCAGAGAGAGAATGGGCTGTTAGCAAAGGAAGTCACTAATTTTGAGGCATAATTGCTCACTTAAGAGAGAGCTGGCCCCCCTTCATCTTCCGGGTGGAGCTGGGCAGTGTTGGTAAGATTTGCCTCGGCACACATTTCTTGTTCAGGCTTTTTTGTTTGTTTCTTTTATGATTAGTACAGTAACTGTACTTCTTTCCCCCCTTGTTTCGTACTAAGATATATAGACTTTCAGTGAGTGGTGTGACAGATTAACTTGGCTTTGTGGGCAGGCTCAGGAAACCCAAACCCTCTCACGATGTTGTTTCCTTTGGAAAATGTATTTGGATTCCATGCCACCTACCTTCGAATGGGCTTGTCTGTTTATTCACTCAACAGTCCTCACCAGGTGTGTGAGAGGAAAAGACGTGGTGCTGAGTGACACAGAGAGCAGACTCGATGTGTTTTGTGCGTGCTTGGGCAGGTGGGAGAGACGCAGGCACCTTACCAGGGAGACAATAAATTCGAAGAGAGGTGGGGAGTCCTCCATCTCCCAGCCAAAGGAGTTGTGTGATCTTCAGAAAATCAGTCCCTTCATTTTTTTCGTTTCATGCATTCAATGATACAATCCTCGAGAAAATGTGAATTCTGAGATCTATCATTTTGAATCACCAAGAATTCTCTAAACCTCTAAGCAAACTGGGTTCATCCCTGCTTGGTTGTGAAACAGCAGCACGGTCCCCACTGAAGAACAGACCGACTAGGGAGGCTGAGTGGTAGGGGAAGAGGCTGCTTGTAGCTGGCCCTTAAGTCTGGAAAGATCTAGCCCCAGCTGTCTGGTTAGAGTCCAGCCAAGTCTCTCATCCTTCCTGACCTCGGTTTCCTCATCAGAAAATGAAATAGCGAGCAATCAGATTCTTTCCGGTTCTAACTTTTGGGTAGAGATTGTAAGTGTAGGTTTACATAAACAGAGAGGGTACCTAACCTTGGAGAGCTGAGCAAGGGTTAACTATGGGTCCAGGTCATTGTTAACCAAGTACAACCTCTGGTCAAAGGGGTCTCAGGCCACAGGTGCTGGTTTCGAGTCTCTGTAGCCCTGTGCAGGCATTTACACAGGTAAACATAGGACTACCAGGGAGCTCCCAATTCCATTCCACTGCCACGGGAAAAACAACTTTGTAAGTGTCTCAATATCTGGTAGGCAATTTCCCCCTCCCCTTTCCCAGTCCACCCCACTGATCAACACTTGAGTATCTTCTAAATAAGGAAACAGAAACAGAATGACGTGAGCACACCAAGGCCAATCATGTCTGAGCTTTCTGATCCTAAACTGCCCGGGAGCCTGGATGTTACATGTTCCATGATGCTGACAGATTGTATTTAGTTGCATCTAAGAAATGAAACCCACAAACAAGTTTCAATAAACAGAGTGGATTAAAGGGTCAAAAGAGACCCTTTCCTCTTCCAACCTCCTTTTCTCTTGCAAACTGAAAGACATTAAGGAAATTCATTACAATTTTGTTGTTGTTTGTTTTGTTAAAGGAAGACTGGAGAAACCTCATCCTAGGAGCTGCCACTGGGGCAATGACTCAGCACTATTTTGGTGGGGGGTAGGGTAGAGCTGTGTGGAGGGGAAACCCTGTTGTCACTGTTTGTAGCCAGGGGAAGCCAGTCTTTTAAGAAAGTTATAGAAATTCAAACTGAAAGAAAATTAATATGGAATTCTGCAAGGGATTTCATTTCTTTCACGGAATTCAGTCTGAAATGTGAAACCCCATTCCTTCCTAGTTCCCACTGAGGTTTGGTGTGAATGGACAGTGGATTTAGAGCACACAGGCCAGACTTGGCCAGGGTCCCTTTCCACGCTGCAGAGGGAAGGGAATCACAGATCCTTGGCTCTCAGAAGCAGGTATTATTTTCTCTCATCTCAACAAGAATTCAGGCAACATGTCGTTATCAAAATCTCAAGAGACCTGACTACTCTTACGTGATTTGTTTCAAAAGTACCTCTCCCTCCATAACTAAGGGGATGAAATAGGGCCATTCAGTCCACACAAAACCCATCAATCCTGAGCATTACCTTGCCTGCATGAAAACTATGTCTATGCATTTGACTCTTTCTCTCTGCTCTCCTTTGGGCCGACACTCGTAGCCAGGCCTCATGGCTGTTGACCAGTTGTCCGAGGCTACTTTAAAAGATTTTTGCTTTCATTTATAACATAAGTCACACTCTTCTTGTGTCTGTTGCTGCGTTTTCCAAAGAGATTATGTCAAAGGAAATTCAATACCCACTTTTCTCATTTTTGGCTCACTCATCAAAAGAGCAATGCTATTTGATACTTCAGAAGATGATTTTCCTGGGGAGCTGATGTGTCCAGGGAAGGGGAGCTGGCCTCAGCGTCAGGTGACTGAGTTTTGTTCCCATTTCTACAGTCGACTCAATATGTGCCCTTGGGCAAGTCACTGAGCCTCTTCATGTTGCGGTCTCTGCGGACGAAATCTGCCAACTGCATCATGTGTATCTGAACTTCAGTGGCCACTGGGATAAAAATAGGAGGGAGCCAGGTGTCTGTGTGGGCCCAGACTGATGGGAGGAGAATGACCACGGGACCTCAAAAATGTCCTTGAGCTGCAAAGTCTGTTATAGGGTCAGGCCACATCAGTGCCCTTGGGCAATTGGCCCGTAGCCTGTGGGGTCAATTTGAGTACTTGAATTTTTCCAGAAAAAAGAAAGAACTGCATCAGCCTCCCAGTCTGTATATTCTGTCTGCTCCATGTCCCCACGCCACTTCCCCTGCCATGAGACTCACCACTGATTGTCATTACTTGCTTGATCACTTGCCTCCTAGACTGGAAGCTTCTGGGGGTGGGGTGGAGATGTCTGCCTTATGCAGCATTGTACCCTCAGTACTGAGCACGTGCCTGGCAAATAGAAGTTATTCCAGAAACAACTGCTGAGTGGATGAATGAATGAGTGCTGACTAGCCTCAATAGAATATACTATTTCTGTGTCAGTGAGGTTGCCTATTCCAGGCAAGATGTGGTACAATCTGATTAACCCCATCTCCCAGAGCCCCACTATAGTGTAATAACAAAGCTGATCTCCGACCAAGTAAAATGCTGTGACACTTACATCTCTCTTAGTAAGAAGATCCAAAAATGTTCAAGCAGCTGGTTTTGTGAGCTCAGCAAAGTCCCAGCCCTCTGACCTTTTAGGTGCTCTGTCCACACTTCGCATGAAATGTTCTTTTGAGAGTGACAGGACAGTATTCTAAAGACCAGATGTTAGTGTCAGGCAACCAGAATCATCTGATTTTATGGCTGAACACAGGACAAGTTTTTTTTTATATGCAAAAATATCATTTAATATAATTTAATAGTCACTCAGAACATAAAATATTAGCATGTAGGGGTAAAGGGAAATGTTCTTAACCAGAAGGAAGCGATTTATCAAAGACTCATAGTTAACATCAGGCTTAGTAGCAAAACTAGAAAATTTCCGTTGGAGCCAGGAACAAGGTGAAATTGCCCACCATGGGGGATGTATTATTTTACAGAAGCCACAAGAAGATTTCATTCCACCTGTCTGCAAAAGATAAACTCCAAGTTAAGAACTGTGGTTGCCTGGGAGCGGGAGAGGGTGGGATTGCTTAGGACAAGTTGAGTCATGCCTCTGACGCCACTCTGAAAGGTGACCAGTGAAGGCCTGGCTAGAAGCCCCTTCTCAGCTTACATCAGAGTTGAGAGTATTTCTGATGTTCTAGCCAGTGCGTGTGTCTTGAACACCATTAGGTTCAACAGTAGAAGCCCACCTATAATATCCTTTATGTTAATTAACAGATCGCTAATTTTCCCAGCAGAAGCCATTTCTATCATTCATTTTGCCAAGCTTGCCACAATGAGCAAGCTTCTGTTGTCGAGTCCAGATGAAGATAGTTAAGGCACTGGGGGTAACCACCTGAATAATTTTTTCACGGTGAACCGATGGAAACAACAGAAGCAGCTCAGACTTAGAGCAATTGCAAAGGCCCGCGAGGCCCTGCTCTTTGACAACGAAGAGAAGAGTAGCTCAGCTCCAGCGAGCTTTCCTCCTCACTGTTCTTAGCAGCTCCACCAGCTGCCGGGGATTTGGATGACTCGCTGGCTTCCCCAGGTGGGCCTCAGTCCGGGGTTGTAAGTGGGAGTAATTGATCTAATTCATCTTTCAAGTTCCCTTACAACCTCCCTAGCTAAGCAGGTAATTTCAAGTCCCAAGGGCAGATATGAGATGGGCCCCAGAATCTTTTGGTTCTACTGGCCAAGGAAGGTTCCTCACCTTCCTCCCTTTATTTCCAGTAAACACTTACAGCAAAAGGTCAACTGAAGAGTCATCTGGGATGGCTGCCCTGATTCCTTCCAAACTTGTCTCTACTTCCACCTTCTGTAGCCTCTGAGCTCTGGACAGGAACGCACTGCTGACCACTCCACACTGGCCAGGAGCCTGAGCCATGGCACAGTGGTCTCGGGGCATTTGTGCCACTACTGACCCTTTGTGTTATTGCAGCTGTATGGGTCCCCAGAGTTGTATCCGTGTTTTTCCCTACACGGACACACACGCACCCCATGCATATTCTGTAAGAGTGAGCCTCTATCTTGGGTGCCTGCCTAGGGCTCCAGTTCCTCACTGGGATTAGTGGTTTGTTCTGAACTTAGATAACTCGGACATCCTGCCTCGCTCTTGTTGCTCCTCCCTGGAGGACTAGAACCTACCCTGCTTATGGTACAACCAATCACTAGCCCCAGTCCTACCTACCTGGTTCTGGGTTCTTTTTTTCCCCTCCTGTCTGTGCTACCAGGCGTGCCCAGTGAACCTGGCTCCTGGTGTTATCACAGCATAGGGTTAATTTTATATGTGTCTTTCTTCATGGTAGACAAGTTATTTGCATAATTAGTCATTCACACCAACCCTGCTAAAGGAAACCCGAAGGAGTGGCTTGAAGTGGTTATGCTTTGCCCCATATGACCTCACCCCTAGAGCTGATGGGTTCAGGGTTGGTACCTAACCAACAGGCAGCCAATCAACAGACTGTTCAGTACCTCATTTCATAACCTGGCACCCACATACATATATAAAAACTGGGTTAATCCCCATTTCTTTCTTGGAAATTTCAACAGGGAAGTATCAAGAGAAAAAGACATGGTAGGATGTTAGAAACAAGAAAGTAAGAGTTGAGGCCACAATTGAATCATAATGAGCCTAAGTTACAAAATATTGAAACTAGGAGCAAGCAGAAGTGCTGGAAGAGAAACGTTTCAAGCCAAGGGAAGGAAGCCCAGAGATTGACCTAGGTTAGTGGGCATGACCCTCCAACTCCTGCCACAGAGCCCTGGTGTCTCCTGAAACTGGAGTGGCTCCCTAGTCCCAGTGCCACAAGCCTCGCCCCCCTCAATGCCTGTCCCTGGCTGTCTGTGAAAGACTAGCTCCATTAATGTTCCATGTTTATAGTTTTACAAAACAAACAAAAAAATCTTCCTCCTGGGCTAGTCTGCCTGAATCTGCTCCTCATGACCAAGAAAATCCTCCCACTTTATTCTGTGTGCAAACATGGTAGCATGTATCCTTGTAGCTTTTTGCCCCTAATACAAGGCATGGTAAATAATGGGCCCTCAGTAAATCAATGCTGAATCCAAGAATTTTTGAAAGCCCAAATGAACACACAAGTTCATGAAATTATTGTCCTATGTTGCAGTATCTTCAGTCTGGCTCTTTCAAAGTTGAACGTAGGATGGCCACATTGCCTAGGACCCCGCCCCTGCCCCAGACCTTCCTATTCCATGAGAGTAGAGACACGCTGCTAATTTTTAAAAATATAAATCCTTAATCAGATTTTAAAATCTCTCTCAAGAAGATAAATTCTTCTACCCTATTCTCAATCTAGTTTGTTGAATTAACCAACACAGACACACACACACACACACACACACACACACACACACACACACACAGAGGAATTAAATCTTTTTGATTTTGTACAGTTCTCAATAATTTTAGTGGCCTAGTTTGTGGTTCCAAATGATTCATCTAAAAATTAACCAGAACTGGTTTGATATCATCTTCCTATGTGGAAGTTATTTTTCAATTCACTCTATTGTAGCTTTGCAAAGCAGTTAATTTGTTAGAAGAAAGCAGTTACCTTTTCTGCCATGGATATATAAAAATTAGTTTGGTTATAAGGAACTTTTTAACTTGGAGCTATTGAAAATTATTTACCATAGAAGGAACATGTATCGATCTCCTGCGATGATGAAAGCCATGGTCCCCCGTGGTGGCTGCCAGTCTAGTGGTAGTTGTTCCATCTGCTTTTCCCCACCATTAGGAGAACAATGGTAGCTTACACTACACACTGCCGTGGGCATCAGGAGAGGGAGGGAGAGGGAGGTTTGTGCTAGACAAGGGTCAGCAAACGTTTACTGCAAAGGGCCAGGTATTTTAGGTTCTGTGCACTTCATTGTCTCCATCACAACTACTCCAATCTGCCCTTGGAACACAAAAGCAGTCTCAGACAATACATAAATGAGTGAGTGCTGCTGTGTTCCAATAAAACTTTATTTATTGTCACTGACAATTGAATTTTATATAGTTTTCATGTGTCACAAAATATCATTCTTTTATTTGCAGCCAATTTAGACATGTTCAAGCTGTTCTTATCTTGTGGGATGAGAAACAGGATGAGACATGGATGCAGGTTTGAGGTCCCTGCTTCCTGCCTCACCTGAGTGCTGGAGGTTTGGGGTGCAAATAATAAATATGAATGGGGGGCCCTAGAGTGGAAAAGACTCGGGTCTTCCTCCTAGGGTGAGTCCTGGGGAAGCTATGAACCTCCCATAGAAGCTTCATGTCCCCCATGGCACAGGGGCATCAGAGCCATGGTGGCTGAGGGGGAGGCATGGACAGAAGGACCAGGAGCTGGCTCTGTGACAAGCACCCAGAGCAGTGAGGGCAGAGCCCTCAAGTTTCCTGAGCTCCTGTTTGAAGAGAGTGTGGAGCAGGCTGACCAGCGGCCTGCAGATTCAAAGAAGGCTCTGCTGGGAAGGGAGACCTGCCTGGACCCACAGCAAGAGGCCATGGCTGGTCAGGGGACCCTCAGCGGGGACAGCAGAGGCAGAGGCTGATGCCCAAAGACCTTGTGGGATGAGACTCTCCTCAGAGGAGAAGCAGCCTGCCTCCATCCCTCTGGGTTTCTCAGAGCTGATGAAGGACTAGGGAGAGGGGCTCTTCGCCTCCTTGTGCTAGAGGGGGGGGGTGGATTGCAGCAGGACACGCTGTGAGCTCGCCAGTGCCAGATCGGAAATGGAGCTAAGTTCTGGTGGATCTTCTTAGCAGCAGCATCTGCCTTTCCTCCAAGAATATTTTTATCCACACACAAGGAGGGGGAGTGAAAAGCCACGCCCATCTCTTATCACAGGACAAGGAGGGTTTTCCAGTCCAGCTGCAAGGATGCCTGGCCACCCACGGGGCTGCCCCTTCTGTCTGAGATGGGATCACCTGGCCGTGGCAGGAAACCCAGCCAGCTCTGGTGTGCTGGACTCCGCCTGTGGGGCAGTGACATCACCCTGGTGGTGGGGGCCTCATGGGAAAACTCCTGTTCTGCAGTTCTGCATCCTAGACTCCACAGAGCTCTTGTGAGCAGGGCTGCGGTCTCGGGGAGGAGGGTGTATGTGATTCCAGAATCCCCTCAAGGTACTTGTTTAAATTTAGAGCTAGAAATGAGTGCTGGAAATGATGCAGTTGTCTGCCGTTAATTTACTCTGATGAGAAGCAAAGCTCTTACTTTCTTTATGCCTCAATTCCTTTACCTGCCTTACTGTTATGTCTTATTTGTTTAGTTCTCCCAGCCCCTCCTTACTCAATTTTTTTTCCTACTGCTGAAATCCAGTTGGCGGAAACTAAAAGTTGTAAAGCGGATATGGAATGTATAGAACCACTGTGGTTGACATCTCAGATTTTTTTTTTTTTTAAAGCAAGTATTTATTTCTTCAGAACTAAACTTATCAATTCAAAGTAACTCTGTTTTAAAACTCAGACTCCTCTGAATAAAGTCAGTTTCTGGATTTTTTTCCCTGCCCCTGGGCCACCTTCTCCCTGGAGGCCATCCCAGTGCACAGAGGGAGATTAGGCACTGCAGCCCCAGGCACTGAGGAGAGGGGAGTTTCACCACCATCCTCTGCCCTCCACTGGCATCTACGCAGCCAGAACTTGTCACATGTGGTCCTCACAGCCATGGACTGGCACCTTCCTTCCATGCCCCCAGTCCCAACATGCCCTCCAGTCAGCAGGCCTGCACATTCACGTTTGGCTCTGCAAGCCCGCAGTGCTTGGCCACTTGGGCACACCTGGCTGCTTCCTCTTCCTCTTGCTGGGGAGTGGGCATCTCTGAGCCACTCCCTTGGCCCCTGGGAGAGTCCTTGCTGGTGCCAGACACAGCCATCTCTTGTGTGCTTGCCAAGCTCCCGGCCCACACCCAGGGAAGTTCCCCATGTGCCTAGTTCCTCCTTGACCAACCTGGGTTGGACGACTGCCTCACCTCCCTAGACTTAAAGAGGCCAAAGGTGAGAACAGGGTGTGGGGCCTTCTCAAAGACATTCAGTCATATCTATCTCAATTTCTTCTCAAACTTCTCTCACCTCAGACATATCAGGTCTTGGACTGCATGACTTAATTGATAAAGATATCCAATAACTCCAAATTAATTTATAAATTTGATGTAATCCTAATCAAAATTCTAGTTGTAATTTTTTTTTAGAAACTTGATATACTTATCCTAAAAAGTATAGGGAAAAGTAAGTTCCAGACATAGCTAAATCAATCTTGAGACAGAAGAATAAAGAGGGGGAAATTGCCTACCAGATACTGCGACACCTACAAAGTTGTTTTTCCCATGGCAGTGGAGTGGAATTGGGAGTCCCTTGTAGTCCTTTGTTTACCCGTGAACTTCATCTAACGGAGTTGGCACCACCGAGCAACAGGGGGAAGATGGGTTGTTTAGTAGGCGGTGATGAGAAAATGGGCAGTGAAAGAAAGAATGGAGAAAAATGAAGTTGGGTCTCTAGTTAACCCCACATACAAAGAAGCTTTCCAATGGATTAGGGATCTAAACACAAAAGGTAAAACTATAAAAGTAGCAGGGAAAAGCGTTGTAACCTGGGATGGGGGAAAATTTCTTAATCCAGACATCGAAAGTGCAAACCACAAGGCAAAAAAGATAGATCTGATTACATCAAAATGAAGGGTTTCTGTTAACAAGTGGCACCACAGTTGAATTGAATTTAAGAGATAGGGGACAGGTTGGGAGAAGAGATTTATGAGATGTATGATGTCTAAAAGTGACGAAGGACAGACATCTAGAACACGTAAAGAACTCTTGCAATTTAGCAAGAAAAGAGAGTACACTGAAGGAAAAGTGGGGTAAATGTATAAGCAGACAACTTACAAAAGAGGAAACCCAAAGGCTTAAGAAGGATATGAAGGAAACTGCTCATTAGTAACCAGTGAAATGCAAATTAAAGCAATGATGAGGGATCACTTTATATTCGAAGGGCACGTTAAGCTGTAAGGCTTACAGCTATTAGCCTAGCACAGTCAGAAAGCTGGGTGATGCCAAGTGCTGGCAGGATGTGGGGATAGAGATTCCTCTTGCCACCAGTGGGAGCACAGGTTGGGGACTTGTCTGGCAGTAGCTAATCAAATGAAGCATATGGATACCTCATGACCCAGCAATTCCCCTCGTGGCCTAGGGCCTGTAGACATTCTCACGCAAGCCCATCAAAGGGGCCTGTAGAAGCCGGAGTCAATCCAGGGGTTGTGGGATTTGAAGTTTATATAATTGAGGGAATCCTATTTAAGAAAAAGAGTACAAGTTTTATATATAAAGTTGGGTACAGAGCTGTGAAAAGGGTTTGTGCAGGTGAGAAGCCTCAAAGCGTAGGCTCCAACAGCCTCTCTGTGAATTTGACTCTGTAGGTAAGCAGGTTCACTGCAAAGCTGTGGGCAAAGTGGGGAGCTGAAAGCTTCTAAGCCAATTTTATTATCATATCTATGGGCTGCATGGGGATAAATAACTGGTTATATTATTTTGGCATTCTCTTTAATAGTAAGACATCGAAATAAACAAAAAATGCAGTCCTCTAGTAATGGGGATCCAGATCCCTAAACGGGCTCAAATAATCTATCACTGAAGGTTGAGGGCTATAGGGTATAAACATGCAAATAGACCCATTGGAGATGCAGTCAAGAAGTCCCAGGGCCTCTGGCCTGGCAGGAACTTTCAGTCATACTTGGAGGGAGAAAGAATCTTGCAAAGCTTCCCAGCTTCTTTCTTTTTAGAAGTGCCTTTCGGCTAAAAAGAGTGCTTGGAAGAATAGGCTCTGTGAGACTCCCTGGGGTGTGCTGGGGCTTGCTCCACTCTGCGGGCTGAGGGGCCAGAAAGAGGCCCTGGGCAGCGTGCTGAGTTCCTTGGCCCCAGCCAGTTTTCCCAGAAGGACAGTGGGAGCTGGAAACACTGGGCTGCTCTGTGAAGTAAGGTCCCCATAGAACAGGAAGAAGCTAGAATAGCATCAGGTCCCCTCAGTGGAGCTGACTCTAGGGATCCCTACTTAGAGGACCAGAATACGCCACTATGGCATTAGGATTATTTTGAGCTGAAGACAACTGAGAAACAGCAGATGCCCCCCCAAAAGCTCTCTGCCCTCTTCTTCAATTTGCCTAAAAGCAGATTTAGATTCTTTACCACCAGGGATTCTTATCAGTCCCAAGACAGCAGGGGAGGAACTGACATAACACACCTTACTAAAACAACCCTTATCTTATCTTCTATTGGTTTCCTCCATATATTTACCTTCCCACAAGTTTGCTGCCCTTGGAAGCCTAAAACCTATTTCCATTGTTACAAATTTATTGTTCTTTGTTAAAATGCTATGTAAGCCCAAGTTCTAACCACCCCTTTGAGTTACTCATCACTGAATTTCTCGTGTGTGTGTGTGTGTGTGTGTGTGTGTGTGTGTGTGTGTGTGTGTGTGTGTCAGATACAGTAAACTGTTTTTACCTTGTAAAGCTGTCTTTTGTCAGTCTAATTTGCAGGGCCCCAGCTGGACATCCTAGGAGGATAGAGGAAAAAACTTTTTTCCTTGCCTACACTAGCCACACACAGTGAGGAGGAGGTGGTGTAGGCATGTGAGTAAGAGTAACTGCAGAGACAGGGGCAGCCAAGATAAGACTAAATGACCGAGCAGGGCCCAGGCTACATTTCTGTGGCTGTGATCAGTGTGACCTGGCCTATCTGATACCCAGAACATACCCAGTTTTGTCAGTACTCATCTATATGATAAAATTATTTTCAGTAAGAATCATAAAATAGAATGGGTAATAATAATGTCCAGAAAAGAGACACAATCATACATCTTTAAAATTGAACTTCACATATATAGTTATGCCAGTAAAAAATAAAAATGAAATCAAATAAATATTACAGTACAATGAAAAGTAGAAAAAGGAAAAGGATTATATTTTTAACACATTAATACAGTTTTTGAAAAGGAGAAAACAAAGAGGCCTCATTGCAAGAATAGTCCACATCTTCACACGTACCCACCCCACAAGGCTGCCTGAGAAAACCAAGCACTGGATTGTGTTAAGAGTTGGTGAGACCAGAAACTGACACAACGTTGTAAACGGACTATACTTCAATTAAAAAAAAATACAAAAAGTTGGTGAGAGGGCAGGTGGCAGGTGTTGAGATCCTGTTCTTAGCCTCGTCAGAAAGATTTAAGTGGGTCCCAGTTGCTATGGTTTGAATATTTGTATCCCCCCAAAATTCACATGTTGACACCCTAATGGTTAGGAGGTGGGGCTTCTGGGGGAGATTAGGTCATGAGGACAGAGCCCTCACAAGTGGGATTAGTGCCCTCATAAAAGAGGCCTGAAGAAGCCTTCTTGCCCCTCCTACCATATGAGGATATGACAAGGAGATGAAACAGCCATCTGCAAACTGGAGGAGGGTTCCCACGAGAACCCTGCCGTGCTGGCACCCTGAGCTGGGAGTTTCACCTGCCAGAATTGTGAGCAGTGTATTTCTGCTGTTTATAAACCACTCAATACTTTGTGACAGGAGCCTGAATGGACTAAGACACCACTGTAGAAAGGAGCCTTCATGAGGACTGTGCAGGGGAGCGAAACTCACCCCCCTAAAATGTGTTTCTTTGGCATGTGGATTATTTCAAGCTGAAAATAATTAAGGCCCAAAAGACTCAGAAAGAACCTTTAACCTTCCCCCTAACTGCCTAAAAGAATGTAGACAGAGGACCTGTTCCAGGAAGGGAGCTATTACTGTGGGTAACTGCAGTCTGAACTAGGTGTGTAGACAGGAAGGAACCTTGCAAAGTCTGTTTATTAAAATTGCCCTCTGTGTCCCATTGCCTCTGCCTGGCCTAGAAAACATTTGTTTACCAAACATTTGCTTTACCATCTCTATGTGAATTGCCTTCCTCGTCTGTGAAGTCCCCAACCACTACGCCCAGTTTACTCTTCTGTCTTTAGCTGAAGATGGTATTTAAGATGCGGCTTCAGCCATTTTGGTGATTACTTGGTTTTCCTGGGTCTCCCTCAGGTATGCATATTATGAAACTTTTCTGCGATTTTCTGTTAATCTGTCTCATGTCAGTTTAATTCTTAGGCCAGCCAGAAGAAACTGGAAGGGCAGAGGAAAATTTTCTCCCTGACAGCTGCCTGTGGCGGACCCAGTGGTTATCTATGCCTTGGAGCTGGGGGGTGAGGTTGTGATAGAGCCTGTAACAGAGCACCAAGGAGGCACCCCTGGTCACGCTGGATGGGGTTCAGGACAGAGGCCCACTGACATGGAGGAATGGGGTGCCTGGCTGGTGTTCAAGGTGGAGGGCCCCCTCTTGTTGAAGGATTATCATGGTGTGTTGTGAGTCTGTGTGTGTGTGTGTGTGTGTGTGTGTGTGTGTGTGAGATATGTTGGGAGGTAGCCATTGCTGCTTCAGCTCCCTGGACTCACCTCAGGCTCAGAGCACAAGGTCAGACAACAAATTCCAGCTGCCACCTGCTGGTGCATGAAGCTTCTGGTCAGGAGCTCAGCTGTCAAAGGAGAAGCTGAGCAGAGCTGGACCAGGTGACCAGACTCTAGAGAAGGGATGAACCCTGGCTGAGTAACTGAGGGCATTAACTGGTAACATTTCAGCTGGGCTTTGCCTATCAGGTGTGGAGAAGGAGGACACCCCAGGAGCCAAAGTGGAGGAGAGATATTTTGTGACCCCTTTGGGGAACTCCTGGCTGTGACAGGGGCTCTATGGCCAAAAGGGCGCAAGAACATGGAAGGGGAATTTGGGGTCAGGTTGGTGAGGGCCTTGAATGCTTGTGGGCCACAGAGTTTGGGCAATGAGAGACAACAGAAGATTTTGAAAGAAAAGAAAGGGGGGATTAAATGTTTTAGAGATACAACTCTGGAGTGGGGAAGAAGGAGAATGGGGGAGGGCAGAGGTTGATTGCGAACAGAAGACTTATTATGAAGGTACCCTCTGTCCCTGGAAGAGATAACAAGGACCTGAGTGGGGGGACAAAGAGGAAAGGCCCAGATCCCCACTAAGGTCGGTGTGAGAGAGATGAGAAAACAGATAAATACAGTCATCAGACAGAGCCCTGGGGACCATAGTGTAGCACAGATAAGCACCTCGCTGAGCACAGAGGTCAGGACTCTTCTAGAGAGGTGGTACGTGAGCTGCATCCCAGAGGATGGTCTGGGGTGAGCCAGGCAGGAAGGCTAAGCAGGAGGCGTTCCAGGCAGGAGGAACAGTCCATGTGAAGGCAGAGAAGTCCCAAAGAGCACAGGGCCTTCGGGGAACTGCAGGGGATCTGCTCTGTGCAGCTGTGTACAGGTCTGAGTAGGGAGTGTCAGGGGAGCTGGCTCACAAAGGGGCTGGACGCGCCCCCAATGGTTTATTGAGGGCAAAGAGGAACTACGGAATGTCAGAGGGTTGAAATATGGGTCTGGAGCGGACAAGCCAGGTTGGGGTGGAAGTTACAGGTTAGAGAGTCATTGGAAGCATGGTTTAGAGTAGCTAATGGGGACCTCCCAGGTTTCTCCTCTCTATTCTTTAAATTCTATTTTATGTGGCAATAAACTTACTGGTATTTTCCCCCCAGTCTAGATAATTACCAAGTGTATGATTTTTGCCAGTATGAAATTAATCTGCTCTGTGGAACAGATTGCTTGGGCAGAACAACCTTCAAATTTCGGTTCTGCAGAGGGTCTCTAGATGTGCTGAATTTGACTGTGAACTAAGTCCCAGGTGGGCTACTGAGCCACAGGCCAAGGCTGAGAAGGGAGGTGGCTCCTGCCCTTGGAGCAGGTCCTGGGAGGAGGGTCAGGGCCGTGCTGCTCTGACTTGGGCCTAGGCTATCTCTGGGGTACTCAAAAGGCCAAGGCTCCTGCTGGGGCAACTTGGGGGAAAGCAGAAAAGAGAGAGGAATGGGAGAGATGAGGCCCATTTCCTGCCAGTTCTGCAGTGACGGTGTTATACTTAGGAATTGAAACACTATTTTTTTTTTTTTAGCCCATAGGAAACTCAAACTCAGAGAAAAGGAAAAAACTTTGGCATTGCTTTAGCAAATTTCAAATAGACTCTACATTCCTCCGGAGCAATCCAGAATGCATGTGCTAGTTTCTTCTATACTATAGATTGCATTCTCTGGCAGGCCAGTCTCATTTGGCAATAACAACGTTCAAAGAGAAACTGCTTCATCTTCAGGTTCTGTGCCTCAGGCTTGCTGAAAAGTGGAATTGAATTACAATATGTTTTGAACTTTTAAAAACATTAAAATGGCTGGCTCAATTTATGCTAAAGTGTAAATGACTAACAACAATTTTAAGTGATAGATCTATGGTGAAATTAACATTTTGCCAGGCTCAACAGCCAGTGGAAGAGATGTAGCTTAAAATTTCTTGCATCTTCCAGATGGGGAAAATATGTGAGCTTGTGTATGAATCCCCTAAAATTAATTTATTTGTTCCACACTTATTTATTGAGGCCTATTATAGCAAAGCCTTAGAAAAATATAAGAATGGATAGAAAAATACACAGGAAAGAATTCACACAAATGAGGAAAATGTGCCTGGGAAAGTTAAATACATGTCTTGCCTGAGATTACCAAATTTACTTCAATCAATCCATAAATCTCTCAAGTGTTTATTAATTATTTCAAGATGTGCCTTTCACAATACAAAGAATCACAAAGGAATATTGGAGAAATGTTACTTAGTCTGTGGCTTGAATTTACAATCTAGTTCAGGTTGCAAAAATAATATGCCTGAAGCAATTAGCCAATGAGGCAAAATAATCAGTATTTTGGTATGAAACTGTGTGGTATAAAAAAATAAGAGCATTAGCAGAGAGGAAAAATAGGCCCGAGCATGGGCATCCTCACTCCCTCTGCTCCTGGACCATACATTGGCTTGTTTTTGTATTTTGAGGAGGGCACTTTTTTTTTTTTTAAGTTTTCTTCATCTGTTTATTTACCTGGAAAAAGTAAGGTGATTGCCTGGCTGGTGGTAGCTGATCTGAACAAAATTCTTAAGTTTAATAATCTATAGGATATATGCAACAACATTTGGTGAATATTTTGGCTGTCCTTCATTAATAGGATTGGGAATCTGATTCACTGGATCCTGATTATAGTATCATAATCAGTTAAAGTTGGAGTATGCAGATCAGGTCTCTTGGTCTGAATTTTAAATAGGGGAGAGCACATATTTTTTAAGTTCTAGAAAATACAAAGAATAATATAATAAGCCCCTATGTTCCTATTACCCAGAATTAACAAATTTCAGCAAGTTCTTACTTTTGTTTCAGATACAGTTTTATATGACATGAAGGAAATTTCTTCAAGTGGACATTCCTTGTTCCACTCTTCATCCTCTCCCCTAAAGGCTTCTTTTGCTCAGCATTACACCTATAGGATTATCAAGGATGCATTTGTTCATTTTTCAGTGCTGAGTAATGTTCCATTGTGTGACTAGAACAACTTTATCCATTCTGTTATTGATGGTCACATGAGTTGTTTCCCTTTATTGGCTATTGCAAATAATCCTGCCATGAACAATCTTGTACATATCTTTTGGTGACCAAATGCACTAAGTTTTCTTGGGTATATATACCTTAGAGTGAAACGGCTGCCTTACAGTGTATGTATCTATTCAATTTTAGGAGATATCACTGGACAGTTTTCTAAGCTCAATGGGTACATTGGCACGAACACTCAGAATTTTACATCTTTTTAAGTTTTAGCCTTTTAATGGGTTATAGTAATATCTCATTTGTACTTCCCTGATCATAATGAGGTTAAGCTCCTTTTCACATATTTCAGTCATTTGAATTTCCTTTTTTGGGAGGTAACTGTTCAATTGTTTTGCCCATTTTTCTACTGTGTTGTCAGTTTTTACTTGCAAATTTGTAGGTCTTTGTATAGCTTGAATATATGTGTCCATCTGCCACAGAAGGCATGGCAACTGTCTACCAAGCTGAAGGTGACCTCCAGGATGTGCCAAATAGATACTGATAAAAGACGCTGTCAGGGCCTGCTGTATACCTGTACCCTAAACCACTCCTGAATTTCAGACATATATACAAGAGGCTACTTAACATCTTTTCTTAGACATCTAATGGGCATCTCGTCCTTAACATGGCCTAAGCCAAACTTAACCTTGTTTTTTTTTTTTTTAAAGATAGTATATAATCTCTAGGCAGGTAGGTTTTATTTATTTATTTAGTAAATTTTTTCCTTTCTTTCAGTTGGAGGTACTGAGAATTGAACCTGGGACCTTGTGCATGCTAAGCACATGCTCTACTACTGAGCTATACCCCTCACCCAAGCCAAACTTAATTCTACTTTTTCACACCACCAGTTAACAAATAGAAAAATCTTGCGTTCTTCCACTTGCAAAAATCCTAGCTCTGTCTTTGATTTTTCTCTTTCTCTTACAACTCTGTTGGTTCTGTCCTCAAGATATATCCAGAACCTGACCACTTTTTTACCACCCCTATAGCTTTCAACATGGTCCAAGCCACCATCATATCTGGCCTGTTTGTAGACTTTAACCCCTGTAGTCAACAGCTAGAGGGATCCTGTTCCAATATGTCAGAAGATGGCTGTTCTCAGGTCAAAAATCCCCGAGTGGTTGCCCAAGTTTCCCAGAGTTCAGGCTAAAGAACTTACATGCCTATACACCCTACATGTCCCCTAACCCTAACCCCTACCCCCCACCATTCTCTTTTCTTCACTTTGTTCCCACCACACTGGCTACCTGGCTGTTCTTTGAGCATACTGAGCACATTCCTGCCTCAGGGTCTTTGCACTTGCTTTGTTTCCTTTATTAGAACATCCCTCATCCCAATAAACAGAGACAAGGAGTCTCTTAATGCCCACCCCCCCCCTTTGCTAGTGAGGCCTTCTCTTACCACTCAATGGCACCCTATCCCTACTTCATTTCATTTCTCTCCATAGCAGTTATCGTGTAATGTGATGTATTATATATTTATTTTCTTATTTATTTAGTCTTTTTCATCCCCTATTAAAATGTAGTTTCCATTAGGTTAAGGACTTTGTCTTGTTTTTTTAGTACTGTGTCCTCTAGACACAGCCTAGAACAATGCTTCACATGTAGGAGATGCTCAATAAATAATTAAAGGAATGAGTGCTGGGATCTTAGAGATGGTCTGGTCTGGTCTCAATTCAGAGAAGGGAGCAGGCTGCTACACATTTAGGGAGTGGTAGAGCTGGGACAAGAACCCAGCTCCCTTTTTTTCTGTTCCATTGCCCTTCCTGTCCCACTACTTTCTACTCATCTATGGAAGCTCAATACTGATAACTGATAATTAAGTGAAATAATAGGGAATAATACAGAATGTGTTCCTGAACGTTTTGCCAAATAAAACTATGTTGCTCTTTCAGTCTATTAACTTATAGTCCAAAGCAAATGTCAACAGTCAGCGGAAGGGAGTGAGGCATGAGTTATCATAGCTGATAAAATAGCAGGCTACTGATCACGTGAGTCATTGTTCTGCCCCAGGGAACAATGGTCTGAGTTGTCTGCAAAGGTAAATGACTCTGGTAAAGAACTTGGTTTGCTCCTTTGATGAATAGGTGAGGGAAGGATCTGCTCAATGGCCCCTTTTACTCTGTTCTCTACCTAAGCAGTGGCTCCATGAGCTACTGTTCATAAGCTCAGTGTCTACAATTCAGAACCCAGAAAGGGAAGTGGCTTACGCTGCTTTTGCAGAGAGGATGTACATGGGAAAGAACGTCATGCCTGCCCCCCACCCATCTCTCTCCCATCCCTTCCCCTGTGCCATCATCCCTCATTATCCTTTTAGCAAAGTCTGCTTTGCTAGGACAATTTAATTAAGCCAAAACAATTTCCTAGGTCCCCAGGTCCTTTCTTTCCCCACCTTGTTTTCATGTGCCTTCCTTTCTCTGTAGTCTATTCAAATACATTTTCTGTAATGGCTAAACATAGAGCTGGGATGCAAACTCAGAAAGAATGGTATTATTTTATTTGCATATTTCCATAATTTCTCCAGCAATAATGATGAATGGGAGTGGTGGAGGGGTTTCAGATGTCAAATTTGCAGATAGGCTGTGTCAGAAAGTTGTCCCTTTGCTAATTTAAAATAAATCATTATAAACACTGTGATGCACATATGTATAAATTAACTCTAATTTTCACCCTAGGAGTTATGGATAGCATGTGAAGGAAACTAATCAGGAAATCACCATCTAGAAGTGGTTATGTAGGCATTATAAATGTTGTTATAAGAATCTATTTCAGAGGGTATGTCAATTAGCCTAAGTGATATATGGAATACTTTTTTATTGGCTAAATGAACAGTGTTCAAGCCATAAGGTTGTATAAAAGAGTGACAGGTCCCACCATCCTTACATGGAAATAGGGTACCTTTTCAGCAAGCCCATGAGTCTTATACATTGGGGCAGTGCTCCAGGTCCAGAAATCCACCTGGCCCCGCCTCCTTCTACCATGTGGGGGGCTTAGCTGCCTGATTCTACCAGAAGCCCAGCTGACCTGCTGTCAGAATACTGGGATGTCTGCTTCCTCATATAAGGTGCTTGTTAGTATCTGAGTGTGGGGACTTGTCCAAGATTAAAGGAAGAATTTGATGATGGTTTTTGTGCCTGCTTGCTAACAAAGTTTAAAAACAAAAAAGTTTAAATATCCCTTCATTTGCAAAATAATTTTTTAATTGAGATATAACTGACATAGTATATTAGTTTCAGGTGTACAACATAATAATTCGATATTTGCACGTCAGTGAGGTTTATATGTGTGGCAGAAATTGATTTAAGAATGGCTTTTATCACGACGACATGCCTGGGGGTGAGGCGGTGGGGAAAGAGATGCAGAGGCTCCACCCTCCTCTAACCCCACGTGTTTAGCAGCATTTATCACAGGAATGTGATAATTACGACTGGTCAAGTTGGCTTAGGTCAATTTGCAACCCACATCTTCAGCGGTATTTTACAGCTGTTCTTGAGGAAGATAAAGAGTAAGTAGGTCCTAGTGACTCGTGGAGAACAGCAGGAGGTAAAGTTTTCCCTCAAACTTGTCTTCTGATCTAGTTAAGGTTTCCGACACTCCAGACTTCGTGGTGCCTTTTATCTGCTTCATCTAGGAACATGGTGGACACAAAACTCTAGGACTCGGGTTGTCCAAGATAGTAACTGCTATTTAATAAAGGAGAATTCTCTCAATGGTAAATGTAAGTCAGGCCTGGGGAGTTCAGCACAAAGGATCACAATATTATTTTCAAGTGTGATTTTTGGCATAGAGGTCATTGGTACCCGAGGTCAGGATGGGGCCACAGGAGGAAGATAAAGTGATGAAACTTCAACTGTAGCATCATCACAGAAAACGTTCCTCCTGGCCAAGGCACCCCCTGAGTAGAGTGGTTGAGACATCCTCCTACACAAATGGTTTGAGCTGATGAAGGGGGATTCCTAGAAGATAAATGATAGCCCTTCAGGAGAGGTCAGGTCTCCAAAGGCCAGATGCAGGAGGACACCTTTAATTACGGGACCGAGGAAGGTGGTATCCATGCAGACTGCCTGATGTACTTTTACTGATCCAGATGACTCTAAAACACAGAGATATTATCTTTGCCCTTATATTATTGGGGTTGCTGGGCCTCCCTGACAGCATATGCCCCAGTAGAGTCCAGTGCAGATATTCCCCACTGGCTAACTGCATGGAGGGAGAGGTAGCTACAGGTGGCTTTGTCTCTTTTTCAGTTTGAAACATTTGGGGGCAGATGAGTTGGCATGAAGCAAACTTAATTACATGTTAACTTCAAAGATGGAAAATACCATGTACGGTAAATTCCATAATCTGCCAGGAAGGAAATTATTCATGTTGACCTAATTTTATTTCTGATCTACCTACCATTGTTTAAAATAAAAATGTTGGTGCTTGACCTTATAATTCAATAATTTTATTAGAAAACAGTTTTTTAAGTGGAAATATACTGCAGAATGGAACATGCCTTGCCCCAATTACATATTTTATAAGTAACTGATAATTATGAATAGTAGGTAGTCACTTGGTAGAGAACTTAAAATCTTTTTAAAAAGAAAAACTATAGAATCAGCCATTTTTGTCTTTATTTAATTGCTCAATCTTTTATTTTTATCATTATTATTCATTTTATCCTTATTTAATTTCTTGGTCTTTTATTTTTTATCATTAACATCATTATTAATCACTGTTTTTTACCTCCTTGTTTTCAAGCATTGATTCAACCTAGTTTGTGTCTAAATTTCTCGTGAGATGCAACATTATTTCACAAAAACTTTCTGGTTTATTTTATTTAGGTGCTTAGGGAACACACTGAAGAACAGAGATCAAAAGAATTTTGCTCATCATTCAATCTAATCCCCTTACTTCAAAGATAAAGAAACTGGTGTCAAGAAAACTGATACAGCTTATCCAAGTTTGCACAGCTGCTTAGTGGCAAAGATAGACTTAGAACATAAATCTCATGACTCCTGGGCCAGGACTCCTTCCCCCAAACCATACTGCTCCCAATTTCCCTGTCCATTTCGTATTTTAAAATATTGACTATTCTCCTTTGAGTGAATATAGACCTTCGAAAAAATTTTGTGTCAAGATGGAATTTTCCTCATCCTTACCCCTTGCCTTTTCTCCTCTCCTCAACCTTGTGGGATCTTTGGGAGAATTTAAAAAGAGATTATTTTTCTTTTTTCTTTTTGCTACACTTAATAAGAGTCAGAGACAGGAGATAGCCAATATAAGCAAGATTTATTTGTCTTGTAGATGCTGCAGTTTGAAGCATCTGAAAGACAGAAAGGTTTTAAGGTCTGCTAAGACTTCCAGCTTGGAAGCCAGTTCACTTAGGTAGGATCTTGAGGACAAGGCAGAGAATAATAACGCACCAAGGGGATACTAGAGGCGGAGTCATGGAAGCAGAACATGGAAGCAGAGAGAAAGAAGGGAACTGGCTACCCATTCAAGGAGAACCTTGTATGGACTGATAGGAGAGCTGGGGCTCCATCCTTTAGGCCACGTGATTAGGTGATTGGCAACTGGAAAGAATCTCTTTCTGGTAGTAGGCTCTAGGTGTACAGTTACGAACCTAATGTAAGAGTTACATTGAAAATTTAGGCACATTGGCAAGTGTGGGTTTTAATAATACTGCTGAATCCTGTCCCACCCCAGCTAATCTGGGCATTCCCAAAATAGGACTTACTATTGCTGTGTCAAGCTGTCCCATCGGGCATCTGCTTAGGAAGGGTGTGGAGAACTGTACAGGGTACATAACTGGAGCGATGCTTGGGGACTTCCTTTCTTTTTTCTCAGTCCATCCCCGCCTGCTGACTTCTAGACCATTTCACCTTATCTGAGCATAAAATACTTTAAAGGTTGTAGCTTTTGGTATTAAACAGATCCAAATTCTAATCTCAACTCATTCCTTCCTAGTTGCGGACAAAGTTTAACTACACAAATCTCAATTTTCTCATTTCTAACATGACATTATTAATATATGCTTTATAGGGTTGTTGTGAGAATTACATAATATGGGTAACTGTATGGTGGCTACTCAAGATGGCTGTTCTCTTGCTCTCTGTACATCTCCTGCTGAACCAGTTCCTACTTCACCTACACCCTACACACATGACTATCCCATCTTCTTAATCATGGGACATAATCAGTAACTACCAAAGTGCTTGCCCCCTGCCTGAGCCTCTGGTTTCCCCGGTAACTGATAAGCCAACCTGACATTAATTCCCTCTGTAAGTGGTAGCCTCCTTCTCCCCCAAGTAGTGACGATTTCTGCCTGCAGACATACATGGCGGGGTGTTGCTCTGGGAGTTTGCTTCGGACTGGTAAGATTCCATATCCAATAAGTCGTTGATGTCTCTACCTCCAGGCTCTTTCTTGGGTCTTGCAGCTGGGCAATTCCAGGGCTTCAGGCCTGCGGGGTACAGTCTAACGGTAACACATTTGCAACAGTGCTTGGCACACAATTGTCAGTAAATGGTGACTTACCTTTCTGGCATACTGAGGAGAGGAGGGACAGAGATGAACTCTGGCCAAGGGGAGGCGAGATGGGGGTTGGTGGGAAGGGCAGGAGTCTTCTTACCCTTGAGTGGAGGAGGGCTGGGAGATGATAGAGATGCCTGGTAGGAATAGAGTTGGCAAGAAGAAGGATGGATGGAGAGAGGAAAAGGATAGGCAAAAAGGATAAGGAGGAAAAAACAGACAAGAGCCCAGAAAAAAAGAGACAAAAATGTCCATGAGCAGGTACAGGAGGTGCTTTTCATAGCCCCTCGCTACTGAAAATGACCTTGAACTGGCAGCATGGGCCTCCCCTAGCAGTTTGTTAGAAATGCAAACTTTCAGGCTCCTTCCCAGAACTTTTGAATCAGAATTCACATTTGAACAAGATCCCAGGTGATTCCTGTGTTGATTAAATCTGTTGATGTTGTTTTCATCTGCTGGGGGTTGAACAGATTCAAATCAACAGGAAGGCCCCTGGGGCTTTGGGTGATTTCCCCCCCCCCCCGAATTTATCAGGAAGATTTCCCAATTGAATGAGTTGGGTCCAGGATCCAGGATGTGTCACTCCCCTCGGTGACACTCTGATCTGGACAGAGTTTCTCCAAGTCAGAGCCAGGCTCTGAGGGATTCTCAGAATTTCTCAATCCGTATTGAAAGTATTAGGTGTGGAGGAACTAGGAAATGGAGTGGTTAACATTCTTTCTCTATGGAGGAAACAGAAAGAGAGTTAGGATTGTCTTTAGACACATCTGATCACCCAGGGAGGCACCCTGCCCTCCAGGCATTCTGCCACCTGCCCCTTCAGTGCCCAGTGCCCTTCCTTGCCCCTGAACAATGGAAGCACTTTTGTCTGTGCCCTGCATAGAAGGTCTTCCTCACAGGTGCCTGGGAAAGAACACTGGGCTCCTGCCCTCAGACAGCCACTTCCCTTCCCTCTTCACTGTTCCCTGCTCCTTGACATGTAATAGAGGCTTCATATTGTGATATCAGGTGCCCAGGAGTTTCCCAGTGCAGTGGGAACTAGCACTATTGCCTTCTGGTGACTATTCCTACCGGATTGCACCCCTAAGTCATCAATTAGGCAGCTGATGGCAATGAGAGAAGTTGCTGGCTATAAAATAAAGTGTTGCTCCACTTGCCGCATTAAAACAAGGGCAGCCTCTGCTCAGACCTGCCAGTTGTCAGGGCCCAGGGTGGCCAGATGCTCTTTATTCCAAGAAAACTAGAAGTCCAGACTTTGATGTTAAATTTTCTGATTTTAAAGGCTGACAGTGAATTCATTTTTTTTTTAAACCCTGCTGCTCATCTGAGGGCTGGATGCTGCCTACAGGCTGCCAGTGTATGACGTCCTTCCTAAGTCTTTTAAGAGAGGAAAATTGAAATTTCCACCAGACTGGAAGTAGGCAAACGAGACACAGACTCTTGAATTGCCTCCTGCCCTGGTGATGCCTGCCTGACGAGGATGAAGATGCTGACTTACCTTTCTAGATGGACACAGTTTGAATGAAATATGGTTGTCATACCCTTTTCACCGCAACTAAAGACAAAAGTACAAAACATTCAATAAGTCACGTACTATGGTATGAGGTGAGCCTGTCATTAATGAGCTGATTAATCATTGTCAGCCTCTTGTCGTGTGCTGATACATGAGTAACGTATGTTCAGAGTATTAATTGCATCCCAGCTAGGATTCCTTTGAGGCTGTCACCTGAAGGACACCGTGACCACAGAGGTCCACCTCATGTTACTGCCTTTTGCAAAGCAATAATGGGGTGCACAGCCAGGTGTAATTTAAGCACATCGTCATACAGGCAGTGGGTGGTTATGGCTGCACTGCTGTAGCTGTATTGCTTTCAGCTTTAATGGGAATCTTTATTGAAACAGAAACCTAATTCCATTTAGGTTAATAATTTGCCCACTCAATCTTTCTTTCCAGAACCAGCCTGATCTTTAAACTTTCTGAGTGGAAACTGGTAGTGATTCCTCATTGCAGGTAGATCTTTCGTTAGATAAAGCAGGGTTAGGAAAGACTTACATTTTCACTCTGAGTCATTTTGATTGCTTTTTTTCATAGTGAAAGTATGGTAACTTTCTCTTATCTCTTAATGCAATGGTACTAAAATTGTGGTGTGTTTGTCTTCTCAGTGGACCAACCTGAAGTTCAGGAGTGGGATGAGCTTGTATTCAGGTATTGAACCAGGACTATAGCTATTCATCCCTACTCTATGCTTTTAATCAGCGCTCCCCAGGTGTGATTAATGGCAATGAAAATAATGTATGGGGGCTGAAAGGGGATTCTGAGAATATGACAGCCTGGATGCAATTTTCATCTTTCCGACTCCCAAACCCCAAGTTTCTTCCTCTCTGGAGGCACACAGCTGCTAATTCCTATGGGTGACTGGGTACGAGTGAGGCCTTGGGCTTTGGTGGGTTCCCAGCAGAGAGAATTGTGAGGTTCCTTCTCCCAGTGGGCCTAGAAAATAATGTCAAAGGCCAGGAGTGAAGAATGGAAAGCAGTCAATCCCGGGGAGAGGTGAACTTTTGGGACTAAAGTCAACAGAAGCCCTGTGTGACGGTGCTGGACTTCCCACTCAAGGAGCCAAGGAGATGCTGAATGGGGACTGGGTCCTCTACCCTTCAGCTGAAGCAATGTGAGAAGTCTGGAGGGAGGGGGTTCCTGCAGCTCCTGTAAATCAGCCTGTGGGGACTGAGATCGCATCAGCTTCTGGCATCTGTGGGACTCCCATTACCTGGGACTCATAAACCATCATGTCCTAAGATCTAAAGAGCCCACACAGAAGAATACCATACCATTTAAAAGGGGTCAACAGCCAGAGAGACAAAGCAAAATACCTTCCCAGCAAGCTGAAGTTGTGAGAGGCATGTCTGATTAGGGGAGGGGCAGGAATCTATGCTTACATTGTCAGTAGCAACTGTTGGTGGGCAGAAAGGGAGGGAGAAAAAAGAGAGTCCAAAGTTCAAAGGAAGGATGGAAAGTAAAATGATTTTAAAGCTCTCATCTTACTGGAGTGAGGGGAAATCAGAAGAGAGGTGAAGCATCTCTGTGGGGAAATGATGCATATTGGTCAGGACAATGATACTTTGTTTTCAGAAAAATATATGCAAATTAAAAAACATCTACTTAAGCAGTTAGTCTCCCAGGTCACCTCTCTTGCCCCACACAGGATGAGTGGCCCTTTATTGCCTCCTGGCTGAAGACTGTCTGAGAGATTGAGCCAGGGGGATTCTGGACTCAAGGATGCCAGGCACACTGAGCAAGGAAATGATGCTGAAAATGGGGAATAGGAGGAAGATTAGTTACAGAAAGGTTGGATCCCTGGGCCCTGGCCTTCTGTGTTTCATCTCCCGGAACACTAGCAGCCATGGTTATCCCTCCCAGGAAAGGAGTTAGAGGTTCCCCTTCGGGGGCCTGACCAGCCCAGGGGAGAAGACCCACAGGTGTTGACAGTCAGCAGCCCCCAATGGAACAGACAGCGCTGCAGGGAAGCCCACCAGTCAGCAGATTCCACCCACACACTGGGCTCCTAAACTTCATCTAGTGTATCACTCTTAACTATGAGCAGACAACCAAGATGTGTGAGCAAATCTAGCGTGAAAGGCAGAGACCAAATAGGAAGAAAAAGAAATTTAGAAAAAGTATAGGTGACAGCAGAAAACTTAAAAAGCCTTCACTATCTCCAGAAAGAAAAGATATTGTGTTCAAGAAACAAAAGAAGCAATTAGAAAGAAACATTTAGAGAACAATTAATAGAGATCCATTTTTAATTGGAGATTAAAATTAGGATAGCAGAAAGGAACAATTCAAGAAAAGAATTAGAAGTGTTGTCAATGTTAGCACATAGAAGTACAGGACTCTCAGTTTCATTTGAATTTCAGATAAACAAATTTTTTTAGTATAAATATGTCCCAGTTTTAGTCCCAGACTTAGTTTGTCTGAAATTAAAATTCACCTGGGTATCTTATATTTTATCTAGTAACCCTAGTTGGAAGACAAATTTGAAATCTCCAAGAAAATAGAACAGAGAGAGAGTGGGAGAGAGGAAAAGAGAAGATAATACAGTTCAAAGATCAGCTGAAGAAGTCCAATATTTGGAATGATAAGGAGTTTTAGAAAAATAACAGAGAAAACAGAGGGAATAAATCATCTGGGAAATTTCCCAGAACTGATTGAGAGAGTCTATCCAGAGCCAAGCACAAGGATGAAAAATCTCTGAAAAAGCATATCACTGAGAAATTGCACAGCACTGAGGATGAAACAGTGAAAGATCAAGCCACACACAGAGGACCAGGAAGGATACTGGCAAAATTTTTCTACAGAAAATAATGGAGAAATGTCTTCTGATTTCTCAGAATATTTATTTCCAGTGTAGAATTCTACACTCCAACTGAACAGACCATCAAATCTGAAGGCAGAATAAAAATTCTCTTCCAGAAACTTCAAGATCTCAAAAAACTTCCACATAGCTTTCTCATTGGAGGATGTCCTCCATCAAAATGTGAGCATTAAACCAAGAAAGAAGATAAGGACCACAGGAGAGAGAGGCAGGAAGACCCTGAGATGATAAAAGAGAGAGATCCGAGGAAGGTGGCAGTTCAGCAAGCTTAGAGAATTATCAGTCCTGACTGGAGCAGGACAGAAGATTCCAGACGGGATATCTATTTGAAAAAGATTAGTTTTATAGAATAGCTGAGGTTTGGAGATGAGATTTTAATTCTGTCAGAGTTTGGGTGTGAATTACTGATTGGTACACAGGAAAATTAAGAAAGGAAGAATGTGAGAAAGTGATTAACCCTAGAAAAAACCAAAGATGTACAAGAAGGAAATTTAATCATAGTTCATATCGTGACTTAGTTGGGAATAATATTTACATAGTCATAATAATGTAAATCAGTATTAGTTAACAAAAATATAACCACATGATGTGAAGAAGAGTGTGTTTGTATGTGTGAGTATGCCTGGCAGGCATGCACTTGCCTGGGGTTGTGTGTGTGTGTAGAGTTTGTGTAGGCAGGTAAAGAAGCTAAAACTCATACAATAGTTGAAAGACTCTACATGATATCAAAAACTAAAATATCAAGAAGTTGGAGGGAGGGTGTAGCTCAGTGGTAGAGCGCATACTTAGCATGCACAAGGTTCTGGGTTCAATCTCCAGTCCCTCCATTAGCTAATTATCTCCCCTGACTAAATAAATAAATAATAAAAGTAAGATAAAAGAAAGAAATAGCTGTATAAGTGTGCCATTTAGACACAGAAAAGCAAATACCAGAGAAACAGATATAAAAGTTGTAAGTTGTTGTCTTCTAGAGAGTAGGAATTGAGGAGTAGGTAAGGGCAAAGGTGTGGACTGCTATTTTGTAAGTTTTATGGAACCATTTAACTCTTTAAAACTGTTTACCTTAATAAAAAATAAAGTTTAAACATTTGAAATGTAACCCATTTGATTTTACATGGAATCTAGCAATATATCCAAAGAACAGCATCCTTGACTAGGCAGGATTTATTCAAGGGTGAGTCAGTATCAGGAAATCTATCAACATAATCTATGAGAGCAACAAACTGAATTTAAAAAAAATGATCATATCAATAAAAATATTTTAAACATTTAGCAGCAAATTTGAAGAAAAATGATAAAGTTTATAAAAACTATAAAATATATTAAAGACTACCAAAAAATAAGAACAAATATTATCCTAAATGGCAAAAGGAAGATGGTAAGAGATTTGGTCTTGAGACCAAACTGAGAGGTAACAGCTCCTAGCATCATAAAGAACTTTTTTTTCCTGTGAAGTTGAGAATTTCAAACTCTGTCTTTCTTAGAGTCCCCAAAATGTGAAGGATCACCTGCATTAGAAGCACTTCTCTTAGGGTCCCAGGAGTCTACATTTCAAAAAAGAGGCCCAGGTAATTTTGTTTTGGATTAGCTTTGAGAACCGCTGCTTAGGCCAACAGAAGTTGCCAAAGGGTTCAAACTGAGACGCAACAAAATCAGATTTTCAACGACCTCCTTCCTTGTGTTCCCCCAACCCACCCATCCCCACGTCGTTATAGCAGACCAGGAGGGTTGTCACTCTAAGTCAACCACACTACTTCTTGTGGAGAAGTTGGGTCACATTGCCATTCAATGCCAGAAAACTTACTGGAAGTGGCCTTGGTTCCTGGAGCATCATGCTTTGTCTAATTCACAGTAAACAGCAAGATAACATCTTCCTGGGACTGGGAAATGAATAAATGCTGAGTCACGTCTGAAAATCTGAGTTGGTCTATCTTGGCTTTGAAAGCTTTGTTTTTAAAAAATTCCAATGACAAAACTTAAAATAGCTCTCAGAGGTGATCAGTGCCATTGCAGATACTGGAGGAAGTCATCTGGGCAGAGGGAGTCCTCCAGGTAGGTATCCAAGCCCAGCTGCTGCCGTTTTCATTCAGAACCCGGTGACAGCGGTAAAGCAGATGGGCCATCTCTGGAGATCTGGGAAGCAACAGCCCTAGAGAGCCACAGGGCATCTCAGGAAACTTAAACAGCAACAACGACAACAAATCATCTACAATGACAACAAATCGTCTATCTGATCAGGTGATTTCATGGAGAGCAAAGGAAATGACCGAGGGGACTTAGTGAAGCCTTCCCCAGCTGTGGGAGATGTTTTGAACAGGAACTCTAGGCAGTGGTTCTGAAACTGAGCATACATCAGAATCACCTGGAGGGCTTGCTCAACACGGATGGTTGAGTCCCATCCCAGAGTTTCTGATTCAGTAAATATGGGTGCAGCTCGAGATTTGGCATTTCTAACAAGTTGCCATGTGCTGCTGCTGCTGCTCTTGGGGATGACACTTCAGAAACTACTGCCCTGTCGTGGGCGAAGGAAATCTGCTCGGCAACATCTTTTTTGCTCAGCCATGGCCCTGTGGACCCATTGAAGGAGAAAACTGGGGATGCCAGTGGGACAAATGCTGGGGCCACACCCAGAGATCCTCTTGAGGGCAAGGAACAGACATGTGCCTACTTGGCCAGATAATTATGCACCAATTTACATCAAATAAAGCACAATATCTGATGGGTGACCATGATTGCTATAGCCACCTTTATTAAGCACTATCTGTATGCCAGGCACTCCACAGACTTTTGATCTTCACAGCAGCCCTACGGCTCCCTCCATACTGACCTTGCCAGGCATGTCCCACCCCAGGGCCTTGGCACAGGCTGGTCCCTTGGCCTGAAATTTGCTTCCCTCACTCAGCTCTCTCTTACTCTCCTTTCAGGTCTTTGTACAAACACCATCTTGTCAAAGAGGTCTTCCCTGGCCACCCCCACCCCTGCTCCAAAACTTCATTCCCCGCTTCATGGCTTTATTTTTTCTCCTGAGCAGTTACTACTAACATTCTATATGTTTTGCTTGTTTTGTTTATTATCTGCTTCCCTCATTAGCATGTAGGCACCAGGGCAGGGATTATGTCACTGTTGTTTCCCTAGAGCCTGAAACTGTCTGGTATGTAGTTAACAGTCCACAACTTACTGGCAAAATGAACAAATGAAACTTTCAGAGGGCCAAGCCTTACTTTGCAGGGACGTGCAGAATTTGGTAATGTGATGATTAGAGCCTGTCAAGTAAAAAGCATTCCCATCTGGCATAATCTCCTTAGTGCTGTTTAAATGTGAGGGAGGAAAATAAGTAGAAATGAGAAGAAAGGATGGGAACTGGGGAGGTAGGAGTGGCGGAAGGCTGGGCTGAGTAGAAGCCCACCTCGGCCTTGGGAGGGTGTTGCCCTTCAAGTCTCCTGCCAAGGGTGGCTATGGGCAGGTGGGTGTGTCCCTGGGGCTCTTCCTGGGGGAAGAAAACAGCTGCTGCTGTCAGCAAGCGAGGAACACCCTGCCCAGCCGTGTTGCTGGAAAGCAGGATTGGTTTCTGTAATGACACAGAGGGTTAGTTGAAAGAAAAAAGCTTTTCAAATAGCCCAACCAGCTGACCCTGGAGGAGACTAGAACTAGGTTTTCACCCAGAAGTGGCAGCTGGCGCAGCAACACCGTGGCACGGAAGATGCAGGATCAGGGAGAGGCCGGCCGAGAGCCAGCAACCAGACCCCTGAGGCCAAAGGAAGAATCTAGATTATGATTTAACTGCGTAAACAGACTCAGTTTGATTGGAAACACTCTCCGATAACCTCCATGCCATGCGGAAAATATGAAACATTTCCTCTCTTGGCACCTGTTTCTAGAGGACAGGCTGCGGTGTTGACTACTTTGTGATAATACATAAATTCAGTTCCTTAATGAACTCCAGGCAGAGTCCCCGAGCCCTGGCCAGCGGGGCTTGTCTCCTGTTTGAACGTGAAAAAGAGAAAGTGGCTGAACGGTTGAGTTGATAGCGCCGCGCACACCAGCAGGTGTGTGGGGCCTGCTGTGCAGCCCAGCACCCCAGGGAAGAAGAGGGAAAAAATAGAAAATAACGTGAAAGCCAACAAACAGACTTTATCCACAGCGATCAACTTGATTCAAGCAATTTAATTCCACAAACAGTAGTTGGGGGATTCTACTCAGAGTGGAAAATCCTTCTCTAAGTAAAAGCCGAAAGCGTGATAGTGATGACCGGGTCCCCAGTGTTAAAAGTCCTCAAATTATCTGGGAGGTAATTTGGCAAACCTGACTTCCTGTCTCCAGCAAGAGAGCGTGGAGGACCTACTGTGGATGCAGAGTAAAGACTGCAAGGGTCCCACCGCTATCAGTGGGGATGCTGAGAGGCGGTAAGCTGAGGGGAGCCAGAGGGAGAGCTCTGAGGCTGAGGGCTTGGTCTAGGGAGTGGAACTGCTGATAGAGGTTGTTTAGTAAAGGGCTCCAAGGTTAAACACATGGGAACACATCAGGTGAAACAGTTAAACCGGCCTCTTTGCTGTATTCTTCTGTAGCTAATGTGCACTGGGCATCTATGAGAGAAAGGACCACAGAATAGAGTGTTTCTTGAATATTTGACCCTACAAGCCTTTTTTCAAAGAACCCACATAAGAATAAAACTGCTGTACATCCATGTGTCCCCTGCGTCTGTGCGGGGAAAGAAGGCTCTGGCTACATGTGCTGTTTATAAACAGATTCTACTGGACTAGCAGAGAAAGACTTGTCGCCACTCTACTAGTGAGTTCTTGAAATGGATGTTAAATTCCTTCAAGACTCTAAGCCTGACTGTGACAGTGACCTGGAGAGGATGCCTCCCTCCAGATGGGAGAGCTCCAGCTAGGCCTTTCCTGGATACACTCTCGCCCTGCAAAGCTTTGAACCAGACTTGCCATCAGAGTTTGTTTGTTTGTTTTTTCTTAAAGTGCTGTTTGCAACTTACCAAACTGATTTTATCAATCTCTAAAGCATTGCAATTTGAAAAATACTAAATTCAATCTAAACGTAAGCATATTAAAAGACTTATACCTCTTCTTCCAAAGAATTCCATGCCCATTATCTCGTGGGGTAAAGAGGGCAGGAGAGGCCTTTGGGCCAGGTTTTTTCTTCAGGAAAGGTAGCTTCTTCCTAACAGTGTCTTTGTGCAATACAAGCTCTTGACTAGGCCCTGCTTTTGGAAAAGAACAGGGAAATCTGTGGTCAAAACTGTTATTAAAACAAAGCTTTCAAACTTTACCTGTGATTCTGGGTTCTAATGGTGAGCTGGGAACAGTTCACAGCTGTTCTCCATATTCGTTCTAATTGAGATCACAGGCGAGCACCTAGATAAGGGGAAAGACCTGGGTTCGATCTACACTTCTGGTGAGGCTCCGAGGCAGGCACAGGGTAGGCAGTCTTCCCTAAAGATGCCGTTCCCTCCCTTCGCCTCCTATTTAGTGTCTTAATGCCACTTCCTTGACACAGAGCCAGGCTCTCCGCTGAGGGAAAAACGGACCTAAGGAATCTGACCTAACTCCGGACCCCAGATGGCCTCCTGGTGCCTCAAGAAAGGTAAGTAAGATTAGTGATTTTAACAGATTTTCTTGCTACTTTTCTGTCATATCAGAAAGGCCTGAGTCTTAAGGGACCCCCAGGGTGCGGTTCCCCAGGTGAGCCAGCATCTCCTCCCCACTTTTGGTGCACAAAATGCGCAAAACAAAAAAATTTTTTAAACTAACAATTGAATGTGATATTTTGCAAAGTACGATGGTTTTCCAAAGTTTAATTTCGAGTCATCGAGAAAATATTTGTGTTCTCAGTTTTCCTTTTCTATTCTCTTCTCTTCTTGATTCGCTTGATTTCCTTCTGAGCATTTTGGCTGTGGCGTTCCTCACGATATTGTCCCTTGGAGTCATAGCTGAACTATAAAATACAATTTTGTTGTTTGGAAAATTAAAAAGAAAAATAGAAGTGCAGTAATGGGGCCTGAGGAGCAGCGGGAGAGAGGTGGGATGGTGGCGGGGGCTGAGGAGAAACTGTAGCCTAGGCGGAACGGCAAATGCATCACTGTAATTTCAAGACTGAAAAGAAGTGGATTTTACTGTGCCAAATCGGTTTAACCATTCAAATGATTGTTGCTCCCCTGGTGTTGGTAAAAACATACGAAACAAAAGGAGCCGGATTCACATGGACTTGAAACCAGGAGGGTACCCACAAAGTCTGCTTTGGTTTTGCCCAGCGTTATGAATCCTAACATACCGATTCTACTGTCTGCAGAAACTAGACGGCAGAGCCGGGTGATCAAGAGGGGGCTGCCACTGACTCACTGTGTGACCTTGGGCAAGTCATTTGACCTTCCAAGCCTCAGTTTCCTCCTTTATAAGTGAGCATCATTCTTAATTGTACTTACCATTTAGGACTGTTGTCAGTATTTAATGAATTAATGAATGAGAAATTACTAAAAAGTCTGTCATATGGTAAATGCTCAATAAATTTTGTTATAAAATTCTGTGCAAATAGAGATACTGCAAGTAAACCAAGATTGAGTTTTTGGCAGAGTTCCACTGAAAGCCATGTGAGAGAAGGCGGGCAAGGGGAAAATTGTTGTAGGCATTTTGCACAGCAGATTTCAATCAGGAGCCATTTGCTCTTCGGGAGCCATTTTCAGTCTGAAGTTTTTTTTTTTTTGTTTTGTTTTAATTGAAGTATAGTCAGTCTACAATGTTGTGTCAGTTTCTAGTGGGACAGTAGTTTGGTGTAGCCATTATGGAAATTCCTTAAAAAACTAAAAATAGACTTACCCTATGGTCCAGCAATCCTACTCCAGGGCATATATCCAGAGGGAACTCTAATTCTAAAAGACACACGCACCCCAATGTTCACAGCAGCACTATTTACAATAGCCAAGACATGGAAACGACCTAAATCTCCATCAACAGAGGACTGGATAAAGAGGTTGTAGTTTATTTATACAACTGAATACCACTCAGCCATTAAAAAAAGAATAAAATAATGCCATTTGCAGCAACATGAATGGATGTGGAGATCGTCATTCTAAGTGAAGCAAGCCAGAAAGGGAAAGAAAAAATGTCATAGGATAGCCTGGAGGTACTTCTGGTTGTCACACGGGTGTGTGTGGGGAGGAGGGGGTGCTACTGGCATCGAGTGTGTAGATCCCAGGGATGCTGTTCAACCTCCTACATTGCACAGGATGGCCCCCAAAACAAAGAATTATCTGGCCCCAAATGCCAATCATGTGAGGTTTAAAACGAAATTGACCCAGCACAGTCCCTTTAACATCTCAGGTCTAGAGGTTGTACTTTCCTTTATGGCCAGAAAGTTGTAAATGAGATCTCAAGAGAATAAAATAAAAATATCCAAAAAATAAAACTGAAAAAAAAAGTATCCAATTCCCTAAGCGTTAAACAGTTTTTGCAGAGTGGCAGCAAAATTAGGAAATGCTGATTTTAGCATCATTGGAGATAGAACCCGGGTATTCATCCACGATGGTTCCAAGCTTTCAATGTTGAGGTGAATTGGTGGAATCACAGAGGCCTGCAGGGATGGTTAGACTAATGAAAGCATGGACTTGTTCTGAAGAATTTCGTTTGGTGGGAAGAGAAATTTTCGATGTTATCCTGGGTCCTGAGATAAAAGCACAGTTATGCTGAATCTTGAAGAGAAGTATCTTGATTGATAATTCCATAGGCCTATTTAAAAATAAATATAAATCAGGGTAGATCCTTGTAGGAAGACTTGTTTTGATTCATATTCGGGTTCTGCATTCAAGAATTTAACCAACTGTGGATTGAAAATACTCGGGAAAGAATTCCAGAAAGTTTCAAAGAAGCAAAGCTTGAATTTGTTGTGCTCTGACAACTACTTACATAGCATTTATATTGTATTAGGTATTATAATTAGTCTAGAGATGATTTAAAGTAAACAGGAGGATGAGTGTAGGTTTTATGCAAATACTGTGCCATTTTCTATAAAGGACTTGATCATCCGTGGGATTTTGGTATCCGAGGGGGTTCTGGAACCAATCCTCCATGGATAGCAAGGAACAACTGTACTAAACTGTGTGTGATTCTCCCGGATTTGCACAAATCAAATCCAAAGACTTTGGAGATTGTTATTGACAGTAGCCCCAAAGAGGGAACTGTGTCTTTATATCTAGAGAACCTCTTACTTTCTTCAGTCTGTGATCAAAACATGAGACAAAGCAGAGAAATGGCTGAGAAATGAGCTGGCACGGTGTGGTGTCACTGACTGTCAGGCGGAGAGAAAACCAGGCAGCCACAGAATTTCTAGGGTGCAGGTTGGCAGGCCTGGCAGCCCTTCAGGCCATAGCCTCTTTGACCTTTGCCTGAGTTGCCTAAAGGCCATTCCCAGAACTAGTGGAAGGGAGGTTAATGGAGGGCAGGGCTGACCAGGAAAGGAGAGTCGAACAAAACCTGCAAAATAGCACATGACCTTCACATGTTAACCATTATACCTTATTCCTTTTCCTGAAATCCTCCTAAAGTTTTTCTCACATTTAAATTTCTGTTGGAGCTTAACCAAATGTATAACTTTTCCAATGGCAATTTAAAATTGCAAACATTTCCAAAGGATACAGAAAATGAATAAGCCTCTCGGTGGGGGGAGGGGGTAACGGCAGCAGCATGAGGGGCACTCTGACCTTGCCACTTTACGAGCAGAAGGCAGGCGTGAGCTTACAAAATAATGTTCCAGAATATCCACAGGAAGTAAATAAAGATTACCCTGTTGAATGCTGTGCCGTAGTTAGCAGTGCTGAGAAGTTTGATTACACGGCCACCTTTGTTGCAAGAATGGAAGTTTGAGTGATCGTTGATAGAGGTGGGCTGAATGAAATATTTCAAAGCTAGGACGTCCTCAGAGCACTGAAATTTTTGGTCATGGAAGGGAACATCTCCAAGTAGATGACTTTATGATAAGCATTATATTTTGATGCGCTCCCAAACTGACTATGATATCATAATGACCTCTACAGAACATTTAGCTCTGGAGAGGCTCTGATGGAACCCTGAGATCTGTATGTTCAGGAAGAAGTCTCCTTGATGCTTACGAGGTGAAAATGGCATGGGACCATGGAATAATGCATGATAGTGAAAAAGAGCACTGGACCAAGAACCTGAAGACCAGTCTGGCTTCTTGCTTACTGCCCTGCTGATGTCTCCAGCCCTTTAGAGTTCAGACCCATCAGTGAAATGAAGATGGATGCTGGCATCTGCTGGGTACCCTACTGGGCTGTGAACATTCGAGAAAATCTCATGAATCGTTGACTAAACAACCAGTATCTTATGTTCTTGTCAAAAGGTAATGAGGGTTAGAATCAAATTGTATTCTATTAAGGAAATATGTTTATAACCAAATTACTCTCTAAGAACTTCATATTTCCTGACATGGTCTTTCATTTCTCTCCTAATATAAAATTTGTCAGGAAGCCTATGTTTCACCGAGTAGAAAATTGCATAGCCAGTAAATATATTTTAAAATGTCTTATTTTATGGCCATCTCCTTTGGTCATCTGGATTTGGCCTTTTGGAGGGCATCTTAGCCAGAGATCTTCTTATTGCTGGAGACAGAAACTCATCCAGGTTAGCTTAAAAAAGAGAGAGCTTGTTAAAGAAACAAAAGCAAAACAATAGCCAGCCATCTCACATGCATCCCAATCAAAGCAGAGCCACTCCTCACGCAAATGAGTTTGGGAGACCTCCAAAAACAAAGTAGTGCTTCTTGATTTTTCAGGGACTTCATGGCTTATTTTTCTCTTCTAAACACCACAAACCCACGTGCTACAAAACTAGTCCAACCGATACGCCCAAGTCTGATTAGTCCAATAACCACGGACTACACTTTCTTAGTCTTTTACTTTAATCTCTTTCCTTTTTCTTTCTTTCTTCTTGCCTAGAATATATATGCAATGCTATTTTCTCCTATCTACCTTTTTAGCATTTAAAGCTCAGAGTTCATGCCATCAAAGCTACAGATTGACAAGCAAATTTGGGAGTGTGCTTTCACAGAACCACTTTTTGTCAAGTTACTGAACATCTTTGTGCCTGTTTCCTAATCTGTAAAATGGGCTAATATTATGTATTCCCAAGCATTGTGCTTGGTCCATGATGCTCAACATTTGCCATTATCATTATTAATTTAAAAAAGGTTAATTTATGAAACTGACCAAAAGCATGCATTGGACTGCATCATCCAAACATTGTATCAAGTTCTAAAATAAGATAAACACTGTATTGAGTTTGTTGGGTAAGTTTCCAGAGAAGATGACTTGACCTAGGTCTTGAAGGAAGTGACTGAAAAGACTTGATAAAGAGAGACGTTTTGGTTTTCAATGACTATGTAACAAACTATCCCAAAACTTAGTGGTTTAAAACAACAATTATTTATTTACTCACAATTCTGAAATTTGGACAGGGCTTGGCAGAAACAGTCCATCTCTACTCCATGTGGTTTCATTGGCTGGACCATCCAAGATGGCCACTTTACTTACAGGCCTGGCACACAGGTGGGGCTGGCCAGGCATCCTCTTCCCACGTGGCCTCTCCATGTGGCTAGCCTGGGCTTCCTATCATCGTGATGGTCTCACAGTGTGGCCTGTTTCCCCAAAATGCAAAAGCAGAAGCTCCCAGACCTTTTTAGTGTCTGGGCTCAGAAGTCCCAGAACATCATTTCCACCACATTTGATCAGCCTAAGCAGTCACAGGACCAGCCCAGCTTCAAGGGGAGGGGACTGCACAAGAGCATGAGCCCCCAGAGGTGTGGTTTACTGTAGTCACAGATGAAAGAGACTGTGACAAAAGACTAACACAGAAGCTTAGGGGAGACAGTAAATGCAAAAAACCCAGGATAGGCTGGGAAGAGCATGAGAATTACAAAAGAGACTGGCTGGTTTGAAGGGTAGGAACAGAATCTGAGGGTTTATTTAACTCTAAGATAGTTCTGTCGTATCACCTATTCTGAATGAAAGGTTCAAAGTAGAAAGTAACAGACCCACTCCTCACCCTCTCCAAGTGTCCCTGGAAGCTGTCATCTTTGGGGAATTTGAATCATCTCTTCCTTCCAACTCCAGGTCAAATGCACTGAACTCAGCTTTTAAATTGGCACACACACCAGCAGAGCTCAACTCTGACCAAGGCTCCAAGTTCATCCCCATGGCCACTCTTTTTATCACTCACCATTAGCATTTTTTCCTCTCAAATTTTCCCCTCTATTTCTGTTTCCTGAAGCAGTAAAACCCTTAATTTTCTGCGGGCTGCTTATTTTTCCATGTGCGTGGATCTGGGAAATTTCCTGAAGCACCAGCTTTTGGTTTGGTTGACCTTGGGTGTTGTTTGAGGATCCGCTTTATGCCTCCATGGTTGCCTGGGCCGGGTGGAGGATAGGGGTTGACAGAGGGCAGGGCTGAAGTTGGTGGAGGGACACGGTGATGGTTCTTGATGTGGTCACTTAGCTGCGGCCTCCAATTTATGCACCAGTGCTGCTCTCCTGCCCTAGAAATGGCCAGCTCAGGCCTTCCTTCTGAACCTCCCTCTCTTCCCGAGAGTACTGATGGAGCCCTGTGAACAGCAAGGCATTCCCACCACAGAGAAGTTGTCAGCATTTATGCTGGGGTTGGTGTGGGGCTGCCCTGAGGTTACAGTGAGAAGGTCAAGGCCTCTTCTGTTCACCGAGGCTGCTTCTGCCTTAGCCTCCATCTGCCCCCATCTCTGCCTCCCCACTCTAACTCTGCCACTTAGTTATCTGGAACTTAAACACCTCCCTCCCCCTTTCTTCATTCTGATCTTCAAACTTCCCTCTGATGCCTTCAGAATACCAGGGTTTTTGTTTTGTTTTTGTTTTTAAATACGCACAACTTCATTTTAGAGCAGCATTAGTCTCAGGGTTCATTAATTAAGACATCACACTTAACCAGAACGTGAACTCATTCTTGGCTGCATCCTGCATGCCTGGCACAGAGCCTGGTGCAGAATAGGAGCTCAAGCCATAGTGGCCAGATAGGGCAGGACTAGCACCCTACGGGGAGTCACAGCCCTGCTCACTGTTTGCTATTCTGCTTCCTGAATTTGTCCTTTCAGCCTCTTCTCTCATCATAGCCTGTATCAAGGAAAACAATGAATGAGTTTCTTAGAAACAGCTTATGTCAACAGTCAGTCTCCCTCCCGCCCCATCCTCTGCTCAAAGTAGTGAGGCTGTAAACAGCTTTCATCAGAAAACTGGCACTTGGAAAGTAAAAATCCAATTAGGGAGCTGTGAAATGACTCAGGAGAGTGTTCTCAGAGAGCCAGGAGGGAGCACACACACAGATCGGACAAGAACCTGTAAGATGTAACCTTTTGGAAGACAGCATTGAGTGTGAATAGTCAGGCTCTAAGTTTACTCCTTCAGTGGCTACTGAACTGCTTTGGAGATGTCTTCCTGCGCTTTGTAAGACTGCTGGACTGCGGGGATTTACCAAGGGGAAAGTCTAGCGAGTTCCTCGGGGAAGTGTTTTAGGTAATACTCTTTTGCCATGTGTATTAATCTGCTCAGGCTGCCGTAACAAAATATCATGGACTGAGGGGCTTTGGGAACAGAAATTTTCTCATGGTTCTGGAGGCTGGAAGTCTGAGGTCAAGGTGCCAGCAGGGGTAGTTCCTTCTGTCATGAACCCCAGGGATCTCTTCCTTCTTATAAGGACATTGATTATATTGGATTAGGCCCTACCCATATGACCTCAGTTAACCTTTTTTTTAAAGAAAATTTTATTGAAATGTTGATTTACAATGTTAGTTTTAGGTGTACAGCAAAGTGATTTAGTTATACATGCACATACATATATGTATTTTTTCTTTTCTGATTCTTTTCCATTATATGTTATTATAAGAAAATTGAATGTAGTTCCCTGTGCTATACAGCAGGTCTTTGTTGTTTATCTATTTTATATATAGTAATGTGTGTCAGTTAACCCCCAATTCCTAAATTATCCTTCCCTGCCCTTTCCCCTTTGGTAACAATAGTTTGTTTTCTATGTCTGTGAGTTTATTTTTGGGTTGTAAATAGAAGTTGTATCTTTTTTTTTTTTAAGATTCTACATATAAGTAATATCATATGATATTTGTCTTTCACTGTCTGACTTCATTTAATATAATAATCTCCATACCACATCTTCTTTATCCAGTCATCTGTTGACGACATTTAGGTTGTTTCCATGTCTTGGCTGTTGTAAATAGTGCTGCTATAAACATTGGGGTTGTATATGTCTCCTCAAATTAGAGTTTTCTCCAGATATCTGCCTGGGAGTGGGATTGCTGGATCGTATGGTAACTATTTTTAGTTTTTTGAGGAATCTCCATACTGTTTTCCATAATGGTTGCACCAAACTACATTCCCACCAACAGTGTAGGAGGGTTCCTTTTTCTTCACTCCATCTCAAGCATTTATTGTTTGTAGACTTTTTAATGATGATCATTCTGACTGGTGTGAGGTGATACCTCTTTGTAGTTTTGATGTTTATTTATCTAATTAGCAATATTGAGCATCTTTTCATGTGACCTCATTTAACCTTAATGGAGTGGCCCTATCTCCAAATACACTGTCATTCTAAGGTACTTGGGGTTAAGACTTCAACGTACAAATTTTAGGGAGGACACAATTCAGTCTGTAATACCCTGTTTGCTTGTGGAGATGAAGAGTAGCAGAATGTGCCACTCCACAGTATACCACTTTGGCATAAGGATTACTTTGAGTTAAAGGCACTTGAAACATAGCTCGTGCAAGAAGGGTGTGCTGACTGTGCCTTTCTTCCTAAAAGCCTGAGATAAAACTCCCATGTGAAAGATGCACTCCCTGTACCTAGAGGAAAGAAACATTCCTGTCACCAGAGATGGGGAATTGAGGCTGAGAGAAATCTGTACAAACAGATCTTGAAAGGATAACCCTCATCCCCGTCTCATCTCCACAGACACTTCAGCTACTTTTCCACAATCACTCCTTTCTGTTCAACCTAGTATTTAAGCACTTAGACCTGATTTTTGGGTCTTCATTTTCCTATGAAGGCTCCTATGTGCATGTAAAGATATTTAATAAAATTTTCATGATTTTCTCCTGTTAATCTGTCTTATATCAACTTAATTCTCAGGCTCAGCTGGAGAGTGCATAAAGGTAGAGGGAAAGTTTTGCCTCTCTGCAGAGGCTTGCTAAATACTATATGTTGGATGAAAAACAAAGTCCTTTCTCCCCATCACATACTCTTTGGGCCAGTTCCTAGGATTGTTGAAACAGAAATGGGCTGCACACGGTGGGGGGGGGGGGAATGGTACAGGCTGCTCCAAGAGAGGATGTGTGAATACGGACACCATTCCAGAGTCCTTGATTCTATCTCTGCTTTGCCTCTGTCTCCCTTGAGATCATTTGATTCTTTCCTTGTTGTGTTTGTCAAAGCAAAAGAAATGAGATTTGAGTCATTTGATGGGAGTAGGGGAGGTGCAGGTAAAAACAGTGATCATTATAATCTTTTCAGAAGCTCTGTGGGTTTGCCTCTGTGGAGACCCCATGGGAGGCTGCAGTACAGTATTTTCATTGAGCTTAGGGCAAGGAATTGGCCTGTAGCTACAGTTTCCCTGCAAGTCTCAGGATACATAGCAATTCTAGTCTTTTGTCTTGACAAGTATCTTGTGTGGTATTAGAAGCCAAAGTCATGAATGAAGGAGAGGCTAGAGCATATTGTCATGGGGCACTGCCAACTTGCTGTGTCACGGCCTGCAGCCATGACCCTGCTGTCCAGGAGTTCCCTCCCTGGATGACCTCCAGCAGAAAGGCCACTCTTATTGACGTGCAGAAACCAGATGACAGGCTTTGCTCGTCAACGCCATAGATTAGAATTTAATGAACAGTCTATGCCTCAGGTGGGAGGGACTGGAAAGGATGCCTTTGGCACACTTCTGGGAGATGGACTTTCGGTATTGCTATGATTGTGAGTGCTCTATATTTCACTTCTAGGTCATAGCTAGACGTTCTCATTTCTCAAAGGGAAGAAATTTCCTGATAGGTTTTTTTTTTTTTTCCAATGGCGTTACCAGAGATTGAATCCAGGACCTCATACAAGCTGAGCGTGATCTCTATCATTGAGCTATATCCACCCACCTGATAGTTTAAAAATTGATCAAATCTTAGCCTACTAATATACTTTATTTAAAATGCAATTCTTTCTACTTGTTGACTAAACATTTTAAAAAGCTTAAAGTTAGAAAAAATACTTTAAATTTACAAACTGCTCCTTAAGGCTTCATTTTAACCTATATTTCATAAGTTTGTTTTCATAAAAACTCACCAACTTTACCTTGCAGAGGTATGCAAAATTCATTCTTGTTACCACAATGTTTGATTCTTTTACTTAATTTGATTTTTTCCTTCATAGAAATGTATTGATTTCCCAAAGTCCATTGGAAAAGTAACAATGATATGAACAATGAAACTGTGTCTTTTAAAGCTGTTTTCTAGTCCAGAGCGGTTTCTAATTAGACTCTGTAAAAACATTTTTGATTCCATAGAAATAAATAAGAGGGTTTATTAATGTGTCAGTGACTTCATGCAAGTATTATACCTTTAAATGAGAGGCCAGAATAAAAGACTAAAACACCAGTATGCCCAAAAGCTCCTGTTGGCACACACAACTTTTAGAGAATGATGGGTTCATCCCTTTGGAGGGAACAGTCTTTGAGTACAAAGTAAAGTCTCCATTCTGTATTCTTTTTTTTTTTTTCACGTTTTATTAAGTTACAGTTGATTTATAATACTGTGTTAATTTCAGGCATACAGCAAAGTTATTCAGGTATATATAAAATGTTCCTTTTCAGATTCTTTTCCATCCATTCTGTATTCTTAGGCTTAGTTCCTTAAAAACCTGTTTGTTGCTGGCTTCCTGGGCTCTTAAGATTCAGAGTAAATGCAGTAAGTCCTCTGTAATCCAGCTTCAGTTTAAGCAAACTTCATGCACCAGAACAAGTGATGAGAAAAGTCAACAACCCTTAGGAAAGTGTGCTAACTTTAAATGATAATGTAGGGAGAAACAGGGTGTGTGAAATGCCCTTCACAAAAATTCTGGTCAGCCCCCATGAAGGCTAAAAAGTATTTATACATTTCAACTAGTAATGTATAGTTATTGCTCTTCTGCAGCTTTTATTTATTCATTTTTCTATTTAAGAAAAATGACAGCTTACCTTCAGGACAACTGTATGGAGTATCCCATAAGACCTAAAGTCTATTTCTAGCTGATTCCCCACACATTGTTTCACTCTTTGGTTCACACATTCTCCCCAACACTAAACATTCATCCAAGCCAGCATTTGAGATGGAAATCGAAGTATTTTCAACAAATATAAATTCAAATGCCACCATATGAGTTTTGGTTCAATGAGCCAGTTGAGCGATTATGTACGCATGTAAGAGGTCAAGGACTGTAAATAAGGAAACCTCTCTTTACATGATAGACCAATGGATTAGATCTCAACTTTTGCTTAAAAAATTAGAACAAAAAAAATCTGTTAATGAAATAGGCTACATAATGGTGTCATTTACTCAAGCATTCCTGTCTTCCCTTTATCAAAAATGCTGATTTGTCTACCCACCAAGATAAGGCTGTATTTCTAAAAAATTGTTTCCAATAATTGTTTAATGATAAAGGCATTTTGCATCTAGTTTTTAAATTTTCCTTTTGCTGGACAGAAAGCTAAACCACCAATTCAGTGTTGGACACATGGCAACCTTAGTGGCAGTGAAGACAAAAAACTAAACAAATCTGACATATTTGGAAGGCATTGGTTGCCTTTCTTTTTATTGAAATATAGTTGATTTATAATGTGGTTAGTTTCTGGTGTATGGCATAGTGATTCAGTTATATATGTATATTCTTTTTCATATTTTTTTCATTATAGGCTATTATAAGATATTGAATATAGTTCCCTGTGCTATACTGTAGAACCTTATTATTTATCTACTTTATATATAGCAGTTTGTATCTGTTCATCCAGACTCCTAATTTATCCCTCCCCTTTCCTTCCTCTTTGGTAACCGTAAGTTTGTTTTCTATGTTGGTGAGTCTGTTTATGTTTTGTAAATAAGTTCATTTGTATCTTTTTTTAAGATTCCGCATATAAGTGATACCATATGGTATTTTTCTTTCTCTTTCTGACTTACTTCACTTAGTGTGATGATCTCCATTTCCATCCACATTGCTACAAGTGGCATCATTTCATTCTTTTTAATGGGTGCATAGTATTCCATTGTGTATATATACCACAACTTCCTTACCTGATCATCTGTCGATGAACATTTAGGTGCTTCCATGATTTGGCTACTGTCTATAGTGCTGCTATGAACTTTGGGGTGAATGTATTTTTTTGAATTAGTTCTACTCTGGATATGTACCCAGGAGTAGGATTGATGGATCATAGGGTAAGTCTATTTTCAGTATTTTTAAGGAATTTCCATACGTTTTCCATAGTGGCTGCACCAAACTACATTCCCACCAACAGTGTAGGAGGGTTCCCTTTTCTCCACACCCTCTCCAGGATTTATCACTTGTGGACTTTTTTTTAAATGATGGCCATTCTGACTGGTATGAGGTGATACCTCATTGTAGTTTTGATTTACATTTCTTTGGTAATTAGCAATATTGAGCATCTTTATTGGTCATTTGTATGTCTTCATTGGTGAAATGTCTATTTAGATCTTCTGCCAATTTCTTGATTAAGTTGCTTATTTTTTTGTTATTGAGTTGTATGAGCTGTTTGTATATTTTGGAAATTTATCCCTTGTCGGTTGCACTGTTTGTAAATATTTTCTCCCAGTCTGTAGGCTTTTTGTCTTGTTTATGGTTTTCTTTGGCTGTGCAAAGGTTTATAAATTTAATTAGGTACCATTTGTTTATTTTTGTTTTTATTTCTATTGCCTGGGTAGACTGCTGTAGGAGAACATATGTCAGAATGCTTTGCCTTTGTTCTCTTCTAGGAGATTTATTATGTCCTGTCTTATGTTTATAAGTCTTTAAGCCATTTTCAGTTTATTTTTGTGTATGGTGTGAGGGACTGTTCTAACTTCATTAATTTACCTATAGTTGCCTCTTTCTTAACAAGGAATGATAATAGGCAATTTAAAATTGTTTGATATCTTCCAAATTGCTTTCATAACTTCAGTTCTTATAGTAATCTCCAGTGTCGACAGAGCAGATTTTATCATCTCCATTTGATGGATGAGGAAATTGAAGTTCAGAAAGGCTGTGTTTTACCAATGAGATCTATATAAATCCTGGTCAATAAATTTATTGTAACTAGACTTCCTTTGTTTCAATTGGTTGCCTTGAATTTTAAAATAGCTGCTCATAAAAATAAATTGTTAAACGCTAAATTGTGTTACATGGCAGATATTTTTTCTACCCCGGGATTTTCTAGGGCAGTCTTTGACAGATAAACCTGTTCTAGAGTAATCTCTTTGGGCTTCAAGAACATAGTGTCAATACCCAGAAAAACTCACTCTGCCTTTTAAAAGATCTGAATTGTCTGAGCTGTCAAACAGTGAATGGTGGAATTAGATGATTCCATTCCTACAGGCAAATGGGATATGATTTGTGATGGAGAGTCTTGGGTATGAGTTCAGAAACTGTAAAGTAAGACAGAAGTGTTTGGGTAGGCAGAGCAGGTTCCCAAGGAGTAGCAGGTTCCTAGCAGTGGTAGACGGGGAGGGTATAGCTCAGTGATAGAGTGTATGCTTAGCATGTGCAAGGTCCTGGGTTCAATCCCCAGTACCTCTGTTAAAAAATTAATAAAAATAAATAAATAAACCTAATTACCCCCCTCAAAAAAAAAAAAAAAAAAAAAGACAGAGCTTAGCAGTGTTAGTTGCAAAAAAAGTGGCATATATGCCGGAGCACTGGGGAGAGAGCTGGAGACTTTAGTTCCACTCCGTGAAGCACTCTTCTATTTAGAATTCTCTGAACTCATCCTGCTTCTCATCATCTGGTTCGTTTATATTACATTGTGAACTGCACCAGACTACTTTGGCCCTTCACTTTTGCTATAATCCAAAGTACCCCCTTTTTAATAAGTCTTCTTTAAATAATATAAAATTCCAACTGAACAAGTACCTACTAAGTGCATTGATATCAGGTCCTTATTGTTTACTAAGCACTTCTTAGGTGGATTGCCAAATTCTAACCTTCTAGACTACGGTTTACTGCAATGAAGCCTGAAGTCACTGCGCAGAGACCTGCAGCTCTTATATAAGAAATTAAAATAAATTCAGGACAGGGGTGGGAGGCAGGGGAAATGTAATTATAAATTGTAGGCTTTGGTTTTCATAGCAAATTGTTATTTTATTTATTTTAAAAATAGTTTATATATATTGTGCAAAATTCAGTGAGTCAATGAGCACAGAAGAGTCATCAGGGAGGACAAAGTCTCTTCTCACTCTTGTCCCAGAGCTACGTGTTTGCATCTCCAGAGAAGGATGTCCTACACGCACAAGCCTATATTCTACACAAAGGGCAGCTCACTACACACGTCTTCTTACACACATGCTCCTTCTGCAATCCATATCTGAACATAGCTGCAAATATTCTTTCCCAATGGCTTAATAGTATTATTGTATATACCATAGTTATTTGATCATTAAAGGACATTCAGGTTGCTTCCAATTCTTTGCTATAAGCAAACCTGAAATACAGTTTTCTTTTATGTTTACATCCTTGCTACATTTGGAATTTATTTTGGCATAAGGAGTAAAGTAGGGATACAAATTTGTTTTTTTTTCCACATGGCTACCTACCAAATCCTGACATGTATTGAATAATTCATCTTTACCACTGATTTTGAATGCCTCCCTTATCATATGCAAAAGTTTTATAGGTGTTGGAGTAAGTTTCTGGAATTTCTATCCTGTTTTTATTTTTATCAGTGTATTCAAACATTTTAATTATTATAACTTTATCATGTGTTTTAATATCTTATAGGACTGTTCACCTTATTGTTTTTCAGAATTTTCCTGGCCTTTATTGCTTGTTTATTTTTTCATATGGCCTACGGAAAATAATTCCAAATTGGCTTCTTCTCAAATTTCAAGTGACTATTGAGGACTTGGAATATGGCTAATGTTACCAAAAAGCAAATTTTAAATTTTCTTTAATTTTTACTAAAATGTAATAGTTACATGTGGCTAGTGGCACAATGTAGTTCTAACAGATTCTTATTTTTATATAGAAAGATTATTTTATTTCTGAGCATTAAATTTTGTGCCCAGCCACCTTATTCAATTCTTCAATTATTTAGAATAATTTTTCATTTGATTCACTTGAGTTTTCCAGGTATGCAATTAATATAGTCTGAAAGTGATCATTTAATCTCTTTCCTACCAATTAATGTAACTTCTGTTTATTTTTGTCTTTTAATTTTATGGAGACATAAACTAAATTTGTACATTGACAACTTCATGATATTAGTTTTTCAACAAGCATTTATTGACTTCTAAATATTAGATCCTGGAGGATACTAAATAAGACATATTTGTTGCCTTTAAGAATTTATAGTGTAGTGGATAGGAGTATCTCATAGAGAAGTATGATACAGTGTAGTAAAACTCATGATAGAGATATGCAAGAGTTTGGAGGGGGGGCAATGTCATAAAAATGTCTTAAGTGGAGTGTGTGCGTGTGTGCATGTGTGCACATACAAGCAGGGAAAGATTTTTGGAAAGGGGAAGACTGGACCAAGTCTTAAAGAATCATTTTTTTAAATTGAAGTATAGACAGTTCACAATGTTGTGTTAATTTCTGGTGTACAGCATAGTGGTTCAGTTATACATATATATATTCCTTTTCATATTCTTTTTCATTATACAAGGTATTGAATATAGTTCTCTGTGCTATACAGTAGGACTTTGTTATTTATCTATTTTATATTTAGTAGTTAGTATCTGCAAATCTCAAACTCCCAATTTATCTCTCCACACTGTCTCCTTTCCCTGCTGGTAACCATGTTTGTTTTCTATGTCTATGAATCTTTTCTGTTTTGTAAATAAGTTCATTTGTATCTTTTTTTTTTTTTTTAGATTCCACATATAAGTGATATCATATGGTATTTTTCTGTTTTCTGGCTTGCATCACTCAGTATGACAATCTCCAGGTCCATCCATGTTGTTATAAATGGTATTATTTCATTCTTTTTATGGCTGAGTAGTATTCCATTGTGTATATATACCACAACTGCTTTATCTAATCATGTCGATGGACATTTAGGTTGCTTCCATGTGTTTGCTATTGTAAATAGTGCTGATATGAACATTGGGGTGCATGTATCTTTTCAAATTAGTTTTTCTCTGGATCTATACCTAGGAGTGGGATTGCTGGATTACAGGGTAAGTCTGTTTTTAGTCTTTTGAGGAATCTCCGTACTGTTTTCCATAGTGACTGCACCAAATTACATTTCCACTAACAGTGTAGGGGGATTCCTTTTTTCCACACCCTCTCCAGCATTTATTATTTGTGGACTTAAAGAATGCTTTAGAATTAACTAGTTGAAAGGTGGAAGAGAAGCTATGGATTTCAGACTAAGAAGATAGTTACTTACCTGTAAACATTTATCTTTTTGACTTATTAAAAAAGTTTACTTTTCAGATATGGTTATAAGCATTTGACCAAATATTTATACAGCATATTGATCAGGCATATTTTGAAACTACATTTACATTTGCAAAGTGTGAGGATCTTCATAAACCTTTCATAAGCCTATGAAATTATTATTTCATAAATACAATAAACATTAGCTGAAAATAATACTTATTTTTAGGTTACCTGCCCTATAGTGGTAGTAATATAATTTAGCTGTTAGACTAATTCCAAAGTTAATTCCAATTCCAAAGTTAACTTTATAATAGTCCTTTTCTTTGCTAGGAATTATTTCATACTGGTAATTCATTAAGCCTCAAAGTGTGTAATCTTTTCTTAGTGGAAATGCTCTCATACCAGGAGGTTTTACCTGCCATACAGAGCCAAAGGGATCAACTTCAATTTCCTTTGAAACTCTTAGCTAAATTGTTTCTTCTAGAAACACTGAAATTAATCATCATCAAGTGAAAAAAAAAGTATATTGAAACTCTTTGATAAATAATGCTACTCTCCTTCCCTAATATTTTCTGGGTTATGATTACAAAAGCTCTATGTCAAGACATCAACTTGCCAAATGATCAGTTTATCAAATTATATATACAGCTACCTTGTTTATATTGATTGCTCATAGCTTACGTCAATTTAGATTTTGCTGAGGCCTCAGTGTTCAGTGTATTTGGAGAATGGGCACAATATGAATGTCAAGAGTTTTGTAAATGTCCCCTTAATAGAAGCATAAAGGCTATGGAACAGATTGAAAATGATAAATATATATCATATTGGGTGAATTCATCTCACATTTCCTTATAGTGCTATTTCAGAGCTGTGTTGAAGGTTTTGCCCGGTACTGAAAACTGGGTTTTTAGGTTGGTTTGTTGGTTTATTGATTTATTTATTTTAATGGAGGTACTGGGGATTGAACCCACAACCTCATACATGCTAATCACACACTCTACCACTGAGCTCCACCTCCCAGCAGTTATTCATTTGAGTAGAGTGAATGGGGACATACGTGTGAAATCACTGCAGGCCCAATTGCTGCATGCTCTCCCTAAAAGCCATGCTTTATCCTCTGTTCAAGAAAGCAGAGCAGTGAAAAAGGAGTGGGAGGGCAGTGACTGGTGTATTGACTGGGATAGGCTGTAATGCTTCATAAACTCTCTTCTCCAAATTTCAATGGCTTAAAACAACAAAAAAAATTTAAACTTAAAAAAAAAAAAAAAGCAAAATTCTGCTAACTTTAGTCATTCAGGGGCTCAGGCTGATAGAGCAGCCACCGTTCTGAACATTCCTGTAGTGAAAAAGAGAATTCTGGACAGTGCCAACCAACCCAGCAAACTCTGGCCCAGATACATGAGACTTCCACTCGGTGCATTGGCTGGAACAGGATCACACCTAACCCCAAGAGGGTCTGAGAGAGGAGAGAACTGGCGATATTTGACAAACACCACTAGTGATTACCCCGATTCTATTGAAAATGTGTTGAAGAGGAGTTTTGGCAAGGGCAGAGATGAGCTCAGCAGAAGTGGAAACAATGTGAACAGTGCTGGATCACAGCGCTGGCTCTTCCTTGATTGTTCACAATTCTCTTCCTTAAAACTGTTTTCCAATTCAATTTAATTCAACTCAATAAACTTTAAATAAATGCCTTAGAGTAAGAGATACCTGGTTATACAAAGGTGGGAGAGGGGCAAAACTGTAGGGATCACTACTTTTTGAATGCTACACTCAGGCTACTTAAGAAAAACTAATAAAGCTTTAACAATGAGCTGAAATCAAACCTAACTATATATAAGCATTTAGACTATAGTAGTGATAATGGACAGAGAAGTTTTTTTTTCAAGTTAGATCCCTTTTTCATAACATCTACTAAAATACATCACAGATAAATCTGACATGACACCAAAGGCAAAAGCTACAAAAGCAAAAATAAATTAGCCTTCATCAAAATGAAAACCTTTAGCATTTTAAAGAAAATCATCAAGGACATGAAAACACAACTCATGGAATGGGAAAAAATGTTTGCCAATCACGTATATCTGATGAGGGATTTGTATCCAAAGTATGTCTTTTAAAAAAAAAAAAACCTCTTAAATCAATGATAAAAGGACAACCCAATTTTAAAATGAGCAAAGAATTTAAATAGACATATATATATATATACATATAAATTGTCCAGTCAGCACATGATAATGTCATTAAATTAGAGAAATGCGAATCAAAATTACAATGAGATATCACTTCACTCTGAGATAGCTGTAATAAGAAAGGCAGACAATAACAAGGTTTGGCAAGAATATGGAGAATTGGAACCCTCATATATTGCTGGTGGGAATGTAAGATGGTGCAGCCACTTTGGAAACTTTGGCAGCTCCTCAAAATATCAGATGTAGAGTTACCATATGACCCAGCAAATACACATCTAGGTATATATTCAAGCAAAACACATTCACATGAACACTTGTACATGAATGTTCATAGCAGAATTATTGCCAAAATAGAAACAATCCAAATGTCCATCAACTGATGAGTAAGTACACAAAATGTGATATATCTACGTACTGGAATATTATTCAGTTATAAAAAACAATGAGATATTGACACATACTTCAACATAGTTGAATCCTGAAAACGTACTAAGTGAAAGAAGGGAGACACATACTGTATGATTCCCTACATACAAAAGGTCACATACTGTACGATTCCATTTATATGAGAAGTCCAGAAGAGGCAAATCCACAGGGACAGAAAGTAAATTAGTGGTTGCCAGGGGCTGGGAGTGGAGTGGAATAGGGAGTGGCTGCTGATAAAGGGTGTGGGATTTCTTTGTGTGATGATTAAAAAAAAAAAAAAAGTGCTGGCATCTAGTGGTAATGGTTGCACAACTGTGTACAGTATGACACCATTTTTATTAATAGAAGTATATATGTATATACATATACATACATCTAGATGGTGAGATAATAAGTGATTTTTCTTTTCTTTTTTTGTGTGTCCCCCACCCTGCCCCACCCTACCAGGGAACATGCATTACCTTTGTAACTCGAAAAAGAGTATCTCTTAGAGTCATTTCAAATCAAATTCAAAAATTGAGATCTTACATTTCCCTAATAATCTTTTAGGTGACCCAATGCAGATTACATTCACATGAAATTCTGGAATAAGCAAAACTAAACTGTTGGGAAAAAAAGAATAGTCATCTCTGGAGGGATGGGAGCAGGGATAGAGTAGGAAAGGGCATGAGGAAACTGTCCGGGGGCACAGAAATTACAGAAATGGTCTATGTGTTGACAGGGGTTAGGGTTACACAGGTGTATGCACTTGTCAAAACTCAGGGAATATACACTGAAGGTTCATGCATTTCATTGTATCTAAGTTGTACTTAAAAAACATAAATATTGAACCCAAGTTAATGATAGGTATGCCTAAGTGTTTAGGGTAAAGTTCACTTCGAGATACACCTTTTGAAAATAAGGTGGACTAATGGATGAATAGAGATAATAGAAGGATAGATATGTGGTAAAATATTTTAAAATGTCAATGGTAGAATATAGGTAGTATATGAGTTTTCACTGCTTTATATTTGAAAAATTTCATAATAAAACATGGGGGAAGGAAGAAGAGATCCAATCAAGACTTTACTACCTGCCCTGACTCTTACTTGCCTCTTTTCCCATTACCTGTTAAGTGTTTTCCCTTGATTGTGAAATTCATCTTCAGCTCCTACAAACCACTCTTGCTTTTCTTGTTTTTATTAAGGTTAACATCGTTTTTCTAGTTGAGAGCAATTTTTTTAGTACTAAAATCCTGTTTCTTTCCTCTTTTCTCCCATACCCTTGAATCCAACTCAGCTCTAAATTCTTCTAATTTTCACATTATAATATCTCGGTTCTTTCTCCATTAACACTACCATAATGCTGTACTGATTACTTGCATCTTAGTGGTCATTTCCATGGAGAACTAAACTGGTATAGCTGAGAAAATAATTCACATGTAATTTGATACTCCATGTCATTTTTACATGCTTGCAATAGAATGGTTCTAATAGTCTAATAGACTGTACTAGAATTTATTTGGTTACTATATGCCTTAAAACTCTGAATTCCAGGCTCACATTGTTTTAGCTTACATGTTAGTGACTTGAAACCAGTTTTGGATTTAGATGCCTACACTCCTCTCACAGAAAACAGAAAAGTAATTCTATACTATGATTGGCCTCTAAAGACAACTAGTCCTGCTTTATGAACTATGCTAAAATTGTCAATTTTCATCTTGGCAGATACCTGACACCAATTCTGTCATATTATTCTGCAGGTCCATTTTGTGGCTAATCTGTCTTGGAAAATTCACCAAGGAGTGAAATTGCTTACCATCAGATGTCCCATGGGTATTTGATTAACTTCTTTCCCCTGATGGCTAGACTAGCTGGCTGTTAGGTAACACCAACCTTATTTTTACACATATTAAAATAATTGTAGCTAAGATGTAGTATTTCGGGTCATTTAGCAATTTATGTATCTATGTGTTGGAGTAGAACTGAGTTTTATGAGGAAGGACTTGGCTCTGTTGAAAGCATTTTTCCCACAGGATGAGGGCTGACCACATTTTGGGAGTCTTCATTCTTGAAAAAAACATGTCACTCCTGCTCTTCACTTGATTAGCAGAGCACAGGGGCCTTTTAAAAGACCTCCAGGTGCATTAGCCAATTCTATATCGAAAGCTCATGGAAAATGCGCAGTCCATCAGTTCTTCCAGGTATTTTAAACTTTATCCTCAGAGGAAGCCAGGTCATCAGAGAGCTATATACCTGGTCTCTAGTGTAAGTTTTCAGTAAATTGCAATTTGCCCATATTAGTTTAATGTGTATGTCTAGTGTCCACAGGAAAATAATCAAGTCATGCTTGTATGCATTTATTTATGGCTACAAACTTTTGAGTACTTATTTTGTCAGGTATCATGCTAGGTGCTTTCAGTGCATCATTTAAATTGAATCCTCCCAACCATCCCTTGGGGTAAGTATTACTTCCATTTTACAGGTCAGGAAACTGCAGCTCAGACAGGTTACACAGTTTGTAAATGGCAGTAGTAGGATTCAGACCCAGGTTTATCCGATTTTTATATCTAGTGGTCTTACCCACTAGGAAAACTACTGGGAAATTTCCCACTATGTCGTGCTATACAGCCTTAAGCATCTGTATAAATATCTTGACAAGCATTTTCATCTTTAATCTTAGTCCTGGTTTTATCCTTTCCCCCTATTTTTAAAAACTCAATTCAGTGATTTCCTCAACCATTTACTTTTATACCGCTGTAATAACATATTTTTAATAAACTGCCTAAAATCCTTTGGGATTTATATTTCACTGAGGTATAAAGAAAAAGAAATGAAAAGCCCCTCTGAAATCCTGTGATTACTTTTATTTAATGTTGGCTGGGTTTTTTCCTGTGTTATTTGCCATTATTAAATTTTCAGGGTTTTGTTCTAGTGTACACACTGCTGAAGTTATGAAATAACTGAGGAAAGTCTGTTTTAAATTGCCCTCTGGCACTTCTAAATGCAACAAATACATTTTACCTAGGCTTGTACAGGTAACTACATGTTTAGCCTTGGTATAGATAATCAGATATTTGAGGAAAGGCAGGGACAGTAAAAGTAGTTAATAAATATTAAGTTCATAATTGAACTATTGTGAAAACTCCCGTTAGTTTGCTCCCCTACTTTGACTGGAACAGGGTATGAGTTTGCAGAATCCTGGAGGTCGGCTTATTTGTGCCCTGTATCCAGATCTCTCTCACTGTCCTCCAGATTCTGTTCTAAAATCCTAAAGGTATTGCTTGTCCACTTGAGCAGGTGCAGGTGATTTCCTCATAGGAATCACCATCTTTGTCATTTTGAGAATCTGCCTTTTCTAGGCAGCCCAACGCCCTCCATCTTCCTGACGAGCTGGTGTCAAATAGCCATTCAAAGAGAACATTCTGCCTCCCTGGTTTCAAGTGATCTTGGTAACGCTAAGTGTGGCTGATACGGAACACTGGTCTCCCCACTTGCTCTCTCCCTTGGCTCTGTTGGCGTCGGGGTGCCAAGTTTTGAGAACTCATCACAGTTTTTCAGTCTAGCAATGCTTCTGTTGAATCTAGCTTTCGCTTCGTTTCGCTGTGTCTTATCAAGGCCCTCATTTCACGTTTGCAGCCCCCTTCGCCTTTCCGACATGCTCTGTGCTGGCAGCCCGGTTGCTAACAATTTCAGGGTTTAATTAACTGAGACACAGAAACCACTTCCCACTTAAATTCCCAGACAGCGATTTGGCAAAATGAGATCTCTGAGATTTCGGGTACAGATGGAAAAGAAAGAACAGATGAGGTATCATTTCACACTAGTTGGGTATTATTATGTGAGAACGGTAAATGTTTCACTTCCTTATTTCCAGTTCAAATCGTTAGTGCCACTCAAGCAGAGATACAGGAATAAGAGAAATTACATAAATATTCTTTGAAAAATTTTTATTTCAAATTATACACACATTAAAAAATATTGGGGCAAAGGTTTGTTTGCTTGCTGTTTACATCATAATAGCTCCTCCAACTAAGAGTTTTCTCTTGTTCTAAAGGAAAGCAATTCTTTCTCATGAATTTCTTCCTCATTCAGGGATTCAGTCAAAATATATAAGAATCCTTGTGGGCCTGGCACAGAAAACTTTTACCTGAAGTTTATCAGGTGGAGTATGTGGGAGTGCAAGGGTCCCAGGGGGGAAAGCATTGATGAAGACAAGTACCAGGCCAGCTGAACTCCTATCACGCAACACTTCAGTGGTTCTCAGAAGGTTCTGCCTCTTACATTTTCCCTTCATGTCCTTCACATTTAGAAAATATTTTTTTCTTACTAGATGAAGTGAATCTATTACATAATAATTCAGCTCCCTACTTAAACTTATGAACAATAAATAAGTATCAAATTAGAACACTTGATCAACATGAGATGACAGTGGTGTTCTGGCAAAGACAAAGAAATCCAATGATGAAAATTTATGGTGGGTAAATGTATGATTTTTCAGTAGATTTTTCCCCCCCAAATTCTGAACACAGCTTCCCATCAATGTTTCTTTGCACTCAAGGGGCCCAAAAAGAGAGCACTTGTAGAGAAAGTCAAGAGGGTAAGAAAACTATAAGGAATAGAGAATCTAGGGGAAGGGAGGAGGCCATGGGCTTCCCCTCTTTGGCATCCTCACCCAATTATCTACAATTTTTCATAACTGGATCTTGTTTATCTTGAAACTTTCTCACTAAAATCCTGTTCCACTGCCCACCAAATTTCGAGTCCAGTGTGGTCCGTCAGGTCACAAAAACTTCCTTGAGCTCATCTGTGATTGGCAATTAGGAGAATGAACTCAGTGTGACGTGGACTTGTTCTGGTTCCTTGGCTTGGGGCTTTGGAATAGCAGAAGTAAAATTTTAGCTTTTAGCAGGAAAGGGAAAAACTTCACAGTCACTGCAGCTCTATTCTTAGAAGGAAGAGGAGTGCCTGCACCTGGGGCTCTCCCCAGAGAGAGGGGCACACTCCCCATCTGCATGACCCTGGGGCCCAGCAGCACGCACTTCCTCCTGTGCTCACAGCTCCTCTTCCACCTGCTCTGCCCACACTCAGGGGAGGATATTCCCATTTCACTGTTTCTGTGCATGTGTGACACCCCCTGAGGCGGCCTCCGCCACATGCTGGGTGGCCTGTCAGCCGGGCTGCCCACATTATCTCTGGGGATACCACTTACTGTTTCCATTGGTGCATTGGTCACAGAGATGTACAAGTTTTGAGAGGTGTGCCCCTAAGCTTCTTTTTCTGTATGCTGTTCTTTTTAATGAATATTTTTGCAGACTGCATCATTTCTCAGGAACATGTATTTGGTATTATAATAGAAATCTGGTACTTGATTTATACTTAGTGGATGCTTAATACATGAGGACAGATTATTTACAATTAAGTAAATATATTATAAGAATTTTTTAAAATGATTCAAAGGAATGAGTGTGTTGACAATGAACCAAATTATAAGAATTGATTAGCAAGATCACTTGACTCCTAGAATATAACAATCTTTACAAGTAATTTAAATTCGCATGATATAGTTATCACTACTATTTTAGAGAAACAGAAGCTAACTTTCCATTTTCAGAGACTGATGAACAATCTTCCATTAGTTCTTGAAGTTGAATAATAGGAAACTGTACTTGTTTTTCAAACCATTTGGCAATTGTAAGAAGCTGCTGGTCACAAAATGCACGTCCAATAAACTGTAGTCCTATTGGCAGCCCTTGGCTTGAGAGGGCCATAGGGACATTCACTGCTGGCAATCCTGGGGAAAAGAAAGAGATTCATTAAGTGTTGAGTAATTCTCCACCCTAAGAAGCAGAGCCCCCTTCCACTTTTCCAGTGCTCGTAGGTACAAGACAGGATAAGGTTCAAAAAACCAAAAAACTTCTATGATATGCATGCTTTTGTATCTTCCTTTGTTCACTTAATGTATCTTAGAAATCACTGTATAGTCTTTGAGAGACCGTCAACCCCCTTTTTATAACTGCATAGTATTCCACTATGTGGTTTTTACCATAATTTATTCAAACATTCTTCTATAGTTGGGGATTTACATTGTTTTCAGTATTTAGCTGACCCAGTGAACTACCTTTTGACCTTTATTTTTCTTTTCTTTTTGGTTTTCTTGAACGTTTCTCAAATGAAGAGGAGTTGCTTCACCGAAAGATAAATATACATGTAATTAGATATTGCCAAATTCCCCTCCAAAAAAGTTAAACTGTTTGAACTCCCATCAGCAAAATGAGTGCTTTTTCTCCTACAGCCTTGACCATAGAGTGTGCTGTTGAGCTTTTGAATTTTTGCCAGTTCTTTAGATGAGAGAAATGGTAACTCAGGGTAGTTTTAATTTCAGGTTTGTGGCAGAGAAAGGAGAAGATCCTTGGATATTTTATTATGACATAAAATTAGAAAGTTTTCAAAAATTAAAGGGGGGTGGGTCTAAAAGGTACATGCAACTTGAAGGGGCTCCTGTTGACTAAATTTGGGACAATTTGGGCATCAAAAACAATAACAATAATTGCTGTAATTGAAATTTTTTTTTTTAAAAAAGGAAAGCTATTCTTTAGAGAAGACTGCTAGCTAATATATGGTGAAAGAGTGATAGAATTAGAAAAGCCAGCATTTTGTAATTCTCTAAGTAATAATTCAGGCAAGGATCATCAATAGATGCTAAAAATGGGTTCAAGATTACTGGGAACATGGTCTCAAAGTATCTCAGCAATTGCTTATAATTGATTAAGAGGAAAAATAAACCTTTATAAGGAAAACATTTGGCAGGTTCCTTAACCAAGGGGTCAACTTAGCTTCTAAAAGTGGGACAAACCAACATTAACTGTTTCGTGACATGAAGCAAATGTTGTATTTCTGCCAAAAATGTTTAATTCAACCCAATCATGAGGAAGCAATCTGACAAACCCAGATTGTGCATGAGACATCCTACAAGCAAGTGGACTAGACTCTTCAAAGAAGTCAGTGTCATTTAAAATAAAAAATTTTAAAATTAGGGAGTTTCTTATCAGAAATTATGCAGGCCAGAAGTACCATGGCATTTTCTAAGTGCTAAAGAACTGTCGAACCAGAAACCTATATCCAGCAAAAATAACCTTTAAAAATGAAAGGAAAATCAAGACTTCTCAGAAAGAAAGCTAAGAGGCTTGGTTGCCAGCAGACCTACCCTGAAAAAATGGCTAAAGGAATTTCTCCAAACAGGATACGATAAAACAAAGGATCTTGTTACATCAGGGAGAAATGAATAGAGAAAACAAAAGCATAGATAAATACAATAGACTTTTCTTCTCTTCTTGAATTTTCTATATTATGTTTGATGATTGAAACAAAAATTACAAGTCTGATGTGGTCCTAAAAAAAAAGAACATAGAAAAACTGGGGGATTGTTCTAGATTTTAAAGAGACATCACAAACAAATGTAATTATGAGGGGAAAAAACAACCTGTAAAAGACACTTCTGGTATAATTGAGAAAACTTAAATGTGAATTATATTCAGAATTTTATTACATTTATGTTAGTTTTCTTAGATGTGATGATGGAACTGTGATTATGAAGGAGAATGTCTTTATTCTTAGAAGATTCAGGCTAAAGTATTTAGGTGTGAAACGACATGATGTTGAAAGTTTCTATCAAATTATTCACCTAAAAGCAAAGTGCGTGTGTGTGCATGTGTGCTTGTGCGGAGAGAGAGAGGAAGGAGAAAGCAAATGCGGCAAAATGTTAACAAGAATGAATCCAGGCAAAGGACATATAGTTATTCATTACATGACTTTCTTCAATTTTTCAGTAGGTTTGAAAATTAATGTGTGTGTGTGGTGAGTGCAAATGTGTTCATGTCTATAAGACACACACACACACACTCCTAAGCATTCCAGAAGAACAAGCTATTGCCTTTAGGGAACAACCTAGCTAGGCCCTAAGTTGAAGACCAGGGTGCCCACCTAAAAATCTGAAGGAAACCAGAACGTTCTCAAGGGATCCTCACCTGCCATATTTACAGCCTGTGTGAAAATATCATCCTGGGCACTGCGCGTTCTGTTGTCCTCTTTGATGAACTCCGTGTATGGCGCTGCCTCGCTCAAGGTGGTGGGAGTTAGCAAGACATCCACCCCAGAGTTAAAAACATTCACAAAATCGTTAGCAATGAGTCGTCTCACTTTCTGTGCTTTGACAAAATAATTCTCATAGTTTCTGGAGAAAAAAAATAGATGGTATTTTAAAGGCTTTTTGTTACTTCTTTGAATCAATTCTCAGGCATAAAGCTTGTTAAAGAATCACTGGCCTTCAGGAGCAGGTACCACTAAGAGTCCTAACAACACATAGAAATGAATTTTGTTCCAACTGTGTTGTTATTCTAAAAATTTTGTATATTTGGAATTTAATTAATTAGAATTCACCAGTAGAAGCAATTCTGCACGTATAATCACAAAATATTAACACTTTCAGGGACGTCATGAAACCAGAACATTAATTTTCAGGTGAGGAAAATCAAGTGCATAGCAATTAAATGACCCTCTGAAGGTTGCAAAGACTGGCAGTGGTAGAAGGACTAGAACTTAGGTCTCTGGAGGCTCATTCCAATCCTCTATTATAATAATGTCTTATTTCATCTATAGTTCTAATTATTATAAGGATTCTGAAGTTTTGCAAAATTCTAACATGCCATCAGAATTACAGGCTAGAAAACATGCTCTGGAAACAGAAACTGGGGAAAGTAAGCAGTGTTTGCAATGTTGTATTTTATAGACAGGCATAGCTCAGGAATGGAAATGTGAAATTCAAGAAAAGCTGCTTCCGGCCACCTACTGAATGGGAGAAGATATTTGCAAAAGATACATCTGATAAGGGGTTAATATCCAAAATATACAAAGAACTCATACAGCTCAGCATCAAAAAAACAACCAATTAAAAAATGGGCAGCAGACCTGAGTAGATATTTTTTCAAAGAAGACATATAGACGGCCAATAGGCACATGAAAAGATGTTCAACATCACTAATCATCCGGGAAATGCAAATCAAAACCACAATGAGTTATCACTTCACACTTGTCAGAATGGCTATTATCAAAGACAACAAATAACAAGTTTTGGTGTGGATGTGGAAAAAAAGGGAACCCTCGTGTGCTATAGGCAGGACTGTAAGTTGGTGTAGCCACTGTGGAAAACAGTATGGAGATTCCTCAGAAAGTTAAATATAGAACCACCACACGATCTGGCAATTCCACTTCTGGGTATTTACCAAAGAAAATGAAAACACTAACTTGAAAAGATGTATGCACCCCTATGTTCACTGCAGGTGGTTGCCAGAGGGGCAGGGGGGAGAGGGAGGAGAGCAACAGGTGAGAGACTGAGGTACAGACCTTTAGGTATAAAAATATACAGCGTGGGGAATACAGTCAATAATTATGTAATATCTTGGAATAGGGACAGATGACAACTAGATTCATGGTGATCATTTTGAAACCCATAGAAATATCAAATCACTTTGTTGTGTACCAGGAACTAACATAGTATTGTAGGTCAATTATAGTTTAAAAACAAACTCATAGAAAAAAAGATCAGATCTGTTGTTATCAGAGGCAAGAGACTGGGGAGGCAGAATTGGATGAAGGTAGTCAAAAGGTACAAAAGGTAACCAGTTATAAAATAAAATGCTGGAGATGTAATGTACAACATGGTAAATAAAATTAACATTGCTGTATGTTCTATACAAAAATTGTTGAGGGTAAAATCCAAAGAGTTCTCATCACACAAAATTTTTCCCATTTCTTTAATGTTGTATCTATATGAGATGATGGATGTTAATGAGACTTATTGTGATAATCAAAAATATTAATAAAGGATATGGTTACTACCCCCCCCCAAAAAAAAAGAAAAGACGCTTAATTTACTGAAAAGATTAAGGAATTATCCTGACATAGGCGTGACCATAAGTCAATGATGTAAAGAAAGGGAAAAGGAAAATATTCTTTAGATCTTCCTGAAGCTGTTAATGAAGGCTGGCAAATGTATTATCAATTCTAAACATCAGTCTCCTCACCTGTAAAAATGGATATAACAGCTCCAATCTTACTGAGGACCAAATATGGTGAGATAAAAATGTGAAATCTTTTTTATCCTAAAGAATGCTATAGAAATATCAGATGTCCTATCTATCATTTGACCACAGGATCTGCAGGGAGATGAATGCAGGCATCACCTATAATTGGCCCAACAGTTGATGGTTCAACAATGCATTAACAACATCCCCCAAACCTGAATTTCGTAAGAGAACAAATATTTCTGTTTTCTACTAAATTTCCTCCTACTTTAAATATGGTTCAAAAGCAATGATGGAGTAATAGGGCTAGGATTTACCTTGCCATTTTAAACAACTGGAAAACTAGACAAAATGAAACAACCATTTCAGATACTAGACAGCAGGCATTCAGGGGAGGAAGTTCTGAGAGAAGGAAAGCAAATAAGTGAAGCCCTTTGATTTCCTCATTATCAAGTAATATTTTTGGGTTTTGTTTTCCAGCTTTATTGAGATATAACTGGCATATGAAATTGTGTAGTTTTAAGGTGTACAACATGATTTGATATTTATATATACTGCAAAATGACTACCACAGTAAGATTAGTTAACGCATCCTTCACCTCACATAATTACAATTTTCTGTGTATGTGGTGAGACTATTTAATACCTAGTCTTAGCAACTTTCAAATATATAATACAATATTGCTATCTGTAGTAATTAGGCTGTACATTGGATCCTCAGAATTTAACTCATTTTATAAGTGGAAGTTTGTACCCTTTAACCAAAATGTACCATTTTACCCCAGCCTCTTGCAACTACCCTTCTACTTTCTGTGAGTTTGGCTTTTTTTTTTTTTTTTTTTTTAAAGATTCTCCATGTAACTGAGATCATACAGTATTTGTCTTTCTCTGACTTCACTTCACTTAGGAGAATACCCTCAAAATCCATCCATGTTATCACAAATGGGGGACTTACATCTTTTGAATAATATTCTTTTGAATACATACACGCCACATTTTCTTTATCCATCCATCTGTTGACGGTTAGGTTGTTTCCTTGTCTTGACTATTGTGAATAATGCTTCGAGGGAGGGACTTCATTTCCTTCAGATATATACCCAGAAGTGCTATTGCTGGATCATATGGTAGTTCTATTTTTAATTTTTTGAGGAATCTCCATACTACTATTCATAGTAGCTGTTAAAATAATATTTTTGGAAAAAGTAATCCTAACTATTGGCCCTGAAGGGATGCATAGATGAATAAAATGCTTTCTATCCTTATATATATATGTATATCCTATATAGCATATAGAAAAACTCCACAAAGCTATTTTTTACAACCACTATTGCTTTTTCACTCTTCTCACGTCCTCTTAGACAGACCTAGTGGTATGAAAGATTAATCCTATTCACAAGATGGTGAATAAACTTATACTGAAGACAATCTAAGTAGGAGTCATAGTAATTTAGAATTCTTTCTTAGAGCAAGAGATACACAATGCAAGGGAAAACTGAGTTGGCTCACCACATTTTTCAAGAGACACCAATGTGACTCCCTGCTTAAGGCTCTCATAGCAATAAGACAATGTGGAAATAATAGGAACATTTAATGAGGCTAAAATCCTTCTGAGCTTCCTACTTAGTTTGTACTAATCATTTAGCTAGAGCATCAATTTTTCTTTTTTTTTGGTTTTTGAATAACCAGAACCAAAAATACCATGAACAGGCCTTTAATTATAATTTCTAATTCAAAGCGTAAGGATTTTGCTTCCTTAGGAATTATCTCTATTAATAAGACCTCACAGACATGCTACGACTTCATTCCTGAAGACTCAAGAGTAGGGGGAATTCCTAAACTAATTATCTTACTCTTTTAATAAGAAAAAGTTTCCTGAGAGAATTCTTCCTCTCACCACATCATTGAACCCTTCTCGTCTGGTTGCAGCATACATGGCTTCAGTAGACACACCGACGTCACATCTATGACCTGAAAACAAAAAAGAGATAAGCAGTACTTGAAAAGGAAGTAAAGTTTTGGCTGAAAAGCAGGCACATTTGTGACCAACACTAAAATTTCAGGAGATGGCCTTAATAGTTTCTCTTCTTCATCTGCCTTGGACTGACTGACCTGTCAGGAATCAAGGAGAGAGAAGAAAATAACGAAGAGGGAAACTTCATTTGTTCACTCCCTCATTCATTCATTGATTCAAATATTTACTGAGCTCCTACCATGTGCCAGGTGCTACCTTGGATGAATTGAGAATACAAAGCTAGGATACCTTCAAGATATTCACAGTCCAGAGAGGTAAACTGAAGATACAGAGCTATTTATGATGAACAGTATAATGCTAAAATGACAAAGTTAAAAGGATTCAATGATTTTCTTTGCTTAATCATTAATATTATCTCAGGCAATTTTTTTTTTTTTGGTCACTAATAAGTGAACCTTTCAAATGTTTGAGACAACAATCTTAAAAATCCAAAGAGGGGAGGGTACAGTTGTGGGGAGGGTATAGCTCAGTTGGTAGGCTGCATGCCTAGCATGTATGAGGTTCTGGGTTCAATTCCCAGTACCTCTATCAAGTTAAATAAACCTAATTACCTACCCCCATAAAAAAAAAAAATCTAAAACACAGGCATCTTACCATATTCTAGCCCATCAAATCTTGCCATATTTGATGCCACTTCTGATGTACACAATACATGGTAGCAGACAATTGAAAAACTGGTGTGGGGCAGGGAGACTTCAATTACTTTGGCCCCCTCAGACTCAAACAGGTTAGCGGCTTTGGACCAAAGAGACCGTACTTCACTTGACAATTCTGGTGCAAGATATTCCTTATTGGAAAAAGTAAAAATACAGAAATTAGAACATCTGTCTAGATGGTTTTATAAAAATCTGTACTCTAGAATCTCTGGCAGTACATTAGAAAATCTGATTAAATTGCTAGTAGGTAGCTAGAAACACTGAACTGATTTAAGAGTGTATGTGGCATGATGAGCACAGGACTAGATCTTGTGGGCTGGACAGAAATACTATCAAAGACTGCAGACCTGGTTGGAGAACTTGTTTTTATTAAATGTTCATTATATATCAGGCACTCTGCTAGATACTGTTCAAAGGTTCTCTCATTTAATGCTTTTAACCATCCTCTGATGTATGTATTTTATCATCCTTTATTTTATTAACGAAAATTACTGAGACTAGACAAGTTAAGTCACTTTCCTAACGTTACATAGCAGGTAAATAGAGGATCCTGGATTCCAAACTAGATCTGTTTCTATAATCTGTGCTCTCTCTAAATCCTTAAAAGTAGACACACCTATTACCTAAACTGAAGATTTTAAGACAGTAGTATTTCTCTACAGCAGTGGTCTCAACTGGGTCCTCTTCCTCTCAGCCAGGGGACATTTGGCAGTAGACAGTTTTGGTTGTGGGGCTGTGGTGGTGGTGGTGGTGCTATCCCTAGAGGTAGAGGCCAGTGATGCTGCTAAACATCTTACAATGAAGGATAGTCTCCCAGAACAAAAAATTATCCAACAAATTACTGCTAAGCTTAAGATTAAAAATTTAAAAGGTTAGTAATTTAACATATTTGCTTTCATGTGCTTAGGTCACATAGCTAATGAAAGTGGCAGAGCAGGGATTCAAACCCAATCTGTCTATTTACCAAGTCTGTGCTTTGTATTTGACTTGACAGTATTTTTGTAAAGTGGTAAAAGAGTTACCTTTGGAATTCCTACACATAATTTGCTCACATCTGTCAAACTGGGAAGCACAAATGGTTTAACAGGATCTTGTACTGTGGTAGAATCTTTGGGGTCATGCCCAGCTAGTATACCTATAAAAAAAATACTGATGAGTGACAAGCATAGTGTTTTACCTATTACCATAGTGTTAACTATATTAAAATGTTCAAACATAATGTTTTGAAACTATATGGAATCATATAAATACCTAACACAATGGCTGCATCATCCACACATCTGGTTAAGATTCCTGGCACATCCATTGAATTCACCAGGGGAATGAGACCATGACGAGAAACCAAGCCATAGCTTGGTTTTAAACCAACAACCCCACAGTGGGCCGCTGGATTTCTGGTCGATCCTCCTGTATCTGATCCTAAAGCCCTGGAATTTAAATGGAATTCTTGTTAGCAGGATAACATAGCTCTAATTATATTTGGAATTAACCTTTTAAAATGTATATTTTTACAGTGTATTTTCCCCTGATTATACAAAAGTAAAACATACCTGTCTCAGAGAATTCTTAAAGTATAAAGAGGCAACAAATATTCCACCACCCTGAGGTGAATACTGTTAACATTTTGACATAGTAACTTCAAGTCTTTTTTTTTAAACGCATTTTTCTTTTATGGTTTAGGCCATTCTTTAATCTTAAGTTTCCATCTCTTGGCTTATCATGAACCTTTTACTGTGTCATTAAAATTACAAAAAAACTTAAATATGTATAATATTCTATCATACCAATTGGCAATTCCCAATTGATTCCCAGTTTTAAAGTCCATTCTCCCATCAATGTACATACAAATCTTAAGCCTTCTTTTAATGGCAATTTTACAGTATGCTTTTACAAACTGAACACACTCTTTCCAGAAACTCAGATACAGCCCTTCTGCTACCGCATTTAGAACCATGGATATAAATGTAATTTACTTAAACATTTACATTGTTGCCAACTAGAATAACTGCATAATAAGTTACTCTGTAATAAACACTTTAAACATAAATCTTTGCCCATATATTTGATTATTTTTTAGGCTAGCTTCCAAGAAGGTAGAGTTAATGGGCCAAAGGGTCTGCTTGTTATTACAAGTTCTTAATATATATATTGTCAAATTACTTGTCAGAAAGGTTATGCCAATTTATATTCCCAACTGCAGTGAATCAGATTGTGTTTGATGTTTCATTATCATCACTGAGTACTAGCAGTTCTTAAAATTTGGTTAATTTGATAACCAAAAGCTTTGTTAAGGTACGTTTTTGAATAATTTTTCATATTTGTATCTGAAGTACCCAACTATGAAGTGTAGATTCATTTTTTTGCTCAGTTACCTATGGAGTCTTTGTTTTTGTTATTTAAAAACAACAACAACTTTGAGGACATTATTCTAATTGAAATAAGTGAGCCACAAAAGCACAAATATGGTATAATTTCACTCATATGAGGTACCTACAGTAGTCAAATTCATAGAAACAAAGTAAAAGAGTGGTTGCTGGGGGCTGGGGAAGTGAGGGAAGGACAGACAAATGGGAAGCTGTTGTTTCATGGGTAAGGGGTTTCAGTTTTGAAAATGAAACAAGTCCTGGAGATTGGCTGCATGATAATGTGAATGTACTTAACACTACTGAACTATATACTTAAAAGCGGTTAAGGTATTACATTTTATATTTATTTTACCATAATTAAAAATTTATACTTTTTTAAACTATTTTGGAATTGTCTTTCTGATTCAAAAAGAGTGATGTCTACTGTAAAAATTAAAATATTCCATATATGATGTATAAAGTGAAATCAATGCCCCCATAATAGTCCTGTTACCAATTTTTACAGAAATAAGGTCATACTATACATACTGTTCTGCAATGTGTTTTCCCCTTAACAGTGTATCTTGGATTTCTTTCCATGTCACCACACAGCATTCGAGCTCATTCTCTTTAGCGGCAGCATAGTGCTGCTAGAATCTTCCTGTTTTTAAAACTATTAAAAAAGAAACAAATCAAAGAGGGGAAAACAAAGCAGAACCCCTGACAGTGTGGGACCCTTTCAATCTGGAGTTACTTTGGGTCTGTGCCTCTCTTGATTACACCCAGAGTGAAGCTTTGGACTGAACAAGGCTCCTACAGTCACATGGCCCTTGTCCTCCACAGAAAATGCAAATTAGATTGCCTTTCTTACCAAGTCCACTTGAGCTACAAAATCAGACTGTTGCTTTCACAATTTCTAAAAGGATACATTTTCTTATTAGGATTCACCGACAGTGGTGTAAAAGAAAACCTACATTTCCATAGGAAATATGTGTCAAAATGCCATCTTCTCAAAGCACATTCAGAAAGATGAACACTAAGTGGGGTGATAAGGATAGAAAAAAAGCACCTAATCTTGCAATCCTAACTCGTCAGAAATCTCATTAATATTAATGGAGTGCTATAAAATTCCAGAGATAAAGTGAAATGGTTTTACTTGTTAACAAGATTTCAGGGAAACTTAAAAAATCTGTAGAATCTAAATCTCCATAGCTCTAAAAGATATAAATAATTTATTGATTGCAATGCCTGCAAGAGAGCTTAGTTTCAGTGGATAATTAGGGAGAGAAAAAACACATATAGTACTACTAAAGAAAACATCCTATTTGGTTAAATTGAGACCAATAAAATAAATATAATAACAGTAATATTTATTTATTTTTCTTTAGATGGTTAAAAAATGCTTTACAAATGGGACATAGAGCATGACTGATGGATTCTTTTAAATACAAAGTATGACAGTTGAACAAATTACCTCCCTACAAATTTGAAAAAGCTTTACTTACTGATATATATCTTTAGTTGCAGATTTATAAAAACACTATTTTAAATTTTCTATTGATACATATTAGGAGCATTTTCTCTCTCTTTCCTTTTTTTCCCTCTTCTTTTGCAAAAGTGAGATTTAGCTGAAGGATAAACCACAGCTAACAATTAGCTCAGAAGCACTCAACTAAAGCCAAGGTACGTTAGTCACTAAATTTCTGTATAATCAGTGAGTAGATACCCAGATAAATTATTTAAAAAATGAAATTCAGTGAAGGCTAACTGGTTCATTCTGTAAGATCTGTAAAATCATGTTTTTAAGAGAACTAGGTGATATAGACGAAGAGTTTACATGTTAAAAAATAAAATAAAAATTCAAAAAAGGTTTAATGTATAAAATACACATAAGTGTACTGTATAGTTGAGTGTATTTATAAGATATAATTTTGATAAAACATTGAGCACAAATAGCTCACTAAAGAGTAATAAAAATTCCAAGGTATGAATGACTCTACTGTTGGATTTTGTGTATGGTTTATGACTATGTGTGTTGGGTTGGGTTTCAAAGTACAGATAGCAGGAAGCATCTTACGTAAAGCATGTGAATGCTGATACGGCTGCCGCGCTCCCTCCTGAGCTTCCTCCAGTTATGAGCCAATCTGAATCCTCTTTCTCACCATGGGACTTCTGCTTCCTCTTTTTTCTGTATTGTTCTGAAAAACTCCAGGGGTTTTTAACGGGTCCAAATATGCCATCTGTGCTTCCAGATCTGAGATGAAGAAGTGAAGCAAGATATCTTAATCAAACTGATGTTATGTAAAATTTTTGCCTCCTGATATTATTTGCTTCCAAATAATCCACTGTAACTTGAACTAGAAAAGATACGAAGCCTGCTTAGATGTGGTTTTCTTTAATTAGATGGCTGAGGAGGTGAAGGAGAGAAGTAGGAGCATAAGTGGTAGCATGTAGGAAAAACTAGTCTGCTAAGATTTTTATCCCAATTGATCTTCTAATTCAGCTTAAGATGATTTCCCTAGTAACTTAAGGTCTTTAAGTTGAAGAGTGCCACAAACATTCAGTTAACAAGCAGTCTTTTGAAGGAATTCCCCTATTAATCAGAAGTTTTAAGAGACACATTCTGAGTGGAATGCTCATAACTTATTTTTTTACATTTTGAAATAAATTTCAATCTTACAGATAAATACAAAAATAAAAATAGTATGAAAAAACTTTATACCCACTAACCAGATTCACCTATTGCTCACATTGACCCTATTTGTTTTATCATTTGTGTCCATACATAAACACAAAATTTTTTTTTCTGAACCACTTGAGGGTAAATTATACATATGATGGCCCTTTACCCCTAAGTATTTTAGTATGTATTTAGTGTGCACTTCCTAAGATGAAGGGTATTCTCTTACAGAGTCACAGTATAGTTATCTTTGTAAATTTAACATCAATACAATACTTCTTAAAAATTTATAAATACTTTTTTCATTTTTCATTTTATTAGGTAGAACTGTTAAAATTTGACTGCACATATACAATATATTGCATGTAAATACATATACACAATATACTGCACATATTTTTTAAATTTACATATGTGTACTCTTCATTGTTTCTAAGAATGTTTAGAGCTTTGGCTTTTTGAACTTACGTAGTTATCAAAGGAATGAAGCCAACCACAGAATAAGAATTAATTTAAAAAGATACACACATCCTGCTATTAACAGCAACATCATTTATAATTGCCAGGACCTGGAAGCATTCCAAGTGCACATCAACAGATGAACAAAGAAGATGCAGCATACATATGTAATGGAATACAACACACCCATAAAAAGGAAGGATATTTTGCTATTTACAGCCCTTCATTTACTTTTTTTTTCCACTTCAAAAATCAGAATTTTATAACTGGCATAAATGTTTCCATTGCATCAAAAACAACAAAATACCTAGAAATAAACTTAACCAAGGAGGTTACCTATACTCTGGAAACTATAAAACATTGATGAAGGAAACTGAAAATGATACAAAGAAATGGAAAGACATCTTGTGCTCTTGGATTGGAAGAATCAACATTATCAAAATGGCTGTACTACCCAAAGCAGTCTACAGATCCAATGCAACCCCTGTCAAAGTACTCACGACATTCTTCACAGAACTAGAACAAACAATTCCAGAATTTATACGGAACCATAAAAGACCCCAAAATGACAAAACAATCTTTTGTAGGTCTTTTTTTTCCCTTCCCTTTCTTCTTTTTGTTCTCTTTTCTTACAGTCTGATGACTAGAGAAGCTCCTTTAACATTTGTTGTAAAGCTGGTTTGGTGGTGCTGAATTCTTTTAGCTTTTGTTTATCTGTGAAGCTTTTGATTTCTCCATCATATTTGAAAGAAAGCCTTGCTGGATAGAGTATTTGTGGTTGTTAGTTTTTCCCTTCCATCACTTTAAATATATTGTGCCACTCCTTTCTGGCCTGTAGAGTTTCTCCTGAGAAATCAGCCGATAACCTTATGGGAGTTCCCTTTTATGTTATTTGTTGCTTTTTTTCTTGCTATTTTAAATATTTTCTCCTTATCCTTAATTTTTGTCAATTTGATTACTATGTGCCTTGGTGTGTTTCTCTTTGGGTTGATCCTGTGTGGAACTCTCTGTGCTTCCTGGACTTGGGTGACTGTTTCCTTTCCCAAGGGGATGTTTTCATTTATTATATCAATATAATACTTTTATCAAATCTCCTATATGTAATCCAATTTTGTCAGTCGATCCAATAATGTTCTTTATAGCATTTTACCTCCTCCCAGTAGAGGATCAAGTCCAGACTCAGGAATTACATTAGTTATTGTTGTCCCTTTTGCCTCATTTTTTTACTTTTTTCACCAGCCAATGGACATTGAATTATTTCCTGTGTTTGGAAAATTGAATAAAGCCACAATAAATATTATACTGAAAGGCCCTAGCCAGTGCTTTTGTGTAACCATAAGCCTTCATCTCATGTGTAAAAACCTAGGATTAAGATTCTGGGTCTTACGGTAAGTATGCTTAACTTTTTAAGAAACTGTCAAACCATTTTCCAAAATGGCTATATAATTTTGCACTCTCTACCAGCATTGTATGAGAAATCCAATTGCTCTGCATTCTTGCCAGTACTTGATATTATCATTTTTAAGCCATTCTAATTAATAAGTGTATGAATTTCATTGTGATTTTAATTTGCATTTCCTTAATGACTAACCATGTTAAGCATTTTTTCATGTGTTTATGTGCCAACTGTATATCTTCTTTGATGAAATGTCTTCTTACATCTTTTACCCATTTTTCAAAAAACTGAATCATTTTCTTATTGGGTTGGGAAAATTTCTACATATACTGGATACCAGTTCTTTCTCAGACATGTTTTGCAAATATTTTCTCCCAGTCTGTGGCTTGTTTTTTCTTTTTGTTGTTGTTGTTTTTTCATTTTTTACCAGTGTATTTTAAAGTACAAAAGTTCTTAATTTTAATGAAATCTAATTTATCAATTTTTTTATTTTACAGATTATACTTTGTGTCCTAGCTAGGAAATCTTTGCATAATTCAAGGTCATAAAGATTTTCTCCTATGTTTTCTTCTATAAATTTTAGGTTTTACTTTCTTTAGCCTCTTTTAATCTGGAACATTTTCACAGCCTTTGTTTGTTTGTTTGTTTGTTTATAATGAAATTGGCATTTTAATAGAATGTTTCTCAGTTCAGGTTTGTCTTTTGTTTCCTTGTTATTAGCTTCAGGTTATACATTCTCAGCTGGAATATAGCATAGCTGATGGTGTTCCTCCTCAGGGAATTACATTTCAACCTCATTGGTGATGTTCATTTTGATCAGCTGTTCAAGGCAATGTCCTAAATAACCTATGTTCGAGTTTATACCACAGATTAATTAATTCAACATACATTTACTGAGTGCTAAGAGATACTGCTATAAATAAGAGGGTCAAGGAATCTGCTTCTATGAAATATGGGACACAGACCAAGCAAATATTACAAATGTAACAAATGCTATAAAAGGGGAAATAAAAACTGCTTTTAATGAAAGACTAATAAATGCTTTCTGTCATGATCAGGAACAAGGCAAGGATATCTGCTCTTATTCAGTACTGCACTAAAGGTTCTAACTGGTGCAATAAGGCAAGAAAAAGAAAGATGGAGGGGTAGGGAAAGAGCTCAGTGGTAGAGCACTGCTTAACATGCATGAGGTCCTGGGTTCAATCCCCAGTACCTCCATTTTTTTTTTAAAAAAAAGAAATTAGAAGAAATAAAACTATCTCTACTTACAGACTACATGATCATCTATATAAAATATACCAAAGAATCTACAAAGATCAACCAGAATTAATAAGTGAGGTTAGCAAGTCACAGGAGGAAAGGTCAACGTAGAAAAATCAATTATATACTTACATGGAAATGTAAATGGCCTGGTATATGTAAAATAATTTTGGAAAAGAAAAACAAACTTGAAGGACTCCTACTACCTATTTTCAAGGCTTTCTATAAAGCTACAATAATCAAGGCGGTGTAATATGGAGTAAATAGAGATACATGGATCAACAGAACAGAATCCAGAAATAGACCTATACATGTATTTGATTTTTTGACAGGAGTCAAAGTAATATAATGAGGAAAGGATACATTTTTTTTTTTTTTTTTTTTACAAATAGTGCCAAATCTATTAGACAGATATATGTAAAAGAAAAAAAAAAAAAGAACCTTGGCTTTATTCACATCATATACAAAAAATTAACAAATGGACCACAAGTCTAAATATAAGAACTAGAAGTATAAAACTTCTAGGAGAAAACATAGGAGAAAAAGCTTTGTAGCCTTGGGCAAGGTAAAGATATCTTCAATAGGACACAAAAAGCACAAATCATTAAAGAAAAAAAAATGATGAATTAGACTTCAAAAATAAGAATTTTACTCTTTAAAAGGCATGTTTGGATAATGTAAAGGCAAGCCAGAGACTTGGGGAAATATTTGCAAATCAACTATCTGATAATGGACTTGAACTGAAAATAGATGAAAAAAAATTTGTACAACTCCATAAGAAGACAAATGACCCAATTTTAAAAAAGAGGGGGCAAAAGATTTGAATAGATACTTCACCAAAGAAGATCTATAGGTAGCAAAATAAACACATGGTGTTTAACATCATTAGTTACCAAGGAAAGGCCAGTTAAAACCAAAATGAGGTATGACCTATTAGACAGCAGAATGTAATCTCACAGAGGGACTGAGAAACTGGTATTAGAGTCCTCAAGAAATCACTTCACTACTTTTAGTCACCTACACTTAATGAAATTAGACATAGAAGAAATACAAGAAAAGAAAATTTCAGTTTTACTTACCCCATAGCAAATTCATCTAAGTTTGTTTTTCCCATTAGTAGAGCTCCCTGATCCAGTAACTTCTGAACCACTGTAGCATTATAAGGCGGTACATAACCTGAAAAAAATTCCGTAATTTTCTTCTTTTTTAAAAAAAAATTGAGGTATAGTTGATTTATAATAGATTACCAGTGTACAACATAGTGATTCAAAAGTTTTATAGATTATACTTCATTTAAAGTTATTGTAAAATATTAGCTATATTTCCTGTAATGTGCAATATATCCTTATAGCTTATTTTATTTTATATATAGTAGTTTGTACCTCTTAATCCCTCCAAAAAAATTCAGTCATTTTTATGGCAGGAAAGAAAACAGTGGACATATAAATCACTTTAAACTGCAATTAAGCAACTGGTATTGACATGTGTTAATTATTCCTAATTTAAATAGCAGGTTGTACTTCCAAAAGTTAATTTTCTCTATTGCTAACTGCTATATGTTTTCCAAAGGCAGTCTATATATTCACTATTTTTGTAATCTAAAAATGCTGACTTTAACAGTTAGTACTACAGAATATTGAATGATAGAAAGTCATTTGAAACTAATCGCAAATCATTATTTTGCTCATAGGACTTGACTTTTTCTTCTCAGGTAATGCTGTGTATCACACAGTAATTTTTATCTATTTCCAGTTAGAAATAGATTTTTGTCCAGTAAAATTTCCTCCATCTAGTGTATATTCCAAAACAATTAACAATGGTCTACCTATCAGAGGAACATGGGGCATACACCTTACAGAAGGTTACTTTTAGTGCATAGTACTCTATCTTCTCTCCATTTCTTTTTCTTCTTAGGATCCAAACATCTTGGTAAATATGATTTCTTTTTGATCTACTAAACTTTAAAAAATAAAGGTAAGCACCACTCTGCTAAGTATAGTGATATAAGAGATGGAGGAATCAGGAGAAAAATAATAACCAGACAGTGGATGCTCATAAGTCCTCATACCATCCTCAAGAGAGTGGTAATGACAGTCACTTCGTACTTATTCCTATATTATTAACGAGTGGGAGTTAGAGGTCACTTTTGTGTCTGTGGTGATCAGTTACTGAGTCTTCCTAGATAGAACCGCTAAAACTTCCTACGTAGGATTCACCCATTAAGCTGGCCTACCTTGAAAGAAGAATTCTGCATTTTTAAAGAGCAAATAGTGAAAAGGTAATATTGCATCCTAAATATTTCCTTTGCAGATATAATTAGTCTGAGAATATTTTGGTACTTTAATACCTTAATTTAAACTGAAAAACACCTATTTTTATAAGACAATACTCTGGTCAATTACACTTTACCTTTCAGCATGTTTGATGCACATGTTGTCTCAATGCCGGACGTGCTAAAGTTGTCTTTTACCGCAATGGGAATTCCGTCTAAATCCCCTAGTGAGCGACCTGTGTTAAAAAGCCAAAAGGATAGAAGAGATATCTAGTTTGAAATATAGACACATTGATATTAGTTATTAAAATAACTACTAGTTTTTGGTAAAGATACTTCTTCAGAAATCAAATTTGTGTTAGAAATTATGTGCAGTTGGACATTAGCATCACACATCCATTAGCTTCATTTTTATTATACCTAATGGTCAGTTCTTTAAGTAAGGGAATACTTTACGTTTAAAGCTCCACTTGCCGAATGGAGACTACTATATCCAATTAAAGCCTTTCTCTAGGGTCATAGCAGTGGAGTAATTCGAAGTAACGTACCTTTCTTATATCTTTTCTCTGATTCTTCAGCTTGCTTTAAAGCCACCTCTTCTGATACAGTAATGTAAGCATTTAGAAACTTGGTCTTCTTGATAAGGGAGAGGCATTTTTGACAGAGCTCAGTTGGTGTAATCTGGCCTTGTTTCAGGGCTGCAGAAACCTATAATATATAAAATTCAAAAATCCATTGAGTCTGCATAAGTTTCAAATGTTACACTGAGGTGGGCAGACGGTGGTTAAGTAGAAAATTTTGAAGTGAAGCTTGGATTCAAAACCAAGAGCACCTATCCAGCCTGTACTTAGTGTAGTGAATGAGGGTAACACATGGGTCAGCTGCAAGATGGATTGGAGGACACCATATTCACAGTCCTAGCTGAGGAGTTCTGTTTCTAAGGCAGGCATGAACAAACAAGATGGATGGTTTAGGTCAGCCACTCTGTCCAGGAGCAGCAGAGGCCCGGCGCAGGTGAAGCACGGGTTAGGGTAGATTGCGTAGAGAGGAGCTCAGCTGCAACACAGGCCATCTACAGTACAAAAAGAAATGAACTAGACAGGCATTACAGGACTTCATGCTCCAAATAAGTGATCTTTATTAAAAAGATCTTTTTACCCACTGTAGAATTCAAGCAAGAACCACTACGAATTGAGAGAAATGCTTATAAAATATGGGTTCAAAAGCCAACTAAAAACACATTTCTGAAATCCTGTCTTTGATGCATTAGGAAGGCTAGTAAAGAAAGCATTAAAATAAACCGCACTGCAAGTGACCAGCACCTGCATATTGAAAGTAAGTAAAGCCTGAGGTGAAGTGATGACTATTTAATACTTCCTATAGAAAGTAATAATAATAAAAACTTACTAATCAGATAAAAGGAATGAATAACAAGAGGTCAAAGATGATACCAAAGCTTTGGAGACAATCTGAAAAGAGAATTGGAAGCTCAGAGACAAGGGGGATGAAGAAAAAGTAACATCTGAGTATTTACCAAGAGCCAGGCACTGTTATTGCTTTTACATGCATTATTACTTTATTTAACCCATAAAACTACCCCTTAAGTTAGGTATTATTAACCTCATTACATAGATGAAGAAACTGAAGCTCAGAGAGGTTAAGCGATTTGTCCAAAGTCACACAATAGTAAAAGACAATTTCTTAACATCTGCTCCTTCACCATTCCTCTCTGCACCAGTGGAAGCTTAGCTTCTCCTCCATGTTGACTGTATTTTCATGCGTCCTATATACATCAAGCAATAGGAGTTCGCATTTGCAGAAAATCTGCAAATGATCTGCTCTCGGCTGTTGAATAAATCATCAAAGCAGCGGTATTCTTAGGCCTGAGGGTTTTAAGCCAGAAGAGCAGTGGGAATAGGGCACTGAGAGGACCCCCTAATGCTGATGGACAAGAGGAGGAAAGGGCTGCCTGCCATGGGGAGGGGCAGCTGGGCTGGACTTAAAGGAGATAACCTAGTAACAAGGAGAGATTTCTGTTGAACTGTTTGTATAAAACATAACTTCTTTAGAAGAGAGGAGCTGAAGGGAAAGAAAAGACAGTAGTGTATTCTAATATTGTGCATATGGGGTGAAAAAAAAGAAGTCGGTGGTTGGTTAGGTGTAAGGGTCAGAACTAGCAAAATCCCAGCACTGGAGAGACAGGTATACAGACAGGCCTACCCCAGAGCAAAGCTGTAAGGAGGAAATTAGGCTTGCCATTTTCTCTCCTCTTTCGCCTCCCTAATGCTCATTATCTGCTTTCTGACTTGCCAAGTGGTGTTAGAATAAGAAGTAAGGAGTTACGGTTGTGGTTACAAGGGCAAGAAACGAGACTGTCTGTGAGTACCCATTTTAAGTGGTGATCTTTGTTAGGACCATTTTTAGGAAACCCAGATTTGAGAAAATCAACACAGGTATCGGAGAAGAGAGATGAACACAAGGATGCTAATTGGCTACAGTGGACTCTAGAGTGGACCGAGCAACAAGGATTCTAAGTATAGGTATCTAGACAGTACGGTTCCCCTGGGGCAGAACTAAAGGTGTCCTATCTGAGTACAAGAGGAAATCAACAAAAAGTTTGTTAAAACAAAGGCTCTCTCCCTAGCATTTCTTTTTGCTTTTGGAAATTGGGGCCACTGCTTCTGCAGTGTTCCCAAGGTATGGCTGTCTCAGCTCCTACCTACCACACACCGAGTCCAGTGGGGGAGGGGAGAACTGCAGGCAAGCATCCTCCTGGTCCTCCGTGCCTTTCTCTTCCCTCTTCTCTCCAAACCCCCAGCTCATCTGAAGCACAGGCCTTGGAGGAGATGGTTTTACTCTCCCTGGTGTGCTATCCTACAGGCTCCCTGGTACTCCTTTCCGTTCACTGAAGACTTTAGCTGCTAGGACACTGGAGCCTTCTTTTCTACAGCTCCTCTTGCTATTTTTGTTGACTTCAAACTTCAGGTCAGGTACACTGACACTTGGCCTCTCAGTTCCTGACCTCACTTCACACAACTCTTCCTTCACCTCACCCCAGTTACCAGCTCACATGGTCACAGTTCAGACCGCATCATTACTAACATCTGTATAATCTCCCAAACCCCAGTTCTAATTATCCCACATCTCCTGTCCCCTGAGCTCATTTACTGTTACTCACATAGTCAGCAGGAAGATGGAGATCAGTCCTACAAAGGCAAGGAAACGGATTCTGCCAATGACCAGTGGGGTAGAAAGAGGACGTCAAGGCATCCCAAGAAACCGCAGCCCTGAGTGACACCTTGATTTCAGCCTTGTGAGACTCTGAGCAGAGAAGCCAGCTACTCCATTCCTTGATTCCTGACCCACAAAACCGTGAGATGATAAGATTGTGTGTATGTGAGTTTTAAGACTGTGTTATTTTAAGCCAAAACATTTATATTAATTTGTTATGCAGCAATAGATAAGTAAGAATAACTTCTTAGAAAAATTAAGAAATCTCCCTCAGGAACCACTCTTAGAAACCAGGGGAAGAGAAAATTGTAAATATATATAATCTAGTAATTTTGTTCCTGTAACAAAATTAGTGTTGGTAGCAGCACTTAGTTCCAGGCATTATCCTAGATGTTTTATATTTCATTTAATCCTTACATGCACACTAAGAAGCTGACATTATTTCCATTTTACTGATAAATTACTGAAGTTCCTGCTTGAAATCACACAGTGAGACAGTCACAAAGCTGGGATTTACCAAGGCCTGATCTTGTTTCCAAAGCCCTTGTTCTGGATTATAATACTTCTCTATGCAAGGTGTTATAGCATTTACTTCTTTGTAAAGTACAGACCATTTTATTAACTTTACAGATAACATCAAAGATTCACTTAGGAAAAGACCTGTCTTTCAAAAGAAAAATTGTCTCGATAAATGCTGAAGTATGTACATGAGAGCCCTTGAAGGCCAAGTGTCCAGTTGACTCGTACTCTCTTTAACATGCTCACTTAACATTTATGCTTTTGTCTCCATTGTTCCAAGAAACAACAGTCAAGATCACCAGCAACCTCTGCGATCCTAAATCCAGCAGTCCTGGCTCAGTCCAGCAGCACTCAGCACTAGAGATCACTCCCTCTGTGAAACACTTCTTCTTCACTTGTATTTCAGGATACTAAGCCCTCCTGGTTCTTTTCTCTTGCCTTACTGGCTATTCTTTCAAGTCTCTTTTGCTGGCTCTGCTCCCTATTGCTGACTTGTACAAACTGGAAAGCTTTAGGCGCCCTTCTGCTTCTACACTCAATTTCCCAGGTGATTTCACCTGGCCATGGAGCTTCAGTTATCTTCTCTGTCCTGGCCAATTTATATCCTCATACCTTGCTTCTTTCTTGATCTCCACTCTCCTATCTCCACCTGCTTAGCTGACATCTTCACTTGGATATCTTAGGAGGCATCACAAAATCAACGCGTCTAGAACAGACATCTTGATAACCTTCTCACAAACATGCTCCCTGTAGAGTCTTTCCCATCTTGATAAATGTTACCATTTCCCCAACTGCCCAGGCCCCAAACCTAAGCATCCTCCTTGATTTACCTTTCCCTCCAACCCCAATCCAATCCATCAGAAAGCCCTAACTTAAAAAATAAATAAATAAAAAGTAATACCCACTCAGCACTACCTCTACTCCTACCACCGTAACCATGCTGCCATCATTTCTTGCCAATAACAGCCTTCTAACTGGTCTTCCTGCTTCCTCACTTGCTTTCCTATAGATCATAATCCTTAAGAGTAGCCTGAAGGAGCTTTCAAATTTTAAATCAGATCACGTCCACTGACACCTTTCCAGAGGCTTTGTATCACATTTGAAATAAAACCCACAATCCTTACCATGGCCTGAAAGGTTCTCCATGATCTGGCTCCTGCTTATCTCTCTAACTTCATCTCCCACTACTCTCCTCATTCGCTTCTCTCGGGTGTGCTGGCCTTCCTGCTATTCCTTGAACATGCCAAGCTTGCTCTTGCTTTAGCATCTTTGCACTTACTCTTCCCTCTGCCTGGAACACCCTTCTCCCAGATCTTCCCAGGACTCACTCTGCTTATCCTTCAGGTCTCCATCAAATATCTACTCAGTCAGAAAAACCTTCCCTGACCACTCCATCTAAAACATCCATCTCCCCCAACTAGTTCTCACACCAGAGCCTGCTTAATCTTTCTTCATAGCACCTACACTACCTGAAATTATATTATTTACTTTAAAAGAAAACATATTTAATGCCTGCTTCCCCACAAAAGTGTAGGTTTCATGAGGACAGGAGCTTCTGCCTGTCTTCAATGATAATCCCCAGTGTCGAGAACACAGGGGTACTCAATAAATGTTGGCTAAATGAATGAATGGCTGAATTGTTTGAAGTTTGGAATCTATTCTCCCATGGAACAATTAAATGTTCTTAGGCTAGACTCCCAAGAAGCCCATTGGATATATAATTAACTTTATTTAATATAGCATAGGATGAATAATATTGGCGCGGTGTCTGGTTCCTAGAAACACTGGGATCATGACACAAAAAAGGAAGGTCAAAGACTCCTCTGCCATCCTGAATACACCTGGGTAAAATTTACAAGTAGGCGTTTTTACCTCCTGTTTGGCATTTTACTTCCTTTTAGCGTTCCCCCTTAGGGTTCCTCTATTGCCCTAAGCCTTCTCTTGGGTCCTCCAAATTGCCTCAAAATTCCATAGTTTCCAGGCCTTCCCCCTAATTTGCTCTCCGCTAAATTTTCCCTTTCTTCAACTGATTATCCCAGCTTGGGTGTGATGAAGGAGAGAAATTTGATTGAACTACTACCATTTATAACAATGGATAAATAATTCAACCTTCCCAGGCATCCTTACATATTTAAAATAGAATATGCACTAAATTAATCTCTAATTGGTAGAATTTGGGTGGTACAATGACGTGGAAAAAACAGAGTGGACAGAAGGTATATTACGGGCTGCAAAAATAACCAACTAATGTTTTGCACACAGTAGACATCAATAAATATTTGTTAAAGAAGTGATTAAGTTATGCCAAGGCAACCTCCTGTCTACCCTTGGGTTCCCTATGTTTTCCCCCCACCTTGAGGTAAAAGCTGTTTCTCACAATGGCTTACTCAACAACACCAGGAAGGGGAGGCACAAAAAAAAGTAGTGCTGAAGGGGAAGAGGGCAGAAGAACATACCAAGTTTTTTAGGTTGCATTTCATTTTAAAACTGCTTTGTGTTTAAAAAAAAAATTTTTTTTTTAAGAATAAACTGGATTCTTCACTGACAGTATAGGCCAGACGCAATTAAAGATGATAAAACAATGTATTGAGAGGAAGAACTATTATTTAAAGCCTGTGGGTTTAAACTTCTCATAATTTACAGCTTTCTAAAAGAGCTGCCAGCTGGAAAAAGAAAACAAAGACTTCCCAGGTGAAGATACAAGTGGAAGATGGAAGGCAAGGTGGGTCCTCAGCTGACACTTATCAGCAGAATCACGTGGAGCCCTGGTTAAACTATATACTCTGGGCCTTACCATCCTGATCTGCCTGAGTGGAACACAACTGTAGTTTTAAGGAGGGCCCCGAGGTGATTCTGATAGCAGTGAGTCTGCAGACAGCTTTATAGGTTGAGAGATCTGGGCCAGAAAGCAAGGAAAGCTGAAGCCCTATCAGCAGGGATAGATTTAACAGTTTAGCGACTTACTGCATACTACATATGAGGAAGACTCCAAGGGCAACTGGGTAATAGATGTGCCATTAGAGAATATTAAGAATTCAGAAATCAGGTTTTTGTTTGTTTTTTATGATAGAGGTTGAGACATGAGGTGTTTCTGTTACAACGATGATGTCAGCTTTGGTTAAGTTGAATGTGAGGTGCTTTATGGGACACTTGGAAGAGATGTCCAGAACACATTCACAAATACAGCCTAGCGTTCAAAAATCATGTCAGGGAAATGGAGACACGGGTAAAAGAATCTTTGGTATGTTGGTGATTTGAAGCCTAGAGCATTAATATAGGGGGAAAAGCCAGAAATCACTACTTGGCTTTTGCAAGGGACAGATTTGCTGACTCCTTCGTGAGGACTGCATCAGATGAGCGTCGGAGACAGAAGAGAGACTGAAGTGGACCAGCCAAATCCCCCTCATCTCACAGAGCCCACTCCTCCGAGAGACCATCCGGGGCCCAACCCTGCCTGAGCTAACAAGTAATGGAGAGAAGCCGGCGTGCACTTCCACCCCGCAGCTCTGCGGTGCAGAAGTCTCCCCGGCTGAGATCCTAACTCCGAAACAGGTATGGGGAGTAAAGCCTAAGGACCCGGAGGTGCAAACCCCCCACCCAGTTCCAGGGAAGAGGCGGCGAGGCGAACCAGGATGCACGGTCAGGCCCGGAGACTCCTGCCCGCGAACAAGGACTCCGCGAATCTTTCCGACCTCCCTGGGCCCTCGGCAGGCAATTCCACTCACTTCTCGGAGGGTCCGGCCCAGCATGGTTCTTGTGCCCCGCCTGCCACCACAGGGTCCAGGTGACAAGAAGGAAAAGAAAGGTCAGCGGCCGCTGCCGAAGTTACATGGGCGCAGCCATGTTTGATCGTTCCTCATTGAACCTGTCAGCACCGAGGACTCCGATAGGTCGAATTGCCGCCCAAGGAAATGATCTTTGCACGCGATTGGTTGGCACCGCTAAGCAAGTCCGCGGCGAAGGAGAGCGAGCTAGGGTCGCGGCGGGACTCTGGAAGCGGCTGTTTCTTTGGCGTGTGGATCACAGCGGAGTGGGCTCGTCCTGCCCACGGCTCCCGGGACCCGGCAGGGTTCTAGGGGTGTTTTGTTTTAAAGTTGGGGGGGGGGTGTAAGGGAGGAGGAGCATGTACAGAATACTGACTGGAACGTTAATTGGAGCATTTCAGATGCGAAGAGTAGAGTAATTTCATACTCTTCTTTTTTCATTTGCTCCGCTGGTTTAACTTCATTTCTGAATTCTCAACTTTGAAGCCGCCCAGTGTGTTTGGCAGAATTTGACCGAATTTAGGGGTGAGAGGTTGATCCACTCCAAGTGCATTTTAATTAGGGCACGCAATTCAACCACTGTTAACGATGGGGTTTCTGAAGACCTGTGTTCTTAGAAATACCTGTACTGCGGTTTGCTTCTGGAGAAGCCAAGTTGTGCAGAAGCCTTCAGTTAGAAGAATTAGTACTACCTCTCCAAGGAGCAGTGTCATGCCTGCTTGGGTGATAGATAAATACGGGAATAATGAAGTGCTTCGATTTACTCAGAACATGGCTATACCTATGATACACTATCCAAATGAAGTCATTATCAAAGTGCACGCTGCAAGTGTAAATCCTATAGATGTCAATATGAGAAGTAAGTTTCAAAATACATTCCTCGTTTCCTTTTTCTTTTTCCTCTTCAGATAGTTTCATCAGGGATCAGTTTTAAAATATCATTTGTTATTGACTAAGTCTTTGGTTAACACAAAGGAATTGTTTAGGGTTTAAACAGTATCTTAGATATTATTTCCAAAATTGTTGAAATTGCAATACCTATAATATGCTTTAATCTTTTACAAAGTCTTAAGTTTGAATTGCTTCCATGCTACCTTAAGATGTAAATTGGGACTTGAGAATTGTATCTGCAGCTAACTTTCTGGTTCACTCTTCTGGGAGCTTTGTGATATTCTCAAGTCCATCACGGGTTTTAGAGATGTGGTTATGTTTTCATACCAGTTTAGAGTTTGCATTTTTATTGTAGTTCTTATTTGCCCTCGCACTAATAACAACTTTCTTTAGTGGTGCAGTGGACAAAGCAGCAGAATGTAAGGGTATGGACATAGTACTTTCCCCATTTATGCTGTTGCATTCTGTTCTTAGCAGTTAAAATACACTTTTCTGTTATGCTCCATCCTCAATGGGAATAATGTTATCTTAATTTCTGCTGAGGGATATTGACAAAGCTTGGAGAGCACTGTATTCCTTAAATATATACTATGCAGTTTTTATAGTGCTGGAAAGATTCATTATTATCTGCAAATTACTTTAACTTTAGAAAATAATGACAAAAATACTGCTTTAAAATTGGGATGATTGGTCGGTTAACTTCAGCGTTCTAAGTAAACTGCCATATATGGTTTAATTTAACCGTAGGTCTTTGTTTTGAAGATCTTGTGTGTAGACATGCAGATTATCCCAGTAACAGTTATCATATGTGAACGAATTATGCGTGATGAGTTTCTTTGTTCCTATACGTATCCAGTTACAAAATTAAGATTAATGATAGAATGAATCATTTTGTGGAATTTGTAGAGAAATATGAAAGTGTTGTGAGTTCGGCTTCATTTCTTCCTCTTTTCTTCCCCAGGAGTTGTGTGATAGATTAGGATAGCAGTTCTCAAATGTTTTGGTCTTAAAATCTCTTCACACTCTTAATAATTAGTGGGCTTTTGTTTTTGTGAGTTATAGCTGTCCATATTTACCTTATTAGAAATTAGAATAGAAACTTTTAAATATTCATTTAAAAATACAATAAACTGTTGTGTTAACATTACAAAATTAAATCAGGATTATAATATAAAATGACATAAAAATAATGTCTCAAGAGACAACAGCATGTGTGAAGCACTGAAACAGGTAGTATAGCTGACAGAGACTGGGATCTATCCCCAAAGTGCTTACAGTGAAAAATAACTATACTTCCCAAAATAAGCAAAAAAATTCAGTGAGAAGAGTAGCATTGTTTTACACTTTTGCGTATCTCTTTGCTTTCTAGTTTAATAAGACAGCTAAATTTTCATGTATTTCTGCAGTCAGCCTGTCACGATATGGTTTTTGAAGTGAGTAAAGAAAAGCTAGCCTCACATGGGTAGCTGGACAAGAAAGGATCTCTTAGAGTCTTCAAAAAGATTTTGGGGATGTAAAAACTTGGAGAATTCTTGGATTAGGGAAATAAAGTTCAGTTTCACTGGCTTTAAGTCTTCAATTTTTAATGGTGCTGTTTTTAACTAAGTGAATCTATCCAGACCTGTGCTGTCCTATATCTAGACATACCTTGGAGAAATCGCAGGTTGGGTTCCAGACTTCTGCAAAAACGCGAATATTGCAATAAAGTGAATCACACAATTTTTTTTGATTTCCCAGTGTATAGAAAAATTATACTTACACTGTACTGTAGTCTATTAAGTGTGTAATAAATAGTATTATGCCTAAAAAACAATGCACATACCTTAATTTAAAAATAGTACTGTTGGAAAAATGACGCTGAGAGATTTGCTCAATACATGGTTGCCACAAACCTTCAAACTGCAAGAAATGCAGTATCCACAAAGGTCAGTAAAGTGAAGCACAGTAAAATGAGGTTTGCCTCTAATAGCCACTAGCCACATGTGGCTGTTGAGCAATTGAACGTAGTTGGTCTGAATTGAATGTGCAATTAGTGTAAAATATACAATAGATGTCAAAGACTTAGTAAGAAAAAAACAAATGTAAAATGTCTCATTAATAATTTTATATTCATTACCTATTGACCTGATGATAATTTGGATACATTAAGTAAAATATGATTAGCATTAATTTCACTTCTTATTTTAGTGGCTTCTAGAAAATTTTGAGTTACACATGTGGCTTGCATTATGTTTCTGTTGGACAGTGCCAATCTAGACAATGTGAGGAATAACTTACACATTTCTTTGTGGGAAGAGGTTTGGGGAAAGACTTGGATTCACTTTGGAAAGCTCTATTAAGAATGAATTGAAATGACTTTATGATGATTGCCTCGTGGAATCCACATTTTTATCCTTTTTGTTTGCTTTGAAGTAATAATTGCTACTACTGTTTGGGCGTGTCGTTTTATTTATTCCATTTACGTTGAGCATGAAGATAATTTAGTTTTTATAGGATGTATCTTTAAGTGGTAGGTTTATACCCAATGACCAGTGTGTGTTTTCATCTTCTTGATTTCAAGATCTTTGAAGGTAGATCCCATGCTGTCAACTTCTGTCTGTTTCAGTGCATCACATATATAGTTGCTGTTCAGTCATTATTTTTATGTCATTTTATATTTTTGTTCTAATTTAAGATTACAGACTGAAATAAGCAATATTTTATCCATGAGCAATTTTTACCTTTTGTCCTTGTTTAGATCTGTTAACTTTTCATTTATTTGAATGTACGTGCACACTTTGTATTGTGTCCATTTTAATTTCAGTAGAATGGGTGGATCTGGACTTTCTTGGCTGCTATTTCATATAATATTGTAACATTGTACTTTTATGTAGTGTTCTTAAGACATCGTAGTTTATTATGACTTGACTGTGTAGTATTCTTTGCAAGTTATCCTCTTTATTTCCTGCTCATGGATTCTTTTTTGAGAACGTGTGATTATTTTTGCAAAAGATACTTGAAATGGTAGCTTGGGGAAATAAAATAATGAATAGAAGACTGTAAACTATAGGGAGCAGTTGTTTCCTTTGACGAGAAAGCAAAGACATGCCTGTTTTGAAAGGTGAAGGCTGACTTTTTCTGGAGCTGGCCACTATTGTTGGACATAAAATCAAAGATCATATAAATGGCTAATGAATAATCTTAAAATAGAAAAAAAAATACAGCCAATGAGAAAGTTTGGTTCCTTTAGGTGAGATTAAAGTCTCTGAAAGTGATGGCAGACTTAGGATTTTCCAAATCATTCCAGCTCTGAACCAAACTGGGCACCTCTGCCCATGGGATGGAGCTCCTAAGGGCCTCCATTCACTTGTGTCACCAAGCAGGGTCTCAGTTTCTACCTACCAGCTGCATTCTGGATTTGGGGCTGGTTTAGTTAGTACCAGTGAGCCAGGGCTAATCAGTTGATACTGAGGTGACCAAGAAAGCTGCTCAAACAACCTTGCCCTGCAGGTTGTGTACCTCGAAGAGGACTGAAGCCTTTTTGCAGCTCTGAAACAGCAGCTGAAATTCGACATGGCTAACTGCCCACGTCTGTTAATCAAATCACATGGGAATTTCAGTGAATAATTGCTTACCTGTGCTTTAGAGGTGGAAAAGAAATGTAAGACAGGAAAAGTAAAAGGTGACTTTTGTGAGTATTACATGTGAAGTTGTTTTTTTTTTTTCTTTTCCCTGATAGGCAACACTCCTAACTAGCCTGCTGACAGTTATGTAATATCGGTGTGGTGGCCATCAGCTTTGATATTTCTGGGACTTTTCCAACTTTCAAATACTTTCTTCTATGTGTTTTGATTTTTTATTAGAAAAGCAACTTTTGCAAGTTTCCCTCCTATCAGCCTCCCTTCCTATATCCTCTACCCGGGCTTCAGGGATGAACATTCATTGCTCCCATCTAAGGCCAGCGCTGCACCTGGGTTCTCCATCTCATGCCCTCTCACCTACTCAGGAGATTTTTCAGCAGTTTTCTCCTCCATCTTCAGTCTTTTCCTTTCTACTGAATCATTCTCATTGGCATACAAACTTGCTGTGATTCCCCTGCTCTTAGAAAGAGAGAAAAAGAACCCTCAGAAATCCTCCCGCCATCTCACTTGCCCCCTCCAGCCACTGCCCTGTTTCTCTCCTGTCCTCTGTAGCAAAACTATTTGAAAGAGTTCACTCTTCCCAGGATCTCCATTTCCTCACTCCCACTCTCTCTGTCACCCTCTGCCACAGCAACTGCTCCTATCAAGGTCACCAAAGACTTCTGTGTAGTTGGATCCAGTCTTTTGTTTGATTTTGTCTGTTTGGGGGTTTTTGTTTTTTAAAAGCCTACTGGTAGCTTTTGCCCTTATTTGAAAAACTATCTTCCCTGTCAGCAGCATCTGACTTCCTTAAACGACCCTCTCCACTCGGCTTTCTGAACACCTCTTCACTGGGCAAGGCTTCTCAGGCACCTTTGCTGGTTTCTCCTCATCTTTGAGATCCAAGGATGGGTGGGGGGAAGGGGAGACTTTCAGAGTGGTTTAGTGATTCTGGAGCATAAATTGTGGTACAGGACACTAGAGAGATAAGCAAGGTGCTTATCTTGAAGAGCCTCACATAGTAGAAATGTCCTCAGAATGTCAAGCAGAAGAGACGATAACAGATACTTTTATGTCATAGAAAAGCCATTTTGTATGTTGACGCTGTGTAACTTTGGATTATTATAGATGGTGTAGCTGGCTTATTCGAACCAAAAAAATAATGATCAGAGGAATGTTTCTGCTCCACTTAGTTGATATTTATGGAAATGTTCTTAAAAATAAAAAGATGTGTATAATAAAGCAATTAATCTGATTTAACATATCAGAACAGATGCAGCCAAGTGGTTCTTTTCCATTCAGGAATCTACACACTTAATCCAAAGATTTGTTCTGGAACTTTTTGGGGAGGTAGGGACCATTTGACACTCATGGACCAGTGTCAGTGTCAAATACTATATCCATGCCTTATTTATTTATTAACTCAGACAACTTTTAGCATTTATCTTCTTCACCAGAATTGGCTCCAAATGACTTTGTTGTTAAAAAAGTTTATGAATGATTCAGTTATATGCGTGTGTGTATGTGTGTGTGTGTGTGTGTGTGTATTCAATAAAGAAATAAACTGCAAAAAAAAGTTCATGAATGAACAAATTAATAAAGAAACTCTCTTCAAAGAACAAAGCAAAACTTAGAAAAGAAAATACTAAAAGTTCAGAAGATAGTTTCAGAATTGAAATTTCAGAAATAGTGATTATAACCTTCCAAATAATTTTCTTTGACTGGAACAACACTTACTGTTTTTATGCTTTATTGTGTGATGGTAAAAAAAAAAAATTGTAAGGTTGATTACTTTATAACCTACATCTCGAGGATAGAATTGTACCTGGCGTATAACTGTAGTAGTTTTTAAATCATCCCATTCTTTTGGAAGAAACAGATAAATTGTGTTTTATAGGTGGTTACGGAGCTACAGCTTTAAATATGAAACGTGATCCTTTACATATTAAAATCAAAGGAGAAGAATTTCCCCTGACGCTGGGTCGGGATGTCTCTGGGGTGGTGATGGAATGTGGACTTGACGTGAGGTACTTCAAGCCTGGAGATGAGGTGAGTTATGAAATACCACTATTCCTTTTTAAAATTTGCAGATTTCTTTCTGCTGCTTTTGGAAATATATTGCAGATCATTGCCCTTTTTTTCTTTTTTTCAACAAATACACTGAGCTTTGGCTGGAACCCCCCTTTTCTTGGTTCTGTTGCTCATCCTGTTTTTGGTTCTGTCATAGTAGCTTGCTGTGCTGGAACCTTCTAAATCAGGTGCTTAAGAACTGCAAGACTTTGAGATATATATGATTGAGACTTTTTTTTTAAAAGCTTTAAATGACAATTTCTACCCTATGGAGTTAGATGGTTTTAAAGTAGCTAAAGGTTGATACAATCATCTATCCCTTGTCACTTTGAACTGTTATCCCAAGAATTAAAGTCAGCACATAATAAAAGCTAGTGAGTTCTAGTTGTTTGTCATAAAATAACTCATCTAATGTCTGTGGAGTAGGTACAGTAGACGCAGTTCATGGATGAGGAGGTCAGGCTGTGAAGAGGTCCCACTGCTGGTAAGTGCGGAGCCAAGGTTCTGCCCCAGAGACTGCTCTTCCTGGCACTCTAGGCAGTGAACACAGCAGGATTTACTGGTATCTGCTTCCAGTGTGGTTTGACTTGATACATCCAAAGTCATACTGAATAATAGATTTATATCCTGTGAAGATAGCTCTTTCGGTTGGTGGATTGCTGGCTTGTGCTTTTTTCTCAGGGTGGGGTATGTATTGGAGAACACCTTCATGCTTATCTTTGGCTAAAAAAGATCTGTTTCTAATGAAGTTGTGTGTGTTTCAGGTCTGGGCTGCAGTTCCTCCCTGGAAACAAGGCACCCTCTCAGAGTTTGTCATAGTCAGTGGGAATGAGGTAATTCACCAGTTCTGTGCTGAAATGCCATTAGAAAGTAGAAACAGGCTGACTAGTGTCTCCTGAAATAACTGGTGGTTTTTGAGATCAGGTTCCAGTTTTATGGGTAGTTTTGAAAGAGCTGAGATAGAGAATAGGAATTTTTGAAAGATTAATAAAGTGTTAGCTGGCGTTTAAATAACACTGCTGCCGAAGTGGTTATCTTTGCCTTGTGCAGCAGGAATTTGGAGTGAGATCTAGAAACCCTGCTGTGTTTCTTGGTTTTATCCAGTGTAAATTGTTGAAACCAAATGTACCAAATGGAGCGTACTGGTTCATCATCACCAGGAGCATGGAAGGATCAAGCTGTTTCAAATAACTTTCAAAACAGCAGTCTAATCAAATACAGTCAGGGCACTTGACAATTTGAATAGAAAGAAAGGGGTTAACACAGGAAATTGGCTACAGAAGGGAGGGCAGGAAGGGAAAAGGGGGCATTACTGAGATTAGAAAAAGTCGGGAAAGATTGCCTTCCGGTAAATGGGAGTAAGGGAAACAGCTGGTCACAAAAACAAGTTAGAATGTGTTTCTGAGGGCTCAGGGTTTATTTGGGTTTATTTCTGGCTATAATCAGGACTAGCAGGATTGTTGAATGTGGTCTTTTTATGAAGAATTAAGCAGCTGTATCTCATAATGTAACCTGAAAAGCCTTGCTGAACCTCTGTAAGGTAGGTTGAGTCACTTGGAGAATATTCCTTAGGGATAATCTTGGGGTAGCATTTGCAGTAACCACTGAACCTGGGGGAATATTATAGACTTATCCCTGAAAATAATTGGATTTCTATGAAGGTAAACGTACATAATTGTGTTTAGAAGTTTGCAAGTATTGCTTCTTTTTGACTGTTGTCTTCAAATCTAGGTCTCTCATAAGCCCAAGTCCCTCACTCATACTCAAGCTGCCTCTTTGCCGTACGTGGCCCTCACAGCCTGGTCTGCCATAAACAAGGTTGGCGGCCTGAATGACAAGAACTGTGCAGGAAAACGGTAAGTCTCAGTGTTGGCATCTGTCACTCCCTTCTTTCCCTTGGTCAGGTCTCTGCAATAGATTTGTCAAAAGCATTAAAATGAGGATCATTTACGTGAACACAGTTGTGCTAACATTTAAAACAACTTCCAAAGAACTCTTGTATCTGTCTGCCCTCTTTAAACCTCATCCTATTGATTCTTAGCTCAATCTATTGAGAATTTTAAAAGTGAAATATGTAGATGGATGTTAGGAGTCTGAACCTTCTAAAATGATGCAAAACTTTTGCATGTCCGTCTCTGGGAAGTAGATCCATAGCTTTCATCAGATTCCTAAAAGGTGTTAAGAACACCCGTTACAGTTTCTAAAGAACCATGCTAAGGTGCAGGTGTTGCTTCCTGTGTCATCTAGTTGCTCTCACACTTGCAGGCTTCTATGAGAAACAGACACAAAGGGATGGAATATTGTTGAGTTCTCTTAGGCTCGCTGTTCTCCTAGCCTCCTTTAGTCAGTTCTGGTGCTTCGAGGACTTGTATGTGCTTGTTTGAGTTTGTAAAAGCAGCGCAACAACAGTGTCTTAGATGTACTTAAGTTCATACTCAGATTCTGCTGCTTTCTAGCTGGGTGGCCCACTCAGTCACTTCTCTTTTGTGAGTTTTGTTTTAGGGGTTAAATGAGAACACCTGGAAAACTAACGGCACAGGTTGTGGCACACTGGAGGCTCTCAGTACTTGGTGGCTACTGTCATTAGCAACGCGACTGCTACATTCTTTGTGTTTTAGAATGTTGGCGTCGTAGAGAAAACATGATTTTATTGTTTGGTGAGAAAACTGGGTCCTAAGAACCGTTTAGTGATTGTGATGAAGGAGAGAGCTGGAGGTCAAATTTTGGTTTTTGATTACTAAGGATCATGCAGGAAAAAATAACTGAAGCCTGTGTCATTCTGTATTCCTGTTGTTACGAAATGTTGCACTTTACATTTAATGTGTTGAGTTGTAGGACATGGAATTTAGTGAAAACTTAAGAGCTATATTTCTGAAAGAAGTGGGGAGGCTATTCATCTAATGAGGTGCTACCCTTCATTGTAGAATTCAAGGCAAATATTTATTCTAAAGGTCAACCGTGTTTATTTTGTAAGCTTTTGGGGCTTATCATTCTTGAAGTTGCCATTTTGGTCCAATACTTTGTTTAAATTAAATTAGTTTGACCATGTAGATTTTTCTGGCAGTTTGTCTTAGTTAATAACCTTGCAAGAATCTTGCTCGGGATTTTCAGACATTTATTATTACTGTAGGCTTTGCAGTGGCATTGAGGCTTTTTTTTTTTTTTTTTCCTTAGAAACATTAGCCTTTCTGTGCCTGCGTGACCATGTGTGCACTCTGGTGAGAGAGCTCTTGTTCCTTTTGCCTGTTTGGGTTCTCCAGGCATACTTTTTTTTTTTTTTTAGTATTCTGTGAAAAACGAGTTAGAAACAGGTCTAGCTGTCTCTTCCCTTCTCAGTTCATTGTTGGCTTTGTGGGTAATTCTTTGGTACTATGTTGTCTTCTGTTTAAGGAGTAATGGCTTGAAACTAGAAAGTAGAGACCTGGATCCCTCTTTCTACTCAGTTACTAACTAATCAGATGACCACGTGCACGTTTTTTAAGTCTCTGCTGTTTCTCCACAGGTGCTGAGTGTAGGGCAGTGTGGGTTGTTAGGAGAGCCATGAGAAGTGGAAAGTTTTATACCTTATAAAGGTGATTTATGTGTTATACTGAGTTGGGTCTGTTCGTTGATCTAGCCACATGTTAACCACACTGGAGTGAAATCCACTTGAAAGAGCCTCACTGGTGTGTGCCGTGGCCTCGTGCCACTCCCTGCCTGCGCGACGCCCCCGAGGGGTGCCTGTGTTCAGCGTGCCAGTGGGAGCTCGGCCCCTGGTGCTCTAGAAATTTCACTTCACTGAAATGACTACACGTGGTGTCATAATGGCCTCCCTCTCCAACGTCTCATTTGTGAGAGTCACATGAGAGATGTGAGCGCCTTACAGTACTGGAAAAATACTTCTACATGAAGAAATTACTATTACAGTGGGATTTTTTACTAACTTCAATTCAGAGGTTCCAGTGTCCAAAGTGGCTTTTTTCAGTTTGACTATCCTTTTTGATTGGTGGAGCATATTTTGGCTTCTCTAAGCAATAATTATTCTTTCATTGTTAGCTGTTGGCATTAAGGCAGTCTTTAGCCTGCACAAAGCAAGTCAGTGTTTGTCATCAAGGAGTAACAGTCTGTTTTTCTAACCAATTAATTTTAAAAAACCTAAAACTAACAGTGACAAAAATATCCATCAGCACCTTGGAAGATTTTACAGGATCTCTTTGTAACAAATACCTTTTTGAAATTAAGACAAAGCTTTCTAAGGCTTCGATGGTGTTTACTTGTTCCTTCTTTGTAATGTAATTATATTTCTGCAGCAACTGAGCATCTGTGAACCTAGGGGATAATTTAGTACTGACGTCGTATGTCGTTTTGCCCACACTTCGATATCACTAGAAAAGTCAAGTGAAACGATTTCCCTGTTATCAACCCATCTGTAGCTTCTTCATGATGTATTCAGTAAGAACGCATAGATGACATAAGGCTCTCAAGATGAATAGAAGTTTAAAAAAAAAAAGTGGTTGCACCATATATTTTTTGATAACAGTTCTATATGATGGTTGTATATATTGATAGTGTCATGCTCTGCCTGAAATACGTCTCTTGCTGGGAAGTTGTGCTTCACTGTGTTTGACAGAAGTATTAGAAAGTGTTAGAAATTGAACCATTCCTCCTCTGCAAAATAAATTTCACTTTTGAATTGTGTGCTTGAAACTCAGTGCAGTGAATTTAGGAATGCTTTTCACTGTTTCTTTTTTGAGATTAGGCTTTGTGACAGTGACATTTTGTCCTGTCAGTGTAAATTAGGTGTCTGATTAATTCTGTTGATAGAATTGGGCTCAAGCATAAAACATTGGGTCTCCCCACCATTAACTTACTTCAGTCATTACAACAGCTTCCTTCTTTCAGCTGCCTTCACCTGCCTGAACTTGACCCCACCTCCCACCTGTGTCTCCCCTCCCACTACCCCTGTGGACTTCTGGTTTTCATTGGCACTTGACTAGGTTGTAACGTGAGAGGGGAAAGGGGAAGGTGAAAGAAACCCCTGCGGTTTACTTGCTGGAAGAAACCCTGTGTTTGGGAAGACGGGAGGGAGGGTGGAGACTCTGGCCTGGCCAGTGTGATGCAAGTGAATTGTCCCCTCCACTCCACCCCCTCCTGTTTTCCTGGGATCTCCAGGAGGGCTCAGTTAAAGGAATTAGTAGAAAACTTCTTCCTGTTAGGTTTTACAGCTTAGTTTTCTAGGTGACTAGGTGACAGTCTTGTGAAGCTGGGGGTCACCCACTCTTCAGTGCACCAGCCTTGCCGGGCAGCTGCAGCTCTTCTCCCCGGGGTCACAGCTGACTAACTTGCCAACCCAACGAGAGCTTTCAGTTCTTACAGTTTGACCTCTGAAGTATTTGGCACCATTGACCACTTCCTTCATAGTCACTTTTTCCATGGTTTCAGGGACACTAGCCTCCTTTACTTCTCCTCTTGCCTTTTTGATCAGTTCTTGCCATTTTTAAAGGCTACCCTTCTTCCGCCAGCCCTTGAACTATCACTATTACTGGTCTCCCACCATCTTTCCTGTTTCCCAGGGTCATCTCATCTGCTCCCAGCTGCTTTTTATATTTTGGTAGCTTACAGATAGTGTGTTTCTAACCCCAACCTCTCTACTCAGATCCAGTTAGATGTCCTCTTTGGATCTGAAACTCAACTTGTACAAAACAAGACTTACTGGCTTCTACTCTGACTACTTCTATATTCCTGATGCCAGTTAATTGTGATTTTCCTGAAGCTGAAATCTGATACTGTACCCAAACTGCTCTCTTCCCTTCCACTGTGCAGCTCATTATTGTCCAAGTCATGTAAAGTGTAGGATTGTTGTCAAATTTGGAAAAAATGCCTTCCAAGTTTCTTTAATATATGAGCTGTAAGATTCCAGGGCATTTCATGTTTTCTTGTGCAGTAAGCTTAAAATACTTTTTGCATTTTAATTGATAGCCTTCATTAACTAGCTTGTTGTTGATATCTTCCCTATAATGATGTCAAAGGACAAAGATCCTACAATTTAGTAACCAGTTTGATGTCCTTTGTTCAATGGAAAACAGTCCATGGACTAGGGGAGTACAGGGCCTCACCATCAGTGGAGCTCCCTTCCCTAGGGATTTTGGACAAGGGCATGTTTTACAGGGCATTAGAAGAGGTGGGGTGGGAAAGGGCATGGTTGGCTAGGAGGCAGGGATTCCCTATCAGGCAGGCAGGTCTTACTTTCTAGGGTTGGGCGAGCCGGCTACAGCTGAGTTGGAGGATTATGATTGGCGTTAGATTTCCTTGAGAGTGAGGCATTTCCTGTAAATGCAGGCTGATTTAGGTTAAATTTATGATGTGGATAAATGCAGGCTGATTTAGGTTAGATTTATGATGTGGATAAATGCAGGCTGATTTAGGTTAGATTTATGATGTGGGCTGGGCCACTAGGGTGGCCTCCATTTTTATGGGTCCTGATGTTACAAATTTATCAGTGATGTGTTACAAGTTTTTACATGTCTTTTAATTGGAAGAATTTTCTATATACTAGGTTCTGGTTCTGTACATTTCAAACCTTGTTAAACCATGTTTCTCCTTCATTTCTCCTATTACCCAACACTAGGTACCCTGATACTCAGTCCTACTGTAATAAAATTTTATGATACCTTGTTGTGTTGACTTAGTGGGAAGTAGAGATATTCCTGGAAGGCATTCTTAAACCAGGACAGCCTGTAATAACTTTGCTTAGAAATTACTATGAACCAGATCAGTATTTCCCACTAAAACCAAAGCAAATGTATTTCCAAATCAAATCTAGTGTCACCTGGTAAGAGAGGAAGTGTAATGGAGGGGAAAGTAGAATTGGAAAGAGACAGCAGTTTTAACTGATTGTGGTCAGTAGGGGAGAAAAAATAATTTTCCCTCTACCCTTCTGAGTTCTCTGCTGAGACCTCTGTAATAAAAGACAGGTTAACAAGAGAAAAGCAAACAAGTTTATTAACACATATGTGGACCTCATGTATACATGGGAGATACCTGGGGAAAAATGCGTAACTCAAAGAATTAGCTTAAAATTCAGGCTCAAATGCCATCTTTAGCTGAAGACAAAAGAGAGAAGTATGTGGGGAAGGCCATTTGTGGAAAGTTTACTATGAAAAGCAAGAATAAAGTTTGTTATCCAAATTTAAGTTGGTACCTTCCTTGATAAGGATCTAAAATTATCTGCAGAGGTTAACCTTTGTCCTTCCTGGTGAAGAAGAGAAGAACCTTTGTAAATTTCTGTTCTGTTTTCAGGCCAATAGGGGAAGGATAGAGAGGTTTCTTACATCCACTTCTTAGTTGCCTTCAGCTGAGAATAATCCCTAAGCCTAAGTGGTATATTTGGGGCTGCTGTATTCTTCTGTCCTTCACCACCAAAAGCATATGTCTGTTACCTGAAAACTGGGTTTGCCTGTTGGTGAGTGTCGAGGCAGAAGACAACCGAGCCAAAGATCGGGAGAAGGAAGGACTTATTATTGCAGCAACTAAGGAGAACACAAGGGATCTCTCCCAAAGCAGGGTCTCTGAACAGCAAAATTGGGGAAGTTTTAAGGTAAGGGAACATGCATATTGGTGAAGGGGTTAGGGCGGTGGACAGAGTCCAAGTGTTAGTTGATTGAAGGGTCAGAAAAGGTCAGCATCACCATCCCTTAGGTTCCAGTTGATCAGGCTGATCTTTACCACTGAAGCAGAATTGGGAATCTTTGTAACTGATACGTTATCTTTGCTACTGTTACTTCTCTTCCCTGACAACGGTCTAACAGTCCCTTGTTCTTGCATTCTTTTGTTCCCTTAAGATCGTTATTACTGAGACCTGTTCAGGGGCAAGCAATGTGGCCAGGCTTAGAGCCACAAAATGGCTTAGGCCCAGAATGGCTTCTCTTCTGTCCAGAAAGCCAGACCTGGTTCTCTTTCTCTGGGGAGCCTCTGCCCTACCTGCCTACATGTCCACACAGGTATTTTGCTGGGGCTCCTCTCTAGGCCTTATGTAAGTGGAGGGCCTGAAGCTTAAGCTTCATTGGCTCTGGAGGGAAGGAAAAATATCTCTTTCCTGTGCTCTTCTAAGTTCTTGGCTGGGGCCCCTGTAACAAAAGACAGATAAATTAACAAGACAAAAGCATACAAGTTTATTAATTTATAAATTTTATGCAACATGGAGACCTTCATAAGGAAATGAAGACCCAAAGGAGTGGTTAAACCTGAGCATTTTAGTTGAGGTGTAGTTGACATACAGTATTATGTTAGTTTCCAGTGTGCAACATAGTGATCTGACAATCAGATACATGACAAAACAGTCACCACAAGTCCAGTAAATCTTTCACCGTACAGTTATTATAGCGTTATATACTGTGTATTATACTGTTCCTTATACTATGTATTACATCCCAGTGATTTATTTATTACTGAAAGTTTGTATCTCTTAATCCCCTACACTTATTTTGCCCAACCTCCACCCTTTTCCCCTCTCGCAACCACTGTTTGCTCTGTGTATCTGTAAGTCTGTTTCTGTTTTTAAACCTGAAGGATTTTACGCTACCTTTAATGAAGAGTGGAGAGTCATGAAAAAATGTGGGGCAATGCATGCACAGAGTGTAGTAAACTGGAAAAACTTAGCAAGGCCTGTTCATTCTGTTCCTTGCTGCATCCTTCCATCTTGGAGATGAGGATGCTCCTTTCCTCCAGATACAGAGAGGACACCTTTCACATGAGGCGCACGTGTCCAGCTTCATGGGAGAAGGTCAGAGAGTCCTTCCTGCATGTGCTGTTTCTCAAAATTGCTTCAGCTTTAAGTATTCCATCTGCCAAGGTGTCATATTTTGGGGCAGCATGTGCGAACCCTGTCAGTCCATGAGAAATCCTTCTCTGAGCATGCAACTTCTCTCATCCTCTCTAGTGTTGCCATGATAAAGGATCCTTCCCTCTGTCTGCCTTCCTTCCCTCTGTTTTGCACCAGATTGAAAGATCCAGTGTCTTGGGATGGTTCCTGCTGCCTGTCTTATTCGGGGAGATATGTTCCCAGCATGCTGGGTTGAAATTCTGAATACATTTCCCACAGAACCATTGTTATACTGTGTATAAGGTTCTTGGTCCATTATGGGTTAACTAAACCTTTTTAAATGGCTACCCTGGGCACCTTGCCAAGATATATAAATAGCTTTATTTTCATGGGAAAATGTGTTTAAAGTTCCAAACAACTAAGTCACACTGAACTCTTCTGTAAATTGGGGAATGTCTGCATGAATTACAGAGGCTCAGGAGAAGGGGACACACAAGTCCAGGCTGTCTTGGTCGTGTTTGGTTGATTTGTTTTGTAGCTCTATTCCACTTATTCAGATTAAGTTGCTCACTTACTTAAGGGAATAATTTAGCATATGATGATATACTTTGTTATCATTCACCCATTTTCCCCCCAGATTTAGAAGTAATGTGTGAGTGAAACTAAAAAGGGAGATTATACTTTCTAGCATCGCCCTTACTTTTTAAAGACCTTTTGTTTCTACTGATGGAAGATTTAGCCATATTTAAATCAGCTTTGTTTCTGAGCCATTAGTGCTTCATAAAGGGTAGTCTACTCTTGTGATGTGGCTTTTTTCCCCCCACTGCAAGAATGTGGTCTGGGGAGAATCGTGAAGGTCATATACTTCTATTTTAGAAAGGTGGAGAAATTAAATATAAGCTTAAATTAGATTGAAAATGCCAGTTCTTTGGGAGTTCAAAATTTGTAGATACTGACAGGCATATGTAGAATAGATAAACAAGATTATACAGTATAGCACAGGGAAATATATACAAGATCTTGTGGTAGCTCACAGTGAAAAAAAAATGTGACAGTGAATATATGTATGTTCATGTATAACTGAAAAATTGTGCTCTACACTGGAATTTGACACAACATTGTAAAATGACTGTAACTCAATAAAAAATGTTAAAAAAAAAAAGGAAAGAAAGAAAATGCCAGTTCTTATTCATTAACTCCTAGAATATACCTCTGTGATCATCATTTCATAAATGATGAATCTGACTTCTAAAGATTCAGTTAATGAGCGAGTTGAGACTAGAACCGAGGTCTTTAGATACCCAGCCCCGGATTCAGAGATTTCTGCGGCTTAGCCAGAATATGGAAATGTGAAAGATGATTCCCTACCTCTGGATTTCCTGCTGTTTTGTAGTATGTTTCATATTTTTTTATTTGTAAGGCGGTTAGGGTGTTGATACCTTGCCTCATAAGATTGAAATACTGCAAAATGTGATTGTAGAGGGCTTAGGTGCCCAAAATGCTAAATATAAAGTGATGCGATCATCGAATAGAAGTCATGCCTTAGTGCGTTAAAGTGTGTTTAGGGAGAATTCAGAGACTGGGCAGAAATGACAGAGAAAATTAGATTTTAGGATTTTAAAACATGTAAGCAGTGTGATAATACTCATACTTCCCCCATGTTTTTATATCTGCCACAGTGCAATTCCCACTGACTTCAAAAGAAGCTATGCATACGGACTTAGGAAGTAAGAGAGCAAATGTGATTAAAAATCTTGGCAATTTTGAATTATAGCGCTTTTTGCAAATTGAGTATCTCCTGGGCGCTTGCTCTATGTAAATGGATAAGCAATAGAGCACAGCTCTCTTCACTATAACAAATAGACTTCTACTTCAGTGAGGTTTGAATGTGTCTTGTGACCCTTCTGGCAGGCTGGGTTGAAAGTATTCTCACCGTAAAGCATGTAAATGAAGGGCCGCTGGGAGTAAGCAGCAGCGGTATTTTCCCTTTGTCTTGGAAGTGCATTGAAGAGTACAGCACGTATAGTTCAGCCACAGACGACCAGCAGACTTACTGCTAGCTTGAAAATTTGCCTGCTGTCCCTCTTTGGGGACTTTGTGTAATGAAAAATACAGGCCCTGGTTGAACCTGCACAAAACATGGAGTTTGCAGGACCAGAGAGTGGTATTCCCTAGGGCTTCCTTATAAGCGGACCTATCAGATGTAGCCCTTTATTGGGCTTGCTCCTTGCCTGTTTTGCACTTGCGGGCGCCATCTAGTGGCCACATCAGGAACTGAAGCTGCTAATGCACTGCTGAGAAAGATGTTTTTCCTTTTTTATGGGAGGAATGAGGCTACTCTGGATCAAGAGTTACGGGGAAGCGATGAACTGACAATAGTGAGGTTGGAGATGTGTCTGGCAGTTGGATCCTTAAGCAGCCACTGTATTTGTTGTCCTCTTAAGCCAAGATTCTCAGGGAGAGAATAGAAATTAATTTCAAGCTTTACTAGAAAAAACTTTAATGCAGTCTTTCAGATAGCCAGTTGATTCCCTCATTTGGGGTAGTAGCAGTTGTCGTTAATTATAGGATACAATGCTGATTCCGATGATTTTTAAAGTCGAGAAACATTGACGAGACATCTGCTGCACCCAGGGTAGTTAGAATGGCTGGTGCTGGGTGTAACGTGAGGTCTCTGTCCTCATACTGCAGAATAGCTTGGGAAGCAAGCTTATGAGTCAACATTAATAATGTGCCAAGTGCCAATTGCATGGCATGGATATCAGGTTGAGGGCCATCTCTAGGGTATTGTGCAGGCAAACTGGGACTTGAGCCTTCAAGGGAAGGGAGTGTGAAGGCATTTGAGAGCCAGAGGAACGGGCCAGTGTGCTTGGGACTTGGGGGTTAGAGTGAGGGGACCGGGGGGGGGCTAACGTGGAGAGTTCTGGAAATAGGAGTTCCGAGGTGAGATAAAGATTAGATTGCGAAGAACTTAAATGAGAGCTTGACTACTCACACTTCTATAAGAATGTGCCAGAGTGAGAGGGTAAAATAGTCCATGGATGAATTAATTTTTGGATGTATCTGTGAGGCAGTTTTAATGCCCCCTACCCCCAATTTAGGAAGCATTAAAGCTATCAAATGTGAATTGAGGATTTTGGAGGAGTTGATCTTTAAAGTTTCTTTTATTCTTCACAGTTTGTAATTCTGTGAAATTAAAAATAACTCTTCTAGAAGGAGCATCATTTTCAAAGAGACTTGTCTTAATTACATTTGATGGTATTCGTTTCAAAGGAAATAGCTAGCTCAGAAATTTTCCTAGTAACGTTTAAGATCTAAAGGGTGACAACAGCTTTCTGTGATTGGGGTAAGAGAGAAAAGAATAAAATGAAACTAGCATTAAGACTGTAGACAGAATGCATTTTCCGAGATCGCGTGGACCTGCCTGAGATCGGTGGCAAAATTCTCTGCACTCTTTAGCAGCCAAGTCCAAGCGGGAGCCACAACCTGCACTTACACAATTTGCAGTGGCAGATGAATAGAAGTGCACACAGAATGCTGGTGAAGAATTCCTCAACAATATCTCCTTAGCTGCCATAGTGTCAGATATCAAACAATCACTTTTTATAATGTTCCTCAGCCTAGACTGGTAACCTAACACCAAAGCCCAGCTCAGTACAGTTTTCTGAGGCCCTGAATTTGTGCGGTCTGAGGAAGGCAGTTCACTGGAGCTCGAGCTGAATTCAGGAGTAACTTGTAAGAGTATGTAAAGCAGTGATTCTTGACTATTGATTGTCTTTGGAATCACACCTTCTTTGGGAAATTGTTGACAAGTCTGGATGCCTCTCTTCCACCCAGTGCACACGTGCATGGTCACACTGAATTTTGCGTATTATGTCGGTCAGTTCAGATTTTCAGGAGGGTTCACACCCTCACAACTCATCCCTCACCCCAACTCATCCACAAACTCCGGGCTGCACACCCTTTCTCTAGAGTGGCAGGAAGGCTGCTGTAAGCAAACATGGTAAAAACCTGGAGCTCAAGGATAGTTGTGCTGATAGGACACTCATCTGCTTTAACAAGAAGCCAGATTGGGGATAAGATTGATTTCCATTTATGAAAGCTGACTAGCGTGATGGGACATGTCTGAACAAAAGACTTTTATTCTGCTTTGGCAGGAATGCGGTCAGGAATGTGATTTTTCTTAGAGAGCAACTGAATATACTCTAACACACTAAGAAGATCCCAGAGCTCCCTCTTACAGAGAAAGCTATGGTAATTTAAGCCTAGGAAAATTGCAAGGCAGATGTTACCAGGAACCATCTGAGCTACTTTAAAAAATATGAGTCATTGGTATTTTTGGTATTTTGTATTCTTGGTAAAGAGTTCATAGTATATCTAACTTTAAGCATGTTTAGCTTCTTGGTGAACCTCAAATAAAAAGCTGTGTGTAATAGAATCTTGGGAGGCTGAATGACTTTGTTTGCTTTGGGGATTATCTTTGAGCCAGTTCCATGTTGAAAACATCTTGTTTATGTATCCAGTTATGTTGGCTTAATACTTTCATTAGTTGTAGTTTCTTTTGCATTGCAGTGTCTTAATCTTGGGTGCTTCAGGTGGAGTTGGTACTTTTGCTATTCAGGTAAGACAATTTCTTTATCTTGTGAATAGGAAAGTTATTATTTTCATGAATTTATAAATTTATATGTTATTTTTCCTTAGAAGCTGAGAGGAATTATGTTCACTGTAATTTCAGCTTGCTCTTCTAAGAAGGAAATTTTCTAATGTAGAAGGAAGCACTAACCTTTCCAGTGGTTTGATATAGGTTTGTGGATGTCCTCTATAACAAACGTAGGAAAGCTTTAAGGAGGAAGACCATGAGCAGTGAAAGTAGATGGACGTTTGTAATTAGAAATTGATTAGATGATTCTAAAATGTGTATAGAAATGTAATAGCCAAAAACTGTAAAGATGGCAGTCCTCCCCTAAGGTGATTTGTAGAGTCAATGCAGTCCTATCAAAATGGCAGCTTCCATTTTTTTGCATAAACGGACAAGCTGATCCTAAAATGCATATGGAATTGCAAGGGACCCCAAATTGTCAAACAATTTTGAAAAAGGACAAAATCGGAGGACCTACCCTTCTGGATTTGAAAACTTAAAAAACTATAGTAATAAAAACAATGTGGTACTGGCATTAGGCTAGACATAAAGATCAATGGAATAGAACTAAGCATCCAAAAATAAATCCATTCATCTGTGGTCAACTGATTTTTGACTAGGGTGGCAAGACCATTAAACAGGGAAAAGAGTAGTCTTTTCAGTGAATGGTACGGGGGTAATTAGATATCCACATACAAAGGAGTAAAGTTGGACCCCTACCTCACATCATTTGTGAAAACTAACTCGCACTGAGTCAAAGACCTACATGTAAGAGCTAAAACCACAAAACTCTTAGAAGAAAACATAAGAGAAAATCTTCATGACCTTAGATTTGGCAACAGATTCTTAGATATGACACTGAAAGCACAAGAGAAGAAGAAAATAGGTAAGTTAGACTTCATCAAAATTCAAAACTTTTGTGCATCATAGGACACTATCAAGAAAACAAAAAACAACACAGAATGGGAGCAAGTATTTATAGATCATTTATCTAAAAGGGTGTAGTATCCAGAATATATAAAGAATTCTTACAACTCAACAACAGAAAGACAATCCAATTAAAATATTAGCAAAGGACTTGAATAGATCCTTCCTCAAAGAAGATACACAAATGACCAATAAGCCCATGGAAAGATGTTCCACATCATTAGTTATTAGAGAAATGCAAATCAAAACCACGAGATACCGCTTTACGCCTACTAGGATGGCTGTTAAAAAGAAAAATAATAATGTTGGCAAGGATGTAGAGAAATTGAAACCCTCATATATTGCTAGTGGACATGTAAAATGGTGCAGCTGCTGGTTGTGGAAAATAATTCGGCAGTTTCTTAAAATGCTAAACAGGACTAGCATATGACCCAGCAGTTCCATTCCTAGGTATATACCTGAGAGAAATGAAAACCTATGTTCAAGCAAAACTTGTACACAAATGTTCACAGCAGCATCAATATTCATAATAGGCAAGAAAGTGCAAGAAACTCTAATGTCTATCAACTGATGGATAAACAAAATGTGGTGTACACACAATGGAATTTTATGTTGTGTGAATTTTATTATATGAATTTTACCTTATACAAAACAATACAAAACAAACAGTTTCCTGAGCCTCCACAAGAACAGGACAGTACCTAGTGGCAGCTCCCATTGTGGTTGAAAGTTTAACTGGCCAGGTGCTGGGGGAGGGGACTTGGTTAAGCTTCCCTCAGTCTGACGGGGAGGCTCTTTCCCCAGTAGGGGCTAGTGAGCACACTCTGACTCTACCGCATGGCTTCCGAGGAGGGAGGATTTGGGTGCTCTGTTCCTCCCCAGACCCTGTCTCAGACCTTCTGAGGACCCAGACAGTGCTGAAGTTTCCAGTGCCTCTACTCCCTGAATTTGAGGTGAGGGGAGAGGACTCTGAAGGGATGCACACCTAGAGTTTTTAAAAATCACCATTAGATACTGCTATGTTTTGAATGTTTATGTCCCTCCAGAATTCATATGCTCAAGTCCCAATGTCCAAAGTGATGATATTAGGGCCTCAGAGAAGTGATTAGGTCATGAGGGCACAGCACTCATGAATGAGATTAATGCCCTTATAAAAGAGGCCCGGCAGAGCTCCCTAGCCCTTTCTCCACAGGAGGACAGAGAGAAGGCACTGGCCATGAACCAGGAGGAGGGCTCTGAATAGACAGCAACCATGCTGATGCCTTGATCTTGGACTTCCAGCCTCCAGAACTGTGAGAAATGTATTTCTGTTGTTTGTGAGTTACCCAGTCTGTGGCATTTTGTTACAGTAGTCCGAACAGACTAAGACAGACACCTAGGGCCTAGTGCAGAGAAGATCAGTAAATGTGAGTTAATGAATAAATAAGTAAATGGAAGAAAGGAAAAGAGGGAGAACGGGTAGGAGAAAAAGAGAAAGATCGTGCCCTCTGGTTAGATTGTAAGTTAGTACAACCACTTAGGAAAATCATTTGACACCATCTACTAATTCTGAGTTAAATTACCCTATGGCCACCCAACAGTTCACTCTTAAAAATATACTCTGTAGATTGACTACAGTCATCCCTCAGTATACCAATCTCAGAACCAACCTCAGATTGGTTCCACGACCTTCTGCAGATACCAAAATCCATGGGTGCTCACGTCCCTTATATAAAATGGTATAGTATTTGTACTACACATATTCTCCCACATGCTATAAATCTTCTCTAGGTTACTTACAATACAATGTACAATGTAAATGCTATGTAAATAGTTGTAAGTAAAATGTAAATTCTATGTAAATAGTTGCTGGAATGTGGCAAATTCAGATTTTGATTTTTGGAACTTTCTCAAAAAATTTTTTTCCCAAATATTTTCAGTCCCTGATTGGTTGAATACACTGATGTGGAATTCTTGAATACAGAGGGCTGACTGTACATGCATGTTCACCACAACACACCAGAATTATAGATATTGTCCTCCAACTGGAAACAACTCAAATGTCCATCAGCAGTAAAATGGACAAGTAAATTGTGTTATATATTCTTACATTGGAATATTACATCACCAGGAAAACAGACTATAGTTGTGCACAGTGAAACAGATGAATTTCACAAGTAGAAGTCAGAACAAAAGAATACAACTTATGTGGTTCCATTTGATGACATTCAGAAGTAGGTGAAACTAAACAACAATGTTTAAGGATGCTTACCTAGATAGGAAAACTCCTTAAAAAAAAATTTAAAAAACGGGGGGGGGGGGGTGTATAAAGTCCTGATAGTAGATATTACTTCTAAGGGAGTAGGGAGGGTGTTGATTGGAAGGGGAAAGTGAGGAGGCTCAGGGAAGTGGTTAGTGTTCTAGTTCTTAATCTTAAGTGATGCTTAAGATAGTATTTGCTTTTTTAATAATTTGTCAAGCTGTACATTTATATTACATGCACTTTTCTGTGTGTTATATTTCACCCTAAAATATCTTAACAAAATTAAAAAATTGAGTGTCAGAAAGTATCAAGGTTGAATCCCATACAAAGTTATTATGGGAAAAAAGAATGAGGAGTAGAAAACGGTGTCTGCAGAAATGGAGACACGTCAGAAAACAGATCACAATTGTACCTTCAATTTCAGACAATCTAAGGAGCATTTTGAAATGTTGATAGAAGACTTGAAAGAACAAAACAAATCAGAATTGGGAAAACTAAATCAAATCATCTAACAATAAAGCCTAAACTAACCTAGAAGGAACTCAATAGCAAAGAAACACAACATATAATGCTGTCCTAATAGAGACAGAATGTGTAAACAGGAAAACTTAAATTTCAAAGGAAACGAAGAGATTAAAAACAAATGCAAGAGAAAATGTCAATTATAGAAGATAGGAAAGAAGATTGGTATTTGGATAATAGGAATCTCAGAAAAACCAAAACAAGGAAATACTAAAATCTAAGTATGAAAATCTATAACTCAAGAAACTTCCTTACTTTCCTGACATTAAATGATTTCAAACTACATATTAAGTGACCACAGCATGTATCTGATTCAGAACATGGACTCAGAATGAACAATATCAAGGAAAATTCTAGTAAAATTACTAGCTGTGAATGAAAAAGGAAAAAACAAACTTTGGGACATCAAAAAAGAAAAGAGCATGTGACATATAAGTAAAATTAGATCATCATCAGACTTCCTGACAGCAGTGCTTTAATGCTGGCAGTAGGGAAGGGATGGAGTAACATTTAAGACCCTTGAGAAAGAGTACGCTAAGGATTTGTACATATAGCAAAACTGGCCTCCGTGTAGAAAGGACTCATAACAACTGTTAATAACATGCAAGGACTTGGGGATTATGTTCTTCTGATTCCTTTATGAGAAATCTACTAGAGAATGAGCTGAAAACTGAAATGGCTGGAGACATGAAACTAAGGACTGATGGTAAATGTTAAATGTAAAGTTTGTAAAGTTACCTGTAGAACCAAAACTAAATAAGGGCTTAGAGAGAGTATAGTGTGTAACAGTCATATACTCTGACAAGGTAAGCACCACAGCTGTTTTTAAAAAGAGGGGGAAAATGGGAGGAACATACATTAAAATCATTTGAATGCTTTCATTAATCATATTGGTAGTGATATCAATACTATTATTCAGAGACTGTTATGTGTGTAATATACAGTAGAACAAATGGATATTTATGGTATATTTTAATTCTGTTATCCCCTGTTGTCTTTGACAACCAGGATTTTAGGTATGGAAGAACGGAGATACAGATGTAACAGAAAAGAGGTTAAGTAAAACTTGGTAGTGTGGAATTTGAATTGAAAGTATCAATGTGAACTCAAGAGGTATTTTGTATACATGTGTATGTAAAACTATCTCTTGAAATATCGTTCACACACACACCAAAAAAAAAAAAAAATGCAGGAGAAAGCAGATTCTAGATCTGCGGCACAAAATGTCTAAGAATGAACCTGGAATATATGAAGTAGCAAGGAGACTATTACAGACTAGTGAGTCAGAAAGATTCAGGAGCCAACTTGAAGAAACTCCCAAAGAGCATCAAGGAAGACAACTTGAGCTTCAGTAATAATAATGATAATTACAATGGGTTGTAATTTATATTTAAACCATGAGTTCATGATGATATATATTTTTTTAAATGGTCACTTTTGGAAGATGATAGGAAACAAGTTTATTATTTTATAAACTGTAAAGGGGGAAACAGTTATTTGCCTCTTTTATATGAACTGTACACACACCTGAGTAAACAAAATAGCATATGAGCGGAGGTGTTTCTTTATAAAAGTATTCCAAATGAAAAAAGGAGAGAGAGTATCACCATTTTGCAACCACCAAAAGACAGCTGCTGAGATTATAAAAAGAGGCAACATCCAGACATGCTGTGCCTCCTATAATTTTGTCAGATGCTGAAGGGATTGAAACAGCAAATACAGAGGACAGAGCAGCATGTGGAACTGTCCTGAGTGTGCAACCAGAAATTCCAGAGTTTCCACTGGGAAACTATGTAGGCCAAAGGGAAAGGACAGAGAGGAGCCTATAGGATTATTTTAAAAAGACTTGAAAGACATCATATTTTAAAAAGGCACAAACCTAAACCATGGTATCTAGGGAATGTGTATTTGGGTGATAAAACCATTTTTTTTTTAAATGCAAGGAGGTGATTACTATAAATGTCAGGATAATGATGACTTCAAGGGAGGGAGGGGCTTGTGTTGGGCGGGGGCACGTGGAAGAGCTTTTGGAATGACTGCCAGCTTGCCATCTCTGTCCGAGTAGTGTCTGCCATATAAGCATTTTCTGTTTGTGTTTTTACATAAAATATTTTTTAAAGCTAAAGTTGTTTTAAAACCTTTTAATAGTGCACAAAGATGCTAGATAGTTCTAAGTAGGAAGGGAAAAACTAGAAATTCGGAAAAAATTAATTGAATTATTTCAAGATGTGACAGATTCTTCCTGAGGATTTAATACTATTTAAAGAAAACACATATTAACTGTAGGTGCTTCAAACATAGTTTTCTTTTTTATTGACAGTTTCTTTTTTTATATAGATTCTGGATGTTCATCATGGATTATATTCATATTCTTCACATATTTGAATTTAGCTTGGGACTTGCTGTTGAAAGCAACATGTCATTATATTCAAGTGTCTCTGTAGCCTATAAACATAAAATATGGTATGTGAGGTCAGTCCTAAATGTTTTAATTCCCCTCACATATCCAGGGCATAAAAACCCTTGGTCAACATTACTTTTTAAAAGTGAGAAATTAGATACGATTATGAGTGGTTTTAAAATCCTCTTTCTTTCCTTTTCTTCCTTTCCTTCCCTTCCTTTTCCCCTTCCCTTCCCTTTCCCCTTCCCTTCCCTTCCCCTCCCTCTTCTTTCCCTTCCCTCTTCTTTCCCTTCCCTTCCCTTCCCTTCCCTCTTCTTTCCTTTCCCTCTTCTTTCCCTTCCCTCTTCTTTCCCTCCTTCTCCCTTTCTTTCTTTCTTCCTTTCTTTCTTTCCTTCTTTCTTTCTTCCTTTCTTTCTTTCCTTCTTTCTTTCCCTCCTTCTTCCTTTCCTCCTTTCCTCCTTTCTTCCTTTCCTCCTTTCTTCCTTTCTTCCTTCCTTCCCTTCCCTCTTCTTTCCCTCCTTCTCCCTTTCTTTCTTTCTTTCCTTCTTTCCTTCTCTTTCCCTCCTTCTCCCTTTCCTTCTTTCTTCCTTTCCTCCTTTCTTCCTTTCTTTCTTCCTTCCTTCCTTCCTCCCTTCCCTTCCCTTCCCCTCCCCTCCCCTTCCCTTTTTTTTCTTTCTTTCCAGACCTTTAGCATCTATGTGTATCACACAATGGAGAATCAGTAGTGAACAAAATAAACATAGATCTCTTATATTCTAGTAAACCTTTGCAATTTATATTAAGGAAGCTCAGGAAATTGATACTCGGGATAGGACTGAGAAAACAGCTGATTTATTATGACCTATAACTGTCCATTTGAAAATTGCTTGGTAAACTACAAGTAACTTCTCAATTTTGGCTGATAATGGCTCCCTTTGAATTCTGTGAAATTGACATTATAGAAAAGAATTATAGTAGCATAAAAGCTGAATAAATAATTATGTAAACAAACAAACAAAAAGAAAAGAATTATAGCAGTTTTGGAGCAGGATGCTTTCTGGAAACTTAATCCTGAATAACATTAGACTTTCATTCTTTTATTTAAGTCTAGTTATTTTTAGATATATTATTTATTTTAAATAAACGTCTGCATTTTAAATCCTAGAAACTATTTATTTAGGTATTTTTATTCCAAATAGAGGACCTGATCCATGTTTTGAAGATAAGATGGCCATGTTTTCTTGCCCTCTTTTTAAGAGCACCTTTCATTTATTACCAGCGCCTGATAGCTTTGATACAACGGTCTGACTTAGAACTGTACTGACACTTATTGGAGATGCAAACGAAAGGACGTTGCATTTTTACTTTCTGGACACATTTTAAACAGTCATTTTCTGAGGACATGATTTTTTTTCCCCTCCATTTACCTTCGTCATCATTGAAAACACTAAGCTTAAGGCCATCGGCTCCTGTGTTTTCTGATGCTGGTGAGGCACTGAGTCCATCTCTAACTGGGCTGGTTATAACTTTGGGACAGCAAGGCGACTAGGTGTCTCATTCAGGAAAAATGAGATCTAGTTCTTGGATTTTTTTTAATGAACAAAAGTTTAATCATTTTTACTAGTCTCTGACAGATGGCTTCCTGTAGTTCTAGCTAAGACAAAGCATTAGGCTGATATATGTATATGTGTTGCCAACTATTTTTTTTAAATATGCAGTTTTGCTATTTTCCCCCTTCCCCATGCTTTTTTTTTTTTTTTTTTTTTTTCTCCTGTTTTTGGCAGGTAATGAAAGCATGGGATGCTCACGTGACAGCAGTTTGCTCTCAGGATGCCAGTGAACTTGTAAGGAAGCTTGGGGCAGATGATGTAATTGATTACAAATCCGGGAATATGGAAGAGCAGTTGAAATCTTTAAAACCGTATGTATTCACACAATGTTTGTCCTGGGAAAGTGGGAACAAAGACAGTTGATAACGGGAGCCTGAGGTGGTTGGTGGCCTAACGGTCATGTTGAAATCTTAGAGAAAAATCTGTGAAAGCACTTTCTGTCACTGGAGGTCACTTAGGTGGCTTTTTGTTTTAACTCCAGAAGTTAATGCAGCACAGACATACAATGTGATACACGCCAAGGAAGATACTTTGCTTATGTGGTCTTTGCTAATTTGTAAGTTAACTTACTTTTATTGCTGGTTTGTAAGAGGTTTGAAGGCAAAACTGGAAGTGTATTCCCTTTGGTGGCATTTGTCACCCCAAGAACAGAGCAGTGCATGAAATGCATGATTAGCGTTTTGGCTTAATGGTGAGGGTTTCCGAGAAGCAGAGGCGGTATAGATGTCAGCACCGGGAGCCCGTGGGTGCGCTTGGCGCACCAGAACACCAGGCTCTGGTTTGACGGAATGTAGCAAGTAGGAGTGGATTCAGGAATTCCTTCAGGCCATGGTGACCCTGCCTGTGGCTTAAGCAGAGGGTGCTTAGTAATCTGGTCTCCATCCAACCCAGACAAATCTGCAGCGGAGAGTGCAACTCAGGAGTGTTTGGAAAGCTATTTTACTGCTTCTATTTCAAAAGTATTTTTCCTTTTTTAAATTAGTTTTCAGAAGGTAATTATTCTTGCCCACTCTAAGTAGAAGTATGGGTTTCATGGGTTAAAAAAAGGAGTCCCTGCCTGAGTGCCCAGCCTCTCTCCTCCAGCAGTGTGTGTTCGGCTGTGCGGCAGGGCAGCTGGCCGAGTCCTCGCTCCTGCAGCTGTTCACGGAGCGTCGTCGGTCCCTACCGGGCAGTGGTCTACACACAGGATAAGATGCAGTGATGAGCAGGTCCCCCTGCTGTGGCTTATATTCTCGTCGGGTTGACTGCAGTGTTTAGTGCTCTCAAGGACATTGATGCAGGGAAGGGGAGAAGTGATGGGGACGGCCATGTTAGATGGGTGGTTTAAGGATGCCCCTGAGGCGTTCGGACAGAGACCGGGCTGCCCTTGTGTCAGGACCCAGGCTTCTCTGAGCCTTCAAGGGCTGGCTTCCAGATAGTGGTTTCAGTTGGTCACCTCTCTTCAGCTGCTTCTAGGACAGCAGCATGAGACTGAGGCCAAGGCCACCCCATCCCCCACCATCTGCCTGGACTGTTAGGCCTGTCTGGAATCTGTCGCCAGAGAAGAGAGACCCTGACAGGTGGAGTCCGCAGCGCACTCAGTCCAGCCCCCCGCGCTGCACTGCGCTCTGCTGCTCCTCTTCTCTGACGAAGGGTCTTGCTCCTTCTGCTTGCTCCTCCCCAGTCGGGACCTCACTAGCTCACAAATGCAGGCCGTTACTTTTTTTTCTCCCCTAACGGAGGCACTAGGGATTGAACCCAGGACCTGAAGCACGCCAAGTATGTACTCCACCACTGAGCTGTACCCCCGACGCAGGCCATTACTTTTTTAATGACTGCTTTAGTTACAACTGATCTTTGTAACTTCTGCCTGGAGGTTGGTCTCTGAATCCACCTGGAATAAATTTGTTCTTTGCAAACAGCAGCTTTTTAGATTTGAATCTTAGAATTTTACAGCAGAAAAGGGCTTTGAAATCCTTCAGTCCAACTTTGTCATGCTATAGTTGAGGAAATAAGGGGTCAAGGATTTAGGAGTTTGTTCATGCTCGGGGTCATGCCCCTTAATCATTAGTAGGAGAGCTGGGTCTACAGCCTGGTCCCTGGACCTCCTTTTCAGGCAGTGCCGGCTCTATACTGTCAGGCCACCCTTATGTTTTGTTTAAATTATGTGTCATCATATTTGTTTATCCAAAACTTGGGAATGAAATGGAAACTTCAAAAGTAGAAACTTAAGTAGAGACTTAAACTCATAAAAATAATTTTCTGTTCTTTTATAATGAGAAGAGTCATCTGGTAAGGTCATTCTCCTGCACTTCACAGCCTTCCATTTTTATTTGCCCTTCTTTAGTTTAGTCCCATGAAAGACTCAGAGCCTCATAGTTGGCCAGACCTGGTTTTAGAAGCTTTGATGTTTGATATCATCCAGGTCAAATAGAAGGGAAAAAGGATTTACCAAAAAGGAATTCCTCTGTTAATTTGCTTAATTTATAAGCATGCATTCTCTAAAAAGATGTTTGTTTTTAGTTTAAAACTTCATTGAGTTTTATCCCCTTTAAGTAGAGTGTAGTGATTATAGCAATTTTCAAGTAGACTTAAGGAGTCGAATATCTGCCGATTCCTGTGGATTCCGTTATGAGAGGATTTTTCTTGGCGTGTTAAAGCAGAACTGAAGACGGAGGGCAGGCTGTTGATTTCTCTTCATATATTGTGCTGATGTTGTGCATGAAACCAACACATAGAAAATTCCAGAAGGTGAAGAGGATGCTTCTACAGGCAGTTCTGATTGTGGAGAGAATAAAAGGAAATAATTCATGTGGGTCAAAAGCGAGTATACATTTCTCTCAAGTATTCACGTGCACTAAAGAATACTTTGACTTGTATTACATGGATAGCTTTGCAGTTTTTCTGTAAAGCCTGAGTTGGGGTTTCTCAACCTTAGCAACTTTGGTTTCTCAACTATTGGTATTTTGTGCTGGATAATTTCTTCTTGTAAGAGGCCGTTCTGTGCCTTGTAGGATGTTTATCATCATCCCTGGCCTCCAGATATTAGTAACCTCTTCCCACCACCTCGCCCAGTTGTGACAACTAAGAATGTCTCTAGACATTCCCTAATATGTCTCCTAGGGGCCAAAAATCACCCTCAGTTGAGAACCACTTGTTTAAGTCATTCGTAAAGTATTAGAAAATAGTATGATTTTATGATGTTAAAAAAAGTCAGATTTGACTTAACCTTGGGGAAAACCCAGAGATCCAGTAAGTGGGTGTGCCCTTTTCTCCTTTGTCCGAGCAGCCACCCCTCTGCTGTTGGTGAGCTGTCACGGAAACAAACCCTGTAGCTAACTGGTGGTGGGAGGGAACAGGACCCAGAGCCCTGGGTAAAGGCTGACCAGGATGTTTAATTTGATTCTTCCTCTCCAGGTTTGACTTTATCCTCGACAATGTTGGTGGATCCACTGAAACATGGGCTCTAAATTTTCTCAAGAAGTGGTCAGGAGCCACATATGTGACTCTGGTGACTCCTTTCCTCCTGAACATGGACCGATTGGGCATCGCAGATGGCATGTTGCAAACAGGCGTCACCGTGGGTTCTAAGACGTTAAAGGTAGGCGGGCGAGTCTTGGTCGGCGAGAACAAGCAGGAGCCTCGTCCTTCTGGAAATTGGTTTCCTCTTAGCCAGTTTCTTTTCCTTTGGAGGATGCACAGCACAGTGGCTGCAGGCCAGGTCTCTGGAGTCACACACCGACGGGGTACACATTCTGGCCTCCACTTGGTGGCTGGGTAACCCGTTGCCAGTTACTTAACATCACTAAGCCTAGTTGTCTTCATCTGCAAAATGAGGCTACTCGTGTGTGTCCCTTACTGTATGTTGTAAGGATTAAATGAGGTACTTCATGCAGAGAACTTGGCACAATACCTAGTGCCTAAGGAGCTCTCATTCAGTGTTAGTCTTTATTATTAGCTATTATTACCTCTCTTGAGTCATCTGATACACCTTCTGCTTTTCTCTTGTCTGTACCTGATGGCCGTCTTTGTGTTTCACCAGCCTTAATGCATAGTTTCTTGTCTGTGAAAGTGGAAGCTTTATTAAGACAGCGTAGAGCTGGCTGTTTCATGGTGGTAGCCTTGGGATAGGCCAGTGAGTCCCAAACTGTGCCTTTCAGACCTTCAGCAGTCCAGGGGCAATTTTTTGCATTTCAGAAACCTGAGGGAAATTGTATTCCTACTTCAGCGAGGCTACAAAGACAAACAGAACCATCATGCTTTTTCTGGAGCTGTATCAGCTTGTCCTGACAGTGCATACCCCACGTGAGTCAGAAGCTCTGGCTGTTCATGGCATTCTGGGGGTTTCTGAGGCTTGATTAGTCAGCCTGATTTTGCCAACAGGGCCACTGCTACCAGGGCTGTAGGGGGCTGTGTCACCCCACTGAACACTCCAGTGTGTGGTGGGCCTTGCAGATGACTGTAGATCAGCCTTCGTGCAGGCCTGGGGGCAGAGCCTGAGAGTTTGCTCCTCCGCAACACAATAGCCTGTCCTTATCACGGTGGTGACAGAGGCTTATGTGATTTTGTGATAGGCACTGTGGTAATTATAGATCATTGTTTTAAAATCTGAATTAGTGTTGAAATGGAATAAGTGATAGAAAAAATAAAGATACATTCTTTTTTAAAAATTATAGAAAAAAACCTCAGGCTCAGGAAAAAGGCAGTAGGAGGTTCCTCGGTGGTAAAAAGGGTGTGAGTCGTCACGTCTGGCTCACCAGCCTGACCCGTATTTGCAAGATGATTGGCTTGATAATTATCTTTAGCATCTTCTTGATTCTAGAAATTAATTTAGAACCTTTCTGGGGGTGAAGTTTAGGATTTTGGTCTCTTGAACGCTGTGCACTAACTAGATCCGTCGAGCCGGTAAGGAAGAGCCGTGGTGGAGGAGACCGCTGCCCAGTTCCTCGGAGCTGCGTCTGGGTGGGAGAAGTGAACAATCCAGGCACTGTGCTGTGGGTGCTTTATTTTCTCTTGATTCAGACGGCAGCCAGAAACTTGTCCATGGGGTGCTTTGTGGTGGAGAAAGGAATCTTAGCTGTCCTTTGTCTCTTCTTTCCCTTTTCACAAAACCCAGGCTTCCCAAGTGCTTTAAAATGTAAGTTTAAGTTTTCTGTAAGAGTTCACAGTTTGTACTCCAGCGAGGCCTCTTACAAGTTAACCTTCAGAGTTGTCCTCTGAGAGTGAAACGAGCACAGCTCTCTTCATGCTCCCTTTCCCCCTTCTTGAAAGATGATAGTGGTAATCTCATGTGGAAACCTTTTAAGTAGTTTCTGATGTCTTTCTGAGAATGGGCGCAGTTAAGGCTCCATTGTAGTGCCTGCCTGCTTTGGTTTACTCTCCCCTGTAATGGCCTGGAAAAAATACACAGCCCCCTTAGAACAGAATATAAAAATTCTGCTGTTGCAGACCACAAGTTTCACTTTACAGGGCAACCTGCTCTAAGCAACTAGAGGTATGGCAGTTGTGACTGTCACTGTTCGTTCTTTAAAAACCTAAACAATTACCGGAATGTTTCCATTGTAATCTCTAAGGCCAGACGTTGTGGAGAAGTACATGTACTGGTCTTCTGTGATCGTAATTAACTGGAGCTGCTCTAAGCTGGGGACAAGCTCAGTGCCCTGGTATCTAGCTGCCTAACCCTTCAAACTTCTTTTTATTTAAGTGTTGCCTACACTAATGCTTCCTGACCTCTTTCTTGCTCTGATAGACACAGACAATGACAGTATTTGGCTAGCGTGTTGAGATTGGAGACTTACTCAGGGCAGCCTCTGCCATGCTACCCTGAGGGCTGAGAGGGATCAGTATCTTGTCACATCTCTTCTAAGGTGAGCGTGGCTCTGTTTGCGTCTGTGGTCCTGGGATGATTATCAGTGGTGACTCCTTAACTCTCACAATTGTTCCAGGTTAGACAATGAACCTTAGGGTCACTTGGCCAAACCAGGAAGCCATTCCTGGCACAGCCATTGTGAAGCTCTGCCTGGACCACAGTTTGGTTTCGTCTGTCTTTCCACAGTCTTAAACTTTGATTTGGAATTGCCCGTCTTTCCTCCATAAGCTTTATTTTCAGCACTAGATAAATATTTACTGAATACTTTCTACATGTCAGACACTTTACAGACATTCTTCATTTAATCCTTCCAACACTGCTGTCAGCTTGGTGGTGGTGTCTCCAGTCCATAGGCTGGGAAACCACCTGAAAGAGGTACCTTGACCTAAATAACACAGCTGTCCAGGCCTGAGGCCGAGCAGCAGGGGAGCTCTGTCGCGCCTGCCAGCTTCTGCTGTGATAGTAGCTTATTGTCGTGCTGAGGGATTGAGAGGCAGCAGTGAGCTCGGTGGGGAAGTCTGGGCTCACCCAGCAGCTGTGGGCAGGTATGTGGGGACGGAGGCAGCAGCTGGCCCCCGTACTACCTCTGGATGGCTCCCGTCTGATGAAGTTTAGTTGGGTGGGTCATTGAGGTATTTGATAATGGCCTATCCTACTTCCAACATAAAGAATAATAATTAAAGGTGGATATGGTAGTAGAGTGCTCATGAACCCTCTTGGTAAAAGATTTTTGCTTATCTTCATCTTGGGCCATTTTGTCCCATAATAGATTAGGTGACTGAGGGAAGATTCAGCCACCACCAGTAAGAAACTTCATGCTTTGTTTTGTCTTTAAAGCTATCTTATTCCCCTCAGAGCCAGAAAAAAAAAATTGTGATTAGATTTCTTAAGATCATATTTTGGTGCCTTACTGCCCTGAAAGTATTCTTGAATTAGGTAAAAAGCTCTTTTCTGGTGCCCCTGGGCTTTCTTCAAACCTTAGTAGGGAAAGTCTGTAGGTCTCAGCTTCTGATATCTCCTAGGGAAGAAACTGTGTAAGACTATTTAGACTGTCATTTTAAGAAGTGCTTTTCTGTGCTTATGTGCTTGTCAGTCACAGCGTGGGGAAGAAGCTTGAGTTCGCTTGGTTGTATCTTAGTTTGTTCACTTATTTATGGAACACTCACAGAGCACCCACTGTCTGTCAGTCATTCTGCTTGGGTGCTGGGTGTACAACTGATTGCATCAGCACCAAGTGGGAAATCAGTTTATCTGTCTTAGTCATCCAGGAAATACGTTTCCCTAAATTTGTATCTAGTCAGATTTCATTCTTTCCCATATTTGACATGTTTTGTTTTCTTCTTTTTCAGCACTTCTGGCAAGGAGTCCATTATCGCTGGGCCTTTTTCATGGCCAGTGGTCCATACCTAGATGACATCGCAGAACTGGTGGATGCAGGAAAGGTATGTGTATTGCCAGGGCATCCCTTGTCATCTCAGTGACCTGCCCATCAAGCCTGGTCAGCAGGTCCTCTCCGGACAGAGGCAGGCTCGGCCAGTGCACCGCAGCCTCACATGCCAAGTTTAAGTGCTGTGTTCTCTTGGCTCAGTCTCCATGGGAGTCATAGACACAGACTTGCGTTTGAAGAAAGCTTAACCATCAGTGCACCCCCCCTTGGTTTATAGATGAAGAGGCAGGCCTGAGAGCCCATGTGATTTTTCCCAAAGACACTTGGTTAGATGGTAGCGGAGCTGGGGTCTGCAGCTGGGCTGCTGCTATTTCGGTCATGATCCTGAAAAGAAGGCAGTTGCTGCACAAAGGTGGGGGTACACTTGTGAGTTTACATAGAACTGCTTCTGGAGCTTCTTTAGTCTAAGGATGAGGCTGTGTGGAGGTAGGCAGATTTCCAGATGAGCAAGAACAAACACTGTGGAATTAAACCCCAGCAGAACTGGACTGGAAGTCATGGCCCCAGGTCTGGCTGTTCATTTGGTTTAATAACATGGAGGGCAAATGAATGGTACATCTAAGAGGATCAGTGGGAAGGACATGGTCAGGATTGATGGTGATTTAGGTGGAGACCACCAGTTGGTGTTTCTGACTATGTGAGTCCATCCTGCAGGGGATTTTGTGGGGGAGGGAGGCTGCTTGCAGCCTGCTTGTCCCTCTCTGGGTGTTGAAAGGCTTCTCGCAATGCTGGAGGTTGAAAGACAGTCCTCAGCAACCACCTGCTTATTTGGATTCTTGATGTGTTTTTAACAGCCCAGATGTCCATCTCTGGAAGAATAACCCAGAAGGCAAACTCATATTCTGCTGCTGATATGTATGATTTTATTGAGAAATTATATGGAATTATAGGATGGAGAACCTTATATACCCTAGAGGGTTGCATGAGGTCATAGATAAAATGATTGTCATTTTACAGATGAGGAAACTGGCTCGGAAGGAGAAGGGGACATGCCCAAGTTTGCAGAAGTGGGACCAGAACTCATACTTCCTGACCTCAGCCCTGTGCTTTTCCCTCTCCACCATTATGCTGTATTCTTGGTGCTTGAAGCTGATCTAGGACTTTAGCTTAGATTGTCTTGTCCTTGTCGTTTTACAGTGGGCAGGGAAAGGGGTTGGGATTAGGGCCAGCATCACACCGCATGGTCCTTGCTAAGCCTTGTGGAAAGAGCCCCTTGAGATGGGTTTGCTGGTGCTTGCACCTGCCCCTTGCTGGCCCATTCATCTTTACATTCTGTTTTGGAAAGGAATCTTTTTCAGAACTACTGGCTGCTTTTTGTGCATTTAGTTTTTTTTATTCTGTAACAGCCAGGGATCTACGATAGAATATGGCCCACTACTGTTCCCCAGATATGTTGGTTCCAAGTTTGGGTGCCTTTTCTCAGACTTCTAAGGCTTGATGTGTCCTGGGTAGACAGGGGCTCAGCCTTGTTGTGCCTGGAAGTGAGTGCCTCTTGGTGGGGTCCTCCCCACACTCCACAGGGGTGCCTACTTTATTTCTGGGAGGAAGGAAATGAACTGTCAACAGGTAATTTGGCCCCTTGTCCTCCATAGTGCTGAATGTGGTTGGAGCCCCATCATTAGAGAAGTCCCTGTCCTGCAGAAGTCACCACGTGATTGTGCTTGTCCTGACATCTGCTCCAGACTGTCCACATGCTTATCATTGCTCTTTTGTATTCAAAATATTGTGACTCTCTCTCTACCTGGAAATTACTATTTATGCAACAGAAAAGAGAGGCGACTTGTGTATATGTACCTGTTGAATTTGGTAGATAACTGGTAGAATGGCTAAAAGAGGACATGATAGAAATAAAGATGCCCTTGAAGTGCCCTTGAACGAGGGTGAGCGAGGAGATGTTCCTTTGGCTTTTGACTCTCTTCTCACCAGGGTTACTTAGGCTCGGGAGTCATTTCTGACAGAGAAGGGCTCTGGGACTGTGGGAGCTGATGCGTGACGCTGGATGCCATGAAGGGGTCAGCTGTCTTGTGGTGCATCCTGCTTCTTTGTGCATGTGAGAGGTTGTCGCCTGTCTACACTGGAAAATGGGAAAGGCTGACAGATCTGCTTACAGACTGTGTAGTTAGTAAAGATTGTTAAGTTGGATGAGGACATTGCAATTCCTCCAAGCTTCTGCTGAGTAATTAATGAATCTAATTCACGGGTAGATAGAGGAGCTGTAGTTGTTTTTTTGGTAGTGTGAAGCCATGAACCAAAAGAGCCTACTCTTTTAAAATACTTGAAATTAGGTTTTTGAGTAAATAATACATTTTTAAAGTTCAGAATCCAAAAGGTAGGGAAAGTTATTTGACAGAATCTTCCTTTGACTTCTGTCCCTCAGTCACTGGGATTCCCCTTGTCAGACAACCAGCATCACCAGCTCCTTGGCTGTCCCGGACATGTTTTCTGATTCAGTAGGGTGAAACAAAAGGATGATTCATAATTAGCACATTGAGTTTAATGGGTTTCTACTGAAATTGTGCCTTATTCCTGAAGTTTATTGGCATTTTCTTCTAAGCACAATACACATTTCCTGTTTTTATACTATTTAGCAAACTTTTTTTGGTGGGGAGTGGGAGGCACACAGCAAACACTGTATTCAGGCCGAACATCTGCCGCTGGTGAGCATGCTCAAAGATGAGAAACAGGAAACGTAGCACATGGCTAGTTTACTGTCCTCACCCCTCCCCCCCTTTTTGAGGAGACAGAGGCCCTACAGATTGAATGTCACGTTCAGGGTCACAGACAGGGCCCAGGTTTCTTGCCTTCTAGGACAGTTCCTTCCACCATCCTTTGCTGCCCTATTTAGGATTGAGGCAGAAATAGGTACAAAATAAATCCTTCATACACCACCTTTCTTATTTTCTGCTTGCTTAGTCATCCAAACATGAAATAGGTGGAGTTTGAATTCCATCTACAAAATCCTCTTGTATTTCTCAGCGTCTTTCAGGACCAAGAGGAGGTGGTAGGCCAGACTCTTTAGACCATAGTCAGCTACTGATAAGAACGACTGTGTTTGAGGGAAGGTGTCCATACACACTTGCTTATACAAGCATGTGTTAGTTTCCTACTGCTGCTGTAACAGATTGCCATGTATTTAAATGACACAGGTATTATTTTGTAGTTCTGGAGGTCTGAGTCCAGGTATTATTTTTTAGTTCTAGGTCAGCAGGTGGCGCTCCTTTGGTGGCAGGCTGTAGGGGAAAATCGGTTTCTGCACCTTCTCCATCTCCTAGAGGCCCCGTTTTCCTGACTCGTGGCCTCGTATCACTTTGGCCCCTGCTCCATCATCACATCTCCCTCTCTCACTAGCCCTCCTGCCTCCCTCTGATCATGACCCTGGGATTACACAGGGACCACCTGGCTAATCCCCCCATCTCAAGATCCTGAACCAGATCACATCTGCCTTGTCAGTTGTCACATTCGCAGGTTTGGGGGATATGTGGACATTTTTGGGGACCATTATTCTGCCTACTACAATGTATAAAACATCTCAAAAGATAGAAAAGAAACTTGAAATATTGGTTGCCCCTGAGGAGGGGAACTGGATGGCTGGTGATCACATATGAGAGGGAGATTTTTGTCCCCTTTCAGCGTATGTGAGTATTGAGTATGTGTATGCCCACATGTGTTCTTCATGTAATTATTAAGGCCATTTGAGTCCATAGGTCCTAGGTGAACAGCCAGGCTTCTTGGTTGAACGATGATGTGGATATCTCAGCTTATTTATTTTAACCAGCATCAGAATAGTTCCTGTGTAACTTGTTTGAGTTTAACTCAGAACAGTTAGTGAGGGCTAGTGGGCACAGTGCTTCATCCAGTGGGCTGTGGAGAGATGCACTGGCCACTCGGCCACACTGAGTTACTCTCCTAAGCTGTGCTGTCCATCAGAACTTCCTGAAGTGATGGAAATGGTCTCCATGTCTAATGTGGTAGCCACTAAGCCGCACATGGCTATTAAACACTTGAAATGTGACTATTGCAACTGAGGGGCCAATTTTTTTTTAAGGAGCTAAATTTTTTATTTTATTTACTTAATTAGTTTAAATGTAAATAGCCACAAGTGGCTCTAGGCTACCATTTTGGACAGAGCAGCTTTAGAGAAGAAGGTAAGAAGTTCTGAGGCAGATGATTTCCCAGATCCCTCTTGGGATGGTTGGGCCCTAGTTTTGCAATGAATTATATTTCCAAACTTTAAGCTCCTTATTTGCAACTGGATTGTTTTCTTCCCTAGGAAGAATGTCATGGTTAGGGACTAAACCTAAATCCCTCAGACACTAGGAGGGCGTTATCTTGCCAGATGTGGCAGGTACCTCATAGCCTTCGTGCTGATGAAGTTTTTCATATGCCGCTAAAATCGTTTCTGTGGGGAGACGCCAGCTGAGTTTCTCCTCTCACCTTTGGGCTGGAAGGAGTGCCTTTTCTCAGGGGAGCCTAGGGACAGGTCCTGAATGCTTCCAGAATGGGCATATTTACTCCCTTGGAGTGTACCCCACCCTCTACCTCCCCTCTCACCACTGTCTTTTGGTCTTGAGTTTTCCGTCTGGGGCCAGGAAGTTCCAGAAATAGCAAGTCTGAGCAAAGGCAACCTCTCCCCTTTGTCTTCTTCATTTCTCTTTAGTTTACATCCCCTTCTTCCCCTTTCCCCAAGCTTGGAAATTCCCAGCTACTGCAGAGCTCAGGGTCATCTAGGAGGCAGTGCTGGAGTGGTGGTCCTACCGCCTCTACCCTGGGGCCCTGGGCCCATGCACAGGTGTGTGGACTGGGACTCATGCTAGGGGCCCTTAGGTCTCCCTGGGTCTCTGTCATCTGTCTCCTCACACTCCCGACCTTCTGAGATCAGTTTCTGTGCCCAGTGGAGCCTGAGGCCAAGGTCTGGGAAGAGGTGGACAGACTCAGGCTTCCCTCCCCAAAATGCCCCCAGACCCTGTGATGATGATAGCTGGGAGTCCAGGACCCTCACTTCAGCTTCTCTGCTAAAAGCTCTGACCTTGCATTTAGCACTTCCCCATGTGCTTCAGTTTCCTAATCTATCCAGTGGTCTCTGCTCAGTGGTTTCCATCACCTTAAAGCTCGTCTGTTCTCTGAGTCTCACGGGAGAGCAGGGATGGAGGGAGAGCCCTGCCTGCTGCCCTGCATGCCTGGGGACGGCCTGGCCCCACTGGCGCTCTCGTGCTCCTGGGGTGAAGGGCTTCTTTCCTCTTCTCCCTCAGAGACAGGGAGGGATTCTGCCTCAGGGCCAAGGAGGCTGGCTCAGCGCCGGTGAGCTGCAGTATTCCGAGGCCGCACTGGAGAGGTGGAGGTCCCTGTTGTCCCTGTTCTCACAGAAGTGGTGTCAGGCAACCCTGGGGCCTGGCTCTACATAGCCTTGGTTTAGGAAAGGTGAGGCACAATCTGGGGAACCCCAGTTGGGGTCCAAGGCTGGAACAAAAGCTGCGAGCCCCATTCGGCCGTGTAGCTGGCAAGGGTGGTGTCGGGCCCACTGCTTTATACCAGGCTCCCCGTGCCGGGTGGACTGCAGCAGTGTCATCACATAGTATCCCCACCTCCCTGGGAGTAACCTTTCTTTCCCCTCTCTGGGTTTTCACCCTGATCCCTTTTCCATCACAAACACGCATTCTGGGTCTGCTGTGCGGCTGTGCACAGACGCTGCCTCATTATCCCCTTAATCTCCGTTTGCTGTCACATAGTCAGCCAACAGTGGCATTTGCCTGCCTGTTAACTGAAAGCCTTTTCTGCCATTGTCACTTACGGGAAGAGCTGAATGCCCATTATGCCAGTCAGCCCTCTGGGATTAGTCGCCACAATAGGCCTGAGCAGCCAGATGAAAGTGTGCCATCCTGCGGGCTGCCTGTGTCATCAGTTCAGGGTCTGTGTCTGCGGGCAGGTTCTAAAGATGGGCCAGGGCAGTTCATTCTGGAGTGGGGCAGGTGGAGTCCCAGTTCCTCCGTGACCTCTGGAACGCTGCCACTGTGTTCTTGTTCCTGGTGTCCAGCGCTCAGTGGATGTGATTGCCTCCTTTCTTCCCTTGGTTCTCTCTCCAGTGCCTGCTTCGTGTCCCTGCTCTGCATTCGTCCCTGGCACTTGAAGGTAGACACTTAGTCCCTGTGTAGTGGATGAGTACGTGCATGATACAAGTTAGGAACCCTAAGCATAAGGCAGAAGGCTGCAGTGATTCCTGCCATGAAGTGTAGAAAACTCAGCTGAGAAGCTGATTTAAAATGCCTTGTCTCCACCCTACCCCTAGAGATTCTGATTTAGTTGCTCTAACAGATCAAAGACTGCATTTTAAGCACGCATTCAGGTAATTTTTCAGGTAATCAGCATCCAAAAAGCCATGTCCCAGTGTCTGGAAGGAGAGGGATAGGTTCAGGTTTCGGTGGGACGTGCAGGGAACAACTCAGATGCATTCCAGTCTTTTACCAGACAAAGCAGTAGGTTTCCTTTAATAAGTCAGCTTAGACCTGTTCCGTTCACAGCCTTGAGCGAGGCTGAAGTCATGCTCAGCCTGCTAGGGAGGACCATGGTTACTAGTCAGCGATGCAGCCAGAGGTGCAGATGGGAGGGGGGCGTAGAGACCACACATCTGCCATCTCAGTGGCCTGGAGACTGGATCCCCAGCCGGCCTGGTCCCTTAGCACGAGGCAGGCCAGCTGAGATGCAGGCTGTGATAAATCATTATAATCTTTAGCTATCTTTCCCTCCCCTTAAGATTTTAGTAGATGTAGAAAGCAGCTGACGATACACGAGAGGCTTAGTGCATAGTGGTGAGAGCATGGGCTCTGGCACAGACTGCATCCTGCCTTAGCAGTTATGTGACGTTGACACACAGTGAGGAGCTGTTACTTTTATTATGAGCTCGTTGTGGTTTGTGGGTAAAAAGGAGAAGGGAGCATTCGGAGTCTGAGATGCATATCAGGCAGCAGGGCTGTGAAATTCGCGCAGGAAGCAGGCCCACCAGGTGCGTCTGAACACAAGAGCACTCACTTCTTCCTCTTGTAAAAAGGAAAAGGGTCGCAAAGTGTAGGCTTAATCCTTCTGTCAATGTGTCCCTGCCTGCAGAGCTGTGGGAGGCAGTCCACTGAAATACCCAGTGGAGAGTTACTGATTTCTGCCTGAAGTTTTGGAAAGGACACGTTCAGTTGGATTTGTGCGTGGGGAGAGAGGTTGCTAACTGGACCACGTTTCAAAAGGAGTTTGCTGGCAGTACTAATGATACAGTAAAAAGAACCAGCAACATTTGAGCCTTTATGAGCTGGCTGAGGCAGCATTCCTGTAAATTCTAACTAGCTGCTCTGCTGCTTAGCAAAGCCCCCGGGGCCGCCCCAGCCAGAGATGGGCCCAGAGAGCCCCCAGAAGACACTTGCTCCCCAGTTATCTTATTGGTGTTCATCTAAGTGACATTTATTAAGCCTCCACTGCATGCCTTGCACTGCGCTGGGTACAGGGGTTACAAAAGGTAGCCTGTACCGCAGGTGCTCTGAGATTTGCCAAATCTCAGAGATATGCCAAACATTTAGCAAATTAAAAAAAAAAAAAGCCCCTTTTCTGGGCACTGCCTGTGCAGGGCCCACGGGGATACATACAGCAAGAACCTGGGATGCCCCTTTGGCAGTGACCACGTGGGACAGGGTGGCTGAGATGTGTACTCAGCTGTAACAGGCAGTCTGTGAGGAGGGCCACTCAGCTCCGCAAGGAGAGAACACACTGCAGACTTGCGGGGTCAGGAGGGTGGTGTGAGCCTGGGGCCGGCGCGCAGGGGAAGCTGCAGAGGAGAGGCACACGTGTGCTAAGCTCGGACCCTGACAAGTAGTCCATTTTGGTAAAGCGTGGCGCCTGCCAAGGGCTGAGGTTGGGATGGTGGTGGCCTCCGGATGCCAGCCTTGGGAGCTGCTGAAGGGCCCTGTGTAGGAGAGTGACAGGACAGCTAGAGCGGGAGCAAGGCTGAGCCCGGCCGAGTTGGGCTGTGCGCACAGGAGCTACAGGGGCGGGAGAAGCAGCAGGGCGGCCGCCGTGGTGCCACCGCCGCCGTGAGCACCTGACCTGGGGACGCCACCCAGGGCCGAGACAGACCAGCCTGGGCTGACATCGTGAAGAAACTAATTACAGATGTCATCTGCCTTGAACGATGCAGGTTTCCTCACCCACTCGTCAACTTATTCTTGTGTTTTACAGATTCAGCCAGTTATTGAAAAGACCTTTCCTTTCTCTAAAGTTCCAGAAGCCTTCCTGAAGGTAGAGAGAGGACATGCACGAGGAAAGACCGTAATTAACGTTGTTTAAATAAATTCTCAGTTTGGTGACTGCTGGCTCCCTTATTTGGTGAGTGCCTGCGGGCCCCAGCTTTTTCCTAGCCATCCCTTTCCAGGTTAGACTGTAAGTTCCATGATACAAGTTTAAAAAACACACCTTTTTGCCAGTTATTTCCCGTCTTCTGATCCAAGCACAGAGATTGATTTTCCAGCCACACCCACACCCGGCCCTGCCCAGGGTGCTTTCTCGTGTCGCCTGTCCTGACACAGCCACGCTCTCCTGTTTGCTGCGAGGTCCTCGGTGCCAGGTGCCAGGTGCCAGGTGCCAGGGATCCAAAATAAGAACACGCTGTGAAAACATCCACACTGGGACTTTGTAAGTCAGTGAAAGGCGCCCGTTTTTTTTGCAAGCTGTTCTTTCACACCAGATTTGCAGACTGTCGTGGCACCTTCTGTTCTAATAGCTCAAACTCTGTTTTATCATTTTAGTATTTGTGAGAGATTAAAACTTCCAGTGCATGGATGACAGCATGAAGAGCTTATTTAAAGCTAATTCCTTCTTAGATTCATGAATCAGTGAGCACATGTCAAAGTGGCCAAGGTTTCCTTTGATTTTTGTTCCTCTGCTCTGATGTGGTCGTAACAGCCATCAGCACTCTGAGTCTAACAGCGTCATATATAAAAATCTGGCTGGTGATTTGGTTGTTTACTCTCGTAGAAAATGAAAGATGATGTTAAAGTTTCTAACTTTTTAAAACCTTTACTTTTGCCTAAGGGCTAGGCCTCTTTCAACACCTGAAACGTGTCTCTGAGGCTTTTTCCATGGAAGTTACAGCCATTCCCTTGGGGCTCAAAGTTCTCCAGCTTCTGACCATAAATTCTTGCATGTAGGTGTCTGGCCAGTGGGCCCCACCTTTGTCTGTGCCCCTCATTCACGCACAGTCAGCGCTCAGTCTCATTGCTGCGCGTTAGAGACCGGCGCTGAGCTCTGACGCAGGCCTGTTCAGGTGCCTGTCTGCTTGGTTTACTCCTGCTAGCCACTCGTTTGGTCGTGTGTTAGATGAGGGCTTTTCTCTAGAATTGTGGTCTCATGAGTACAAATTTACCTCAAAAGAAAGAAAAGGTTTTTCAGTTGTGAATACAGCCACTTTTGACTTCCATCTGAACGATCTTAGCTCTTTTTCTTGAGGGCTCCCAGGCGGTGGTGAGGGGCATAACTCTTGAGGGAAGACCTCACTTACCCTCATGTCCACCCTCAGACAAGTGGAGTGCGCCCTTTCACCGCCGAGTCTGGAGAGACAGGAGCCCACTGTTTCTCTGCCCCTATTCCAGCACCCAAAACCCGCCTCGTCGGATCAGGCGTTTGTTTCTAACCTGCCAGCGGGCCCTCTGTGAAGTGTTATGAGGGCTGCTGCGTGGACTCTGAGATACGGTGAACCAGGCAAGTTTAGTCAAGAGGTAAATTCAACACGTCTCACCCAGCACACCGTGCTGATGTGCACAGGGCCTCAAATCAGAACAAGACGGACGTGTTGGCTGTTGTTGGACGTGTGCAAACATGACTTAAACTGAGGATAAACTACCCTGATGACGGTAAGTGCCTACCACGGACTCTGGAGGATGGACATGGTACCACTGGGAGCACACTGGAAGAGATGAACAGGAAACAAGATTTGTTCTTCCTGTGATAGGAGCGCCAGCACTCAGTGACGAGGACAACGAAATGAGGACAAAAAGAGGAAGAGTGCATTCAAGGTACGTTGAGCAATTTTGTTCACACTAGAGTCACTGTCTGAACAGCAGCAGGTGGGCCGGTGAGCGTGCTGTCAGCAGCTCAGCGTTCGCAAGTCGCTGAAATGCTTGCTGCAGTTCAGGGCTCTGAGTGCTAAGGTTTGGGCAACAAGCATTGCGGGAGGCCGCCTTCCCTTCACTTTCTGGAGAGAAGTGCTGGCCATCCTCTTGAACCTTCCACACCTCTCGTTTCTGCTTCCAGCAGTAAGTGAGCTGAGGCTGCTCCCCCAGCAGTCACTCCCGGTGCCGGGCCAGGGAGCATCACAGGGAGGCAGCCCCGTGCAGGCCTTGTGCCAGTGCAGCTGGACAGAAGGGCCGGAGACTAGGCTCAGTGACCTGCGGTTAGCCAAGGACTGCACCACATTGCTTCAGAACTAGTGAGTTAGGTCACGGTAATACTGGTCCAGTAGCTTCTGTGAGAAGAGCATTAACAACACTCTTGTGTGACATTCCAGGGCAGCCCAAGGGTGAGCTAAAATCATCCAAATTCTGCTAATAAATGTTAGCAGACATGGATGTGAAATCTTATAAATTTACTAATTTTAATATTAACAGAAAAATCATACTTTGTTCACTTATTCAGTCCCTCGTAGATAAGGCTTTCCCCACTGTGCTATACAGTGTAATTAATGAATCCAGAAAATAGAAGGTCAAGGACCAACATTACAGGCCTAATTATTTCTTCTCAGATGCTAAACAGTCTCCCACCTTATAAATGTGAGCTTGTATCCTCCCCTTTAAAGTGTAAGGGACTTGTAGGTCCCTAAAGTCAGTTAAGTTGGTGCCTGTTCTCTTCTCAAATTATTTCCAAAAATAGTGAAAGATGTGTTTGATCTTAAAGTTTTGATACAACTTTTTTTTTAAAGCTGCTAATGCAATCTGTTTAAGCAGCTACTGAAAGGAAATGGAAGGCAAGAAATGAAAGGAGGACAAATAATTGGTTTAAAACAATTACAGCCTTTTGAGAAGATGAGCAGTTGTCCTGGTCACAGCAGCATGATTCACGAGTGAATTTAGGGTTGTTGAGGGAGCAGGTCCACTTTCTCGGTGCTTCTGTCGGCAGTCTTTTCTTCTTTTATTTAAATAAGGCAGCTGGGAGACCTCCAGAGGTATTCCTCTTGCACTCCTCATTCAGGTCTACAGGACCATGGCTTCCCACACTTGTGTTAACTTCTCCTTGTTGACAGTGTTGAGAATAAGGTGATTTTGATCATACTGTGTGCCGCCTGAAAGGAAAGGAGAATAGTAAGAGGAAGTGTGCCCGTGTGAAGGGGCCACAGCGGACAGTTTATCACAATACAAGTATAAGCAAGGTGCGGTGCTAGTGCCTCAAGGAAACAGAGCAGGGAGGAAAGCCCAGAAACGCACCCGAGGGCTGCGAGGCTTGACCTGCCATGGGGTAAAGTGTTAAAACCTCATTATACAGCATCAGCAGCTCCACACGGATGACGTACCTCCCGAGGCTCCTTTTCCTACTCAAGTCTAAGAAGCTAGTCCATGGTCACTCTTGATCTGTCTGAAATTGGAGGGAACAGGAGACAATGTGGAGGACAAAGGAGCAGAGAGACGTGACATACATTAAGCGGTGGGATGGCGGATTTGAGGTACCAGTGAGGAAGACGCAGGCAGGCCTGAGAGCAGTGGAAAGGCTGTCAGATGGAGTTTTGCATAAACAATGGCTATAGCAGGTCACAGAGGAGGTTTGAGCGGCACCAGAAGTATGGACAGGGCAGCACTCCCACTTCTGGGAACCCACAGGCTGTGGTGTGTTCAAATTCAGAGCATTTAAGATGCTAAGTTCCACGAGACTGTAAAACTAGTATGCTTTCCATAAACTCCCTTTCGCCACAATACATTCCAAGCGTGCTTACTAGATATTTCAGATTCGTAAGTGTTAAAAATACCCCCTTGGCCTCTTCATTCAATAGAGAAGTATCATTAACAAAACAAAGGGTCATAGGACTTTTTTCCAGTGTGGACTTTTTTTCCTTTCAGAGACCTTATCCTTTTTCAGCATAAGCCTCTGCACCAAGGTTAGATCACCAAGGACTCCATTAAAATCAGAATCCGTTCATCCAGATGCAGGGTAAGTGTGACTAGTATTGAAATCATACTGCGGCCCCAGGCCAAGAAGAATTAAATTCTTACTCTCTTTTAAAGCATTTACAAAACATCCAGAAGGTCAGAAAACTTACACAGCAGATTTTGGTGGTCACCTCTCATGCCCCCACCCCCTTGTAAGTGGTTAATTGTCACTGATGGTTGAGAGCCTCCACACAGCTGGAGAGGACGGGCCAGAAGGGCACCGTGCCCTGGGCCTTTTATGCATAAGTTTGCAGTGCAAATGGAAGTTGCCCACCGAGACACACACGATATATATATTCCAAGGAGATTTAAGGAAGTACTGTCTTAAGGTCACAATGTCTTTTTTTATTCTTCAGTGTCTTCTTTATTCAAGATTATAGTATCTTAAACATACTTTCTGTGTATATTACATCCTAATTCTAATCAGAGTCATGAAGACTAGAAAGTTCTTGGAAATAATCTGAATACTTCTGCCTTTGGGGAGAATTAAAATCACCCCAGACTTGTGACATTTTTTAAAGTGAGCTTGAGTCAGCTTCCACTGCTGACTGACATCATATATGTGGTCTGGAATACTACATGGATGTCTACAAACTCCAGGTAGTTTAAAATAAATCTTATGGTAATATTAGTAAGTAACAAATAGTTGAAGAGTTGTAGCTAATGAGAGTCACAGTCTCCTATTAAGTGTCCCAACGAGAGAGGTTTCCTGTGTCCCTTGCACTGTATGTGAAGTGTGTGGCCCTACTCTCGCACGTCCACAAGATGGCAACATTCTCCCACAAGCTGAGAAATTCAAATTCAGTTTAGCAAGACATCATGCTTCTGCAGCTACCAGACTAGATATACTGAGTTCAGATATACAGAACAGCATCATTACTCCAAAGGCGTTGGACTAATTTATAATGCATTTTAGGAAGTGACCTTGGAGCTTTAAAGCAAAGCCCTAAGGAGGAAGCTTTCTCCCTGTCAACGGCCAGTGTAGCAGTGGGGAGAAATCCTACATGCCTGGAGATTCTAGAATGTAAGCTCTCTGAAGCCAAGGTAGGATCCTTTTTTTCCCCCCACTTTGGTACCCCCAGTGTCTAGCACAGAGCCTGTCACATAGTGAGTGCCCAGTAAACACGTGTTGAAAGAATAAAAGAAATGCTCTAAGAGACTAGCTCATGAGGATTATAACACTGATCTTAACCATGGACACAGAAAGCTGATCACATTTTAAGAAGCATGAGTCCATGTCTTCCCCAAAATCCATGTTTCCAATTTAGTCTAGTCACATTTCTTTGGCATCTCTGGAGGTTTTGAAACTCTATCTTGTATAGACTAAGGAGCTCCAGCTCAACAAGTTGATCAAAGTAAGAATTAAGAAGGCAACATTAAGAAGGGGAGGGAATAGCTCAAGTGGTAGAGCACAAGCTTAGCATACAGAAGGTCCTGGGTTCAATCCCCAGTACCTCCTCTAAAAATAAATAAGTAAATCTAATTACCTCCCCCCACCAATATAAATAAGTAAGTTAATTAAAATTATAAAAGAAATTTTAAAAAAATTAAGAAAGGTTTGGGTCAGTGATTAATGCTTTTTAATGTTTTTATCAAAGTATAATTGATTTACAATGTTGTGTTAGTTTCAGGTGTACAGCAAAGTGATTCAGTTATACATATATTCTTTTTCAGTTTCTTTTCCATTATAGGTTATTACAAGATATTGAAGTGTCAGTGATCCTTCACAGTTTGAACCTCAGGTTGAGCATTTATGAAGTGGGTATTTTGCTTGTGTACATATTGACAAATCTGTTGTACCAAATACACAATGTTAAGGAGGTATGTTAGATCCAAGGGCCCTGCTCACAGTTCATGTAGTGTATGATTTGGGGGCCCCATCCAGCCTAGAGTTAGATAATGCTTTGTGGTGCTTTCTAAATGTAGTGCCCTCCCTTTGCCTCAGTAAGCTTCGTTAGCTTGCATGTCAGCACCATTCTGCTCCCTGGGTTCTTTGTGAATTCTAATCTCTCCCCATCTGGAGCTCATCCAGAAGTGCCAGCCCCTTCTGTCTCTCAGGCAGTCACCAAAGCCCCGGATGAAATGTTCAGGCTTATTCTCCTTCCACAAAAGTCACTTGTTCCTTTACCCCTGTATCTTGATTTTGGCCTAGAGCCTTAAGTAAAGTTGAACAAACTTTCTAGCCATGACTTAAAATGGCGTGTGTAGTATAGTATAGTTTAACTGTATTTATAAACATCATCACACTGGTCTTCCTGATAGGGAATATAATGTCTCTGTTAATAATTTAAAGCAAAATTACCCCAGATGAATAAAACACACTATATTTGCTTGTCAGCAGCAGTAACAGTTCACTGAATTCCCCTGTCTCCGTTAGGTCATTTTTTGTTTTATATTTTAACATTATCAGCAATGGTTCTCCTAGAGGGGTGGCGTGGGCATCACCTGGAACTTGTTAGACAAGCAGATTCTTGGGCCCTACCCTAGAATCAGAGCCTCTGAGGGTGGGGCCCAGCAGTTTGGGGTTTGTTTTTTTGGAGGGAGAGCTAATTAGGTTTACTTTTATTTATTATTAATTTTTTTTAATGGAGGTACTGGGGATTGAACCCAGGACCTCTTGCATGCTAAGCACTCTACCACTGAGCTCTGTACTCTCCCCCCAACCCCACCCATCTGTGTTTTAAGGAGTCCTCCAGATAATTCTGATGCAGATGAGAGTTTGGGAACCACTGGCTTAAATTTATTTGTTCTTCCCCAAGCACCATCAGTTTGCTCTGGATTAACTTCATCAAACAAATGTTCAGCTGAAATCCTGGGTGTGTTGTTTGTTTTAATTCCTTTCAGTCTTAACATCTTTACAGTGAATGGTTACATGCATATACATGAGAACCATCAACTATACTACGTGAGTATAACTTGTGATTTTTAGTCTAACACTGTTGTAAGAAGACGAATGGTTTAAAGTCAGCGGAGGCCCAGATACCACTTCAGCACTTGCGGTGTGAGATCATGGCCAAACAGATTAATTCCTCTAAGTCTGTTTTGAGGCTATAACACAGGCCTATTACTGCTGCTGTGAAGATCATGTGAAATGACGTATGCACAGTGTCCAGCACTGTGGCTGGCACACAGGGAGGGATCACTTAACAGTGCACTCACCATTCTCAAAAGTAAAGACCAGTTAGATAAACAAGGACCTACTGTACAGCACAGGGAACTATATTCAATATCTTGTAATAACCTATAATGAAAAAGAATCTGAAAAAAATATATGTACATAACTATCACTTTGCTGTACAACTGAGACTAACACAACATTATAAGTCTACTGTACTTCAATTTAAAAAAATTTTAAGTGAAGAGTAGATTTTTAGTTAGCTAAAGAAAGACACAACAAAGAAAATAACAGAAATGATCCTTACCTTTGATATCTAAAACTAAATTGGGCTTCAACCTGCTGTAGATCCTGCCATCAGACTTCATGCTCCAGAACTGACTGTCGACATTCTGTTCCAGTGCCAGACCCAGTTTAGAGCCGGAAGTCACGAGGCTCCCCACGATGGTCAGGCAGCAGTCTTCTGCTATCTGCTTCGTGGAAATGACAAGGTATCTTAGAGGTGGCTGGATACACATTCAAGTACCACTGTGATCAGTTCCCTGTTTATTTTTAAAGGTATCTTAGCTCCTGGCTGCACTTACCCCGCCACGAGGTATTTCAGCCTTCAGCCAGGGTAACTGGGCTCAAACCATTTCAGATGGCATGAGTGATGGAGAGTTCTCAATTCTTGTCCATTATAGAAGACTTATGCCCTTTGTGAGGCTCTCAGTCTCAAAGTAAGGGAAGCTGTAGATGACTCAAAAGTGCCCAGAAATGACTGTGATGTGAGGCTGGGTCTGTAGCTCAATCTCCCCCACCCCTGCTCAGCCTGAGCCTTCTGGCATATGACTGCATCTCTGATTTTGAAGGCTGTTGTAGTACTGAAGTTGCTAAAAGGGCATTTTATCATTTTAAAACTTGAAATTCCATTTATTAATTTCTCTTGAATTCCTTCATGAGAAGTGTCAAATTTTCTAAAAAGGCATGCCATCCAAATATAAAAAAAGAACTACAAATGCAGTGGAGTATGTTCTAATGCAAAGCTTTTATGGGGCCTTCTATGAAGCGAAACTACCCTTACTGTATGAACACGGTAAGCCAGTCATGTTCACGTGACATTGACACATTGCTATAGGAAATGCTTATGGAATGAGAACCAGCCTGTACTGAGATAAAAGGATTATGATAATACCGCTGAAATGTTCATTAGAAATAATTGCTGAAAGACACCATTTTCTTAAATTAAGATAATTCAAAGGCAGAAATTGGCTTTTTTTTATGCTTCTGAAACAGTTAACATCTATTTCTCACGCTGTTTCTTCTATGCAAGTCTAAATAGTACTTCTGTTTACTGAAAGGATGCTTCTCCCTCAAGCACAACAGACCCAGTTAACAAGTTGTACCTCCTTTTTCACAAGGCTGTATGCCTTCTGCTGACTCATGGGGCAGCAAGATTTTAAAAAATCAGTAACAGACAGTCAAGCCCATAAAATCAGAGTTAAAAAGAATATCCACAACAGAAGTGTGAGCTTCTCTCATAAAATCTTACTACATTCAGTTTTTAAATGTATGTTATGGCAGGAGTGATAGGAGGGAGACGGGCCATTTTCCACTTTATAAGGTGTGGCAATTAGGAAATGGACTATATTGTACGCGGGGTGGCATCTCTTCACCCTTCATCCTAGTCTGTGGGGTCCTCCAGAAGGGAAACTGAGAGTCATCTGTGTTGATAACGATGGGGCTTATAGAAATAAGCCATAACAAGTAGGTTAAGGAGAAAGGGCAGGGTAACACAGACACCTCCTTTTTCTATTACTGTGTGTAAATCATGTGTAAATACTCTGTCTTAGATCAGTGCTAGATTTACCTCCCATTTTAAGCTCCTAGACTGGTTCTATCAGAGCTAAGAAATATATTCATGAAAAATCTTCCAACTTTCTGAAAGTCCTCCATCAGGAATGGTGAAACAGCACCTACTCAAAGGAATATGCTACCTTAGACCCCTGTCTACATCCTAAAAACTCACCCTGCATTTGATGCACCCTTCTTGATAAATCCAGATCTGATCATCAGCACCGACATCCTCCATGACCTGTATTCTGAGAAGCTTCAGATCCTCTAAGTTTCCATTGGTTGACATGAATAACCCTGTTTCTTTGTTTCGAAGTCTGAAATAAATTCGTTTCTAGAAGACAAAAACCCAGGAATTGTCATATCCAAGTTGTACTTTAGAAGCACTGAACGAGCATCAGCAGCAGGGGCAGAATCCAGGGTGACGCTGGAGTAGGGATAATTGCTCTACCCAGGAGTTTCAGAGGCTGTAGAATTTTCTCAACGAGAAGATGCCTGGGGCAGAGAGCTCGCCTGTGGACACCCAGGGCTTGAGATACACCACGTTTTGATGTCAAGTGTGATAACACTTGTGACAGCAGTCACAACCTCTTAGCGCCAGAAACACGCCCCAATTCAGAAATTCTCAGGGTGGAGGATGAGGGCGGAGGCCAATTTCAAACTTAAAATTGAAACTAAAAAGTTGAATTACATGTATTTAAAAAAAAAAGATTTCAGAGACGAGTCTGTTGAAAGCACGGAGAAGAAAATACCTGAACAAAAGGTCGCAGAGAACCTATTTGGCGACAGCCACTGAATTCATACCAGTTAGGCACTTCAGCTGGTGACAGCAGGAACTGTCTGCCTCTGTAATTGGCGTATTCATAAGTCACCCATCTGGAAACAAAGGAGAAAACAGCAGTAAGGGGCGATATCCATTTGACAACAGGCCCCAAGTGCATCTGCAGAGTGCTTCAATTTTTAGACTGTTTTTTATACTTTAAAGGAGGAGGAAGCTACTTTATTTCCAAAACACTCAAAAGCACCCCTTTATTGACAAATAACAAATTCTTGACATATGAGTATTTATGCCCCAGAGTTCCATTCTTGAAGAGAAGTAGGTGAGTTTTTTTTCTCTATAAGGCAGTGATCTGGAGAGTCTTTCAGCAGGACAGCCAAGTACTTCCTATGAGCTTCACATTAAACATCTTCACTTGCATTAATGGACCTTTATTTAGTGGCTCATGGAAAGTGCTATATAAAGGTTAGTTAGATATCAATGAAAAAATAATGAAGTTTTGTTTAAAATGAGAGTAACCTTCCTCAGTCCAGAAAACTGCTGAAGATAGGTCTCTTCCGCTCAGACTGCTGGTGCCCACACCTGAGAGGTGGGTTCCAACACAGACTGGCATGCAAGCAAGCCAGCAGCCTTCCTCTCTGGGTGATGTGTTACATCAAGGACGAATGTTCTCTACTTTTAATCCTGGAACTCTAAAATGTTAACCTTCTTAGCCATTTTATCATAAAAACAAAATATTAATTAAAACCTGTTGGAAGAAAAAAATCAGGCATAATTCTGCCACCCTGATAATCCTTATGTTTCTAAAATAGCTCTAGTCCCCCCCACATTTGATGCATACAGGTAACTATACCTGTTGTTTTTGTGAAAGAAATACTTTCTTAAAAACATTACAATTGATTATTCCTTACTCATTTTTATATCTTAATTTCAAAATTATTCAAAGTTGAGGAATATCTTCTGTTGACCTTTAATCATTTTGCACAGCATCTGCTGGTCAATCTTAGCCAAAGGAAAATCCCAAACCTTACTACCAAATCAAAGGACTTGATCTTTCAAAGGAATAAGAAAAATCGGCTCTTTCCTACTTGCTTAACAGATTCACTGAGCACTGGTTTGCAAAGCATTCGCCTAGGAACCTTGAGAGATGTTCAAGACAAAGTCCTTACCTTCAGTAAACTAAAAATCTGGACGAAGAGATAAGGCCCACACATGGCTTTTCCCAGTGGGAGAAGTATACTCTGAGGGAGCATAAACACCAAGCCTTACAGAAAATAAGGGGCTATATGACAGTTTGGTTAAGGTAACGTAGGCGGGGAAGAAATATGATCAAACTTAATTTTTAAAATCTATTTTACTGAATAAGCAAGTAGGTAACTCACTTACATGCCACCAATCACCTGAACAGAGCGAATGTGTGTGTTGAATCCTAGGGACTGGAGATTAACTACTTCTGCATTAAGTTCAAACTTTTTTCCTTTGAAGTCTTCTCTTTCAAAGAGAAGAATTGTTGGTTCAGAAAATTCCTGTTTAGGAACAAAAACAATGATCTATTACTCATCTTTGATAATTATTTGAACTTATTTAAAAATCACCTTGTTACAAGGACAAAGCACAAGATCTGGCCAGATTTGGTCTGTTCATAAACTCCCTTTCCCAGAAAGTCTGGCTGCTTATACTCCAGAGCTAAAGAGAGGGGAGAGGGAGGACAGGAAGTTTTTGCACCGCAAAGAAAGCCAGGGCCGTACATAGTGTTACAAACCAGGGGGAACTCTCCCAGGAATAAAGGAATAGGTATATATGCCAGGATTACCGATTCTAAGAGGATTTATTTTCAACTTTGCTGTTTTCTGTTGGGATAAGGAGAGGCTGGAAAGGCATGAATGAAGAAGGTCGGGGGCCATGGTGATCTTTGGGGTCTAGCAGTTACTTGCCTAAACAAGGAATCTTCCTCTTGTATGCACTTTCAAATGTCTTTTTTGTTATTAACTGTCAGTAAGAGTGATTCTGTGTACTTATGCTCCCAAACTTCCTGTAGGAATAATTGTTAGGACGAGAGGAAAAAAACAGGATGGAAGCCCCATGTTCAAATGGTCATTTATTTTAAAGAGGGCAACAGCACAGAAATCCACTGATTTTTCAGAAAAATGAAAAGTTGGTAGCTTATGCTTGTTTTTTAAATTACAGACCCTTATGACCCTAGGCTAAGCTCTAATGATAATAATCCTAAAGTCATAAATGATACATCAAAAATCCCCTACCTGCTTCAAGCTCTGTGGCAAGGGTGCGGCATCTTACTGCCTCATTTATTTGGATGTGCCCTGACGTGTAGAAGGATCTTGAAACATCAAGTTATTGGGCAGAGGTGGTTTTATGGTCTAGGAATTAGGTTATACAAAACATACAAGAAGGAAACGACAAAAGTTGTAGCAGTATTACTCCTCTGCACTTTTACTGCTCTCCACTGAGACGGCATGCCAGAGATGTTCAGAGCACCCTAACCTAGTGGCAGCCACCAAACAGTTTTGAAGTATTAAGTCACAATTAAAATACAGGTTCTTAATATGGGTGAGAAGTTCACTTCATCATAATCAGAACCTGAAAGAACACGAAGTGTCAAAAGTGATGTGAGCATATATGCTAAGTTCTGGTTGAAGGAAGACATTTGAAAACTTGGGTTTGTTTTTTAAAATATATATATACTTGTAGGTAGCTTTTAGAATTCCAGGAGGATTAAATATCAAAACTTTAGATATTTTATTATTTGTAAGCTAGTGAATCTTACCACATCATTCTATGTTTCACTGCTACTATTTTCACATCTCAAGAAAGGTCAACATTCTGGTTATTTGAACAGGCAGGAAAAGATGAGAAAAAGTCAATTTACAGATGTTCTTTCTACCTTTAAAGCTAAAATCACCAACTACAAATGTTTAAAGCTTTTTATGAGAGATCAGCTGCCAAAAATAAGTATCTCCCACACTGCCAGACACACCCAGACATCTGAACATTATCTTGTAGTTTTGTTCTACTGAATATTCCTCTGTCTGCATCAGAATTAAAGATTCCTGGTCAAAAAGGAGCACAGTAATCTGGATTAGCACATATATGATTCGCTGGGAGAAGTCATTTATCTGCAAATCAACAATAACAAAAGGTAAAGGAAACTAAAGACCTGGGCAAAGGATATAAATAGGCAACTGACTGAACAGAAAACTCAAGTGGACTAGTAAGTATATGAGGCATGGAAATAGGGATGAGGTATTAAATGGAAAAAACAAGACAGAAGACCCTTGAGAACTAGCCCAGGACGACTGTGCACCATGACTGACTCAACACTGCACCTGAAATCTGAGAAAACAGCAAACAAAAACAATTTACATCTGAAAGATCAAGAAAGAGACCAAGGTGGAAAGTTCTACATGCAACTGTATTTTATGCCTCCAACTATGCCCTCAGTAAGTCGACCTGCTGGTTCCCTGGCTCTGACCATCAGCTGTGTAAGTCACATATCTCTGTAATGCTATGTTCACCCTGCCATACTTACAACATCTATAAAACGCAGAGACTTGAAGGTTGCTCCAGGCAGGCATCCCATTGCAGAGAGAGAAGGATAGTGGCCTTCCTCCAACACGTACTGATTACCAGTGAAATTTTCCCCATCATACGCAACCCAGCTACAGAGGAAAGACCACACACATGGATAATATGTAATTTGAGTATTGCTATTCAGGAAGTCTGATTTCTAGAGGGAGCCTGCTGTGATATAAACGCAGTGCTTACGGCTAACAGTGTTCTTGCTTCAAAAACATCTGGATATATTTACTGCATTTCATCTGTGGCAAATTAATATTCATAATAAGTCAGTTCTTAACTTTGCATTTGTGAAATAGAATTTTTTTCTCCATGCAATGATTCATGTTTCCACCTCACCACCGTCCAGCGCTCCTTGCTTCTCCCATGGGGGCCTCCGTTCTTCTGGCCCAGTTAGTTTTGTCAAGTCCTCGAGTCCTCTCTGAATAATCTTTCAACTTGCATAGCTAGTCAGTGACCTGGGTCTGTTTTCCTCCCCAGGTATCTCATTTCTAACACCTCTGTGCTGGGCCAGGAGTCAAAATCCTACAGCGACTTACATAGTTCACTTAGCTGCTCTAGGTCTTAGCATTACTGATAAAATGGGGATTTACCATACTTCCCTAGAAGAGTTGGGGTTTTTTGCTTGTTTTTTTAACCAACAAATACTTATCGAGGACTAATTGTATGCCAGCTACTTTTCTGTTGCTGGGGAATAAAATAGAAGACAAAACAAAGTCCCTGCTGTCTTAAAGTTTACACTCTACTGAGCTGAGACAATAAATGGACAGTACATGTCTGCTAGTAATAAATGAAGCAGCATCCAGGATAAAGAGGGACTGTGACAGAGGTCCAGGTATGTGTTCATAAACAGTGAAGCTTTATGTAAATCTACTCATTTGATTGCAAAGCCAGATGATACGACAATGCTATTTAGACCATGAAAAACTATATGATCAAAGGCATTACTGCTACTACTACTTGACTTAATTCTTTATCACTTTTTGTATAGATTGCTCCATGAGTTTTTCCTGACCTTGGGCTCTCCCCTCTCAAGAGCTTTTGTAAGACTACTGTTTTTAGCATGGCACTCTGAGCTCATCACCTTGCCCGTCTTGTGTTTCCTAGGGCATCCTCTAAACTCATATGCTCAGGGGAGCCTTCATGACCTGATCCCACCCTCCCTGTCCAAACTCACGTCCCCTCCGCCCAGTGCAAAGACCTCCCGGCTAGCGAGGGTGGCGTGCTACCTGATCAGATCATCCCCACTCCAGGGACATCCTGCAAAATGCCTACCCTACTCCTACCTACCTGTAAAAGGATCTACCTTGGGAGGTGCCTGAGAGATGATCTAGAGTCCCTTTACAGATGATGGGAGAGGCCTAGAGAGCAGAGAACCTGGTTTGGATCCCACTGCACAGTGAGGTGGTGATCTTCCAACTTCTCCAACCCACACTGATCGCCATGTCCTCTGACGTCTGCACTCAGTTGCTATAAAGTACACTTCAGTACTAACGTGGTTTTGTACTATTTAGTGGTTTCATATAGTGTCGATCACGTAAAGGTGTGTTTCCTTGCTGATATGTGAATCCTTTTTTCCCCTCACTGATTAGGCTCTGCCAGTCCATTGTTTTGCTTACCTGCCTCCTAAAACCCTGCAAGACTTGGTAGAAAATGAATCGTCAACTTGACTTGTTGTTTCTTCAAAATGTTGACTGTGACCTTGAAACCGTGGTTCCGAAAACAAGTGAATCTTTGAAAAAGTAAACAGAAATACAGAAAATTACTTTCCTGAACACATTAACTCATTCAGCCTTTGAAATGATGGCCCAAACATGACATGTTAACTCTTGTTACGGTAAACTAGTGTGAGTTTTATAAATCCTTTAATTTTCTACTTCTACATTAATATTCAATTAGAAATCCTTTAGCTGCACCATTATTGTTTAATTTAATTCAGAGACATCAAAGGACAATCCAACAATAGAGGCAGCTTTCTACAGAACACCTTGTTGTAACAAGCTATGAGGCATTTTAAAGCTTTATTGTGGCCAAAAGTAATTGTTCACAGTTCTGATATTTATAAAAAACTGTATTTTGGAAACATGCAAGTATGGATTTCCTCCCTCTCAATGGAAGCTACCTGCTGACTTATTAGATCTTGTGTATGCCAATAAAGAAGACAGTGGTGTCTGTGCCTCTGTAATTATGGCTGTCTGAACACTTCCATTAAAAAGCCTAAATAGCAAATTTAACACTTCAGTTGATATAAAGACAGTCAGCATTCAAGAGGCTTAAGTGACAGACCATATAAAAGAGACCATATAAAATGTTTGATGCAGACACAGCAAACATAAAAATTTAAATTACTGTTTATCACAATAACTATATGCTATTGTTTGAAATATTAATCTTACTGTATTAATGTAAACTCTGATTCATGCAATGATATAAAATTCAACTCTACATAATAACATTTTATAAGAAATATTCAGATATGAGTCAATGCTATCAAGTAAGCCTTACTGTAAACTTACATTTAACTTTAAAATACAGTTATGCCTTCAGGCATAAAAATGAGTAAAACTAACAAAATGTCCCAAATGTATGACATTTTACACATAAGTTCAACTTTTTGATGGAAGGTCCCTAATTATGAAAAATAATATTTTTTAAGTTACCTGATTTTGTCTCCTTGGACCAGTGAAAGAATCCTAGAACAATTTAAAGGGAAGAGAAAAGGAAATGAGTAGACATCTTGAAAGATTTTCTTCTACATCATTAACCAATACCATTAAAAACAATCTCAGGTTAGTTTCTATAGTGTTAAGTACTACATAAACCAGAAGCACACATTAAGGAAATCCAGAGTTCAGTTAAATATTCTCATAGAAAAATATAACTCCTTACCAAGCATATAGGTTGAACAGAAGAGATCTTACAATTTTTGCCTCCCCAGTCCTCAAAACTAGTGTAAAAGCCTTTGTCCAGTATATACTGTTCTCCTGTGAAGTCGGGGTTTTCATAGGCTACCCATCTGAAGAAAGAAAAACACCGACTCGTAGTTCATAAGTCTACATTTACAATAAAACGATCACACCCATTTGGGTAAATATGTATGGTATAGTATAACTTTCATTTGTTTTACTAATCAGTAATCTGAACTTTTCTGGTTCACCATTAATCTTTTAGGAGTAGATTGATTTAAATGTCCTACAGACAAATCTAAATGGCAAGTGACAAGAGTATCTTTCCATGAACCTTTTGGTATTCTCACTTACCAAATCCAAACAGAATTTGAGAAAGCTCCAATGAGGATATTTCTCTACATTTCTTTCTAATTCTCTTCTAAGGAGACAATTTGGACTTTCAAGAAGTAACTGTAAAAGTTCATTTAATACGTAAGAATCCTTTTTGTTATCAACATTAAAATATTTTTCCAGAAAGATATTATAGGAAGCTGTATCTGTATTGCACAACAAACCACAATGAAAAAAAGTTGACCAGAAAAAAAAAAAGGCAAAAAAACCCCAGCTAAGTAACAAAAATTCTATTTCAGTCAGGATTTCCAACATAACACAACTATGTATTAAGCAAAACGGAACGACCTCTTGGGAATACTAAGAACAAGTCTCTTTTGGAATGTTCTCACTTGCTATCTTTTAAGTGATCCACACAGAAGAAAAACCAACACAATAACTTACTGATGCTATTTCCAATCCAAAGATTAAAGTCTTTGAAGGGAAAAGAGTTTTTCAGTTGTTATATTCAAGAGCTACTCAGTGTGTCCTCCTCAGTTAACTCAGAGCCCTACTGATCCTCTCACAGCTTAAAGGAGTAACACCTATATATGCTCAGAACTTTCCAAAATGCTTTCACATCTATCATCACATTTAATCTTCCAGGGAGGTAACAGAAGAACAAACCGGACTCCACACTGATCGGTTCCTTTAGCTCTAACCTTTGTGCTCTGTCTCCTGCGCGTAGTCGTGCTGGTTCTGCGCGTTTGTAAAGGAATGTTGCCTGCAGCCTGAAGTGCACATGACAGTCCATTCTCAAGGCTCTAACCTTTAAGGGCATGACACTTTTCATTTCATGTAGAGAGAAAGAAAATAACATCTATCTTGTTGGAGGTTTATAGGAACATGGTGACCAGACCTACATGGACAGCTACAAGGATTCTGGCACCAAGAAGTTTGCAACAACTAACCACACCCCCTTCCCTTTCAGTATAAAAGAGGCCTGAATTCTAACTCGGGTAAGATAGTTCTTTAGTCCTATCCACCATCTTGTCAGTCTGCTGGCTTTCCGAATAAAGTCACTATTCCTTGCCTCAGCACCTCATCTTCCAATTTATTGGCCTGCGGTGCAGTGAGCAGTACAGGTTTGAACTTGGTTACACTACCTAGGAGGTGCTGGCTTTCACATTTTACAGAAGGGAAAACCTAAAGACAGAAAAGTTAATTCATTTATTCATCAGCAAACACCAGCTGGCCATTTACCATGTGCCTGGAACTAGACTGGCACTAGGAACGCAAGATGAAAAAGACAAAATCCTCACCCTCAAAAGTTCACAAATGGGTGAGAAGCATTACATGGCATTATTTGTTGGTGCTTGTTCTGAATGGGAAGTGACCTGTCCAACGTGACACAGTGAGTGGCCAGTGATGACTGAACCCTTGACTAAGTCTCCCGAGGCTCACCAGGCTCTCTTCACTTTGTGACCCGAACTGCCACTTGCTCTATAAAGTTTCTTTTCATCTACTGTTCCATTAAACCATACCTAAAAGAGCCCACATGCTTCATGATGAGAACAGATTAGTTTTACTATAACAAAACAAAAACTCAAGTGTAATCAGTACATGGAAATGAACAGCCATCAGAGAGAAGAGCACTGAGATTCTCTGGTGTATCTATGACCTAGAGTCTACTTAAGACTTACACCTGAGACTCTTAAGAAGAAAGTTCCTCCCTGTCCTGTTTAAGTGGGTTCTGTATCTGTGAATCAGCACTTCTCTGTAAGCCTGGGGGCTGGGGGCAGGGGGAGACAAGGACAAGTACGAGCAAGTCTCAGCCTGCCGGGATCACTGCTCAGCATGTAAGGGCAGCGGGGCAAACGCGCCCTTCTGTGGAGGGGAAAGGAAAAAGAACTCAGAACAATAGCACTTTAAAAAAAAAAAAAAATCTGGACTCTAGAAATACTTAATTCTGCTCTTAGTTAAAAAAAAATTAGCCCAGTTTCCACTACTTGAGCAAAAAGACAGCACAGAACTATAAAGTGATTAGTAAGAGTGTATAAAGGCATTTCCTCTGATGTTTCTACAAGAAACGAAATGCAGTTCCTAAAACCTCATTTGTTTGATTCATGAGCATCCTTCCTCAAGACTGTTCTCAGTTTCAGAGCTAATCGTAAATTTACCACCAGGGAATTTGTGACCCCTGTGACAGTGGCACATCTCAACCTTCCTATTCTGCAGGGCCCAACTCCAATGCTACCTCCTCCGAAGGCCTCCCTGTGTCCAAACTGGAAATTCATCTCTCTCTGCTGTGGATTCCCAAAGCATCTTTGCATCTCTGCATCTTTTGTAGCAATTATTATGTTTTATATAAATACTGTAACTTCTTTGAGGATATAACATAATGCTTTACACATAATAGACCTCAATACATATTTGTCAAATGATCAACTGAATGAAAATACAAGGAAGCAGCTGGCTCTGGTAAAGAGAGAATGCTTTTAATTTAAAAGGAAGTGGTTGAGTGCGTGTGTGTGCACGCCTCCTTTCAACTTCCCCCAATAACAAAACTCAGCTGCTACACCCTGAAAAAAAAAAAGCCTAAGCCAGGAAACAGAACCTGAAATGACTAAAAATAGAAACATACAAAAGCAACATTTTATAAAGGAAACTGATTTCAAGTAAACAAAGCCTGGTTAAAAGAGAAAGACTGGCCCCTGGCATAGTAATCCTACCTGTGCTAACAGCGGAATCTACATCCATGCCCTAAGGGGATTCCACCCAGCATCCTCTTTATTCCTCTGCTGGGGCGCATGACTGGGCTCTGACTAAAGGAACCAGCACACCTGGTGTGTATCAAAATGTTGAGCTGTGTCCCCAGAGAGTCAGTCACTGTTATTTTCCTTCTAAATCATTCAAATCAAAAATACTACAGAGCCACAACATTTCAGATGTCTTCTGAATGCCATCCATACCTTTTGTCTATGGCAGATTCTAAAATTAGGGTTCCAGAGGACCCAGTAGAAGGCATTTCCTCCTAAGAATGGAAGGCCCGGAAGTCACCGATGTCATTCTGCCAAGATGGTGCCGCAAGCAACAACCAACACAAGAATTGAGTCAACATGACTAATACATATTACACTGTAGACACATTTCAAATATCCAGGGCCTATGTTACTCATAATATAAAAATCTAACATCGAACACTTTCAACAGAACCAATGTCAAATGATTTCATATGACCATTTAAGAACACTCACAAATTACAACTGACATCAGCCTGGACTGGAGTTACACAGTTATCCAGGATAACTGTATAACTCATTTTAATAGACGTCTGTTTTGCCCATCCAGTATCTGTTCCCATTCTTTCTGATGTTCCCGAGGAACCCCTTAGCCCAGTCATATATGAGGTGCCCCGGGACTGACCCTACATCTCAGCTCTGGGACTGGGCAGGTAATGCAGGCACGGCCATGTCCTTTGCTACAGAGATTGGTTCAGGCAGGTGCACTTGACCTAAGCTTACAGAATCGAAGTCAAACCTGGACCTTTTGTGGGAAAGAGAAGTTTCCCACTGGAAGCAGTAAGATTCGAGAACAAAATCCAGATGCTGCTGCCACAGGCCCCAGATAGAAAGGACCTGCTAAAGTGAGGCCAGTACAGTAAAAAGCCCAGTCAAGAACAGAGGCCAAGTTCTGATGACAGTGTCTGAACCCTGTATCCAGTCATGACTGAAGCACACAGTCTCGCCCAGGACTTTTCAGTCATGCAGGCCAATAAATTCCATTTTTACCACTTGTGCCAATTTATGTTTACTTGCAGTTACTTGCCTCTCAAAGAGTCTTGACTGATCATCTTTCAATAAAAACTTACTTCAGCATTAATAGAACACTCAATTGCTAAGTCAAGGTACATTGAAGTAATTATTTTTATATCAAAGTAATAGACCAGAAATGTACCCACACTCATATGGTCAATCAATCTATGACAAAAGAGGTAAGAATATTCAAAAGGGAAAGACAGGCTCTTCAATAAATGGTGCCGGGAAAACTGCAGATTTCATGCAAAATAATCAAACTGGACCACTTTCTCCCACCATATTCAAAAATAACCCCCAAATGGATTAAAGACTTACATTTAAGACCCCAAACCATAAAACTCCTAGAAGAAAACATAAGCAGTATGTTCTTTGACATCGGTCTTAGCAGTAATTTTTTGGATATGTGTCCTCAGGCAAGGGAGAAGAAAAGCAAAAGTAAACAAATGGGACTACATCAAATTAAAATCCTTTGCACACCAAAGGAAACTCCACCAAACAAAAAGGCTACTTACTGAATGGGAGAAGATATTTGCAAACAATATATTTGATAAGGGGTTAATGTCCAAAATATATAAAGAACTCATGCAACTCACCATCTAAAAAACAAACAACCCAGTTAAAAAATGGGTAGAGCACCTAAATGGACATTCTTCCAAAGAAGATCTACAAAGGGTCAACAAGCACATGAAAAGATGTTCAGCATCACTAGTCATTAAGAAAATGCAAATCAAAACCACAATGAGGTATCACCTCACCCCTGTCAGAATGGCTGTTATCAAAAAGGCAACAAATAAGTGTTGATGAGGATGTGGAGAAGAGGGAACCCTCCTGCACTGGTGGTGGGGATGTAAATTTGTGCAGCCACTATGGAGGGCAGTATGGAAGTTCCTCAAAAACCTTAAAAATAGAACTACCATACAATCCAGCAATTCCACTTCTATTTTTCCAAATAAAATAAAAACACTGATTTAAAAAGACATTTGCACCCCTATGTTCATTGCAGGATTATTCACAATAGCCAAGATATGGAAGCAACCTATGGATAGATTGATGTGTTATATATGAAAGAGGTGATGAGACAGGCTTACTGACCCTGACTGGCTTCCAACAAGGGAAAGAAAGCTCCAGGCTGATGAAAGGCAGGGCATTTCTCTTATCCCACAGCTGGCTCCTTAATTCTAAGGACATAGTCCTACAACAGGACGGCTTGTGTCTCACAGCTGCTGCATTAATTCCAAGGACATACCCCAGGATCTCTTATTTTGTTCTCTTTTTTTTCCTGCCAAAGTGTCTGTTTTAGGGCTGAGCTCCATGGGAGGAAAGAGCAAGTAACAGAAGATGACTGATGCCACCCAAGTGAATATAATGATGGCAGAGCCTTCTAGTAAAAGACCCGCGGCCCAATCAGAGGCTGCAGCTGTCTCCACTGGCTACGTGGCTGACGGTTCCCCACTTGAGAGTTTCCTTTTCCTCACTCTCTGAGCAGTAGCAGCAGCTCTTTTTTCACTTTGCCCCTCTGCCTCTGTTGAGAATTCTTTCTCAGTCAGCGAGCAAGGAACCACACATTTAGGGGGCTTGCTCAGTCGCTTGGTGGGCTTTCCAGTTTGGGGGTCCTTCTGTCTGCTAGCATGTATGTACACAATGGAATACTACTCAGCCATAAAACAGAATGAAATCTTGCCATTTGCGACAACATGGATAGACCTAGAGGGTATTATGCTAAGTGAAGTAAGTCAGGCAGAAAAAAGCAAATACCATATGATTCAACTTACATATGGAATCTATAAAACAAAACAAATGAACAAATATAACAACAGACAACAGTCATAATACAGAGAACAAACAGGTGTGGAAGGATGAGTGGATTAGGTGAGGGAAATTAAGAAGTACAAACTTCCAGTTACAAAATAAATGAATCACAGGAATGAAATGTACAGCATGGAAAATACTGTCAATTACATAGTAGCTTTGGTGGCAGATGGTAACTAGACTTGTCATGGTGAGCATTTTGTAACATAGAGAAATACCCAGTCACTATGTTGTACACCAGGAACTAGCTTAGTGTTGTAGGTCAGTTCCACCTCAACAAACTCATAGAAAAAGAGGTTAGATTTGTAGTTACCAGAGGTGAGGGGGCGGGGAGGGGAAATTGGATGAAGATGGTCAAAGTAAACTCCAGTTATAAGATAAATAAATTCTGGGCATGATTAATATAATTAACTCTACTTACGTTATATATGAAAAATTGTTAAGAAGGTAAATAAATCCCAAGAATTCTCATCACAAGGAAGACTTTTTTTTCTTCTATTTTGTATCTATGAGATGACAGATACTCACTAAACTTACAGTGGTAACCATTTCGTAATGAATCTAAGTCAAATCATTACGTTGTACATCTTAAACTTACACAGTGCTATATGTCAACTATATCTTAACTGGAAGAAAAAAATAATAGTGAAAAAAATAATAGGGAAGACATATAATGGCGCAGGTGTAGGACCAGAGTAAGTCAAATGGGACTTTGTCCCAACCTCAGGTTTCTAATTTTAGATCACTAGTATTGTTTCCCTTATAAGAAATTCATGAGTTCTTTCTATGCAGAATGACAAGGGAAGTGGATCTGTAGATTTCTATCATGCAGTTCAAAAGCCTATGCCAATGTTATGTTACACATAAAAATATTATATGAGAAAGATTTTAAAAAGCAGTTATGAAAACATTGTGGCAGTTAGTACTAAATGACTGATTTAATGTTTAGTTTTGTGACACGTACTTACTAAGTGCCTACTCTGTCAGAGACCCCGTTAGTTTAACATGAACCAAAGTGAAGCCCATGTTTAAAATCTCAATTGGGTTATTTCACTTACACTCCACTCAGGACATTAATCGACTGTGTCTTCACTCCGTATCCGGTCTCCTTTAAATTAGCAACAATTCCTAATACATCGATACTGGAACCTTTGGATCCAAAGTTTTTTTCACTGTACATTATCATGTGAGCATTTGAAAAATCCTATTGAGAAAAAAATTTCAAAATTCAAAGGCTAGCCATTTACAGCCCCCCAAAGACCAAGTACTAGCCATTAGCTTTACTTCAACTTACACCTATTACAGGTCGTAAAGACTGAAGTTCTCCACTGTAACCTCCCCAGTCTTTCCAGTCCTTGTATTCTCCTTCTTCAAGCAAATACTGGTGACCCGTAAATCCAGGCTTCTCATAAGCAACCCAGCTACAACAGAAAGAATATGAAGGAGTAGACGTTTTCAGTAGTGTTCAATTTCTTCCAATGCATGTATCAGTTTCACTGCCAAATACAAATAGTTATAAAGCTAGACATGGACTTGGGCATTATGACTACTGGAATTCCTCCCTAATATTTAGGGGAACGGCCCCAAGAAAACCACTTAAGATGCATATATTCCATAAAGGGGTGTAGGGAGGGCATTGCGTGTGTGTGTGTGTGTGTGTAAGAACTGACTCAAAAGAACTTCAACAAATAAAAGTGGATGAACTTCAAATAGCAATTAAAATACTATACATTTTTGGCTATTTACAAGACCATTTCGGTGTACACTTCTAAAGAAATGGGTAAGATCTATAAAATACAAAATAGGATCATAAAAAACAGAAAACAAACTAATAGTTCAGTAGTTCGGAACACAGTTAACAGACAGGATTGTAGATGATGTGATCAGTCTGGCTGGGCCAGTTTAACAGCCTTGCTCAGCTGACTGACCCCAATCCAGCCCCTCACACTGCTCTGTCCCATCCAGGTCACGACTGGCTAAAGAGAACATGTTTGAAATTCACCCCACCAAACAATCTGGGATGCTACCTTTGTGGGAGAGGGAGGGCCTGTTTTCTCCTTTACTAAAGGGAACAAAAAGAAGTCCTTACAGGTCACTCCTGTCTACTTACATGCCTCTCAGAACTTTCATAGATCCCACCGATGCAAACGGCAAACGTTTATCTTCAGTCATTTCTTCTGTTTCACCTCCTTCCATGATAAAACTACACATCTCTGTTTCTAGTTCCATACATTTTCCTTCAAAGAAAGGCTTTTCATAAATAATGACCTATAACAGAAATGAGATATGCCAGGAACTTATAAGAAGTTAAATATCCCAATAGCTAAACATTAAATCAGTCCTTTAATATCACTAAGTCCTGGAGCACAAATTAATTTTTTAATATTAAAAAAATTAACTAAATAACAGTATTTTGTAATATTTTTTTTAAAAATCAGAATTTTTTTCCCTGCTGTGGTATATAGCTTGAAGTCCAGATTCAAAAGATAGTTCATGTGTAATTGGTTTTGGTTCAATGTCTAGAACTGATATTTAGAATTTTGCTCAGGCAAAACTAAGGAACCAGAGTATCCTAGGTTGCTTTAAAAATGAAACCAACTGTTGATCTTTTTTGTCACGGATGTGCAAAGTAGAAATAGTGGAAAGAGCATTTTGGAGCAGGGAGAACCTGTCATGAAAAGTAAGCTTTTTCCTGGCTAACTGGCATGCAACAATGGGCCTTGCGGTTAGTAAATACAACCACAAATTACAAACTTAATACAGCAATGAACCTTTTGAGCCATGGCTACACACGCTGCTAGTGGTAACTAGTGCCGTCAGCATCATCTTCCAGCCAGGACGGCCGGTGTAAGCTGGACAACTTCCTTTGGTTGCAGTTATGTTTTATGGAATTGATATGTAAAATCACAAGTGTTACCTGCATGGAGATGGAATGCAAATAAAATTTTTCAAAATATTATATATGTTTTACCTTTGGATCTGTAGGGAATTCAACCTTACGGCCACCCTGGAAAGAAAAATAATGTAACTAAGAAAAGTGGTTTGTCATGGATACAATTACCATTCTCTTTACCCATGCCAGTCAGTGGTAAGCTACGGAACTGCACAGGGCAACTACATTCCGGTTTGTTGAGTGGATGTTGAGACAGTTCTAAAATCACCAGCGACGCAGGGAAGATACAAGGAAGACTGTTGGAGCAGAGTCTCACACAGATGGTCTGCAATCTGAATCTGCATGGTAGCTGTGTTTTACGACCAAATAATGTTAGGGTTTTGTTTTTAAAAAAAAAAATCAGTAAATATCTCCAAAAAAATGTATATTTCCCACATCTCTTAAAAAGTAGTCCTAAGATCTGGTATCTCTGGACCCAGATTCTCACAGGCAGCAACCTCCACCTTCTGCACCTATCAGCCCTGCACCGGGCTCATCCTCCAGCTGGGATACAGCCCCCGGTTTGCCTGTCTCCACCTCCTCGGTTCAACTCCCTGCCAGCCTACTCACATTTAGTTGCTGCCTGGCCCCGCAGGCATTTAATTTTGCAACCCACAGCTTACAAAACTGTTGAAGTTCACTCAAGTTCACAATGTGATCTGGAGGAATCTTCAAATAATTAGGCAAACTGTTAGATAAATTCAAAGCAACCCAAAGGATGAGTCTGTGGGGGTTGTTATACTTTTATAATATAAATGTTTTTTTAATCCAAAAAAACTCCCTAAAAATAAACCATAGAAAAGGTATTACACAGAAATATTAAACAAGGTATGAGTTAAAATCAGCAGCGGGAAAGTCAGAAGGATATTTTTTCACCAATATATATTTAAGAGCCTTAAAAAAAATACAGCCAAAGATGTTCAAGTGCAGCAAATGAACTGTATAAAGGCATGTGACTGATTTTATCAACAAATCAGAACTCATACAACCAAGTAAGTACTCTTTAATGTAATCCTTTTTGAATGCTGTCAACATCACAGATCTGTTGGTAGTTACTAAAAACTGCCTTCCAAACCTGAGGCAATTTTTTCATACATTCACAAAACTAACAAAACTTTGTTCTTTGAAAGCGGACTGACTTTTAGAAAAAAGCTCAAAAGCATTTGCATAAAGACAGCAAACATCTAGGTAATTAAACCACACGCTTTGGCAGGAAGGGTAAAATTAAGATAAAAAAATCATGTTCCTGACTTTCTAATTTGTTTCAGACTGACTCAGAGGACAACCACAAAGTGGAATTTCAGGAACATGTCTGAGCCGGGAGCCTCGCTCATGCCACGGGTGTTTAGTGAGCACGTAGACCGTGTGGCTCAGTGTGGAGGGCAAGACAGATGCAGCCCGGATCCTCCCAAGGCTTAGAGTCTGGCAGCAGAAACAAATAATCAGGCAAAATACAGGGATAGGAAGCACAGGCTCCCTTCTAAGGCAAGAAAACTTGGGAGGATGACACTCACCCAACATGCAGCTCAACGCCCCCAACAGCTGCCGCCCAGCACAGCCTCCTGTCCCAACAACTGGCTGGTCCTCAGCGAGCCCTGCCCCTTCCCTGCTCCGCCGGCTCCTGCCGTGCACTCACTGACATCTCCACCTGAGATAATCCTGCTTGGGTTTTAAGAGCCACTAGACTTACCATGAAGGGCTCCTAATTATCCCCCTTCTCTATTCTAACACCTACAAGTTGGACTTTATCTGTCTGCCCTCCTGTTTTTCCACAAATGTTTAATTCTTCACTTTCTCACTTCTCACACCTGTGCTGGGCTGAGCTTTGCACACACGTCAGCAGCTCTACAAGGCCAAGAACACCTTGAAGGCCAAGGGCCTGGGCCTGGCCACATTTTTTCATGTGTAGCATCTAGCTAATTATCCTTTCTATCATTTCTATCTAGCAATAGGCCCCATCTTCTACATACATTTTTTAAAACTCTGCTTTATTGCTTTAAAGTCACATCCCACGAGAATTATCAAAGTCAAGCTGACAAAGAATTACTACTCCAACAACATTTCAGTGGATTCTATCGTTACCATTTTCAGGGGCCGCATGGATCCAATGTACGCCTCCTCTGTTTCCCAGAAGGATAAGTCAGGGTATTCTCCAGGTTCCAGGATAAAAGGGACGCCCTGAAATCCAGGCTCTTCATAAATCAGCCATCTAAATAAGCACCAAGGAAGGAAGAAACAGAGACAATGCATCATTTCTTTCAGTGGAACACAGGACCGTGCTGACGAGAGAGGAAAGAACAGGAGAGGACGTGGATGTGGATGATGCACGGCTACACTTGAGTATTAGAGCAGTGTCAGCTTCAAGGAGGAACAAGCCATTATATGTGCCTCTTTTGGGTCTTTCACTTGTCTCCTTGGCTTGGCTGGCTTTGTCCATTATTTTACTTTCTATTATGAATTGCTTCAAAGTGTAAATGTCTCTTACTTCCAAATAATGAAAGTAGTTATCTTTTGCACTGTATGTAGAGAGGCTCCAGCTAGGAGATCTCAAGCTTTGTTTTAAAAGGTTACATCTTATTTGTAACCAAAGAACAGCATGTTCCACCTAATCATTTGTCTCAGCATCACCAATTAATAACAGCTAACGTATATGCAGAGCTTTCAAGGAACGCCACCCGGAATTCCATCCAATCCTCACCATGATGCTTAAGGAAGGGATACTACTGTCCCCATTTTACAGATGAGGTTAAGTAAGCTGCCCAGGGCCACACAGCTACAGGTACCAAATGCAAGGCTGATACTAGCTGACTCCAAAGCCAAGCTCCTCATCACCTTGGACAACAGTTTTTCTCATTCCAGAGAGTGCCCTGAACATAACTTACTGTCACACTGACTCAGGATCATCGCCGTGAGCACAACTTAATGTGCAGTGACGTCTGTGGGGGCTCTGAAAGTCTGTAAGGCTGCTTGTTCCCAGGCCCAAATTTTATGAGGTCCTGGATCTGGTTTTTATGTCTTTCAATATCACACCCTTCTATCAGGCTTGTCAGCTGTCACTTCTGCTGTGGTCAGGGAATCAGAAGCCTCACCCTCCTCTAATGTGCTAGAAACCAGAAAGCCATGCCTGACGTGAACGGTCTCTAAAGACTGCAGTCTTGTCAATTTCTTGGTTTCTGGGAGGGTTCTGGAAAGGAGAGGGTTCTGGAGAAGTAGCTGTTACGTGAGAGAGGTGTTAATAAACTCCCCCTTCGTGAATAAATATGGAATTCCTGATGATCACTTATACTCTCCCATTCTTTATCAGTCTTGCTAAAGCTTCCTAGCTGGGTTAACTCCAATACATTCCCCCAAACACCGAGCCAAGAAGAGGACGGCTGTAAATGCCATCTTTCACCAGCAAAATGGTTCTGATTCTCCCCTCTTAGCTTTTCTCTTGTTCACAGTTTTGGCCCAAAGGCACATTTTTTTGGTGATGGTTTCTGTTAAAGATTCCCCCCAGACAAACCTGTAACTTCTTTTAGACTCACTAATTATACAGAGATTTATAATCAAAATCCTACTGAAGACCTGTCAGAACACGCACGCGCGAGCGCGCACACACACACACGCGCGCGCGCGCGCGCACACACACACACACGGATGTTGAGAGGCTGTGCGTGGTGTATGGGCTGGGGATCAAAACTAATCCACACTGTTAGAAGCCAGGCTAACAGTTACAGGGACAACTGGGAGGAGGCATGAATGAGGGGGGCTTCTAAGATGCTGGTTATGTATGATTTCTTGATCTAGTTTATGGTTATACTTTGAAAATTCACTCAGCTTATACACGTACAATTTGTTGTGCACCCTTTAATACAAACGTTATATATAATTCAATGAAAAATTAACTTAAGGGGAAAAAAAGAGACATCTTTAAACACCACTGCAATCTCCCTAAACCACAGGAAGGCAGCAGCTGACAGAGGAGTCCCTTAAACCTCCTTTGGCTTAAAGTATGACAGTTAAGGATGCACTGCACCTCTCTTTGGAGCTCAGAGCTCTCACAGGCACACATGCTGATTTCATGCCCTAACAAATGGCGGTTTGTCATAAATTGTGCTATTTGGCTAACAAGCCAAGGGCCATGAAGTCTGACTCTTCACAAGTGAACAGGCTGATTTTTTTCATAAACACAATGGACAGCTCATCAACAAGCGATTCTGAGATTCTGACATAATGCTTACTGAGGTCCCCTTCCATTAGGTCTTTCATGCAATAGTTTGGGTTCCGAGGGTATTTATTCATTTGATACTAAACATGTCACTTTCCTTGAAGCATGTGGTTTGCAGTCACAGTAACATTTATAGAAGGAAGGTAATTTTGGGTAAAGGGGAACTTGTTGGAAAAAAAATGAATATATAAACTGGAACTCCTGCAAAGACTGCTGTTCTGAGAATATTCTTCAGTAAGTGAGTGCCAAGGGCCTGCTGCATAACTCTAACAGACATTTATGAATGTTGGGTGGACTTTGGAATTTGAAAACTCATTGTTAAGTGTGATTCTTTTTCCCTAAATTCTATTCCAACAAGATACATTATTCATGAGGCCATCAAGAGAGGCGGAAACCACCCTCAGGCAGTGTTATTTCATTCTCTGAAGGTACTCTTTTATTTTCCCATGTACTTAGGTAAGGAGCATTTGCCTATATTATGAATAAACAGTATGGCTATAAAGTATAAGCTTTAAAAAAACAATGTATACATACAAATGAACATTGTTGAACTAATAACAACAGCCATCTATACATCCATTAAAAACATTTGTGCAATTACTGTTTCAGAAATACCCTTTGAGTCAGGCAAGAAAAATCTGTCTCATCTTGTTCACTTGTTCTTAAACCAAAAACAGTATTTCCAGCTGGATCCTAAGTCTTATTCTCCAGACACAGCTGCACATGAATGTTGGCTATATGCACAGAAACCACAGGAATATGCAAAAGATAAATATGAATGTGCCAACTTTGAGGTTATTCAAAGGAGGGTGAGTTCTGAATCTCAATGGGGTAAATGTGCCTTCACAATAAAGAGATGTGGGAAGCACCAATTTCACCAAGCAATCAAATTTGGTATCATTAACGGGAAGCCACATTTTGTAATGCAGCGTGAATGTGTGTCACTAGCTACAGGAAGTAGTATTCTTGCCAAAACTCATCAATCTGCATCTGATCATACCTCTAGACCTGACCTCCTGTATATAGAAAATTCAGGTGACAGAAGAACATGTTAAATGTTAACACGAGGAAACATTCAGAAAATCCAGAATGTGGTACATTCTCTAAGACAGCTGGCCTAAATTCTTTTTAAAAAATCAAGGGCATAGGAAACAAAGATGGGAGTACTTTCAAGTTTAAAAGAGACTCAGAGAGACAGGACAACCAATATTTATATGAACCTTGATTGGATCCTGATTTTAAAAAAAATCTATAAAAGACATTACTGAAACAATGGGAAAATTTGGTTATGGGATATATGTTAGATATTATCATGGGCACACTGTTAATTTTCTTAGGTGTGATTATGATAGTTTTGTAGGAGAGTATCATTATAAAGAGATTCAGCATGAAGTATATGAGAATGAAGGGTCACAATTATCTGCAACTTACTTCCAAGTTCTCAGGAAAAAAAGATGAAGTAAATATAGCAAAATGTTAACAATTATCAAATCTAAGTGGAGGGCATGTGGGTTTTCACTGAACTATTCTTTCTACTTGTGTGTTTATGTCTGAAAACTTAGAAGTTGGGCTCTAGTATACTCCACAAGGAAATATACACAGTGAATATTACTTAGCAATGAAAAAAGAAGTACAGATGCAGTCATCAATATAGATAATCTTAGAAACAATGCAGAGAAAAGTGAGCAAGTGACAGGAAGTTCCATAACATTTTTATTAAGTTCAAAAGCAGGCACAACTAAAACAGTGCAGAGACAGAAACTGTAAAATAAGGGCATGAGGAAAACACAAAATTCCAGAGTGGGGTCCCTAGTGTGGAGGAGCTGGGGGATGGGACCGGGGGGCTACACAGGGAGCTGCGACCACTGGCAAAGGTGCGGTTCTAAGTTGGGTGATGGGCACATGGGGGTTTATTACTGGGCTTCATAATTCACATACATATATTCTTCTCATATATCAAATATTTCATAATAGAATCGACCAAAGAACATTTGGCTGTTAAAGTCCCCTGACTTCAGGACACCTGCATTCTAGTAGCTGTCTGCTGACAACTAATCCTAACAACTAATCCAACTTGAGAAAGTGACCAAAACCCGTCTTCCTGGATTAAACGGTGGTGTTGGAAGCGATGCTCTTTATGTCCCCTTTGCAGTTCTAAAATTCCTTAGTTTTATTTATTAGAAACATATTCAAAAAAAGATGCACCATCACCTCTGGGTGGGTAGGTGCAGGCATTAGCCAGATGCTTAAAACAAAGGTTTAGAAATAAATCACACTTAACAGCATCGGAAAGGAAAATGTAGTTAGAAGTTTCTCATTTTCCCAAATAAGAAACTGACAAGTAATTCTCTTAATGCGCGTACTTGCCAAAGAGCCTAATTCAGAAGAGGCCCTGGAATAAATCTCCTAATGGAACCTAACAAAGTCCTCCCACAGCCCAGCCATGTCTTCTCTTCCACCAGTTCAGGGGGCTGGTGCAAGAACAGAAGCAACGCGAGCTCAGGTACTTGTTATCAGCTGAATTCTCCCAACCTGTCGAGACTCCCCTTGGACATTTTTAACAGTACTAACGACCTGGCCCCAAGCTGACCAAGTTCAATGAGCCCAAACTCTGCACTGATATCCAAGGCAGCTTTCTAAGATCCCAACAGCAACAGAAATGCAGAACCAGGAAAAACAAACGTCTACTGCCGTGCAAGCCCGTCAAAAACTGTGAAACATGACTGGTTTGTAATGATCACCTGTAAGACTAGGTTAAACTCACTGTAAAGTTAAGAAACATTATTTAAGAGCAGCTCATTACGCACCCACGTAGCCCAAGCCTGAGTCATGAAATCCTCCAGACGATGAGATGAAAATATCATGGCGGAAGCCCATTTCATTCTTTTGTAAGAGAAGTGGTATATCTCAACATTAAATACTTTGAGAAAAAAGACATATAGATCTCTTTTATGTTAAAAAAAAAACCCCAAAGGCAGCAAGAGATGAAGACGTTTTCTTTTGTTTAGATTCCTCCTCCTCTTCCCAGTCTCTAAATACAGAAGTACCCAGGTGCATTTCTGCTCATTCCCTATGAGATCTCGGCCAGCACAGGGTTTAAATACCTTCTCCATGCCAATGACTCCTGAATTTTATCTCCAGCCTCCTCCTAAACTTCAGTTTCCTGCTTCAAGTCACCTTCCTGACCTCTTACTTGAGAGTGTGCAGTTGGCATCTCCAACTTGACCTTCCAAACTGAACTCCTGGATTTTACTCTCCCTCCTAAATTTCTCCATTCCAGTAAATGCTGGGGTCCCAAACCCTGGATGTTTCTCAGCCCCGCACCTCACAATCTGTCAGCAAATGCTGTCGGTTCTGTCTTCAAAATGTATCCAGAACCTGACCATTTTCCATCACTAAGTCACCAAAACCCCATGCCGATGCACTTGCAATGCCCTCCTACCTGGTTTCTTTGCTTCGACTCTTACCTCTTTACAATGTATTTTTACATAGCAACTGGTGATCCTCCCAAAACACAAGTTAGATCAAAATCCTCCAATGACTTTTGCTGTCACTTTGAGTCATCTAAAATCCCTTCCAAGTCCTACAAGGCCTGACACGACATGAGGCCTCTCTCCCATCATCGTCCTCCCAGCTCACGCTCCTGCGGCCACCTGACCTCCTAGATGATGCCCCACATCCCTGGGAGAGCTTTCCAATGCTGGGCTTCCTGGCCAGGACACTCCCCGCCCTGTCCCTCCGCTATCCCCCAGCTGACTCCCTCACCTCCTCAGGTCTCTGCCGCTGCACCACCAGGACCTTTCCCGACCCCCACTGTCCCCTCCATAACTGACGTTTCTTGTCCTATGTACCATCGGACACATTGTATATGGATTCTCTTATGCCCAGCCTATTAATAAAATCTCCTGAGCAGCCTCTGAATATATGAATATTTATAAATTACAGATATATACCTACTGAACATATTATGAATTTATTAGAAAACATACACAAAGATAAAATCTGAAAAGGAAGAGAGTTTAAATAAAAATATCAAGAGGCTTTTGTGTTTTTCCTGCTTCTCAAGGGCCATCTTTCACATGCCCAGGGCCAGGCACTCCACTGTGGAGGCCTCGATCTCCAGTATGGGAGCCTGCAGTTTCTAGCCTCACTCCTCCCCTATCTGAGATATTCCCATTTCCTTCAAAATACTCTTGCAATTTCCTGTGATTTTTGAAACCAACATCCTAGGGACTTGGAAGGCATTGTGTGAAAATGTTAAAGGAAGTAGCACGTGTGTTGGCCTCCATCCCACCTGAGATATCAAGGGCACACACGCTTTGAGTGACCTCCTCTGAATTACTGAGAAAGTATAATCTGTTACTCAGCTTTGAATCAGGTTCCTTCGCGATAAGGAAATCCCTATGTTAAAAATGCGGTTTTTTTTTTCCTCCCTGTACTTCTTCCAAGAAATCGTTAATAAGAGAGCTAAAACATAGTAGCACAGGTGACACGGTAAACAAAAAAATCAGAATTTTATGTGCCTTTTCAAAAACTAAACCAAAACATTTTAGTTAATAATTACTTAACAGGACAACACATCACACACAGAACATCTTAAGCCCTCTTTTTACACTCAAAAAAGCTGCATCATAATTGTATTGAAAATAAAACACTTACGTGCCCCAATGTACTTTAATGGAACAAGTCTTCTGCATTACACCAAAGCCCTGTATTTCTTCCGTATCATCAAAGTAGGAATTTTGGAGTCCTAACCCCTCTGGTTCAGTAAATAAGTCAATTTGACTAACTCTGTAATCCTAAAGAAAAAAAAAAAAAGATATACATATACATGTATAGTAATAATTACACCATGTGTTAAACTCTACAGCAAGTGCATTATTTTTTTTTCAAAAATTAAAATAAGGTAAGGGGAGGGTACAGCTCAGTGGTAGAGCACATGCTTAGCATGTATGAGGTCCTGGGTCCAATCCCCAGTACCTCCACTAAAAAAAATAAATAAACCTAATTACTCCCCCTCCAAACAAACAACCAAAGCTTTACACATACACTTCACAGGGCACCTGCTAGTTAGCCCTTTCCTGTTTTCCTCTGTGACTAAATAACATGTGGTCTTTCAGGGCAGACACTGTGCTCCAGTCATATAGCTCTGCGCTATATTCAAAGAGCACTAGCAATGTAGCTTAGAGTTTTGGAACATATTTATTTCTCTCATCCTTACTGAAAAAACCTGTTTGGCTTCCCTCAGTGACAGGAGTTTTAGTTTTTCTGCCCTCCTGAGACCATCTGTGTCCAGAGACTCTAGTCTATGGAGTGGCTGTGCCTGGAGTCTTCCTCAACTGTCGTTTTGTGCCCGTAAGCCCCCTGCGGTTCACTCCTTGACTATGATGCTGGTTCTGTCTAAGTTGCAGAGGCACACGTGTATGGTGATTTACACATCTCTGCACTTTCGTCGCTGTTCCATGCCCTGCGTGTCCGTCGAACACTTTCCAAAAGGCCTCTCCTGGCTGACTGCCCAAGCCCTAATCGAATGCTTCTTGAACCTCTTATGTGTTGCTGAGCGAACTGAATCAAGGGACAGAAGAAACACTAACGCTTGTTTCAGTTCATGGGAAGCTCTTTCAAACATTAACAAAAGGAACAAATTTAGTGAACTAAAAAGGTGACTCCCTTGAATATACGTTGTGACCTATGTTCACGTGTCAAGAAACCATAAACACAATCTGTAAAGAAAATATTAATTCATCACATATCAGAAGCCATAAAAGTGTTCCTACCCTTTCATATGACACCATTCAGAAAAATGTACCCCAAGGAAATAAGTCAGAAAATTATATGTTATTAAATGCACAAAAATGTTCATGCAGCATTAAGGTAGGAAAAAACTGGAAACAATCTTAATTCCCAGAGAAAGAAGAGAGGCAAAATAGATGACAGCACATTGTATCAGTGGAATATCATGCTCAGTTAAACCCCGAGCCATGTAATAATATGAAAAGCGAAACAGGAGGCCTCTTTACCAATACACCTCACTTCCCTCACCCCACCTCCCTGGATGCTTAAATACTCATCTAGCCAGATTCTAATACCCCTCCCAGTTGCAAGTCATTAAGAGATGTTACCAGTGGGAGTATGACCTTCAGGAAACTGGGACGGAGAGAGGTAAAAAGGATTCAGAACCACAGGTTTAAAGGAAAACATCATACCTGTATTATGATTACAACTACAGAAAAAGCAGATTACAATATGCCCAAGAAAGAGTAGAGAACTCAGAGAAATGAAGGGAGGCCACTTCATGACAGATGGGATTTGGATGATATTCTTAAATATTGCTTTATTACCAATATTATTTGAGTAACAAATGAAAAGTGCAGGTAAATTATTCCACTATGACATTTTTAAGTGGGGTTCCTCAGGTCCTACATAAGGTTTATCGTATTATGTACTTAATACGATTAAGAGATAAATCATTTAGAATGCCAATTATCATCTAAATTACTCAGCAATGTTGACCTAGGAAATAGGTGATATTTCCCTCTGCCAAAAACTGTTAGTCCTTCTTATTCATTCTCATTTTACAATGTGCTTTTTTTCCCTATTGCACTCCAACGCCCATCTCTAGTACACAAATGGTGTTCTTTCACTTGGAAGATGCCTTTTACATTCTCAAAAGGTAAAGAATCATCAAATCCCAAAACCCATAAAGAAATTTGACACTGATACAACGTTCTCATCAACAAATAAGGAACCAATAAATTTTTACCCAATCTATAAAGTGGCCTCAAATACTTACATTAAAAAAAAATCCACATAAAATCCCAGAGTTGAACTATCAACTGAATTATTTTTGGATTATTTATTTTTCCATACATACAACTTATACAAAACACAACTTCGGTAAGCCACACAAGGTAGTGAGAATTCACACGGCAACCAAAAAACTGAGTAAAAGAAAAATCTGTTCACACAAAACTTGTCAAAACTAGGTTATTAAGTAAAATGCATGTGGAGGAATGAGAAATCTACCTTAAGGATTTATAATGGAAAAAAATGACAAATCAATTAAGAGTATTTCTTTTCAAATTCATTTAAAGTGTACAAATATTTAAAATATAGAAAATATATTCATAAAACATCAAATATTTTCCCCAATCACTTTTTTCATAAAATGAAAACTTTTCTTAAAAGAATCATACCCAGCATCCAATAAATATTTGCTGAATGGACTGATAAATCCAGTTTGCCTTTACTAAAAAGCTTACTAATTTTAAACCTACCTGGACCACATGTCTGATTGAACCAATCACCACAGGCTTAGCTGAGTCTGCCTCTTCGTTACTTTCCAGAACATATTCTACACCCCAGAGACCAGAGAGCTCCAGCTCTCCTTCTTCTAAGGGGATGGAGTGCCCTTCAAAATGTGGTTTCTCATACAAAATCCAACTAAGAATAAAACACAGCAAAAATATTAGTCAGTCTTAAGTGACAGAGGCTTTGATTACTCAAATATTCTGCCTAATAGATACCTCATATATATTAGTGGCCAATTCTCTAGCAATTAAAATGGTATAAACTTACCCTAAAACCAAAACTTTACTGGGCATAATTAAGCCTCTGATAACTGAAGAATTTTATTAGGATCTTAGAGAACTTTTGGCTACCAATATGAATATTGTAGTGCTACTAAAGTTTTAGAGAATTGCCAGTTGGTAGAGACTTATAAATAGTAAGACATCAAATAAATGGACTTTCACTATAATTTTTTTCTCCTTACGTATGTAAAAAACATTTCTGTTGAGGGACTTCAACTTCTACATTAGAGTCACATCAATGGATATATTGATAAAAAGGACTGCTACATGCATTTAATCGAAAACATTTTTTCCCAGTTTTATTGAGATCTAACTGACATAAAACATTGTATATGTTTTAGGTACACAGCATGATGATCTGGTATATTTGTCTATTACAAAATGATCACCACAATAAGTTAACATCCATCACCTCACACAGCTGCATATTTTTTTTCTAGTGATGAGAACTTTTAAGATCTGCTCTCTTAGTAACTTTCAAATATGCAGTCCAGTACTTTAACTTTAGTGACCCAGAAAGCATTTTTAAACTATTCTTCCCCACAACATCCAAACACTAAAGAAAAACCTCATGTCAATATATGACAGCGCTGGTCTGAAGTGTTCATGCCTTCGAGAAGAGAGGGAAGTCAACAAAAGTTGCAGAAGAAAGGAGCACTACTCAATACAAAGTGTGATACAAATTTGTTTTCAGGGTAATTTTCTGTTTTCAAATTTAAGAACAAAAGCTAACTATTTTTCTGATGAAGATGTTGAATATACAGAAAAATACATTAAAATATTTAAAACCTCACAGGAAAGGTGCTACATATTTAATCAAATGGAGACCACAAGAAAAGCTTACTAATTTTTTAAACCATAAATGTCTAGAACCCTATACTCTTCTAAACAAGTTTATAAATAGATACTAAAGATAAGCATTTATACCAGGCAAGTGATTTTTTTTTAACCACTTTTCTTTATTTAACTTCCTGTCTATTTCCTTGAAGCAACTAAGCTGGTAATAGAATTTCTTCACCAGTTTCTTTACTTAATAAGAACGATCTGTTGTTGAAAACTTAGAAAATAAATTTTAGGTTAGTCCTTCACTGAATGATCATTAAAAAAGTTAGCAAAGCTGTTTCTCTTATAGAATTTTAACAATTCTGTCAACACGACCAGTGCATGGCCTATCAACATGAGCAGGGCAGTTCTTACCAACCTCACTGACAGTTCACAAACCTGAAGTACACGATGGCCTCTGGCATCACTAGTCCAAACCAATGTTATATGGGGAAAATGGGAACAAGAAACTTACAGTGCTGCACTTTTCTGATTTTTCTAGCATCAACATACATCACTCCTATAATCAGAAATATCATTAAAAACCGTATTTCTTAGGTACGAACTCCTTTTAGTATTCACTATGACTGAAGGCATAATTTAAAATAAGTACCGAGGACCAAAAAGGTAATTAAAAATGGAAAACACAAATCCTCCACATCAGGAACCCAAAGTGCCACCCTTACCATCCTCTGACGACTTTCATGAGTATCACAGGAGAGAGGCTCCAAGAGCTGCAATCCTCAACGTCCCCAAAAACTTCAATACACTCCTCTGAGATGTCCGGGTCCCCATAGATCACCACCTAGAGAAGCGACAGTGGCACTTGTACGTGTTGCCACACTTCAGTCTGATCAAAGTAAAATCTAGACTCTGAACAGAAACTCATCTTACCTTTCCAGGGCGAGGATTGATTTTATTCTGGATGCTTCCTCTAAGTGCCTGTGATCAGATGAACAAAAACACAATAAATAATTATACTTTATGCAAAGCCCTCTTTTCTCCTCCCAAGACGCTTTAAAGTAAGGTTGTATTTGCCTCACACATGTCAACTGTGAAACATGTTCACCTGGAGCTACGCCAGAATTGTACTAAAACTCTTTTTTCCCTCTAACTAAATTCGCCATCTCAATTTCTCCTCACTTAAATGCCTAAGATACTTCCACTGATCTGGAAAGTTCAGGGCCCAAGAGTCCTATGTTCTTACATCAGTCCACAGAACAAGAACTCAGCTAGGAGATTATAGTTCAAACAATCTCAGTATAATCTCAAATAAATAAAGAGAAATTAGAATGTATTAATCACTTATCTAGAATGAGTTGAATCAATTTTATATGTTCACATACATGCCTTATCTGAATCTATAATTAGTGTTTCTTCATAGTAACATCTACCATCACATAACAACTAGTCTGCATAAAGTGCTTACGGTATACTTCACAACGCACACTGCACACGGTACACTTAATCCCTCCTTTCTGATGGACAAAATGCGTTTTTCTATGGCTCCAAAACTAATCATTTTCAAGACCATCTGCCAAAACCTGTAAAACCTGAAATGCCTAAGATAATAAAAACAGTAATTATACATGTCAAAATATATAAAACATGGACTACTTTCATTGCTGACTGGGATGCCTGTTCTAAGGACTGCCTTTGATCTGACCGCTCTTGCATCATACGAGAGTGGAAAATGCCTGGAAGCCCACAGGAAGGCCTCAGGAGAGCATTTTAGAGGTCAAAATGGCAATACACCTGTCTATATATACATACACACACACACAATACACTTATACACACATACACACATCATTTCAAGTAGGTAAGTTGAAGAAAAAGTCTGAAATTTAAATAAAATTCAGGTAAGACACTAAAGATAGAAGTTATATGGTTAACAAAGTCCAAGACTTTAAACAAAAAACTTTTTTTTTAATCACAAAGAGACCCAGAGAAAGTATAAAGTGCTTAGTTTCTCCTTTTTATTCCATTTGACTGTGTTTTTCAAGGGATTCCATAGGGAAACTGTATTCTGTTGTCAGACTCATCAGACTGTTGTCAAATAAGAGAATGATCTAAGAATGATTAAAAAGTGAGAATGAGGCTGTAATGAAAGGGAAGTGGCCCAGTAGAAATTTTGTGCTTGAGAGGAATACTTAAAAATCTTATGATTTCTGAGAGCTAAAGGCTGATTCAGTTTTATTTGTTTACAGCAGTGATTCTTAAAGTGTAATCCAGGGGTCCCTGAAGGGTCCCCAGTATCCTTGCAGGGAGTCCATGAGGTCAGACTATTTTCCTAGTAAGAAGAGGGTACTTGCCTTTTTTTACTCGCTTTCTCTCACAGGTGGACAGTGGAGTTTTCCAGCGGGTCCCTGACATGTGATGACATCATTTACCCTGATGGCTACGGGAATGTGCATTCTGTATGCTCTGTTCTCAATTTTTCTCACTGTTAATTTCTAATATAATAGATTCTGATAGGCATAACCGGTATGAACAAGAGCTCTTTGGGGTCCTTAATTTTTGTGTATGTGTATATACATATATTTATATGTGTGTGTAGAGCATCCTAAGATTTAAAAAATTTGAAAACTTTTGAAAAGAGGAACTGAGCCTCTGCTGGAAACCCAATTACACATTTTGAAAGACCTTCCAAAATTATATTCCATAATAGGATTGCAGCAAAAGCCAACACAACAAACTGAAACATAGGGCAGCACCCTGTACAAATGAGGAAGTGGACAAGATACTCTCTGCCTGGATAAACTGCGTCGGGTGCTGATCTACACTCGCCAGGCAGCCCGGTTCACAGGGTGGGCAACGGGAATACAGAGGCCCACTCCTGTTCCTGGGCTTAGCAGAGCTGACCTCTGAGCCTTAGAAACTGCCTCCCTCTTTCAATGCCCTCTCTCTACTTGAGTATCAGCTTGGTAACAGAAAGGTTTCACATCAAAAACTAAGTAAAGAAAACAACTTTTAGCAGTCAGGAGGAAGGAGATGAAGGAATCATAACTGTTTCTCAAAATCATATTTTGCCGTCCTCTCTACTATAGTACAGGAAAGCTCGAATGTAGACCAAATTCCTTACTCCTCAACAGCTTTGCAGGAAAAAATATTTCCCTAATGAAAACTAATTCCAAAGAAAGAGAAAATGCTTTCTCAACTACGTGGGATAAACATTTATGGGAAGAAAGATTGAATCTCAAAGTGCAAGAGAAAGGGTGAGGGATAAGATTAATTGGTGGGAGCTTTCCAAATAATGGACGCTGCTTCACAGATCTTCAAAATTCTAACTACAGTATTGAGCATTTTTACATAGAACTAGGGAAGAAAAAACATCTTGTCTGTCTGTGAACTTTCAAGGTACCTTATCTACACCTTTACAACAAAAAAATCCGCAAGTGCCTTAAAATGTTTGTAGCTTATTTTCCCTGCTAGACTATGAATGTCTTAACAGAATCTTAGTACCTTCTCTCTTGGACCCTAACAGCCCTTGTACATAGTAGGTTTTCAAATATGTGATGAATGAACAGGAAACGATCATACACAAGCGTAACCATTTTTAAACAAGTAACGTGACCTGATTATCATCTCTTCCTCCTCTGACTTTAAAATATCCCAAATAAATGGTACTACGTTGCTACTTACTGTTGTATCTGATAATGACATTCCAGAAAAAGAAATGCTTGGGTCAAACCTGCTGGATTTGAAAAGACCGGTGAAGTCTGTGTCACTGTTTCCAAAGTTCGGCAAGTTTGATTTAAGAACGCTTTCAATGTGATTGGCCTTTTCCACATCACCATTGTTCTTCAGTTTTGAAAATTCAGAAAATTTTGTTTCTGGCAAGGTTGGGTTGCTCCGTAAATCCAGGTCTTTCTTGGTTTCCTCTTTTTGCAGGTACTTTTCCATGTAGTTCAGACTTTCCAATCCCGAATGAGATGCGTTTGAGGAGTTGAAATTGAAGATCTTTAAGTTGCCGGGTGGCAGACTTGGCTGTTCTTTTTCTGAACCGCAGGGTGGGGCACCCTCAGCCACAGGCTGTAAGGCGGAAGGCTGGGGAAGAGAACTGCTCTGAGCAGTGCCGAAAGATGTGGTCATGGTGTTGACTGACGTTACCGAGGGAGAGAAGACCTTGTCTTGTGGTAAAGAAGATAACATGCTTGAGAAAAGTGCACTTTTTTCTAGCCTCGATCTCTTAACCCCCCCGTTTGGGATATCCCTGATCTCTTTGTCATTTCCTTCTGGGGCCGCCAGAGGCTGGTCCTTCCCATTAGCGTGAGCTGGTAAGGACTTGAAGAGGGTGCTCTGTTCGGTAGATGTGCGTTTGGGCCTCAGTTTGGAATGGGTGTCAAGATTCTGCATCAAATGTGAAGCCGGTGACATTTCCGTCTGGCCTTCCTTCCTCTTCCCTAAACCAAAGGTAAACACGTTGGGATCGAACACCTTCTCTAAATTGTCCTCGTGAATAGGAGGCATGGCGAAGTGAGGGGCAGGGGAGTTTGCCATCCTGGACTTCTTTTTCCTCTGGGGCACACAAACTGCACTGTCCATGTTTTTTATAATCTCAGTGAATTTTTCCATATCAGAAGACGAATCGAATACACTGTCATCACTACCAGCGGAAATGTTCAAAAGACTGGCAGGGCTGTCCTGGCCATTCATAACATTTTGACCGGGTTTTTGAGGGATTTCTAAATGATTTTTGTTGCCAGGGCAGTTGGTGGGGCTGGATTCTGCCTTCAGGGGGTTTCCGTTGCCCTGACTTTGAGTCTGGACAGGCAGGGTTTTTTCTGACTCTGGCAGCACGGTTTGTGGGCCAGATTTTGCTACGTGCTCCTCTCTGCAGTGAGAGTGTTCGGGCGATGTGCTCCTGCTGCCCAGCACTTCCTCTTTCTGGGGAGCACAACTTACAACGGAAACCACTTCATGTTCATTATTGTGACAGCTTGGCAACTGTGCTTCTCTAACTTCAGCGCTTTCCGAGATGAGCCGGGAGCTGACATCCTCAGTGTTCTCCACGGGGAGCACGAAGGACCTGACCTGGACAAGGACCCTGGATGGACACTCCTCTCCCACAGCTTCCGGCCTCTGCTCTGTGGACAAAGGAGGGCTTGTTTCTCCTCCTCCTCCTGCAAGTTTGGAGGTGGGTGCCTTCTCATTATTCTGATGAGACACAGGCAGAACACATCCATTATGGTTTTCTGCCACTTTCAGATCAGTGCATGGAAAACTGCTTATGGGAGCTTGAGCACACGTGTCTTTGGAATCATCCACAGGGATGGGGGCAGCCAGTGAAAGAGAGGGCCCATCAGATGACTCAGCTCGGGGCTGTGAGTCAGAAAATCCATCCTGTGGCTCTAGCACGGCTATTGGAGATGAGTCTTTGGTATCAACAAGGGCAGGGATGTCTTGTGTGGTGTCAGTCATATTTTCAAGTACAAGGCTTTTGCTGTCAGCAGCTTCTGAGTCGCCCTCTGCTAAGAGCTTGGGGTCCTTGACAGGAATCTGAGCAGTAACCACAGGTTCGGAAGGGCAGCCAGCATCTGTCTGCACATCTGCCTTATCACCTTGGTTAAGCTGAAGACCAGGAGTCTCCTCTCCAGGGAGAGGAACTTTGGTTTCTGCAGAGGTTTCCTTCCCCAGCACACCATTCTGGTGACTATTTGGCATCACCTTCTTTTCCGGTTGCTCCATTTCCTTGGCTTTTTTGGCTAGATTCAGCTTCGCCCTCCCGACAAATGTTTTATTAGAGGCAGGAGTGTTCCTTGTGCCTCGAATGTCAGTGTATCTTGGGCTACTGTTTGCCCGTTTGTTTTCAAATAAGGAGATTTTGGTGGCAGTATTTCCTTTGTGAACTGGTTGGCTAAATGGATTATGCTCATTTCCCAAACTGTCAAGATTCTTAGGGGTTTTAAGATTTAGTTCCACATGTTTGGGCTTGGCAGGGCTGCAAGAATAAAGGAGTAAGATGAAGTTACTGACCTAGGTTTAAAAGTGAACATACCAATTTATTACAAAACTGAAAAGTCAGCATCTTTCTGATAGGTAACATTTTTTATGAAACTATTTTTAAACAATCCTAAATACACTATCAACTATTTTAATAGATGTTTTGCTTCTGTATGAGGGATCAGAAAATTATACAGCTAAGAAAGTCTAGAGGTGAGAGATTAACAAGTTTATCAAGTAGGTATGTATGGTGCTTGGTACTAGAGTTGGAAGATATCTTAGGACCTGAAGAACACTGAAACAAAATTAAACACTTAATGCACTCCCATACTTTAAATATGTAAATGATTTCCCCAAACACCAACTGTGTATTTTTTAACTTTGTTTACATTATCTCAAAAAGCTAGATTATAAAAAATATTATTTACCTCTTTGTATATTTTATTCACTTCATCCTTCCCCCATAATTTTTTCTGATTATATAAGTGTGTTCACTATAGAACATATGGAAAATATAAAAACAAAAAAAATCACTCATAATCCTACCATTCAAACAATGTCCCTGTTAACATCTTAGCATATTGCCAGTCTTTCTGTATGCATGGTGAATTACTTTCAATAGAATTGAGATTATTCTCGTCACAGAGTTTGGTATCTTGCCTTAAAAAAAGAGAGAGAGATTACTTAACCTTGTATTTAACATTTTTAAAGTTACTAAAAATTTTGAAGTCTTTATAATGTCTGCATAAAAGTCTATCACACAGGTGCACCACAGTTTACTTATTACTCAGATTGTTGGTTTGCCATCATTTTTTGGGCAAAGAGAATCTCCTCTCTTTCTCACATTTCTTGGGTATAATTACCCCGTAATGGAAATTATATCTTTGAATGTCACACTGTTTCTTTCTGAGAAAAAAAAATGCTCTGGCTCTTATGCTAATTATCTGTGTAAACCTGGTCAAGTTATTTTAATTCTCTGGACTCTACCTTCTCTATCAATAAAAACAAACAAAAAACTAGACAGTTTGTAGAACACAGTTGGTTCACACACACCCCCCACCCACCCATTAGGGCTGAAGACATCCCTGAGGGCTGCAGGTGGGGACAGTAGAAGTTGGGGCACGGTAAGGCTGTTGGCCCACCACCTTCCTTTCAACTAGAATTACTCCTACTTATCTGTTGATACATTGCCCTTATATAAGCTTTGCAAGAAGAACAATCTCCAAAGCTAAAAACAAAAATTACTGGTCTAGTGGTTTACAAAATACAAGAGGTGATACCCACTAACATTCACTGACTGCCCAGCACTTTCTATGGCTTGCCTAATGTACAATTTTACGCATTTTTAAAATTTAATTTAATTCTTTTTGAAGCCCAGTATTTTATCCTTGTTTTTTTTTTGGGGGGGGTGCAATTGAGTTTATTTAGTTAATTAATTTTGAACCCAGGACCATGTGCGTGCTAAGCATGAGCTCTACCACTGAGCTATACCTTTCCCCTCATTCTCTTTTAAAATGAGGAAGTTGAGGTCTAGAGGAGTAAGTAATTTGCCTGAAGTCACACAGCTAGTAAGTGACAGAAGCCAGGTATGCTGGTTTCAGATGCCAAGCTCCCAACAACTCTACTCTTCTGTTCCCCCAGGTAGAATCAGACAAGGCTCGCCTCAGTAACCTCCTCTCGTTCTTTCCAGCTTTATGATCCAAGGAGCCATAAATTGTCATGAGATCTGTAAGATAATTATACTTTAGAGGCCACCTCGATAATGAGAACACAAAGTGGAGAAGCATTAAAATCTGACGCCATCCCCGACATGAACTCCCTGGCCTTCAAGAAGGCAGGACCTGAGGAGCCTTTTGAAGGAACAGGCAGTTCAACTTTGGGTAAAGACACCTTATCCTTCTGAGTGAAATGAGAAGACTGAGAAGACTTGAGAAATCCTTCTCCAATACAGCATGAAGAATTAGATTTTCATTTTTAAAGTTTGTATTTAAGTCCTAAATTTGATATATCCTCATGAAATTCTCCCAGGCACTGCTTTCCCCAGTATCTCCTTAAGATATCTAGGCTCCCTCATAGTGGGCCCATATCTTAAATTTAAAAGCAAAATAAACTTCTAAGCACTTCCTTAAAGATTATATTCTAAAACCAGTGAGATGATTAGAAGTAAGAGAACTTACAAATGCTATCAGTTAATGAAGGATGTCCATGTAGCAGGGAATATACATTTTTAAAATTCTCACTAATCAGCCCAAGGAACAGTCTAACATCAAAGTGTATCTTATGATGTAAATGGAAAACGCTGCAGGTTAGCTAACAAGCTATGATAAGGACAGGAAACACATCTGCACATTAAAAATTTACACCAAGATCAAAATACATTTTACAACCAAACTTTCTGTGCTATTAACTTCTGCTACCAAGAGTCACTACAATTAGCCTGGTTCAAACTGATTAAAAGGATGGCTCCTATAATTCATATTGTAATGCCTTCATTATAATGTGAGAGGGGAAAATAATCTGGAGTCTAAGAAGCAATGACTATAATATATGAGGAAAATCTCCTTATTATGAATATCTTTTAAGAATCCCAACATTCAACACTTGATAAGAACTGAAGATATAATTTTTCTAACAGCATCAAGAAACATGCTGCATCTCAGTGATTCTTTTTCGGGAAATGTAAAATAGTTTTAACTCTAAAATTTCAGACTCAAATTGTTTTTAGAAATAATCTGAGTAACACTGCTACTTGAAATAGAATCAGAGGAAAAACTAAAGGGTCTGAAAAAAATCCATCAGTCAAACAGAAACGGGTCAAAGGATCAGAAAGAATTATTAATTTTCCACCCAGTAGTTTGCCAATTCACCAAGTGCAACCCCTGTGTGAAACAAAATTAAACTGAGCATCTGGCAAAGGAAAATTTTAGGTAGAAGACAATCAGTACTTAGAAAAAGACATTTGGTTTAGTTCTATCACAGGAAACAGCACATGAAGAAAAGTTTCATTGTAAGATGGCTTTGTTTGTTCAAGCTGTCCCTCAACAGTGTAACATTTCTGGTTTTTCCACTGGGGTATTCTGATAGGAAGACAGGTGAAGCTCCTTCATCAGATACACAACAGTTTCTCTAAGGCTCACACTTAGGAGGTCTGAATGTTCAGTCATGCTGGCCTTCTACAAATAATAGGCATCATTTACTCAGATTATTTCTCCAACTTTGCTGTTACAGAATAAACAGCCAACTCTATCAAAGGTCTCCAGGCTGGCAGCTGGTGAGGTAGCTTAAGTTATTCATTAAGCAGATTTTCCTCTGCAGTGTTTACCAAGCAGACTTCCTACTCTAAAGCTTGCTTATCCAAGAAATCAAATAGAATGAACCCATTAAGTTTAAGAATGATAATGTGAAAATAGCAGCTTTTTAAATAAATGTGTGAATGTAGGAAAAACTTAAGCCATTTAGATACTCATTTTTCACGGACTCACTTTCACATGTGCTGACTGGGAGAAGGGGGAGAGTGAGCGTGGAAAGGGGAGGATCTTAGAGTTTTATAGAGTGCGCTCCCTTCCCTGTCTACCTATACAGATCACATTTACCATCAAGGCACAAGTCCCATTTCCTCCAAAAACCCAACAGTGATTTCTTCCTCCTTTGCATACCTCCACCCTTTACAGATGGTGACATCCACTTGGCAGTTTAATCATATTACCACCTCATATTGTTATTTGATCTGTCGGCATCTTCGGTCCAGATTGTGCCATAAACTTTTAAAAGGCAATATATGCTGAATCACAGTTGTGGATTTTCCCCCCATAGTTCCCAGCACAATACCATGCACAGAAGGTACTCAATATTTGAAAAAGTCATATACAGCAAGTAGTCACGTCTGCTGTTGGGCTTGAGCCTTCTAATGTGTCCCCTCATTTATCCAACAGCCTCCCAGTAAGAATACCAATCTTCCTTTATTTTCAACAACTGAAAATTACTTTCCAATCTGAGGGCAAAAATATCACCAGACTCCCTAACATTATGAAGGGGAAGAAACAACCAAGATATGTGTATTACTTTTTTTTTAAGCTTTAGGTCAATAATGCACTAAGTTCCATAAAAGGTTCTGTGAATGCCCTGAAGCTCACACATGTCAAAGCTACTGGGTCACACTGAACATATTAGTGTTTGTTCTGTTTTCCAATTCACTGCATTTGTGTTTTAAGGGCGTCCCACCCACGAAGACCGGTGTATATTTTGAATAAGGAATAGAATTAGCTCGTGTCAAACTGTGCAGTCTATTATTTATGTAAACACTGAGCCTCAAAAGATCTCATTTTTACATTCATTAAACTTAAAAGTCTTACATCAACACGAATTTACAACCAACTTAGGCTCCCGAATGGGTGGTCTTCTTAAACCTTAACTGTGCTAACTAGCCCTTCACAACCTTAATTTCAACACTGAGGGGAAAAGTCAGTGCACAGGCAGTTCTTCCGCTAATGCAAAGATCCCGAGCCTCTGAGAGCGCCCCCCCCCCCAACCCAAGCGCGTCTGCGAACCCGGAGGCTCGCCAGCCCAATCCTGCAGTTACTTACAGGGTCACTTTGGTGGTCACCGTCGACCTGCCCGCTCCGAAATGGTTCCTGGGCTTCAAGCCGTCGGGGTCAGAACCTCCGGCCGATCTGCCCAGCTCTCTGCTGCGACTTCCTTCTCCGCGGCCGTAGAAGTGGTTGGGGAGCGGCCCCCTCTTGTGTTCGGGCTTGATCTCCGGCAGCAGCGAGCTGCTCTTGACCGTGAGCTCGCGGGGGATGACCCGAGCCGCCTCCTCGCCGCTCTCCTTGACGGCCGGGCCGGGGTCGGGTGCCCTCTTGAAAGGGGAGTCTTTGGCCGGAGCCCGCGGGCCGCCGGCGGGCGAGGTGGGCACGGCCTCGGGGACTCGGCTCTTGCCCCTCCTCTTGGTGGGGGAAGAGGCCGGCGGCGGCGCTTTACTCCGCTCCGACTCCCCTCGGAGCGGCCCTCTGGGGCTGGGCTTGGACTCTAGACCGGCGGCGGAGGTAACGCCCCCATCAGGGGCCGCCGGCGGAGATTTCACTTTCTTTTCCGCGGAGCAGTTCTCGGCGGCTGCGTTTGGCGCCACCTCGTCGTCGAAGACCGCGTCGTCCCGGGCCGTGCAGTCGGGCAGCGGGGGGTCAGCGCCGGGTGAGTCGGTGGATTTCTGCGACCTTCTCCGCCTCCCCGACCTGCGGCCGCTTGACCTCTTGTCCATGTCGTCGCAATCTTCTGCCCCGGGGGTGATCACGACCGGCTCGTCCACCTGTGCCACCTCAGTCTTACTCAAATAGATGTCCAGGGTCAACACTTTGGCCGGGTGGGCGCTCTCACGGGGCCGGCTGTCTCGCCCTGGGGCCTCGGCTTTGCCGTTTGCCGATGCAGAGCCCGCCGGGTTCTCGGCGTCTTCGGCGGGAGGGTCACCTGGCGGAGCGGATGTGTTCTCGGGGGACTGGCTCAGCGCGTCTTGGGGCTCTGGAGAGCCTCCTTGGGCACACACGCTGGGGGCCCCGTCGGCGGCCTCGCCTAGTGCTCCCGCGGGTGGCTCCGCAGTGGGCGAGCCCGGCACAACTCTAGCCCCCTGGGCCGGTTCCTGCTTGCGGCCAGCGCTGGGCGAAGCGTCCTCCCCCAGACTGCGGGGGAGCGTCTCTGAGTCCTCTTGCCTGGAGGAGTTCCCTAGTGAGGAATGCAGCTGCTTGGCAGCGGAGCTGGCATCTGGGAAAGTCTCTCCCTCTGCCTCCAGAGGTTCTAATTGGGGTGAATCACTTTCATGGCTCTGCTGCACAGCCGCTGCTGCACGGCTGCAAGTAGACCGCTCGGCGTCCGAGTGGGCCGCCTGGATGCAGCCCTCCGGCCTCTGGGGCTTCTCCTGAGAGGAGCCCTCCTCGCACACGTGTGTCTGCTTTGCTTGGCTACCCTGAGATTTACTCTTATCATTCTCTCTTTCAGGGAGTTTGGAAGCGGTTACATCTTTGGGAGAACCTGATTTGGCATTTGGGCTGGTGGGGCTCTCTAACCCGTTTCTGGTGTTCCTTCTCCTTCCTGCCGTGAACAGAGTGCCAAGTTTTCCCAAAACTGGCTTCCTTTTGTTGTCTTCTGGTGGTTGTGCCCTGGACTGAAAAATATAAGGAGATGGGAGAGACAGAGTGTGAGAATCCGTTTCTTTCCTCTTTCAGTAGTAAGTACATTATGGAACTACAAGCCAAAATAATAGGCCAGAGTTTCTAATTGAAAACGAGAGTTGTGGCTTTGTGATACTCATTCCAACAAGATAAACTCTGATTTTACCTTTTAAATTTTTCTCAAACACCATCTCTGGCGCTTAGAGTAACATTTCCTTTAACTAGGAAGAAAATTTAAATATATATATTCGGAAGGTCCAAATAATCACTCACACAAAATAAACAACTCTCAGGTCTTTCTACGTTTTGCTTTTTACCTCCTTTCTTCATAAAGATGCAATTTCAAAACAGCCATGGGTGACTACAGGGCAGCAGTAAACATACTTAAGTATCCTGAGGAGGAATTCTTTTCTGAAATAACTCCCTTTCTCTTTGTAGGCAGGAAAGAGGACGAGGGAAAACAGTCTCCTCCTCCAGAACAGAAAGAAACCACCTGGGTTCAATATGATTTCTAATGAAAACCCTTAAGAAAACAAGAATTCGTTCACCTGGGCCCTCCCCTAGCCAAGCCCGAGGTTCTAGGCGGGCCCGGAGCGCTCCTCCAATGGGAGAAGCACGCGGGTATTCAAACGCCCGCTGGTCTATTGAACACCGCTGGCCGTTGCAGAGCCCACCCGAGAGGCTTTTACCCGCGGGGAGTTCCTGGGGAGTGTAAATACCGGGAGCACCTGCAGGGATGGGGGGGTGGGGCGAAGGTGCAGGGTGGCCGCTTTCGTAGATCTCCCCCGACTGGCCCGGGCGGACAGAAGGGCGCGGGGCTCTGCCCAAGTCGACCTGTGCCGGGGCTCGGTCCCTCACCACTCCGCTGGGCTCCGGGCGCGCACCGCGGGGGAGCCCCGGGGACCGGCCCACCTGTGGAAGGGAGTACGGGCTGCTTGCGGCCCAGGAGCCGGGATGGGGAAAAAAACCTGCGTCTCTTACATAGCCTGGAGCAAAAGGCCGGCACCAGGCGCCCACGTGGGAAGCCGGGAGAGAGCTCAGAACAGAGCAATAAAAGCAAATCCTCCAATGGGCGCCCTGGAGAGGGTAGGTGAGGGGCCCGGGGCTGGCAGGAAGAGGAGGAGACCCGCCTTGGGGAGGGAGGTAGCGCGAGCCTAGCCTAGCTCCTAGCGGAGGGAAGCGTTTTCCCGGTAACGAGTCCACTGAAACCTAGCCCACACGTGTGGCTGCAGTAACTAAAGATTTACCTCTTCCACCTGAAACCCAGGCGCTAGCTTGAGCCCCACCTTTCCTGGAAGGTGAACATCAAGGCAGTTTTTACAATACTGACTGTTTACAGGGAGGTTCCTGAGTCACTATTCAAAGCAGCTCCATTTCATTTGAGGTATATGCAGCTAATGGACTTTGGAGATGGTGGGAAATAGGACAGTAAGATTAAGCATGGAATTAACAGGGCCAACAAGCATTGACTGAGACAGTCCTGGAACTGTAACATTATGTAGTTCAGCGACAGCCACCTGAGGTGCTGTCACCCCACACCAGAAATGAGGAAAGCAAAGCTCTGACAACGAAGAGACTTAACGTGTGTGTTGGGGGCTGAGGCAATAAAGTCAGGATCGAAACCCGAGTCCTCAGCTTCCAATTGGTGCTCCCAAGGGACCCCTTTGAGGCGATGTGGAGGTGCCATGGGCACCCCTGAGCCAGTCAGCCCAGATCCCCAGAATTCACTCCTGATGAAGTGCTCTTGAATCAGATTTACTGACAGACTCCAGAGGTGATTTTTCTGGCTTGAGAAGCATGTGGTGGGCGCTTTGGAACTAGACAGCTCTTGCATGAGGAGATGGCCCGATGTTGCAGGCACTGAGAGCTTTTGTGACTTAAGTTGATATGCTTCTAAAATCTAACCAGATTTTGATTAATAATTTAATTTTTCAATGGTTATATAAATAGTATAGGAAGAATTCATGGTGTAATTTAAGAAAATATACATTAAAATATTCCAATTTCCTAAGGAATATATTTGGACTCTCTTACTATGAGTCAAAGGTATTAAATGATTTTTAAACATAATTCTTTATGCACTAGACACTTGCTAAGTGATTTACATAGTTTCTCATCAGAAACAGCCCTTCTAAGATAGGCTGTGTTTTTATGCCCATTTCCAAGGTTCCTTATCCTTGCTCAAGGTCCCGCAGCCAGTAGTCTTTCTAACTCTGGAGATGGAGCTCTTTGTCTTTGCTGCCTGGACAGGCCTTTGAATATATCCTGAAGTAGCCAGGGCTAGGTTTGAGTCTTACTGGCTCAATTCTAGCCCACGTCCAAAGAAAACAAGTATACGTATTATTCTGTCCTGCCAGTGATGTTGCAATCCATCTTTCCCATGAGGTTGAAAGGCGTCTGATCAGCAGTCCTCTCTGCTCAGTACAGGTTTTTTGGGGTTTTTCTTTTTTTTCATTTTTGGTGTGGCTGCTTTTTTCAAAACAGGTTGCTCTTTGTAACTTGGCCTCATCAACTACCTGAGTCCTACTTCCCTCAGAGGGGCAGCCAGTTTGTCACCTGCCAGGCTGCTCTGTCTGTTGAACTTAAAGAATTTCAGACTTTTGTTTATATGTGAATGTTCACAGCAGCTTCATTCATAAATCAAAAACTGGAAACAACTTAAATGTCCATCAGCTGGTGAATGGATAAAAAATTTGTAGTAAATCCACACAACAGAATGCTACTTAGCAATAAAAAGGACCGAACTTCTGAAACATGTAATTACATGGATGAATCTCAAAAACATTATGCTAAGTGGAATGAACCAGACTTAAAAGGTTACATATTGTATGATTCCCTTTACATGACATTCTAGGCAATGCAAACCCAATCTATAATCACAGATAATAGATCAGTGGTTGACTGAGGGCCAGGTGACTGGAAAGAGGCACAAAGGTACTTTGGGGGGTAATGGTAATGTTCTATATCTTACTTGGGGTAATGGTTACACATGTGTATATATCTTTCAAAACTCATCAGACTACACTTAAAATGGGTACCATTTTTAAGATGTAAATTATCTTAATAAAGTTGATTTTAAAAATAAAGCTTTTTCCCTGGAATCAAAGACCAGAAACACAATCCATCTGGCTCAGGTGCACATTTCATAGTTCCTAGTCAATGGGGGCCGAGAGTCATTTCAAAGGCTACTTTCTCATCTACAGGGGAATGCCGTCTTCCGTCTTCCCCTGAGGGGCCTTGTGCATCTCCAGCATCTGAACCTCTGAGCAGAGTTCAGAGTGCACCATTCCTCCTGAGTAAAGAGCAGTCACATCTTTGAAGAACACCCCTTCTTAGAACAAGACACACATTTCTTTTCAGCCAGAGATTATTTGGTTCCAGTGTTCATGGAGGAAGAATGAGCATAGCAGATAGAAAGAAAACTAGATGGCCTGGGAGCTGTCCAGAGGGTAGGCGCCTCCTTAAGGAGGCGCCTTTGCACCTGGAGTCAGAAACCTAGAATGGGAGGCCAGGGGCCCAGCACCTTTCCGCTTAACCTTGATGATAATCTGTTAGGAAGGGGAGTGTTTTGCAGAGAGGCTGTGAGGGCCCATCAGTCTTATTCCTGCCCCACTCCTACCCCAGGCTACTCCCCAGACTCCCCACCACCACCACCCCCCGGCACGGTCAGGGTCCTAGGTTGTCTCAGGCTGGGTGTTCTCAGGCTCAGCAGAGCCATGCAATCCCGGACCTCCTTTTTGCCCTGTACTTTGTGCCCACCTCACTGTGCAGGACCTGCACTTTGGAATCCTCCCATTACCCATGCCCTACGGGAATGAGCACGGTCCACAACAGGACAGTGTTAGAAATGGTCCATGGGTTGTGTGTGGGATCTGTTTTAGTGTTCTTGTTGGCAGACAGTAAACGTGGTTCATTAGGGGCAGGTGTAAGTATCCATAACAAGACCACATTCCAGCAGTGTGTAGTAGCCCAGGCAGCACCGGCTGTCCTGCTGTTCTCTGCTTTTCAACCTTCACGTTACAGTATCTATTACCAGAAACACACAAGCTGCCATTAAATAAAAGCCAAGACTTCCATGAAAAGATATCACTCTTTTCTTATAACTTCCAGAATATTCATGCTGAGGATTTTTAGAATTAACACTAAAATCTCATACCCCATAATAAGTTTATAGCAGAGTATCATCTCAGTCTCTGAACCCCCAGACAAGTGAAATTAAATTTAAAGGAGGACCTAGGTATAGTTCCCCTAATAGTGTAGACTTAGATTTTTGAACAGGGTCTCCTCACCATCACTCAATCTTTTTGGGATTGCCTGTGCCAATATATATGGTCCACTCTGCATACATACAAAACACACACAATGCAAAAGAAATGTTCACATAAATACACCTTGATCTATTAAACACAAACTTTCAACTTTAACCTAAAGATTTTTTTTCATATGTGATAAAGTCCCTCCCTCAGATTATAACTGTAAGTTAGCTACTTCTTCATGACTCTGGAGATAGAACTGTGGGCCGCTGTCATCACATTTGTGCTATAATAGTGATTTCTTCAGTGGCTGTTACAAGAGTAAAGACTAAGGCTTGCACTAAGTGACCCACAACCATAACACTGTTTTGTAATAAGCAGGCCTCTTACCAAAAGGCATAGGAAATGACTACATTCAACCATTTTTGATCTATGGTACAATTTCATATGGTGAAGCCAAGAGTGTGTTGGCAACAGACTTTCAGAGACTTTCCCCACTCTCACTGCTCCCCACTCTCAGGGTGGAATGCTTGCCCCTGTGCTGTTCCTAATACTTGTCAGCATCACAATGTCCGTTCCATCTCTGCTGCTTGCCATTGTGTTCTTTGGTTTTGGTTTTGTTGTTTTTTTTAATCTTTTCTCTGTCCTTTCAACTTCGTGTGACACATACTTCTCTACAACCTCAACATGTTTGTTTTTTCCCAATGCTGTCACTTTAAGCCGAATGGTAATCATACCCTGTTATAAAAAATTATAGGTATAGTATGTGTAAAAGAATAGTGACAGATTGTTTTTTTTTTAAACTTTCAGGTTTAATAGTATCCTGAAAAACAGACATTATTGAATATGAAAGCTGTAATTTAGGAAATACTTATATGTTCATTATTCCAAAAGTATTTCCCACTCTTTCAGAGGATTTAATGAAGAAGTAAAGAGTTTCTTTTAAAAAGTAGACTCCCAGTTCCAGCTAAGAACTGTCTTTAGGTCATTTACTATTTGACAGAAACAGTGACACCTAATTGTTTAAAGCCACTGACACTTGATTAATCAGGAAGGAAGATAATGTTTAAATTGTAGATCTTTTACTCATTCATTTCACTGATAATTATTGAGTCTGCTTTGTGCCAGATTTTCTCCTTACCTTAAAAAAGCAAATGCCCAAAGTGTCTAAATAATTTTCCTAAGATAGGCATTCTAGAAGTTAGCTCAAGCAGCACTGTTTACAATAGCCAAGACATGGAAGCAACCTAAATGTCCATCAACAGATAACTGGATAAAGAAGTTGTGGTATGTGTGTGTCCACACACACACACACACACACACACACACACACACACACACACACCATGGAATACTACTCAACCATGAAAAAGAATAAATAATGCCATTTGCAGCAACATGGATGGACCTGGTGATTGTCATTCTAAGTGAAGTAAGTCAGAAAGAGAAAGCAAAGTACCATATGATATTACTTATATGTGGAATCCAAAAACATGACCCAAATGAACTTATTTACAAAACAGAAACAGATTTACAGACATGGAAAACAAACTTATGGTCACCAGGGAGGAAAGGGAGTGGGAAGGGATAAATTGGGGATTTGTGATTTGCAGATACTAACTACTATGTATAAAACAGATAAACAACAAGTTTATACTGTACAGCACAGGAAATTATATTCAATATCTCGTAGTAACCTATAATGAAAAAGAATATGAAAAGGAATATATGTATGTATATGGATGACTGAAACATTATGTTGTACACCAGAAATTGACACAACATGGTAAACTGGCTATATTTCAGTAGTAAATAAATAAATAAATAAAGTTAGCTCAGTAACTTCCATTTGAAATTATAATATATCACTAGGAAAATAAGATTTCGTTTACTAGACTATGACTTATATACCACTTTTATGAATGCACTGACCCCATGTCATATGTTACATGCTGACTCCTGGGCCTTGAGATGTAATAACAGACAGGCTGGCGCTCTCACTTACGGCAGGTGTTGTCTGTAGAATCAGGTCACTGGGTGAACAGTGGGCACTTCTGTGTGCTCACCTTCCTCACCCTTCTCTGCACCCTAGGCCCTGACCATGAGGAATATAGAAATGGACTCCCTAACCTTTTAGCTTTGGTAGGTTCAGCCAGTTGAAGGCACTGACAGGAAATCAAAGGGAGGGACTGGAGGGAGGACAAGGTAATTTCTTCCTGCCTCTCCCTCTTCTCTTTTGGCTCTGGGTTGGGTGTGGCCCAGCCTGACTGTGGCATCTGTCAGGCAGCAACCCTGCAGCTACACTTTGGTCTCCAGGTTCCAGTCATTGCTTCCCGTTCTCACCCCTTCAGGCCCAGGATGGAAAGGGTCTCTGGTGCTGGTGGGCAGGGCTTCACTACCCTTTGCTTGGGGTGGAACCAGGTCTAGTGGACATGAAGCATATATAATTTTGAGAGCTTTCTTTGAGAAAAAGACAAAATACTGGATTGCAGATTTAGGAGCAGATCCTTGGAAGAGGCCTGATAAGGGAAGAAACTGTGAAGCTTAAGCTTCTTTCATGTCTTGTGGTTTCCTTAAAACCTTGCCCACACTTTGTACACAGCCCCTCATTACTTTACTCAATGATCCGAGCTGAAGGTGCCTTTTCCTGCACTGGGGTCCTGACTGATATTTACCATGTGCCTAATCAGGGGTAACAGATAACTCACGATGTTTCTCCCTGTGGAAACTGAACAGTTCTGAACATTTTTTTCCTACAAAGATCATTATCATGCTGAATTAATTTGCTTTAACAGTGGGGATATATAACCCTAATCTGGTGAATTTTTTTCTCATGTATAATGTTTAACAGGAGATCTGGGAATTTGGAATGGATAGCAAATGTTTCTTACTACTTCCTGGACTGCATGCATGTCTTGGTTAGTATATAATCAAATCACCGACTAGCTAGTTCCTAAGTGGAGGAAAGAAACAGCCAAACTGGAAAATGGGAATATGCTCATTGGGGAGTAGTCAAATCAATTCCTTTTTGATTGACTCGGAACCAAAAAAGGATGTTCTTTATGCATTTTAAAAGAGAATGACTTGCACAATAACTCAGGTCAAAGATCAAGAATAAGTGCTTTAAAACACTAGAAAACCATCAGTGAGTCACAGAATCCAAGCACTCAAGTCCCCAGGACTAATGTCAGGTCAGGTCCTCTGTGCAAAACATGATGTTATGAGGGGGACAGGGAGTATGCTGGGGAGACGAGGGTGAAGCAGCCCAGGAGAGACTGACGTAGGATGCCTGCCTCCACCAGGCACAGCTGGCAGTCAGCCCACCAAGGTGACCAGGACCAGGCAGAGGTGCCAGGGTGGCCACTGGAAAAAGAATGAAGACGCTCCTCCAACACAGCCTGCCAACTCCAGGCTGCCCCTGAGACTTCTAGTGACTTTGAGACCTCATGACTTGAGGTTAGTTTAATCACATTTAAAAGCCTGGTGGAAAGTAGTGGACTTATTTCTAGAAAATGGAGCCATTTCTAGCTTTCCAATTAATATACACTTCTCAGAAATGTCTCAGTTTTCTGCAATTTCTAGTGAAAATTATTGACTCCCTGGCAATTCACTTTGAATTCAGAAGCAAAACAAGTGATTTCATGAAGAGAACTCAGGAATACTACTAAATAGGGATCAAATCATTCATCCTCTCAAAAATTCCTCTTTTGTCACAGAGAGTATTGAGAAATTCACATCAGATAGTATATGTGAACCTACTTTGAAAAGCACAAAGCACCCTAAGACAGGAATGGCTGGCATAATGAGTAGTCTGATGTTTTGCTGATGTTTCATAAGCCAAGTTTAAATTATAGAAGCTAAGTAAATAACTAACAAGATTAATGTATGATTCTCAGTTGGTGAGATGGAGATGAAAACAGAGTATGACAGACACGCAGAGCTTGGGATATCATTGCTTTTGAGCACTCATCTTCAGTGTGTCGAGAAAATAAAGAGGGCAAGCGAAGTCTACCCTTTTTTGTAAACGTTATCTTTTCCCATTCATAATGTACGGAGGATATGCACCCAGGTAGAGTGAACCCTTTTGGATCACTCTGTGCAAAATAAGTGCCTCACTTTCTATAACCTTATTCCTTTAAAATATATATATATTTGCAAGGGGAGGTCTTTGGGTCTTTTTATTTATTTATTATTAGTTTTTTTCTTTTAATGGAGGTACTAGGGATTGAACCCAGGACCTTATGCATGCTAGGCATGCATGCACTCAACCATTTGAGCTATACCCTCCTCCTATAACCTAACTCCTTTATTTTTCTTCATAGCACTTACAATCACTTACTATTACCTGAACTGAATGGACTTAATATGTATTTGTATACTTCATTCTCCATCTTTTCTTACAGAATGTAAGGGTCACGAGAACAAGAATGTAGTTTTGTACACCACTATGTCCCCAACCCTTCCTCAACACGTGGTACCAATAGTCACTCAACAAATATTTATCAACTGAACACATCAGCCATATTTTCCAGAAATCACTCAGTCTCCCATCCATCAACAAACAAGACCCAGACAACAGTGTGTGATGGAACAGTTAGTAGTTGAGGGGAAATGAATTCTTACTGAGGTCCTCAATGAACATTCTCAGGCAGGAACAAAGGCTTGTCTCTAGCCTTAGCCTCCTTCTCAAATCAAATGATTACTCCCAAATCCAGTGTCGGAAATACTCATTCTCTGGATTATTTTGAGGAACAAACTTTTGTGAAATACCGAGCACAGTCTATGGGAAAGAGACAGGGAATGGAAAAGAAAACCTTAAAAAAATAAAAGATGTACATATTCATATTTGAAATTCAGAATATGTAAACAAGTATCGTGAAGAAAATATAAATATAAATTATCCTTTATTATATCCTTTTTCCATCCTCAAACACCACTATTACTATTTTTCCCCTATGTGTCACATGTTTTTGCATTCTTTTTTATTGAAGTATAGTCAGTATACAGTATACAGTGTTGTGTCAATTTCTGGTTACTATTTTTTCTTTCTGGGTTTTAGTCAGGGCACTATCTAATAGCATTTTGTACCTGCTGTTTGGTATATTGTTCTTTCACTGAATTCATGGCCAATAAATATACTTCTGTAATAATATTTTTAATGGTTGCATTGAATTTCATCATGTCAATGTACCACCATGCGTACACTGAAGTCATTTTCAATGCATTGCAGGCTGCAGAAAACGTATTTGTACCTTATCTCTACACATATTCTTAATTATTCCCACAGGATATATTCCTAATTAGTAATTAAGGGAATGAAAAGGAAAACCACAATGAGATATCTTTACAAACCCATCAGATTGGAAAACAATTAAAAAGAGTGACAATTCCAAACATGAGAAAGGCTATGAAGCAACAGGGAAGCTCATACACTGGCGATGGGAGTAAACTGGTACCACTACTGTGGAAAACATTCGACGTTATCCTGTAGATCTGAAGCACATCCCTTGAGCATATCAGTATATTCCCTAGAGCAGCAGTTCTCAAAATTTTGGTTTCAGAACTCCTTGACACTCTTAAAAATTAAGGACCTCAAGAGCCTTTGTCTACATGGCTTATATCTATAAACACTTATCAGGTTAAAAATGAAAACTGAGCCATTTTAAGTTTAGCAGTACTCAGGATACCCATTCTATTAGTAAGCAGAGCAAGACATCATTGCATATCACGTTGCCCCTGGATCTCCACTGCACATTCATGACAGGATGACAGTGAAAGGCAAATAAACATCATAGCATTATTACAAAAATAGTTTTGACATTACGGACTTCCCTGGAAGATCTCAGGAACCCCCAAGTGTCCCCAGTTCTCACTTTGAGCACGGCTGCCCTTGAGAGGTTCACGCACATTGTTCCAGGACGTGTGCACAAGAACGTTGTCAGCAGCATTGCTTGTATTAGCCCCCAACAGGAAGCAGACCCAGATCCTATCCACAGAAAGATGAATAAGTTCATTAAGGTTCATCCATGAAACTGAATCCACTATAGCAATAGAAATGAGTGAACTTCAGCAGCACAATCCATGGATGAATTTTATCAACATGAAGTTGACTGAAAGAATCCAAGACACAAATGACAGCACAGGATCTAATTCTATTTATATGAAATTCAAGAACAGGAAAATCAATTTGTACTGTCTTGGGATATATTCACAGGTGGTAAAATTATGAAGAAAAGCAGAGATGTGATGATTATAACAGTTAAGCTAGTGGTTACATCTTGTGGTGAAAATCCTGTCTTTATTTAAAAATTTGATACTTTGTTCATCACAGATTCTTCTGCATTAACTTTTGTTTTTTAAAATATTGCAATAAAAGACTGCATTGAAATATTATTTATCTTGATGACTGAGTTTTTTGGCACCCCCTTACACTTTGCTTCCGAGGCAAATGCCCCACTCACTTCACCCTATTATTGGACCTTAGTGGTGAGGGAAGGGACGGGGTGTGGTCAGAAAGAGACCCACAGGAGACTTAAGAGGTGGCAGCAAAATGCTATTTCTCCACCTGTGCCTAGTTATACGGGAGCTTGCTTTATAATTACTCATTATACCTCACATTTATATTTTATACACTTTCCTGATGCATGCTGTATTTTACAATGACTAGGTAAACATGCATTTCTTTGTTTTCCAGTGGCATTGGATCTGTTTTATATCCTTATTGGCCTTTTATTTTTCCTCTTTTGTGGTTTATTTCAGCTTACATTTCTTAAGAACCTACCATGTGCCAGGAACCTCGTAACAGTCCTGTGAGTTGGTAACTATCATCCTCATTTTATGTTTGAGAAAATTGCCGTGTGAAAAGTGATTTGCCCAAGGTGATGCACTGTAAGATTTGTGCTATTTCTCTCCTTTTGTTTTCGGCTCTGTTCTTTTTGGCTCCATTGGACTATCTCGCACACACACTCACACACACACACAAACCACAGACTTAAATATGAACAGAGATGAGGCTAAGAAGCAAAGTGCGCTGCTAAGGAAGGTGGTGAGGAGGAGCCGTGGAAGGACGGGAACTGGACCGTGGAGACCAAGGGCTGGGAGGGGCAGCTCTGGGGCAGCCCAGAGAACATCATGGAAACCACCAAACTGGGGGGAAATTCTCACTTTAACTCGCGGGGGCCTATGGAATTATGGGTTTTCATCCAGCATGGATGTCTTTTCTACTCTCTGGGTCTCTGGCCCTGTCTCCCCCTTCCTCTCAATCCTCAAGAAGATCCACTTGGTTTGCCCTCCCAGGGCATTTGGTCTGACTCTCCACTGCCTCCAAAGACTCTGCCGTGGGGAGTGGGAAGACTGTGAGAAAGTTGCTGCTCCTTCAGTTTTGAAAAGTAGAGCATTTCCTCACCTCTCCCCACTCTGTTCCTGGCAGGCGGCAGGAGCCTCTCTGCCTCAGCTTGCACGTTTGGATTGCGTTTTGCAAACACTGCTCCTGTCCAGGCTTGAGGCGGACAAGCCCGTGCACCCAGGCTGAGTGCTGCCGGAGTCCCGATTCCGCCTGGAGACTCACACAGCATGTTCCTGCCCGTTTCAATTTGAATTTAAGTGAAAATGTCGTCTCACTGGCCGCTGCGCTCTTAGCACCCCCAGTGCCTTCCAGGTACCTTTATCTCACGTCACAGAGAAATTCAAAGGAGAAACAACCTTCCCAACTACCAGCCTGGCCACGGTACCTCCTCCCACAGTTCCCACCCCACCCCAAGCTTCCTTACCAAAGCGTGGGCTACAGTCAAATTAATCTGTTTAGTGCATTTTTAGACATTTACAATTAGACTCAGTAAGATGGTTGACCAAAATATCAGAAATTTCACTTATTAAACTTAAAATGCTTTTTGAAGGTCTATAGTCACAATGCTCTTAAACCTAGGTATTTAATTTTTTTTTAATTTGGCAAATCTACTGTAAAAAGGCATTTCTTGTAAAACACAAGATATCAATCCTATTAAAATTTCTAGGGGAACATTAGGAGTGCATATCTTATGTAAAGATTATTTGTCCGTGTAGTTATTAAGCCGTTGTATCTAAAATATCAAAAGATGGGGGAAAGTGCTAAGTACTATCAGAGAAAACAGTGGCAACAATGCTGAATACTTCTTTGGGGCTTTATATTTACACCTCTGTGAGCAAACCAGTGAAGCAAAGTTCAATAGACCCTGACAGAAACTGTTTTTCCTTAAAAGTTTACAAGATTGCTTTTTTCTCTTAACTTACTTTCAGCCATAGCACTTCTAGAATGATAGGGTCTAAGAAATCAAGTCACTCCTATAAATTTCTATGTCCTAATAAAATCCCCTTTGGGGAAAGTATGTGCAATACATAATAACTTGTTATGGGGACAGGCTGGTGTGAACAGCAACCGCCAACGCCCAGTGGAGAACGTATTTGAAAGATAACCTACATTTCAGAAGCAGGTGTAAGAAGAAAAATAAAAATTAATCCTCACACTCAACACAGTGTTTCCCAACTACTTTCTTCCAAGGGGCTGGACATCAGTTTGCCTTTGAAATTTGGAAAAGGGGGCGGAGAAAAAGATTTTTTTAACTCAGAGGGAGAAAAGGATTAACTAAGTTCTTTATAGCACACTCAACAACAGGTCAATGGAAGACATTGTTAGAATGGCTGATGGAACTAACTCAAATGTATTTAACAAGGGCAGCTTGTCAAGGACTACCTGCAGTAATTAAAAGAACCTGGAAGAGGCCAGACATGGCAGATCACATACTAGCATTTTTCATTTCTCCTTCCATCCCAAGTCTCGGAGGCTACCAGCCCTTACAGTACTCCTCAGCCTCCCACCATCTTCCTTCTACTCACAATTGCTTATGAATTTTAAGACGAGAGAATTTTCCAGCTCTACACAATAAAGGCATTGTGAAGTTAACTGATGTTAATGATACTATCCAGGTTCAAAACAAAGACAGTCAATGAAGAGATAACAAAACTTCAGTTAGTTTCTTACCATGATGTGGCTTCTTGTTTCCTTTCTAAAGACACCCCAAGGGACTATGAGAAGTGAAATGCCCCTGTGCGGGCATTACCAGGCCAGTCCTCCTTCTCGGAGCTAGCCTTGTCTATCCGCCTGCTTCCAGGTGACTGTTTAACTCTCCCCAGCTATCCTCCTGGCACTGTTGCTCTCTCCAGAGCCAGAGCCGAATGACAGATACTGACTGTTTACGTGAAAAGCACATTTAATAAGGGTGTGTTTGAGTCAAGAGTTGAAAGGGTTAAGGAGGTGCGCCCTTTTTTGGGTGTGACACCGAACTAAAATTGCTGAAAAGACAACAGAGGAAGTAGTAGGCAGTTTGGGGAAAGTTGCCTGGCATGCATTAAATTGGAAAACCTGATTATAGGAGACAGGAAGTGGAGCAAGAAGGATCTCTTAGCTTTGATTCTTTTTCTCTGGTGAACCAGGTCCACTTTCTTTCATGCTGAGTTTTTGTTATGTCTTGGTTTAATTCTAGCTTGATTTACTTACACTTTTAAAAAAGATACAAATTATATCCCATAAGCCACATACTATGTCACATTACAAAAAGTTTAAGTATGCAGCATAATAACAGAAAAGGTAAAAATTATGTCCACGTCATTAAAACCCAAACAATTGACCTATATATTCATCAATAAATATAATTCAATCATTATAAGTTACCATAACATTTGCTCTAAAAATTTCTAGTTTGTATATGTCTTAGCAGAAGTTTTCAGTATTTAGTAAGAAGTTTATTCTTCAATGAAATAGTCATAATACTATTAGACAAATTAATGACTTAAGTCTTTATTATTAGGCGGCATCAATCTTTGAAAACAGTGCTCTCTTATTTTCTTTGTCATGAACATCAGTATTAGAAACATTAACTGTCTACCGGCTCATTTCAACACACAAGTTTGTACTGATGATGACGAATGTGTGAGTGGCGTACTATTCTTCTTTTTTTATATTTTAAATTTTATAGTAAGTTATGGTGAAAAGCACACAGCAAACTTTGCCATCTTAACCATTTTTAAGTGTGCAGTTTAAGTGTACAGTTTACAGCTCAAGTGTAACTGTTTTTAAGTGTGAGCTACTTCCACATTGCTGTGCCACAGATCTCTAGCACTTTTTCATCTTGCAGAACTGAAACTTTATACCTACTGAACAACAACTCTCCATTTTGCCCTCCCCCCAGCCTCTGGAATCCACTATTTTCCATCCTGTCTCTATGCGTTGGACTACATCAGATACCTCAGAAAGTGGGAACATAAAAGTATTGGTCTTTTTGTGACTAGCTTATTTCATATGGCATAACATCCTCAAGATCTGTCCATGTTGTAGCGTAAGACAGGATTTCCTCCCTTTTTAAAGGTAGAATAATATTCCATTGTATATATCTATCACATTTCCTTTATTCATTCATCTGTTAGCGGATATCTGGGTTGCTTCCACTGCTTGGCTTTCTGAATCATGCTGCAGTGAGCATGGGTGTGCAAGTATCTCTCCAAGATCCTGCATTCAATTTTGGGGGATATACATCCAGAAGTGGATCCTATGGTAATTCAGTTTTAATTTTTTGAGGAGCCTTCATACTGTCTTCCCTAGCAGCTGAGCCATTTTACATGCCCACCAACAACTTCTCCTCACATCTTTCTTCTCTCACATCTTTGTTTAACACTTGTCATTTTTAGCTTTTCTCATAGTGGTCATCCTAATGATTGTGAAGTGGTACCTCAATGCAGTTTTGATTTGCATTTCCCTAATGACTAGTGATGTTTAGCCAACAAAGAAAGCATGTCTTCTTTGGGGAAATGTCTATTCAAGTCTTCTGCCCATTTTAAAAATCAGATTATTTGGAGTTTTTGTTTGTTTGTTTTAAAGTAGGACTGCTATTCTAAAGAAAAGTTATAAGAAGTAGATAGCCACATTTATTTAAAAAATATAATACAAATTTCTCTCAGCTTGGCAAACTCAGCTGTAATTTCCTTTGTACTCATCTGTGTAAAAAGATAAATTTTGAATAGATGGAGAGTTAAACTCTTCTAAAAGTAAATATATATATCTTAAATAATTACTTAAAAATGTTAAAAGGTTTATTTATGAAAAGACTCAATGGTCATTTGCCAATCATAAGTGTATTTATAGAATGTCACACTAATGATTGCAGGGAGGCTCTTATATTTCATTTCTTCATTCAACAAGCATTTATTAGTTGCCAGCTCTCTGTCAGTTTGTGCAGATTCAGGACTTAAAAGCCACAGTCTCTGCCATCAAGGAACTCACAGTTCGGGTAAAAGGGAAGGAAGGAAGACAGATGTGTGCAAAGACAGAGCAAAGCAACATTATTGTTTAGAGGTGTGTATTGGATGCAGTGGGCACATGATGATAGCTATCATTTATGGATGGCCTGTGTAAAAAAAAGCCATGCTTTCTAGAAGGAATGGTGTTTGAATTAATACTTAAAATGCATGCATCCTAGCTATGGGCTTTTTCTTTCTTCTCTTCTTTCTTTCCGAAGAAGTATTATGGGGGGAGGGGGGTAGAAGATAAAATCCTTATAGTCTAACATTAATTGATTCTGTAGCATTTATACGAAAACATTTATTTGGTGATATGGCTATATATTTGGTGATATATAAGTATATATATATATATACACACACACATACACACTTGACAACATAATCTGAAAATAAGAATTCTTCTCCTGACCCAACCTGGGCAAAAAAACTACTAAACAATTATTATCTTCTATAAACTATCTACCATGTACTCACTCGGTGAGGGGTAGAGAACATAAGGCTTATTTTGACTTCTAGAAGCTTATAGGCTTGTCTATAAAACAACCACCAGTGTGCAGGCAGGCATATAATTAAGTGCTAAAATGTGTGGAAGAGACATTTGTAATGCTTCAAGAGTTCAAAGCAGAAGAGATGAGTGAGGGTGTGCCAGAGACTGTGGGAAGGACACGGGGCCAGCCTTGAAGGATAGATTTAATGGGGCAAGGGTCGAGGCACAGCACTGCAGGCAAGGCGGATGGCCAGAAGAAAGGCAGTGAAATGACATTGGGTACAGGGGACTCCCTGGAGTGGCCGGGAATAATGAAGGTCAGTGGGGCAAGTAAGCAGAAGGTTGAAGAAGTAAGACTAATTTAGTTTGGGGAGGGCCTTGAAAGGCCGGTCAAGAGGCCTGGGTGTGATGTCCAGAGAAATATGAGATCTTTGCAGGTTTCTGGGCAGGGAAGTGACATGATCCAAAGCAGTGTCAGAGGAAGACAAGCGTGCAGGCTTTGGGGTTCCCCACTGGATGGGGACCTGGAGTCAGCAGTTGAGACATGAAGGGATAAAGAGTGGAGTGACCACAACTATGGAAACAGAAGGACAAAGAGAAAGGACCAAGGGAAGGCAGACACTGAGAGGATGACTCCCAAGAGCTCCAAGATGCCTCAGAGAACACTGGGAGGCTCAGGAGTCTGCCGTGGGTCATGCTGAACTTAAGGGACAGTAATATTTCCACGTGGAAATGTCCACACACCATCTAGGGTAGAACTGGAACCCATTTCCATTCTCGAAGCTATACATCTACACTTTTATCTGAAGCCTGAATCAGTCTCATATTAGATCACCATTTGGTAGGAAAAATAAAAGTAGCAGTTTGTAGCTGGCATCGCTGGCTCTGTTACAGGGGCCAGAAGTCCTGTAAAAGAGACTAAGGACCCACGGGTCTGTCTTCAGCCACCATTAGCATTTTACAGCTCTGGGTCGCAGTCAGTCCTCTGCCTGCAGTCTCTCCCAGGTGTTTCATCCACACGTGGCCCCTGCAGAGCCACCTTTGTAGTGAGAAGTTCATTCATCAGCATAAGTAATGACTACCCTGACAAGACATCACTTTGTTTAAATAAAGTGTTTGAAAAAAGGTCATGCTTTGTGATTATCATAATGAACTAAATAAAAATAGCAAGAAAGTGGTTTTATTTTTAAACAAATCAGGAAATCCTCTTGCGAAAGGAGTGTGTGTTAAATGAACAACGCACAGGGATGAGAGGAAGAGCTGCCAGTTCCGTTTACTTTCCAGACTCATTCGAGGTGTTGTACTGTCTCACTGGAGCACGTTTTTTTTAACGTGCAAATTGGAAGCCAGTTGGGTGCTCAGTGCCAGCAGCAGGGCTCTTCACAGGGTGTGGGACAAGGTGAGAATCCGGCTCACCCGTCTCCTGCTCCTCAGGCCACCTTCCCCAGGCCACCTTCCCCAGGGGTCAGTCCAGCTTCAGGACTTTCCTCACCTGCTCATTCTTTCTCTACCCATGTGGATCTGTATTCTGGAACAGGAAGGTAGGGATTGGGTGAAAAATTCCTGCCCTTGCTTCCAAGGCTGAGTCTCTGCAGAGCACAGAGGTGGGGCCAGATACAAAAGAGAGCAAAATTGCCAACGCATCAATTTCTGCCCACTTCTTTGGCTCTGCCCTTCCATATCACATTGGAAAAAAGTTCACATTCAACATATTTCAGCTGCTAGTCACAGACAATGTGCATATGAATAAATGTAGTGCATGTGTTCACAGAGCCCAATGACTCTTCTCAGTGCAAAAATTAAGCAGGTAAACTTTAAACTTTTGCAAAAGAAATTCATCTTTAAATTGCCATCCTTTTTTTTTTTTAATCTACTCAATCTATTGCATTAGGTTTTGACTAGTTCCTCTTTCATAATCCTCCTGCTCACATGTTCCCCTCATTAACTGACTACAGAATTTTCTTTTCTTATTCCTTTAGCAACCCCGAGACCAGGCTCAAATCTGATTTAAAGACTGTTGTGTCATAGCTGTTGCTTCCCCAAAGCTCATCTTTTAGGGGAAAATTGCCTCCATTCACACCAGGGTAACCTAGGGATTCTCCTAGCTGTATTTAGAAACTGGCAGCATTACACCACCCCACCTCTGTGGATAAATTTGAATAAAAAGCTGGGTATGATTCTGAAAAGGAAACAACACTGTAACGTGAGGTCATTAGACTGAAGTCTCCCCTGTGGTTGGCTTTCCATGCCCTGCTGGAGGCATTAGTTTCTCCAGAGCAGACCAAACTTTCCTATAGTTCTTTACCTGTTTCTCAATCTATGCACTTTTTAGATGAATATTTAGTCTGTTTCCCAGCTATTAATAAACAAACTCACCTCTGTCACTTACATAGGATGATTTTGTGTTCTTGTGTCTAGATAGAATAAAATGAACTGAAACCAACTCTAAACAACATAAACTACAACCAAACTAAAATGCTTCAGAATAATTATTGCTTTCCTTTTCAAGCTACCAAAAAAAAAAAAAAGTGGGGGAAGTGTCTTCTATCATAGACACTGCTTAAAGACTTTTACGTTTAAAATAGTAATTAATTTGAAAAATTTCCTATTATCTTGAAGTAATTTGGGGTCTTGTGACACAATCAAATTAAAAACACTATTAAAACTGTTGCTCAGGGGGTGGGTATAACTCAGGGTAGAGTGCATGCTTAACATGCATGAGGTCCTGGGTTCAATCCCCAGTACCTCCATTTTAAAAAATGCGTAAGTAAGTAAATAAATAAATGTAATTCCCCTCTCCCCTACCAAGGAAAAAGAAAAACAAAGTAATGAGAATTAAAAAAAAAACTGTTTATCAAAAAATATTTGTGATGGGAAGAATTCTAAGATAGTTCCTGGAATTCCCACGGGACGGTGTATGTGCCCGGTGTGATCCCCTCTCTTTGAATGTGTCTCTGTGAATATGATGATGTTATATGATGTCACTCCCAGGATTAGGTACATTATAAGGCAAAGGTGATGCGATTTTGCAGATGTAATTAAGTTCCCTAATGAGCTGACTTCAAGTTACTCAAAAGGGAGATTATCCTAGGTAGACCTGACCCAGTCAGGTGACCTTTTAAAAGAGCATCTGGAGGTCAGAAACTGAAAGCATCAAAGACTCTCCCTTGGTGGGTTTTAAAAAGCCAGCTGCTTTGAGTTCTAGAGCTGCAAGGAAGTGGACTCTGCCAACAACCTCAAGAACTTGAAAGAGGGCTCCCAGACTGATGAAACTGCAGCCCTGGCTGACACCTCGATTGCAAGTTTTGAGACCCTGAGCAGAGAATCCAGCTAAGCCTTGTTCGGACTCTTCACCCATGGAATCTAAGATAATAAAATGTATGTTTTTAGCTGCCAAATTTGTGATACTATGTTATGTAGCAATAGAAGACTAATTCAATAGTCAAATAGTTATTGGCCACTTTTCACTCACTAAGCACTGGGATACATTTTGCAATATATTTTTTAAAAGGTCTAAGGATTAACTCACATATTTGAGAAACTTTAATCTACTGGGGACCATAATATAGGCACCTCTATGAGGACAAAATAAAGCAGCATGTGAAAGCGGCGGCACAAAGTAGTGTTTGAATAGTTTTATTAGGTAGAAATGGGGTGGCTCAGTATCCCAGGCCAAAGGAAGAGCACAAGCCAAGCACAAGATGGAGAAGTGAGATGTCCTGTTTAGGGAGGTGCCAGTGAAACCCTCTGGCTAAGACAAAGGGTTCCCCTGGAGGTTGCTTGGGACTTTATTGGGGAGTAATAGCGATCAAGAGGCAGCCATGGAAGGGATCAAGAAAAGCGCGTTTATGTGTTAACAAAGGTAGCTAATGTCTGGTTCTCCTTGTGAGTGGAAAGGTTGATGGCTTTCTTGGCTCAGAAGAAGAAGAGGGAGATCCTTTGCTCTCTCCTGGCTTTTCAGATGTTGATACTCTCATCTCCTCTGTTTCTTGCTTCTTGCTATGCAGTAAACACTAGGTTTTGTTTTGTTTTGTTTTTTTCCTTCTCTATGCTTAGGTACCTTGTTTACTAATAGAAAGGAAATTTCCAAACACTAACTGGATCCATTCCGTTATGAGGTGGAGGAAGGGCACACAGCAGCAAGACACACCAATCTATTTGCTGTCTTCCATTTAAGAGACTCATAGGAAAGGTGGGGAGGGGCAGTATACGGGGAGAGGATCAAGAGGAACAAACTATTGTGTATAAAATAAGTTACAAGTATATGGTGTACAACACAGGGAATATAGCCAACATTTTATACTAACTATAAATACAATGTAACCTTTAAAAATTGTGAATCACTATATTGTACACTTATAACTCATATAATATTGTACATCAACTATAGTTCAATACATTTTCAAAAAAAGGGACTCATATAGGATGGGTCTCTAACAATAATCAAACTATGCAAAAAAGAAGGTAATCATTTCAAAATCTGTGCATTTTAGTGGACAGATATCTCAAATAAGATGGCCCTTGGTTTAGCAGATATTTAAAAAATATTTATATATTGAAAAATAGGACCAATCAGAGTAGGCAGCATAGATCTTCATGAAAAAATAAAAAGAATTTGAGGGAGTGAAGACTGGCCCCTAGAAATAGTGCAAGTTTGAGATCTTAAGAAAAAGGGCCAGTGAGATATTCCCAGTGTGGGGGATGGCTGAGGAAATTTTATTAGCAGCAGGGACCAATATATGATTTTCAGTTGTTGGCCACACTGTGCCACCCCTTCAGCAAAAGTTTGCTGTGTGCAACTGTGTGGGTGGTGGTGCTTTAGAGGAATCAGGAATGGGACTGGGGTCCATGTACAGGCTGACTGGCCAGAGGCAGCATGAGAGGAGAGGTAAAAAGGGGACTGGTCACTCAGGGAAGGGTCAGGGCCAGAGGTAGGGGCGGGTGGGGAGGACTCTGGCTTTGCCTAGCATGTGGAAGGGGGCTTCCCTTTTTTTATCGGAATGCTGAAGGACGGGTGCCCTCCTATAGACATAAGGGACACTAGATAGCAGATGCTTGTATTCTGTTTTTAAGAATTTCAATCATAAGGGTTAACTGTGTCCCATACACTTCGCTAAGTGTTTTATATATATAATCGCATTGCCTCTGAAGAGGTACTTGTTATTGTCCCCATTTCCAAATGAGGAACCAAGTTCAGAGTAGGTAAGTGACTCACCCAAGGACATAGAACTAAATGACAGTGTCCAGGTTCAAACCCAGTGCTGCTGGGCTCCCAGTCACATGGTCTTAACCACCACTCTCTACCCCGGCTTTCACCACCCCACTGTCCCATGGACCACTCTGCTTCTCTGGTTCCCACTTGTCTTTTCTCACAATCTTCTTGCTTGTCTTCCTCCTATCAATTTCCTTTTTAAACACCACTCCCTCCACCTTGAATGTAAATTCCACTGTCTCTTGGGGGCATCCAGCGTCTTCTGAGGGTGCCTCTCTTGGTATGTTCTCATGCCATAGTTACCACGTCACGGTCATTGGGTAGATACTCAGCTTCCTGGGACATGTTAGGGGGGATGTGGCTGAGGCCACACAGGAGGAGGCAAGGCTGGTTGCTCATAAAGGTAATTCATATGTTGGGGCCTATAAAATGGAGGCTGCCCAGCAGCCCAGCCTTACAGGAAACACTTATCAAGGAAACCTAACACCAACCACAATCCTCCAGCTCAGCTGTAGGCGGCTCACCTGATCCTAGAAAACAGGACCTGCTGGCCTGACAGGGAATCCCAACCTCCTAGCCAAGCATGCCCTGTTGCCACGTTGTGGCTTCTAACGCTCCATAAAACTCGCTCTTGCCCAAAATCCCTCCAGAAGAGCCCCACTGATGGGGAGGCCCCATACTTCCCCAGCGTATGGATTGCTTTCCCATGAATAAGGGCAAACTGCTTACTAAATAGTATTATTCTTGTCATTTGACAGTGCCATCTTGGAATAGCACTGGTCACACTGAATGGTGATCCTTTTAAAACCATAAGTCAGGTCACGTGCCTCCCCTTCTTAAAATCCTCCAATGGCTTCCATGACATTCAGAAAGAAATTCAAAGCTCTTACAGTGGCCCTGCCTACCTCTCTGCCTAGTCTCAGACTCATTCACTGTCCTCCAGCCCCCATAGTCTTGTTACCATGCCTCAACCATGCCAAGGGCCTTTGCATGTGTTGTTCTTTCTTCTGGGATGCCCTTGTCCCAGAGAGCCACACGGGCAGTCTTCACTCCACTCAAGTCTCTTCTTTCTGTGACAGTTCATCCTGTCTAAAACAGCACTCCCCTGCCATCATTTCTACTCCCTCTGCCTGTGCTGTTCCCTCCAGCACCCGTCACTAGCTAACGATACATCTATTTGATTGTCTTCTGTCTCACAGTCAGAATGCGGGATCCTGGAGAGCAGGAACTTTTCTATCTTATTCACCCCAAACCCCCAGTGCCTAAAAGAGCTAGCTCCTCATAGGCATCCCACAGACATAATAGGTACTTGAAAGACATTTGCTGAATGAATAAATGCATTCACAGAATTGTTCTAAAGTGAAAGGCTTGACTGAGGCCTGGTGAGCACATAAATGCCTGATGTGGAGAGAAGGTGCACCAGTCAGGTCATGTAAGCAAGTGCAGGGAGAGTGGGAGGATTTGATGAGAGTCTAACAACAGGACAAAAGTGTGTGCAGAGCATGGAGAGGCCCCAGAGGTCGGGTCCTGCTCTGGGGCTGCTAACTGTCTGAAGGGCAAAGAGGGAGCCGCTTCCAGGACAGGCAGATGGAGAGGGTGGTTCTGCGACATGGCCAGCCTGCAGCAACCAGGCGGGGAAGGGGCCTGGGAGAGTAGATGCCCTGCCTCCCCTCCTCCCCTCCTCTAAGCTCCTGGTAAAATGCCCTCTGACTGAGCCCATCAGGAAGCCATAAGGCCAAAGCCAGAGCCAGAGCAGGGTGGAAAGGGGTGCAGAGGGACCTGGGGTGCCAAATGGAGGGTCTCCAGCTGAGAAGGCAAAGGAATCTGTGGGAGCAAGCCTTGCCTCTGCCTCCTGCTGTTTCTGGAGGAGATGCAGATAAGATTAGGGAAAGGAAGGGTTGGAGGCCTCACCACCATAAAGACCAGAATGGGTCTAGTCATGATCTCAGCCTACTGGCTGTTAAGTAGAATTATCAGCTGGTAAGAGTTTGTGATCATTCTCTTCATAAATTTACTTTGTCAGAGGGACAGAATTCTTCTGAGCTAAACTCTCACCTCCACTGAGCTAAACTCTCGCCTTCACATTTCTTTTACTACTCAAATCCTCTTGACAAACACCAGGCTGCAGTGAGCAATCCTAGCTTGGTCACAGGGTCAACCAGGCCCGCCTGTGGCCCACACCATCTTTGCCTGCCATGCTGGACCTAATTGGAACCACTGGACCTCAGGCCTTCTGAGCTTTCTAATTCCCCTAAGTCCTGCCAGTCAGTTCTGCAATTATGTCTTCCCTGACATCATACCACTGAGAAAACAAACTATATTTCTAGCAAAAAACTGGATGATGACCTCACCCGATAAAAAATAACTCAAAATAGATCAAAGACCTAAATGTAAGAACTCAAACTACAAAACTCTTAGGAGAAAACATAAGTGTAAATCTTCATGAATTTAAACTTGGCAATTTTTTTTTAACATGTAAAGAACCAAAAATATATTGAGAGAGATAAATTGGACTTCATCAAAAGAAAAACTTGTGCTTCTAAGAACACTAGCAAGAAAGTGGAAAGACAGCCCACAGAATGGGAGAAAATATTTGCAAATCATGTATCTTATGGGGGTTTAGTATATAGAACTCTTACAATTCAACAATAAAAATACAAATAACCAAATTTAAAAATAGGCAAAGGACTTAAATAGACATTTCTCCAGCCGTAATTACCATGTCACGGTCGTTGGGATATACAAATAGACAGTAAGCACATGAAAAGATGCTCAACATCCTTAGTCATTAGGAAAACACAAATCAAAACCACAATAAGATACCACTTCACTCCCACTAGGATAGCCACAATCAAAAGAGTGACAATAAACTTTGGTGAGGATGTGGATAAATTAGATCCCTTACATATTGCTGGTGGGATTGTAAAATTGCAGCCACTTTGAACAGCAGTTTGGCAGTTCTTCAAAATGTTAAACATAGAAGTACCATATGACCCAGCAATTTCACTGTTAGGTATATGCTAAGAACTGAAAACGTGTCCACACAAAAAGTTGAACACAAATGTTCACAGCAGCATTATTCATAATAGCCAAAAAGTGGCAACAACACAAAAGTTCATCAACTGATGAAGTAATAAACAAACTATGGCATATTTGTGCAAGAGAATGTTATGTTGCAACACATACTACCTACTGGAAGAACCTTGAGAACATGATGCTAAGGGAAAGAGGTCAGACAATAGACCACATATTGTATAATTCCACTTATATCACATATCCAGAATGGGCAAATCCATAGAGACAGAAAATAGATCAATGGTTGCCAAGCACTGGGGGGATACAGGGGTGGGGAATGACTATGGACAAGGTTGCTTTTTGGAGTGATGAAGATGTTCTGGGATCAGACAGTGATGATGGTTGTACAACCTTGGAAATAAAAACCGCTGAACCACTGTATACTTTGAAAGGATGAATTTCATGGTGTGTAGATTATTTCTCAATTTTAAAAAATGGATGATGAACAATAATGAAGTGAGACCACTTCCAGTGTCCTGATTGCCCCAGCCTAAGGAAACTAATGAAAGTAAAATAAAATCTCAAGTTGCAAGAAAAAAGCTATGGGGTACTGGCACAGTGCTAAGGTCAAACCTCTGAAAGCACCACAGGAGGCCTTCTCACTCTTGTTCTAAGGGCGGTTGCAGAAAGGGAAATGGAAAGAGGGGAGGATGAGAATTCAGGTCCAGGGAGCACCTCCTATGAACCAGGTGCTCTAGCAAAGCCTGAGGTCCCTAACCAGGGCTAGGAGCAGAGAACTCTGCCCAGATCTCACATCCATGAAGGGCCTCGGATGCAAACTTGTATTTCTTCCTTTTTATTTTTTCATTTAAGTAGAGTTGTTTTACAATATTGTGTTAGTTTCAGGTGCACAGCAAAGTAATTCAGCTATATATATATATATAATTTTTCAGATTCTTTTCCATTATAGGTTATTATAAGATATTGAATATAGTTCCCTGTGCTATACAGAGGGCTCTTGCTGTTTATTTTATATATAGTAGTGTGTATCTGTTAATCCTAAACTAGTAATTTATCCCTCCCTCCCCCAACTTTCCCCTTTGGTAACCATAAGACAAACTTCTTTCTAAATGATGTAAAAGACTCAGGTACATTGGGACAATAATAGGAATTTTTGTCCCATAAAACTGTACCTTATGAAATATAAACTAACAATTTTTAGTATGTCCTTATCTTGTAAATTACATAATTATATTTGTGCGCTAAGAATATCAATTTGTTAAAAATAAACATTTAGAACAAGTCATTATTTTTTAAAAACTTAAACTTTTTTTTTATTGAGTTATAGTCATTTTACAATGTTGTGTCAAATTCCAGTGTAGAGCACAATTTTTCAGTTATACATGAACATACATATATTCATTGTCACATTTTTTTCCTCTGTAAGCTACCACAATATCTTGTATATATTTCCCTGTACTATACAGTATAATCTTGTTTATCTATTCTACATTTTGAAATCCCAGTAAATCATTATTTTTATAACCCTATTTTTGACATTTTGACATTTGACTTTTTTTGTTGCTGTTATTGTTCTAATGTATTAGAAGTTTCTTAAATGGAAGTGATCTAGACTTCTCTTAATTTCTGAGGAGCCCTGCTCATATTTAATCCCCACAACAACCCAAAAAGGTAAATATTATTGTCCCATTTCATAAATGAGAAAACTGAGGCTCAATAAGGCTAATTTAATTGACCTGTCTTGCAACATTATTAAGCGATGTAACTGGGGTTTGAATCCAAGTCTATTTGATACCATAACTCATGGTGCCACTTTTACATACTAAGGAAGATGAAGGGTGAAAATGTAGGTTTTTCTCCATGTAAATGCACTGGAACACTGCTCTGCTGAGGTCCCCGGGACCACATGGGGCCCTTGTGTACAGTCTTGCTTACAGCCAGGCTTAAATTAAAAAGCTTGACTGTGCTGATTTTTTAAAAAACAAATGTGTTATTATCAACTGTGATTCCCTCTACATACTCCTATCCAGTGGGAAGGGAATTCCAGACTTGCAGAAGCCTGGATATGAGTAATATGACAGATACTCTTGATAAAAAGTTAAGTACAGGTCTTTATACTTTCTAATACTTTTATCTGCAAATAAAAATAATAACATTGACCACACATATTTGATACCTCTCAATAAAAATGTGAATATTGCTAAAAAAAAAACCAAACAACTAAATGATGCCTTGGATTAGAACAGTACCTGGCATATAATAAAAGCTGTGCTATGTAAGAATTTGCTATTATTGTTTTATAAAATTTCTCCGTATCAAAATAGTACAAGATAATGAGCAAGGGTTGTGAAAATACCTATATATACATATGTAACAGGATGTTAAAATGGAATGCTTTCTGCTCGGTTTCAGGTAAATCTGCAAATCTGAGAACAAATCTTTAGTACCATGAACTGCACATTCCAAAGTGAGGTGCTAGACCCCCTACCCCAGGACTTGCAGAGGTGATGTCTTAGAACAGTAAAAGAAATTTTGAAGTCAAAGAAGCTAAGAAAGAGATTGCATTTGGAAAAGGATGCTGCAGGGTGGAATTTTTCTCCCCACTGCCCTTCCCCAATGAAAGAAAGAACACAGGTGTTTCCCCTACTCTCAAGCCTCATGAGAGGAGTTTAGGGAGACAAATGGAGAGTTTTCTGCATCTCCTGGAGGTTGGGGGACACAGAAGACAACTGTTTGACTCACACTTGAGAAATCTAAAGGCAAGGTACTGAGATTATTGGGCTGAGAGAATTAGAGAGAAAGAGGGAGGCATTGGTCAGGGCCAAAGAATGTGAGAGAGCTTTCCATGGAACAGACGTGTACTCTGCTAGAGAGAGCCAGCCTGGAGCCCAAGAAGGGGGATGCTGTGGAGAAAGGACATTGGGACTGTAATAGAGTCGGTGTTGGGAGGACTCAATGCCTGAGGGCTAAGGGGCAAGTTATGGCCATGCTGGGAATTACAATGAGATGTATGTCCAATAAGGGCCCCAGAGAAAACCACAAAGGCCCCTGGAAAGAGGCAGCTATAAATATCCACTTGAGCCAGAGAACACCTTCAACATAAGACAGTGCCCCTTTTTCCCCTGAATCCCTACTCCTGGGCCTAACCCACGACGAAAGAGGGGTGTGAGCTGGGGCTGAAGAGTCACAGAGCAAAATCGGGGAGCGGGGGAATAGACCAGAAGCTGCCTCTGCCCCTCCCTCCCTGACACCCACCTGACCTGGGCAAGGCAGGGATGATCACTTGAATGACATTTAACTACCACATTAGGCTAGACATTTTGATCACTAAATAATGCTTTTTCTAAGAGTGCGTAATAAACCCAGGGGACGGAAAGGAAATAGTTCACAGATCATTTTTGAAAAGACAATGATAACAAAGAACGATATTGATAGTTCTCTGCTTTTAGGTATTGAGTTCTGCCCAAACAAAGTAACATCAGTCATGTGAGTAGAACTCCTCACAATACTGAGAGCTGGGCTGAGCTGGGGGTGCAGGTGGAGGGGGTGACCTGGACAAGGGAAATGCACAAACAATAAAAGAAGTACTTTCTAGATTATAAAGGACCATACAGAGCAAGGTGAAGTCTACTCATGCTCTCACTACTGCTCTGCTGCCCCCCTGCTTTTTGAAAATGGGAAGAAGAGTGTGAGCACCAATCACGGAACACATGTAAAATACTGGGAAAAACAGGCATGTTTCATACTCATGTGGAAGTGGTTTCTGATCAAAGTATATGCCCTTGGTGTTAAAGCCCATGAGAACTGAGTTCATTGACTCATCCAAACATTCACAGAGCATCAACTATTACCTGGGCAAGGTTTCTCTTGTCCTGTGTTTATGTCTAAGTAGAGGTGCATACTGATTAGAAAAGACCTCTTCACAGGAAGCTGGGAAAGGCCTGGACTCCTCAGCCACAAAGGGGTCAGAAGTAAAGCAGGCGTAGGTATTCCAAGTAGAAGGCTTGTAGAGCTTTCATGTGTTCTATAAAAACGGTACATTTGGTGTAGAAAATGCACTTGATGTGGGCACCCTTTCCATTGATTTGTGCTCTGCCGAATGCAGACCTGTCCTCAGCAGACGCTTGAGAGGCACAACCCAAAGCTTCAGGCATTGTCCCACATGGCACTTTCTTTCAGCACAAGATTGTACAGTTCAGCCTGGGCATCAGTTTCTAGATTGTAGCTGTCATCAGCCTCAGCCCAAACCACAGTTTAACTGGCTTTATTTGGTTACAAACATAATTGGAATGAAAGGTTTAGAAGGAGAGATAAGCTAGAGCTAATCTTCCTATCATAAAAGAAAACACATACACACTTGTTATTTCCTTTTTCATTTTTGGGCACCCTGGTGATTGAGTGGCTCTTCCACACCATGCGGATCTAACCTCGGAGGGCGGTGTATGAAGCATTCCCCTGAAATCTTCTAAACCTAGGGGAGCAGTGGTGGAAACCATCAGTGTCCCTCCACAGCTTGTCTCTCATGTGGACGGCCACATCCCGGCTCAGGGCACAGTCCTGGCACGTGTACCGCTGCCAGGCTCCCTGCCAGGGAGAACAGCGCGCCCTCCTCCTTGCTAGAGGGACAGGAACTCCTGTGCAGCCTCCCTCACCCGAGGGGGAAGGCACTGATGATGCCCTGGCAGGCTCCTTCCAAGTGGCCTGGTGCCCTGCTCCGGATCAACTCAACAGATAATGAAAAGACCTCTTCATGGCTTGAACTCCCTCACACAAAAGAAAACCTTCACGCCCGCTTCTGCTGAGGCCCATCAGCGCCGTTCCCTCTCAGCTGAGGAACAGAGAGGGACTTCAGGAAAACCTTGGCAGAAGATCACTGGCCAGCAGGGCGAGTCTGAAGGAAGGGTGGGGCCCCGGAAAGACCCACTGTCCACCTCCCTCCTTTTTTCTTTTCTGGTTATTTGGGCCCAGCTCAGATCACCAGGGATGAGTGAAAGTGAAGTGTTTTGCTAGAGGTTTTCTAAAACTCGAATGAATGAAGCTTAATTTAAGATAATCTGAAGTAACTCACTCCTGATGAGTTGAAAACCAACCTCAGTCGGTTATCTAGGATGAAGCAGTCTGAATAGGACTGGTCTCAGAAACCCTGACTCACTGTTCAGCTGAAGTTGAAATTTTTAGTTCCTTGAACTACAGCAGAACTTCCCCCAGAAAACACCTTTGAAATTTGAAATGAACACTTGCTATCGACTGAAAGCACAACGCACACATCCGATCCACACCCTTCATTCACTTCTGCCTCTAAACCTCTCCTTCCTGCACTTTCCTGAAGAACATTCTTTCCTGAAAGTAAGCGCGTGCCCCACACAGAAAAAATAATAGTCATCTTTAGCAAGCTGCAAAGAGGATGGAAGAATGATGAGGAAAGTGTTGTTTTTGTGGCTTTGGAGTTATCCGACTAATACCAAAAAACACTGCAAAAGTGGCTGAACCGATCTTGAAGGAGATCCATTGGTCCATATAATTATGCCTCCAGCTCTACATGCCAGGATGCCTTCCTAGAGCAATATCTTTTTTCTTGCCTTGTTTAATAATAATAATAATATTTTATCAAATGCATGTGACGGGCAGTGTTCTAAGTGTTTTACATGTAATAACCTCACTTAATCCCACAGCCATCCAATGAGGCAGCTGAGTAAACGGAAGCACAGGAAGGTTTAGTAGCTGGCCCAAGGTCATGCACCTGTCCAGTGGCAGAACTTGTGTTTGAACCCGAGCTGATGTGACTCCAAGGTGGATGCTTTGAACCAATTTGCCCACACTGCCTCTCAGCCTTTTCAAGTGTGCTTGGGCTTCTACACAGGGAACCGGCTTCACTTCCTGTCCCTTGTGGGCAGCCCCTACAACGGTGCACAGAGGGAATATCCTTCATTAAACTGCATCTATAAGCTAACCCATTTTTAATGGTGATTCATGCAGAAGGGGAAATACGATTTCACACACTGAGTGACCTAATAACCTTGATACACATCCAGCATTAAAAAAAAAATACTCCACCTCAAGTTTCCCACAAATTAATCATAGATGAATCCATACCCATGTCATTCACAGCCACCAGGAAACTCAACCAGAGTCTGACTCAAAGTACATTAGAAATCTACCTTGTGAAGCGCTCTTTTGGTGGTAGGTCTAACTCAGGTAACCATAGAGTGTTAGAGCCAGAAAGGGCCTTGGAGTTTACAGGATTTAATCTCCTTAAGGGAGGCTGTCCCAGAAGGATCAATGAGTTGTCCCAGGTTTTAGAGTCATTCAGTGGAAGGATCATCACCAGACTCCCTAGGGTCCAATGCCTTTCTCCACTCTACCACACTGCTTGCCTCCCTCTGTGGGACATTTTTATGTAAAAAAGTAACATGTTCTCCTGACCTGGGGTTAGAGACATTTTTCTATGCTCTGTTCAGACAAGCTTAACATAATTATATTCCACTGGTTGAGTTTTCTAAATGTACTTGATCTACTTCAAATATGAGGTAGGTGGTGTTCACCTTTCTTCACTGAGAGAAGCAGACAGGTAAGCACAAAACACTAATGGACATGGAATATGAGTGCGGTAAAGGGAAAATGAATCTTACTTTTATTTTCTATTACTCCATTGTATTTCATCACCAATCATTTGCTCCTGGTGGAAATCCTTGCTGATGCCTCTGAAAATCATCAGGAAAGGTTTTAAATTCTGTGAAAGAGAAAATGTCTCTTTTCAAAATGTCTGATCCCTGGCCTGTTCTCTGGCCCATGAGCTCAGGAACCCCCACGTCTGCCTTTCTCTCATCTCTCTCTGCCAGTCCATCTGAACACAGCCATCTGTTCGTTCCTTCCAAATCACAGATTTCACCCTATTATCTGTATCTCAAAAATCTTTAGCAACTATCCACTGTCTTCAGGGTAAAGTCCAAATTTTCAGAACCCTGAATAGACAGCACTATATATCTTTCAAGTCCATCTGCCTTTGTGTAGGATACAGACTGTCCGCTCTAACCAATTAGTATGTCCCTAGTTCCCCAAACACATGTGGTGCCTATCTGTTTCTGTACCTTGGCCACATGGCTTTTCTCACCCAGGATATCACCTCATCCTCCTGTGCCAACCCGAATCTGATTCACCTGGCAAGGCCCAGCCCGGAGGCCTCCCTGAGAACCCAAGCTTCCTGAATTTCTTCTCTGAAAGCATTTATTACTGGTAACACTGATTTCATATTTGCTGTTCTGTTTTATTTTAATTTTTCCATGTATATTTCTCTTGCCTTCCCATCCAGTTTATAAGCTCTTTTAGAGCAGGAAAACTTTTTTAGACTAAAAATATTTCCTCTATATCTTAAACACATAAAGAACTAAGTAGGTATCAATAGCTGATTCTTTAATTGCTTTTCCATTCTCTTCCTCCTCCCCTAATATTCTCCTTGAAGAGCTGACATTTAAAATGTTTGGGAAGATTTTACATACTTATTCTAAAAACCGAAAAACTTATGGAATACACACACACACACACACACAAACACACACACGTACGTACATACACATACATATATGTATACTTTTTAATTGAAGCATAGTTGATTTATAATGTTGTGTTAATTTCTGGTGTAGAGCATAGTGATTCATTTATACATATATATATTCCTTTTCATATTCTTTTTCATTATAGGCCATTAGAAGGTATTGAGTATAGTTTCCTGTGCTGTACGGTAGGATCTTGCTGTTTATCTATTTTATGTTATAGTAGTTAGTATCTGCAAATCCTGAACTCCCAATTTATCCCTCCCCACACCCTTTACCCACTTGGTAACCATAAGTTTGTTTTTTATGTCTATGAGTCAGCCTCTGTTCTGTAAATAAGTTCTTTTGTGTTCTTTTTTAAGATTCCACATGTAAGTGTTATCATGTGGTATTTTCCTTTTTCTTTCTGGCTTACTTCACTTAGTATGACAATCTCTGGGTCTATCCATGTTGCTGCAAATGACATTATTTCATTCCTTTTTATGGCTGAGTAGTATTCCATTGTATCTTTTTATCCATTTTAGGTTGCTTCCATGTCTTGGCTATCGTAAACAGTGCTGCTATGAACATTGGGGCTGTATGTATCTTTTCGAATTATAGAATATATCTTTAGGTAGAGCCTTTTACCTATAATTCATGGTTAAATTCAAAGATCATCAGTTAGGGTATTTATTAATATGTTAAAAGAATTAAGAAAATAGGGACAAATGAGCTTAATCTTTTTCATTTTGTTTTAAAAATCTACCCAAATTTGCCCCAACATTGGTGGCTCCAAGTGGAACAAGAATATAAATGAAGGCTCACTTAGCACATTTAAATATTTTGAAGTTATAAATGAAGCTAACAAACTATTAAAGAATGTTCTAATTTCTTACCTTTAGAAATACACCTTCAAGATGATCTCAAGCCCAGGTTTGCCTCCTTCTCCTCCCTCCCCTGTCTCTGTTCTGCACTGCAAGTGGCCTCCCCCATTTGCAAGTGGATATCTCAGCTTGTCCATCCATTCTCTGAACGCACTCCCTGCCACCTCTCAGGCCTGGGGCTGCATACCCTGGCTGCAGGGCATGCCCTCAGAAGGGGAGGCAAAGGAGAGCACCTTTTACAACTCTTGCCCAGGTCGAGGGGAGATTATGAATCTATTCTTTTTCATTTCTTTAAATAAATCCATTCAAAAATTTTAGCTGCATTCAAAATACCAAATAAAAAGTAAAACCTTTATGACTTTAAAAACTCAGTTAAATTAAGTTTCGTCTTCTAAAACGTAAAAGCACTTAAAAAGAGAAACACGTGGTACACTTATAAAAATTTGCAAGTTAATACACACTATAACTATTCCCAGGACCATGTCAGTATGTGAACAGCAAGGTGGTTTATATTAAAAACACACTGGCAAAGATGTCCACAACTGTGGACATATAACTTTAAAAATGACCACAGATATGTTACTTAATGAACAATAAGACACAGCTTCTTTTGTTTTTTTCTCAATCCTTTTCCAAGTAAGCTTCTGAGTCATGGTGTTGTTTGGCAAATGTAATCATATTCTCCATCTTTTCCAAGCAAGCAGTATTCTTCTTATAAAGATATAATCATATACAAACTCTTCATGAATTGGATTCCTCAGTGAATAGGTAAACAGATGGTTTTCTCAGCTTATGTAGGACAAGCCTGCATTTCATGGTTAGTACAGATGACAACACACTAAAATGTGTTTTGAAATTACATGTCCAGAAAATTACCTTATGTATCACAGAAGGAAAAAAGTCAAGAAAGAGGACTCAGTCTTGTTCTGGTAATTTTTAGTCAGTATTAAGAATAAATAAAGGATCCAAAAAAGGGATGGCAAAACAGAGATTGTCTAGGTCAGCAATTACTATTACTGGGACACAGAATATTATTGATGGCATTCTCTTCTCTGCATGTATCTTTCTATTTTCTTGCTCCTGTTTTCCCATCTCTTTTTTTATTTGCTTCTGCTGTATCTATCACCTGGCTCTTCTCTCTTGCTTGTGCCTTAAATCTTCCAGTGACACCCCTGCTAGGACTGTAATCCTCTTCCTGCTATTTCTGTCTTCTGGAATTGACTTTCTTAACTTTTAAAGACTAAAAAGTTCACCAGTGTCAAATAAACCTAAAACATCGACGTTTTTCATTCCTTATTTTCCCTTATTGTGATTTTTGCAGAGTTGCCAATCACAGCACAGACAACAAATATGACAGCGGCTGAATAGTTAGTTGTCATGTCTTCTCAGATCTGGTTTGGATGACCTTGACAGTTTTGAGGAGTACAGGTAAGATCCTTTGCAGGATGATCCTCTATTGGAAATTATCTGGTGTCTTTCTCATGATTAGACTGGTGTTACGGGTTTTGGTGAAGAAGAGCACAGGGGGCCAATGTGACTTTCATCACATGATGTCAAGGATACACACCAGCACTGTGATTTATGGCTGTTGATGTTGACTTTGGTAGTGTCTGCCAAATTGCTCCACCATGAAATACTCTTTTATCCCCCTTCTATATAGCGCACTCTTTGGAAGGAAGTCGTTATGTGAAGCTAGCGCTTAAGGAGTAAAGGTGTTACGCACCCCCCGCCAAAGGTGCAGTATCTACATAAATTATTTGGAATTCATCTGCATGGGAAATTTGTCTCTCCTTCTCCATTTATTTAGTTATTCATTCATTCACTTATTTCTATCAGTATGGACTCAATGATATTTATTTTATACTTTGAGTTATAACACAATGCTGTGTGCTTTATTTTGCCACTCAAATTATTCCAGTTTTGGCTATTGGGAACTATTTCAGTTAGCTGCTATGCCCTTTTGACGTATCTCTATCATTGCGTATTTGTGTGTATGTGTGTGTGTCTGTGTGTGTGTTTGGCATGTTTTTCCTTTCTGGCACTATAAGACACACCAGGCTTATCTTGTATATTTTGGGCTCCAGCCTTAAAATCAGCCATTTTTTTTTCAAGGAGCCTTGGTCTATCTTATTGGAGAATGGTATCAGAGACCAAGATCTGAATTCTAGATGTGCTTGTTGCTTCTAGAGTGCCATGCTTCTAGGTTATCTCAGCTGACAGAGCCAGGAAATATACGTGCTTGTACTAACTGGTGTATATACAAATATATCTAAATATTTCTATGTGCAACATCTGTATCTATATTAAGCTAAGCATGAGTTCATACTAATGTTGAAATCCGTTTTCCGTCCTGCTGTAACGTGGGAAAGTAGGGGAGGTGTAGAGGGAACAAGACTGCCCAGAAATTAGTAAGTGTTGAAACTGGATGATGTGTAAATGTAAGTGGGATGGTGTAGTCCATTATGCTATTCTCTCTACTTTTGTGTATGTTTTAAAATTTTCATAATAAAAATTTTTTTAAAAGTTAGAACAGTTAGGAAAGGTAGTCTTGGACTCACTCTAAGCTCATTTTACTCTTTCTTTATATAAGATTTTAAAGAGCATTGTTAGCTAATTGCCAAACATGTAACTAACTGAAATACTTTAAACATTTTAAAATATTTTTTTAAAGCACACAGTAACAAAAGTAAGAAATGACAGGTAATCAGAAGGAAACTTCTAGGAAAAAACTAGCAATAACACACAAATGATAATTTGCTGCAATAGCAGACAGAACAATACACCTAAATAAGCTCTGAAAACATTACTGTTTTTCCATATAAAAGCTATTATCCATAATTATCATGCTTCATCAAAAAAAGCTAATTTTATCATATTATTTTAAAAAAGCAAAAATGAGTAAACATATCTTTAGATAGTTTTTATTCAAAATAATAAAAATTTTAAAGTTTCCAACCTACAAGATTGACCCTAAGTCATCTATAAAACTCAGCTGTCTAGAACAACTCACTTCCCAAAGTTCTAGACAGCCACCTATCACAATTCAGGTATAGGCAACCAGTTCTCTAAAATACTTAAGTAATTTATATTTCCACAGAAACATTCACTTAGTGTTCAAGACAGTCTCAAGTTTACCTTAAAATGAAAAAGGTAATTCAACAAAAGTAACTCCTACTCTAAAATCTCTGTGAAGGAAAAACACTACTTGAAAGATTTTTTTCTTCAAATCCCACTTCTGATTAAAGATGTAAAGGAGGTATCACCTTATATTTGCAAAGTTTTTCATAGAATACTGTGATATTTTTCTACCTCTGCAAAAGAGAAGCTAAGCCATACTGATATATGCAGTATTCAGAGAGTAAACACATTGTGCTTAAAAACATCCTGAGCTAGTGAACGTTTTATTGGTCAACCCATTCTGCTGAAAGAAATGTTTCAACAGATACTATTAAAATTTTCTCCTAAATAAGAACAAAGGTAAGCGAGAGAGGGTGAAAGATTCTTTTTTGTCTATTCTATTATCTATTATCTTTTTTTGTTTATTCTATCCTTTTTGTCTACAGCATGCAAACAAAGAGGACTTTCTTTTTTGATTGCCTGACATAAAGAGGGCTTAATAGGGCTAAAACACGCTTTAGGAAGGGGAGAGGCTTGGAGAACTGCAAGAGCCCAAAGGCTCCCGCCCACTTCTAGGCTAACCCACGCCCCACTTGTCATCGGCTGTTACTACTGTAGCCTCCTGGGGAGAAAAGCTTGCGTTCAAGAGACTGTGCCAAGCACTCTCTTAAGAGAACTCTTCTTTGGGTATGATGTTCCAGAAATTAATCCCCAGGTACTTTTCACCCATCTGCTGCAGAAAGTCTTCTGTGTTCATTTTAATAATGTATAGATAAGATTAAAATAGATATGATTCTGTGGAAATTCGAATAGTGAAACCAGGTCAGCATTACCTATCAGCAAACCGGCAGGTACCTCTGAAATGTCTGCAAAGAAGACCTGCACATTGGTATACATGCGTGCCCTCAGTTTTCATAGCCTTTTGTTCTGCCATTCCTGGTGCTGGACTATTGCCTTTAAGGCCAAGATTTGTCTGCTCTTTGCTAATAGCATTTACCAGAAACATTCTGGAATGGGAGGCCAAGTTGCATGTTCAGCCCTGTTCCCTGAAGTCCAACATAACCTTCAGAGACATCCTCAAAAAGCTTAGTTCAAGTAACTTCTCTCTAGAGACTAGAAATCACATGATGCATTTCCCTTCCACCTCCCCATGCCATGCCGACCTTTTCTCTCCAGTCCCTCTCCTCCAGCCCCAACCACAAGGGTGGGACCAAAATACTGCAAGAACAACATGTATTTGGGTCATTTCCACTTGACTGTGTTCAACAATGTAATATATTGATTCTACAGTGTAGGAAACTCAAATTCAGGAATTCCGGGATTCTTTATTGAGCCCAGCAACGCACTGCTTGGAGTCCAGGCAACAACACCCTTGCTTTTCCTTGTTTGCAAAACAGAGATAATGATACCAACTCGGGGCTAGGGTATGAGCTAATTAATGATTACACAGGGCTAAATATAAAGAGGCTTCATGGTATAGGCAGGTGCTGTGTCCCTTTAGAAGTGACACGTATTAATTATACTGTGTGAGAGCCCAGCAAAGCTGTGTCAATCACTGAGGAAGGTAGGCAAAGCAGACCCACTCCATTTCTTTATGACTATCTACTTCCTTTTGGCTTCTCCTTCTAGATTCATCTTTCTCATAGTGCAGAATACTTTCTTTATAGCTCTTATTTATCTCCTTACCTATGGCTGGCTTTCAGTCAGTTCAGAGCATTGTGTTTACCAGGCATGGGACAAACTGGACAGCAATGACCACACTAACACCCAGGGACAAAGGGAAACTCCCTGTCCCTGAGGAAAAGCCCAGGACTTGGCCTGGCAGCCTGGGTGTTGCACCCCTCTGCCCCACCGGCAATTGTGACAGCTGACTGTCTCCATAGAGGTAGGCTCCACGGGCCTTGGGGAAGAAACAGTTTGTTGACAAAACTGTTTATTACAAAACTGGTTCCTGACCAAATATATTGACTTTCTGTTATGTAAGATATCTGCGAGGAAAGATTTTTTTTTTTCCTTTTATCGCCATTAACTGGGGCAGTGGATGGGAAGGTTGTGGCACAAGGGAACCAAACAGGTTCTGGACTGGACTGCCTAGGAAACACTGCAGGGATGGCTAATCTCAACAGTTACAAAATTATAGAAAAGAGAACCAATGTCCTGTACTTACAGTGTCAAATTGAAATGAATAAACCAGACCAAATCAAGAAAATTGGACAAAGTGCTGAATACCTACTAAGTATTAAGTGGTCATTAAAAATAAAATAGTTAAGGAAATTAAGTTGAAAGTAAAAAATACAGAGAAACATTTATTCATTTGTTCAACAAAAATTTATCCAGCACCTAGGTGCTCAGAAGGGGGATAGAGCAGTGAACAAGAGACAAAAATATGCTTCCCAGAGTTTACATTGTGAAGGAGAGAGACAGAAAATAACAAGCAAACAAATAAACAGGAAAATACAGAGTAATATGTACTATGCAGATAATTCATGTAGGTTGAAGTGATGGTGACTGAGTGGCCTTTCTGCAAAGGTGACACTTAAGCTTTGAAGGATGAGAAGGAATCAGTCCTTTGAGGACTAGAGGAAGTGTGTTCTAAGCTGGGCTAGTGTCCAGTGACTGCTCGGTGAGGCGGGGACAGACCAAGGGGACATCTGAGTTAGGTAGGGGCAGGGCCAGTTCATGTGTAAAGACAGGAGTTTTCTCTTCTACTTGTGATGAGAAGCCACTGGAGAGTCACAAGCAGAGAAGCAGCAGGATTGGATTCATGCCTTGAAAAGATGACACTGCTGCTCTTGGCAGAAAGGATGGTGCGGGGAAGTACAAAGGAAGGGGGCAGAGAGACCAGTGGGAGGTGACTGTAGGTGGCAGTTATGTCCTTAGACTGTCCTGGAATAATGACTTGCTCCTTGCTGGCAAAGCTAATGACAAATGATCGTGTGTGCGCACCACTTACTTCACGTGTCACATCTACACATCTGCGGGGACATAAAGATACCCCGTTTTTGTGGACTGGGGAAGTTTAGATCACGTGGCATGACAAGAACACAAAGGCCACATAGTACTCTGCACATCTGGATTGCAGACGTATGGTTTTTTTACTCATCCGGGCCCTTCGACAGCCATCACTTTCCTGGTGACTTCTTACCACACTTTGGTCAGCGGTTATGCCAAAACCACACTCTTCCCAATCACCTATTCTCCCTCAGACCCAGTTTTTGGATAGTGACTTCCTTCCCTCCAAAGAAAAGTGAAACCCCTCAGCATGAATCCCTCCTTGTGTCAACTTCAGTCTGATCATTTCCCCTTCATTTGAGAAGCTGTGTCTCTCCTCCTCTCCAAAACTGTGGTCCCCCAGTGCTCAGGATCTGCCTTGCAACCAGCCTGCACCTCCCAAACGGGACCCCCACTCTGAAGCATTGTTAGCACTGCCCCTTCTCCTTTCTCCTCTTTTCAGCTTCTAAAACAGCCTAGCTTGTCCTATCCCAGCTAGCGGCCCTTCTCTCTGTGCCGCTGCCCCTCTGACAGCCCCTCCCTAATCTTCCCCTTCCAGTCTTCTGCTCTCCTTCAGCCTGTAAGTAAACCTCAGGCTCCCCCGCCAGCTCCCAGTGCCCATTTTCCTCTGCTCCTGCAACCGTCAAGAACTGGATGAATTGACTACATTCTTTTTGCCAAATCCATTATCCTCTTCAACTGACCTATTTCTTGAATTCCCTCTTTCAATTTTTACTTTCTACTTGTGTGAACTATGTTTCTCTTTTTAAGTTTAATCATTCATTCTTCCATTTATTCAACCCTTACAGATGACTCCCAGTTATGCAAGATTCTGTATTACCCCTCACTGGCATTCTTTCTCCAAACTTATGACAATCTCTTGTGCAAAGCCCATTGGGGCCAGAGTATTTTAAAAGTAAGAATCTTCAGATTTTGGAAAGGTAATATATATATCTCTTTCATAATGCATCATATTCTGTAGCAAAAATGTATGAAAGTTCACTCTAAATGGGATAATTTAGGATACTAAATTGCCTTATAAGAGTTCAGGTCAAATTTTGTTGCCAAATGAGTTTGGGTATCAACTTATCAAAAAAGAAAGAGAAAAGAAAGAAAAGTAAAACAACTGAAAGTTTCCAGCTTCTTATTTGTTCTGATGATTGCCCAAATCTATTTCTTCATGCTGCTCTTTCTGTTATTCTAAAACTTTCTACCTGGTTTTCAAGTTACTACTTCAAAGCCAACATTTTCTAAATAGAACAAATCAATTTTTCCTTCCAAGCAGCCTCCCTTTCTAAAGAATTTCATTTGTCACCAGGAACACCATCTTTCTGGCCTCCTAAACTAAAAACCTTAAAATCTTTCATTCCATCCACTTTTGCTCCTACGTGTAATCTATCATCAGATCTCCTGACTGCAGCCCATTCAACAGCCTCTACCTTAACACAAGCCCTTACTGTTTTAATAGCCTCCTGGGCAGTTTCTGAGATTCCTGTCCCCATCTGCGTTCACTGCGTTTTTATTTCCCTCAACCCTGCCCTTCCATCACACCAGGAATATCAGTGCCACTACTTCTGAAATACTACATTCATCATGAATGCTTCTTTGCTCAAGACGTTACAACAATTTCTGTGTTTAAAGATTGGAACCCACCCCAAACCTACTCCTCAAAATATTCTACTTCCTAAGGTTCCTTTCTGTGCCATTCTCTCTAAGCAAACACATTCTACTTTAGTTAACTTATTGTCTCAGGTATCCAACTATCGCCTTGATTCTGATGCCTTTCCTAATAGTGAGTTAGAACAACACAGTATCATATGTAACTGATATACTGTGTCTTGTTTTTTATCTTAAATAAAATTTGTTTGTTGTTTCTTTTAGGCTTGTTTTAGGGTAAGTTGTTGGTAATTTGTGGGACTGAATTAGAATACTTCCAACAATTCCCTTTTCACTGCCTTCCATTTTTACTGAAAGAAAACACCGCCAAGGTACCTCATTAACAAACGTGAAATGAATAAATAAATAGTACATGTAACAAACATAAGGAACAAAGGATAAGTCATTGGCAGAATGTTAGCACTACAATTGTAGACACACTAGGGACGTTTAGTGAGCTTTGAACGAATGCTGAGCACTTCCGTGCTTGAATCTCTTTCCTTATTTTGTGTACTTTGATCTTCTAGTGTTTCTTTCCTTTTCTACTGCAATCTACCTAATATCATATGTGTGTGTGTGTGTGTGTGTGTGTGTGTGTGTGTGTGTGTGTGTGTGTGTGTATTTACTGGTTAACTTAATGTTTGAATAAATAATACTGCATTTAAGGGCATAACTCAAACTACCTGCTAAAGGTAAATTTACCTGGTTGATCGGCCAATGTTTTTCTTTTTCTTTTATTTTGTGTGTGTGTGTGTATATACATATATATATACTTATTTATTTATTGAAGTATAGTCAGTTTACAATGTTGTGTCAATTTCTGGCATACAGCACAATTCTTCAGTCATACATGAACATACATATGTTCGTTTTCATATTCTTCTTCACCACAGGTCGCTACAAGATATTGAATATAGTTCCCTGTGCTATACAGTATGAACTTGTTTATTTTTTTTATATACTAGTATCTGCAAATCTCGATATTTATGCTGTGAAAATATCTATTGCTCTGTTTAGCACTTTAGATGAAAGTCAAGGAATATTTACTCACAAACTTGAAAATATTTGCTATTTCAAATACCATTTAAAAAAAATGAAGGTAGAGAAGACAACTCATTGCAAGATCAGCTAGCACCATAGGAAGGTCAGAATATCAATTTACTCAACTATCCTCTCCCAATAATTCCAACTTGAGTATCATTCTATTTACTGGCTTTATAAGTGACCAGAAGGAAGTAATCAAGAATATCTTCATCAGATTTATATACGAAACTAGATATTCAGTGTTGCTAATGCTCAGATAGGAATACATTTCAAAACAATTCATGAAATTTAAGAGTGATTCTACAAACTAAAGAAAATTCAGTAGGGACAAGCAGCTCACTCAGGTTGAACGAGTAACTGCAAGGTGTAATAGATAAGTTGGCTAAGTATAAACAGAACAGACAAGACCTATATGGGGTCTTGCATATAAATATTAAGTCAGTGAGAGAATGTAATAAAGTTTCTTTTAAAAGGCAATATGATAATGAGATAAATTAATAAAATTGTTACATAAAATTATAGTTACTAGAGGTGGAAGAACAATATATGTAATCTAGTCCAGTTGTTTTTATGATTTTATCAGCAGTAAAGCATTTTACTCAAAAGAAGTTGTGCCAGGATTCGGCCATATGTAGAAAACAGGTATAAGTGAAGACGATTAGTAAAATGGCCACATTTAGGCTAACAGATTGCTTATTCTTATGCTTGTCCTTACAACAGTCAACTCACAGTTTCAGGCCCATTGTTAAAACTAAAGCTATTGGTCTTACTGTTTCTACTTTATTCCAGTAATCAAAAGCTATAATCATCTTAGTCTCTGAGTCGATCTCGAGGGAGATGGTCACAGAACTGTAACCTTACAAAGTAAGCTAAATACCAAAAAGACCATGCCTTGAGTGCTTACAAGAGATCGAAAAAGTGACAACTGCTGGCCTCTATAGAATTGGTCACCTGGAGGCATCATGATGCCATTCTAAGTCTTCTGATGAGAAAATGATTCTGTTGATTGTTATCGATGATTTATTGTTTGAGCTACGGCTATATTATCACCCTGCCCCACCCCCAAGGTGGGTTTGCAGTTTTGAAGGCACTAGCCTACTATGAGTCCCCTTTGCCCAGCAAAGCAATAAAGCTGCCTCTTTTCTTCTAAGCTCCAAGACCTTGTCTCTGGGTTATTCGGCTCGTCAGGGACAGAGGCCAATCTTTCAGCAACATAAGTAACATCTCTGAGTAAAGACATGGCACGAAGCTGGCAAGCCTGAGTTCCTGTCCCATCCAGCTTTCCATCCATCCCCTCTTCCTGCTGCAGCCTTTGGGGCACATCAGAGGATCCCTAAGGCTCTACAGAGCACTATCTAATCCAACTCTCATCTGCTAATATACAAATATAAAAGCTGATGCCCAGGATGGATAAATAACTTATCCAAGAAAACACAGTTGGTCTAAAGCAGAACTGAAATTAGGGCTCTGGTCTTTTGGCTAATTCAGTGCTTTAAAATTCACTTTTCCAGTTTTGCAATCACATGTGTTGAGTTTTTTCTATATGCCAGACACAGCAATAGGTGTAAATAAGATGTGAATACCTTGCCCTAGTGAAGTCTAGTGGAGAAGAGATACAATTTTTGAATAATAATAATAATATGGAGAAATTACTTGGGATATTATAAAATTCCATGAGAACATGAGAGATATCAGACAATAACAGCTGAGAATTCAAGGAAACTTCATAATTGAGATAATATTTGATTGGAGTTTTAAAGATGAATAGACGTTGATTAGGCATAATTTTTTGCATTCACAGGTACTTACTAGATTACTATAACCAGCTTGGATTACTGCAGTTTTAAAATAAAACAGACAGCCTAAGAAAGGTTTTGTAAATGGGTATTTATCATTGTTATAATGTATATTGTCATATTGTAAGATACCTGAAAAAATTAAATATTTTGATTCCATTATGATGGAACTTCACTTAATTGCTAAACTCACAGAAGTTAATTCTTAGAAGTATTTTTGATATTCCCTTTAGTTATTTTGAGCAAAGCTTATGAGAGAGACCAAGGGCACTGTCCTCGGCACTGGTTTGAATGATACTACTACCAACGGAGATGCTTTAAATTAGGAGTTTAAGCACTGAGGCCAAATCAGTCCCTTCTTCCCTCATTTTCTAAGCTGGCCAATCTTCATTTTAAGATTCTAATAAAACAAAATCAAACAGGAAAAAAGGTCCACATTATTTGGGGTTCTTTTTTGGATCATCTTGGTGAATAGTACGTTCGGGTTTCCAAGTCAGCAGGGAATTAGGGGAGATGGTCCGCTGTTTACTGAGATGACCTAGGCTGCCTTGGAGAGATTTATTTAGGTTGCACTTGTCATAATCACAGAGACCTCTCATAATCACACGTTACCCAGAGGCTCTACGCATTTAAGCTAGTGTTATCTGGTTGTCCTCCAGTCACAAATTTTCCTTCTCTGCCATGTTCTTCTGGCCATTTTTCCCATGTTGCTGGTTGGAAGTCATTAAAAATACCCCCTGGTAGTTGATAATTAACACCCTTCCCCTTTTTCTTTTCATTTTGTATAACTTTTTATTTTGCATTTCACATATTATCCAGTTTCACATTCTCACAGGATCAGCAGTTACAACAGCTACCTCATCTCTCACGTCTGAAAATGGCAAGACAGCCAGGGCTGTGGCCAAAGGCAAAGCACTGATGTGCTCACAGAACAAAAACATTGCACGTTTTTTCCTTCATTTTTTTAAAACTAATGGTCGACTAACATCTAAGCAAAGGACACGAATGTATGTAGAGTGAACTTTTGAACTCTCTATAGATGGCGTTTGACCAAAGCTCCCAAGAGAGAAAGTCATCAGGTACAGTGGCAGAGAGAAACCAAAGCTCTGCTAAGAAGAAAAGACAGTGAAATCAATAGTCATAGGAATAAACACAGAATAATTAAGATACTAAGTCCCTTTCCTCCAGACTTGAGTATAAGCAATAGCTAAGAGGGTCCGTCTGACCGAAGTCCACACAGTGCCAACTTTAACTGTTTTATCCCATCTTCAATTGTCACTTCAGCACATAGATGTTCTTCAAAAGTATATGTGTGTGTGACACACAAATATATATATATATATATACACACACACACACACACACATATATTTAACTCTATTACCTATTTCATTAAATTATGGGTCATGCTCTAATCAGTACCCTGAGAAAAAACAGTAGGTCAGAAGTACACAAGGCTTGCTTTTTCTAAAGCACATTACAAACCTAGTCTGACATACACATTCTACACATTCCATTCCAGCAGCTTCAAAGCCAGCATGTGCAGAACAAAGCAAATGCCTAATATGACAGGCAGAGAAGAGGGAGATGAATAAGCATCAAAGGTGAGCTCAGGCTGGTGGTGCCGGCCACCCCACACCTTACAAAGTAGCACAGAAGGTCTACATCTAAAACAACACACTGGCTTTACAAACAGGGACTCAGGATATTGAGTGACCATCGGGGTTGAGATCTTGATTCACTCCTCAATCTTAGGACAATATCTCCTGTCAGATTAAGTACACAAAAAGCAATTCTGAGCTGTTGATTCAGAATCTCATACTAATCATTTTACTTCTCAAAGCACCTCTATGTAACTTATTAATATCTGATTCAAATGAGAACTTGGTGTACTGCAAATGAGCCCAGCCCCAAAGGAAAGTGGCTTTGAGAGAATATAAAGTAGCATGGTTCTCTGCCAGCATCAGAGGCTCTGAGAAGCCCAAATTAGAGAGGACCAAGTCTCAGAGCACAGTGCCTGATAGGAGCTACCTTCACTGGCACTGACTTTGCTAGTTAAGCCCTAACCAACTGCAAAAAAAGCCTGTTTAACACTCAGAAAAAAAAGTATCCAGGTGAGCATGTTAATAAGTAGTACCCAGGATACTTTCAAATATTTAAGACTAAAACGGCATTAGCCCTGCAAAACAGTAGTACACAGATTCACAATCACGTACTTTGTGCTCAAATGTTATTAAAGAGACATTGGACAAATCAGTGACTCAGAAGGATTCCCTCAGCAAGGACTTACCTCAAGATCCCGGTCGTAGTACCTGTTTCTGGAATTTTCATATCTGTTCCGGGAGTCGGGGCACCTATTCCGAGAGTCAACACTCCTGCTGCGATTGTTGGCACACCCATTGCACCTGCCGCAGCCGCACCCACAGCAGGTGCGACCCCCCATCAAGGTTCTGGATTGGACCAGTCTTCAGATCTTCCTCAGGAGAGAGTGGTAAGTACTGGGAGAAGAAGTGGAGCATGCAGAGCTACATATACAACCAGACACGGTTCCAAATGGCCCAAATGTCGTCGAGTGCAGGCAGAGGTTCTGTTTTTGACTAAAGAAGGGACTCCCAGTGAGGGATTTCTGACCAAAACAAATATTCTATTGTGATTAGAATATTCAAAAGAAGGTAAGCCCCCAAATTTTCGTCTCTCCAGCCAAAATGATGGTATGATCCTCTATTGATGTCTTCGGGAAAACAAATGAGCATCACTGGCCAGACACTCCTCCTTATTATGGGAATGATGTCACAAGAGATTTAATGTTCCCTAGTACTACATTAGCTAGTAGGAATTCAGTTTGAAATTTAAGGATGTCAGAGAACAATACCAGTAATTACTACTCGCAGAGAGCTTTGTGTATGCCCCGGGCTTTATAACAATTAACCACTCCTCACAGCAAGACCTGATGCCGAGGCCGGGTAATCACCACCCAGGTATTCGTGGCGGAAATGGATCTGCCTAGACTAGCGCTAGAAGCACAATCCCGAAGGACTTTAATTTAAATGTTTTCGGTCCTTGATGCTTTGAGAGTACGATTGTTGTAAATATTTTTAATAGTAAGTGCAAGAAATTCATTTGAACAAAGAGACTGAGACATGCAGGAGCAGAACTGAGGTGAATAAGAGGGAAAAACATTTCAGTTACTATTCTGAGACTGTCATTCAATTCCATTGCACGAGTGACCAAAAAATATTATTTCAGAAGTCCCACTCCTGTTCCCCATCTGCTAGTAAGAGAAGAGAAGCATTTTGTTTTTTCACCACTTAACAGTTTCCCCCAGACAAACCTACCACCCCCACAAACAGACAACAAATTAAAACTCTAACTGGATAGCAGAACACTAAATTATTCAAAAAGAAGAATATAAAAAAGATTAAAATGTTTCATGTAAAGACAAATTTTTTTCCATTCTGAACATCAATGATTATCACCTCATCACAGTATCTTCAGCAAGATTAAACCCAACACGTAAATGAGCAAAAAGCATGAAAAGATAATTCACTGAAGAAATACAAATGGCCAGTAAACATTAAAGAAAAAAAAAAGATCAACCTCACTCTTAGTTGAAGAACTACAAATTTAAACAATGAGATACCAACAGAACAGCAAAGTAAAAAAGATCGATCACATACCACATTTATAAAGTGGTAGGAAAACAGGCACATGATTCACTTTGGTTGGGAGCTTAGGTTGATAAAACCTTTTTATGGACAATTTGACAGTATCTATAATATTTAAAAATGAGTGTGCTTTTGATTCAGTAATTCCATTTCTAGGGAATTTATTCCACAGAAATACCGACAAAAAATAACATAGAGACTGTATTGTTTATAAAAGAAAAAAAGTGGAAATAACTTAAATGTTCACATATAAAGATTGGTAAACTAGAGAGCGTACACCCATCATATTATACGTCTGGAATACTGCTATGTAGCAGTTCAAAGGAGACATGTATAGATGCTGACTTGGAACCATGATCACAAAGATTGCTTAGTGAAAAAATAAACTAGAGAATTGTACACAGGGTATGATCCCCTGTGGTGGGAAAAGCAAGAACAAACTTTATGTAAATGCATAACAAAAAACCCTGAAAGGATACACACCAAACTTGTCACCTTCAAAGGTGATGGGAGAGTTTAAGTCTTTATTTTGTATGTTTCAGACTGTTGGGAAATTTTTTGCAATAAGCTAATATAATATTTAGAAGAAACATAATAAATATATTACCACACTTAAAAAAAAACAAAGCAAAACTCAAAACCCTACCACAAACAAAGCTTTCCAGTTTGGGTTATGGGGAAATGGACTGGCTGATATGTAGTTATATATATGCAAATAAACAGCACCCAGAGTCACTACCTCAGAAGAAAACAACACACGTTCTTATGGTATAAAAAGAAAACAGATCACTCATTGATTTCTTGCTGCCTCCTGGTGACCATGATACCTTCAAATGCCCAGTATCACAGATAGTTATATAGAGGCTGGATTTCCCCAAAGCTGACTGTACATAGGCAATCAGTCTTCTTCTTAGAAGGCCAGATATTTAGCTTGTATGAGAAAAACAACTGGTTTACCGTATCCTGCCACTTGTAATGCCATTCTTAGGATATTGAAGCAACATTCTCCAGCCTACATAATGAGCAACAATGTGAAACTTCTTATGTAGGAAAGGCCGCTCTTGCTGCACCCAGTAATGCCAGGCTTTTTCGGAGGCAAAGTTCTCCCTGTGCCACTTTGCTCTACCTTGATCTTTGCAACCCCACAGCCTAAGTGCAGGAGGAGGAGAGTGGAGCTATGCTCTAGAAACAGCCATGTTTTCTTTCTGCTGCACACACATGGCTTACTTGTGTACATATGCATTTGGTGCACTTTCCTGCTCTACCTTCAAAGCCTAAATGCATTTAAATTCGTACTAGAGCTGAAATGCTGCATATTTGCAACAGAATTATTTTCGACTACTTTTTACTGAGAATAGACAGCATTTCATTCATGCAAAATGTATAATATTCCAGCCATAAAAATGCAGTCTGACCCTTAGGGTCTCCTCCTAGTCTAGTAAGGAAGGAGACTTGTAAATCAGTATGGAAGTGCTGAGTTCGTGATACACCCGCGGTAAATGAACAAGTTTTCCAGGGCAGGGATCACAGAGTAAGAGCTGTTTGAGCAGGATCATAAAAAGAATGGGTAGAAGTTTGCAGGTAGACAACAAGTGGAAAGACGTTCCAGGCATGGGAAAGAATACACGCAAAGGCAGTAAAATGGTGCAGTAAGGAATTTGGGAGCAGCAGTAGCCTGCTCAGGCAATGCGGCAGGACTGGTACAGTTTACAGACAGTCAGAGAATCATAAAAATTCACACAGGCACACCTAAACTATTTAAATGTAACTTTAATCAAAATATAACTTAAATCATATCTATTTATTCCTCTACCTTCAAAAAATTTTGAATAGGTAATACTTTCACATAGCTCAAAATTCAAAATATGAAAAAGTGCACAGTAAAAAGTCTTGTCCCCCCTGCATCCCCTATCTGCTCTTTTCCCCCTACCTCTATCACAGGTAATTATTACTAGTTTTTCATGCATCCTTCCATCATGTCTTAACGCATCTACAAAGAAAAATGTATATTCGAATCCCCTTTTGACACAAAATGTAACATTATGTCCACATTGCTCTCTATCTTGAATTTTTTTTCCAGCAGTAGATTTAGCCTTTTAGATCAGTACTTATAGAGCACGGAGGGACTCCTGCCATGCAGCAGGTATGGAAAGGGGTGAGAGATTAAAAGCTGGGCACCAGACCTACCTGTGTGGCTAGGACAGGTCCCAGGGTATGGTGGGTAAAAGAATGTCAAGATCTGACTGATGAAGAAAGCAGAGATTTGGGACATGGTAGTTCAGCAGCCTCTAATCACACACTAGAAGGCACATGCAGAGTAATGAAGTGCCAATAGGAAGGTGAAAGGCAGTACTGGAATGGATGGATGATGCTCGTGAGTCCTTCACGAAGTCTCTACTGGGAAGAATTTTTGAATAGGCAATACTTTCACATAGCTCAAAATTCAAAACATGAAAAAGTGCACAGTAAAAAGTCCCTCTCCCACCTTTGTAAATAAATGCTTCAGTCTCAGGATGAGGGTTGGGGGTCAGAACTCGGGATTTCAAAGGTCTTACTTCCTGCAGGATAATTTCAGAACAGTCCTTGGTGAGATTAGAAACCTGGATGATTTGAGACAGAATGTAGCAGCCCAGTGATCAATGTTCATGTACTGTGTCCTAGGCCAACCCAACACTGGAGAAGACACAACTCTGTGCCCCCATGGGATGGGGCAGGTAGAGTGGGGGCAATCAGAGGCCTCTTAAGTACTTCGTATTTTGAACTTGGTCCAGCCTCAGAAATAAGGTAAACCAGGGGATGGGGCATTCAGAGAAAAATCAGTGGGCCCATGTGGAGCAGCTAGAGAGAGAAAGAAAAAGAAGAAATAATGAGCTTGGGATGAGAAATGGGACGTCACCTCTCAAAGTGATTAACTGCCTGGGAAATATAGAAAACAAAAGTGTTAGAAAACGTTTCTGTCTTCTCTGCTACATCGACAAATGCTTGTTGAAATGAATTCTTATCCTTATTGACTAAACTAGAATAACCAGGCTGGAAACTGGAAAGCACTCCACCTTGACAATTATAAGATTAACCGAGCAATGAAAAAGCTGTCAAAAACGATTGTGGTAGAACCAACTCTGAGATAGTTGACACTAAAGCAGATACCTGTCTGTTTTGGATGATTTGGGAGCATTCCAAGTTCAAAAGTGAGACTGGAGATTCACAGATGTCTTCTAAATGACAGGGCAGAGAAGCACTAACAAGAACCAAAATCTGTACAAGTGACTTCTGAAGGACCAACACTGATTTGGCAAAATTTCTTCTCCTCTATAGATTATAGTTGTTTTGTTTTGGGGAGCAGTACTTATTTTTTCTTTTAAAAAGTACTCATACACACAATTATACACATGCACACACACACACACACACACACTTACAGACAATGGGAAATAGAGGCTTTCTCCAGGTCAAGAATGTAAGAATCCAAATGGTGAAAGCAAAGTCGGTTTTTTGCTTGAGTTAATCAAACAATTGCTGTACCAACTTATTCCTTTTTACTTGTTTGAACTTGGCTCCAGAATGATTGAAAATGGTGACAATTTCACATATAATCACTATAGTCAGACACAATTTTCTAGATCAAAATAAGCAACTAGAATTGAAGGGAGATGAAAAGACTTTCATACTAGAAATCATTGAAATTCTCCTAAGGTAATTACTCTCTTTGAAGATGCTAATTTTAATTAGAAATACATTGCTCAGTATTCTTGTTCAATTTTTTTTCTTTAAAGAAATGCTTTAATTAATAAAGGTTGTTCCTACATGTCCTGGAAATATCTCCATGTAGTAGAATTAAGACATGTTCATTTACAAAATAAATTAAGCAGTAAATGTAACGTAAGTACCTAAATAAAGCAAAACACATATTAATCTAAACTGTTAAATCTTTCTTACATGCAAAGAAAGAATTATTCAATGTAATTGTCACATATGTTATACATTTTCACTTAATGATAACACTTCCTTATGCTTTTCTCTCATATAAAAAAAGTCTGGTAAAAATGTAAATATTTTACACAAACATATCTTCTGCTCTAAAGCTGACTAGAGATTTTATGCAGACATTTAAAGGAAAAATTGTTTTGTATAAATAAATAAAATCCCTGATGATTTGTCCCATCTAAGATTTAAACTCTAATAATATCCTATTTTGATTTGTAGTTGCTCTTTTATTCCTAGTGGATGTATACATGTGGTTGAGAGGCAATCCTATCTTTGTAATTATAAATCCCTATTTTCATTTACACAAGCAGGTATAGCACATGTCTTCTTTTAGCTGAAGGATTCAATGTAGTGTTGTCAGCTCTAAAGAACACCTAAGGGATTTTAACAGCATGTTAAATGAGTAAACAAATACAATAATAGAATCTACAGAACCAAAAAGATGAATATATTCTAATTGTTTTGGGAAAGGCACATGGCTCAACTATAATGCAAATAAAAATCTGAAACATTTGTATGAATAAATAGATATAATTCAGAGGGCTGGATCAACTCAGGAATCTTAAGAAAAACTGATGGCCTTCTGCCTGAGAAAGATGCCAAGGGTGGTCCTGATATAACTGCCTTGTGAATCTGCTGAATCCTGCAGGAAATGACCGGGCTGGTTGTAGAGTGTGGACCAAGAGAAGGGTCCTTTGGAAGGTATGGGAAGTGCTGGCACCATAGCACTCATGGTAGATATGAACGATCAGAATCTACGTGGTGTTAACTTTTGTTTCCTAATACTACTGGCCAGACTGGGGGTGTGGGGGTGTCCTGCACTCCTGAGAGTGGTCTGGTTACTGCTCTCAGCGTGATCTCAAGAGACATAAAGTTGAGAACACATGGGGAGGGAAGAGGAAGTCTGCTCCATGCCTCTTCCTTTCTCCTGGGGCCCTAGTAGAACATGCAGATGAAAAGATCCAGAGAGCCAGAGCCCAGAGTGAGCAGGGGAAGTAAGACGGGTGACAGAGGGGAGAGAGGGAGAGGGAGAGACAGCAGGCAGAGCCGGAAGTGGCCCAGGAGCCGGTGCTTCCTGTTGTGGGTATCTTTCCGTCTCTGACAAGGAGGGCGTGGTGCAGGGAGAGAGCGCAGGCAGTGCCTGGATGACCCCGTTTCAGGTGACAGGTGGACAAAGTGTAGCCAGAACCACACTGCCTCTGCTTGCTCCCTTCTTTGAGTTCCTGCCCTTCTTCTATCTGCCCTGGCTCCCTTCCTACACTGGGCTCCCAGGTCATCTGCTCAGGTTCCAAGCCTCTGCCTTTCTCAGCGGTACCAATGGGCCTCCTCCCCCTGCTCGCCTTCACAGGGCTGAGCTCTCTGGCTTGGCCTTGGGGCCTCTCTCATGGGCTGCCTGGTGCCCAGGGCTCTTTGGCTACAGCCTGGCAGAGCGAGCCAGGGTCGAGGGAGCACATCTCGATGAGATAACAGCACTGTGAAGATACACATTATTGCTGGACTGCAGGCCAAGGGATGGGGCACCGCAGACCCTTCACCGCCATCCGGCTCAGGGAATTTACCTTTTGCCCCAACTTTGAATGCTGCCATCAATTGCTTCCTGGACTTCAGTAAACATCATAGGGTACTTAATGGCATAATCCTTGCAGAAATTTTATGTTATGGAAGGATAAATGTAGGAAACAACTCAAAACTCTACCTAGGGCTAGGGACTGGATTTATCAGGTTTTGTTTCCTGTTATAAAATATTTCCTATAAAGAAAGAATAACAAAATGCAAAACCAATTTGAAAGTAAGTATAAATTACAGTAAGCCAGGTTATTCAATTTTTTTAAATTTAAATTTGATTTTTACATTTCAACATTTAATAAAATTAAGTTTTATATTTCTGTACTTTGATACTACGCTGTTTTGAGTTTGAAAGCATTTTCTGTTGAATTTCCCTATACACTTTTGCTATGTTCTAATAACATATAAAATATGAGCTAATAATCTCATCATGTCCTTTTTTCTTACTGCTTTCCATCACTAAGGATTTTCTTAATTTTTCTTTTTAATTGCAGTAAAATACACGTAACATGCAATTTACCACCTTAACCATTTGAAGTGCACTGTTCGGTAGTGCTAAGTACATTCACACCGCTGTGCATGCAATCTCCAAAAGCTTTCATCTTGTACTAATAAGTAGTTTTTTTTCAAAAGAGATTATTTTTATTTAAAGAAAACTGAAAGAAATTTATACAGTTAACATATCAACCATTTAAAAATCAATCAATACATTTCATAAAGGAAGGTGAAGTTTAAAAAAAACCAAATCAGCACTGAATTGTCGCAGCTACTGATACTTCTGACACCCGTGGTCAGATTTCTGCCTTGTGCATGGTCATGGGTGTGCAGAACAAAGAAAAGGTTTTAGAGCAGAGGACAAGGAGCCTAAGTGATTATTTTACTTTTAATATATAGGACTACTAAAGCAGATTTCTTTGAGAGGGGGCTTCTTTCACGACAGAGTATCTTTCATTACTAACCCTCGCTGATCTTATAACGAGTTGTAACAAGAAATGCATTATACAACCTTCAAGGCCCAACAGCTAAACCAGCTCTCACACTGTGACTCAAGACTTTATCTCACTTTGCTACCTGCAGGATGAGTACACGAACCGTGTCTTCATGGGCGAAGGAATGCAGTGAACATACACATGCTGCTTCATCTCCCACCTTGGGGAGAACTTTTCTATGTAGGCAATAAAGTCAGAACTCTTTGTGCAAACATCTAGATATTAAGAAGTAACTAACATAGAATAGTAACAACTCTAAATGCCTTACAGAAGGAAGTAGTAAAAATGCTTTTCAAGAGAAAGAACCACTATTTCCAAATACTGATGTCATTTTACTTCGTATACCTTTGAGTTAAAGCACAGCCAGTGTGAAAGGGAAAAAGGCAGGCAAAGGCACCCATGACAATGAGGAAGACCGTATGGAGGCAGCAAAGGGCAAAGATCCAAGCGCAACCCTTGATCCCTATTTATTACCATGGTGCTCTGCCCCTTTTACCAGCTACATTCTTTTTCAGGATGTGTTTTTCAGTCAGACAGAGGTTATTTTACAGTGTGTTAATTCATTAAATTGTTTAGTCATGCAAGCCAAATACTGGAAATGAAGCATTACCTTTTTAGACATTCTGGATTCTGTAGGTAAAGGACCAGGGGCCTCACTGGCGATGTGAAAGAACTGGGACTCCCCACAGTGCAATGTAAATTCTTGGCACTCTCCAGCCACATGGCTGCCACCCACGACCTCCAAAGCTCTGTGAAGAATGGAAACACAGTTAGGTCAACAACCCATCAAGAACGCTGGAAACTCAAGAAGCCCAAAGGCACACTTCCCTGTCATGGGAATCAGCCCAATCAGTCAAAATAATAGGTCCTTCTTCAAAACCTACACAGGATTGTAGATGATCTGTACTCTCATAACACATCTGTACATAAACTTTGATGACTTCACCATGTGGCTAAAACCCTATGCAGAAAACAAATTAGAGATAGATAGGGAGGTAGCTAAACAGCTAGGTGGATAGACAGACTTTGACATGAAGGCAGTACAATTCCATTCTATGTGTTTTTTTTTTTTTTTTGGTTGCTCTGCTGTCATGCTCTTAAGAAAAGAAAAAGAGATTTGCATGTTTCCTGAATATTGGAAATAAAATGAGAATTCAATCCCAGTTAGGGGAGGGATCTAAGCCGTTCCAGGTAAAGGGAACTGTTCTCAGGATTCGTATTTATTAGACTTAAAAAGAATGGAAACAAATGAAGGCAGAGTGTTTCTAGCAGACACCTGTGGTTGCCTACCCCCAATCCATTTCCTTTATCCAAACCACCAGTCTCACTGCTCTCACCCCCTACAACATACATTTTCTTTGCTAATAACCCTGATTTGGTTCCGATATCCGTCCTCCATGTGCTTCAGAGGAAGCTGCTTCCAGCCCTGCTAATCAGTCATGACTCGTCTGAGCCTGGTGTCCCAGCCCCTCGCCAGGTACTGACTTCGGCACTTGCCCATACGTATCTCTCTTGCTGGTATTAGCACACTGACTCAGGCCTCCTTGACCCTCTGAAGTGTCTGTACTTTGCCCTACTTATCTAGTGTAATTCTGGCAATGAGATGTGAGGGAAATGTGCTGAAGGAATCCAGCAAGGGTCTTTCTTTTAAAAGATGGTTTCCAGAAAGAAATAGTTCTTTCCTGTAGGCCAGTGTCATGCCTGCCTGTGAGGATGGGACAGCCATCCTGGGACCAGCAGTGGCATTAGCCTGAGGAGAAGAGATGGAGAAGAAAAAGCAGGGCTGAAATAAGAGAGCAACTCAAGTCTTCAAGTACATTGTTGAGTAGCTGAATTAACCAACCCTAGACCTGCCTTAGCTCTGGAGTTCTAGTTCTGTTACAAAATAAAGGCCCTATTCTTTAAGCCATTTTAAGTTGCATGTTCTCCCTTACCTGCAGTTCAGCATCGTGACTGACACGAGGGGTGATGTATAATTAAGGCTGAGAGAAGATGCTGGAGCAGAAGGAGAAGATAAAGGCAGGAGGAGGAGCAGAATGCTCACAAAGTGGAAAAAGAACTAAATATCCAAGGCTTTAACATTTCACAGAAGAAATAGAAGATTTTGTGAAATTTCTACAATGTGCCAAGGATAAAAATACAAGTAGGGTAAAGTACTAACACTTTGGGGACAGGGAGGCATAAATCAATGTGGTAATGTCAGCAAGGGAGAAGCGTGTGGAAGTAATTTGAAGAACTCCATCATGTGCATTGTTGTTTTAGAAAACATTATTCTTTGTGTAATAGGAAAGGTGAAGATATATTAGCAGCAACAATTTCTTTTTGTCTTCCCCCCAAGTTTTGTGTAAAAGTAATACTTGTCCACAGTAAATATAATTCAATCCATATTGAAGAGAACTAAAATAAAAAATAATTTCCTTAGCCCTGGCACGATATCACTTTGCGTAAGTAACCACCCTGAACGATTTCCTTCCTGCAGCACTTCATGCCGTATCTAAGCCCTTACAAAAATACATATCCACCCTCTGAAAGAAAGTGCTGAAGTTGACCTTTGAGGCAAATCTCCCCTCAGGAATTAGAAACGGTATGTAGGAAGGGATGGAAAAACACGCCTTGCTCAGCTGAATTACATAACAACTGAAAAGTATCTTGGAGTTGAGAAGGTGTTAAAAAAACTTACCATGGATGTATGTTTTCATCAAGACTTATTTTCACTTACTGTTCCACTGACCCAAAGCCACAGTCCTGGTCCTTCTGCTCACAAACAAGCCAGGAGGACCAGCAAGCAAATGCAGCCCAGCAGGACTTGAAACGGATTCCAACCACTGCAGTCTTATAAATTGTAGAAGCAACAAGAAACCCACAGAAAGTCTGCCGCTTTTAATATTTTTCCTTTTTGGAGAAAAATACATGTGCCCATTGAATAAATCTAGCGATGCAGTGATAAGCTTGAACTGCATGTGCTTCCTAAGCTTTGTACTGCTGGAGGTGGGCGGAGTCCCAAAACGGAGTTCTGCCTTCCTGCCCGATACTCACTTACTTTATTGTGTAACTAAAAGCTAGGAAGGGTGCTTTTTAAATATGTTTTTCTAGTGATTCAATCCCTGCCTGTAGTATAGGATCCTTTTGCCTGCAAGTAACAGAAGGTCCAACTCACAGAAGCCTAATCAAAAACGAAATTTATCACTGCATATAACACGAGAGGGGTGGACTGCGGTGGTTTAATCAGCTTATTCAGATGCTGCTGAATTCAGCAGCTGCTACAGCTCTGATTGTTACCCTTAGATGTGACATTTCCAGGGGATGAGAAGACTATCTCTTCCTGTGTCTCTCTCTTAGAAGGAAGGCAGGCTTCCCTAGAAACCCCCTAGCAGACTCTGCACATTGCCTGCATCAAAACGATCGCTGGGCCTACCCCCTCGAGGCTGCGGCCTGCAGGACGTCACCTCACAGCGTGGGCACATGCTGTCTCCTATCAGGAGAAAAGGAGGTGGGGAGGGGTGGACACGGACATCGGTGCGTGTTACCTCACCTCCCTGACTCACCACGTTCCCCACACGCACTGCACTGCTGGTAGAGGTGGAGTTGATATATATACTCATGATTCAATTTGAGTTATCAAGGCAGAAACATTCATGATTTTGGCCTCATTGCATGTTGAACCCAGGCAGCCTGCTTGCCCTCCTGACTTGGGGGTAAACTAACAAGACTTGGCATGCTCTCTAAGAGTCAATCCTATACACTTGGGGCCATGATCTCAGAAGGCAGATTTGTTCTCTCAGGGGCCAGAGGAAGGGGTGACCCTCACAGATGGTCCAGGCCAGGCCCCTGCTTCACCTGTAATTCTGAAACCAGGAATGCTGAGGGTTGTGCAACAGCTAGTAACCTCTGCCCTCCCTGGAGGGGAGGAGCAGGATGAGGGGTTGGCTGGCGTCCCTTTCCTCCTGACCCAGATCCAGGCAGTGCGGCTGAGCACCCTGTCACAGACGCCATTATTTCAAAGTTGGCTCCAGGACTCAGCTGGGAGGGAAAGGAAGGCCCCAGGATGCGTGGGCTGAGAGGGCTTCACACGCCGAGCCCAGCTTCAGGACTTCTTCTCACCCCAGATGCTCAGTCCACACCGTGAGCATTGTCTAGTTCCTCCTTAGTGTCAGACACAGAACTTCTACTCATAGCAAACGTACTCCATGAGCTTGTCTCCTGAAACACAGCCTTTGCAAAATGCCCCACAGAAAGAATACTCTTGGAATGATGCTGGAGGGGCTTCCAGGCCTTATGTAAACTTTTTAATACCATCTGCCTTTATTCCTTCAGCAAGCATGTTCAGATCTCCTACCACTGGTCATACCTTCAAGGACACAAAGGTGCAGAAACCCACTCTAAACTCTTGGGATCTTAAGGTCTAGTAGACATAGAGGCTCATCCCACGGGCAGCCACATTCTAACTGTGAATAATAGTTACAGATAAAGTTAGATGTAGGTAAGTCCCCCGAGCTTCAAAGAAAATCTTAGTAAGTGTTTTTGCCACAGGAAAGGCCAACTGGAAAATTAATTTTTCTTTTCCAAAGGGTAAATTTCAGTTTAACTCCTGATTAGTGGGCAGGAGGTGGTAGTAAGAAAGGCTAAGCATGGCTGCCTGGTGAGAAATCTAAGATTTATAAATGGAAGTGGTGTTTCCTTTCTTACTGGTCTCTTTTTAAGCACAACACCTCTGGGGTTAAAAAAAATAAGATTAAATACAATAAAATTTCCCCAAAACTGCCATACTGGTCTGGAGTTTTAGCAGAGGATAATTTATTAACTTGCTAATTTATCATCTGGAGTGAAAGAGCTTCAGTGCTAAGTACTTTATTTTACTCAGACTCATAAACAAGTGGAACATAGGCCCGCTCATTCAGCTATTTTTCTGTTTCCTTTTTATTTGGCTTGTTTTAAAAAACCAGATTGCCCTTCTCCTTGGAGATTAAGTTGGTAGAAAATGAACAATGGCAAGATTGTTTACCTTTTCCTAAGTTAAAAGAGACACGTGGCTATTCCCAGACAAATCCAAGCTTTGTGAGGCTTGAAGCTTAAACAATTTGGGGGCCCTCTTTAAGAAAGAGAAAACAAAATATCTTACCTTTTCAAAAATTATAGCACTAGGGCCCCTCCTGAGGCATTGGAGTTGCCCATGCAACTTCAGCTTTGTTTGCTTCTTAAAAATCCACCTCGGGTTTTCCTAACCTGGTCTACTCCACCAGGCTGGCCTCAAGCATTTTACTCTGTATAGCCCAACATAAAGCAAGCCAAATGAATTTCTCTAGCTAATAATTCTTGCTTCAGAGAAAATGGACATATAAAATAATAAAATGAGACTTTTACAAAACTAAAGGCTTAGGGTTGACTCTCAGGTAGACATTGATGCTGTATTGCCATCTACTGTCTACTCAAAGAACTAGCAGTGTGCTCTACTAAGCCTTGGAGTTGTAACTTCAAGGCCACCCAAAGGCACTCCCACCTGCGCTGAATTATTTCCCCAGGAGAGCTTAAAGCACTGGATACTAGAACCATTCTTCTGAATCAGCGCAGTGGTTGTCAGGCTACATAAGTTTTCTGGCCATGAAGAAAGGCGGAAAACTTTTCATTTAGTAACAAACAGCCCTAAATAGTATGGGAAGTATTTCTTTCCTGCAACTACTAAGTGGTCGAGTACTGCCATTTACTGAGCAACTTCTCTCCTGCTACTGTTGACCCTAGATCAGATTATGGACACACCATCAGATAATTCTAGACCTAGAAAGGTCTAGATATTACCCGGTGCAGGCCCCTCACTGCAGATTTGAAGAGACACTGGCTCTGAGAAACCATGAGGTTGACAGGGCTGCGGGCCTGCTGGTTACCCATGTGCATAGAACTGGAGCTCAGGCTTCTACACTGAGGCTCACAAAGAGGCATCTAATGATAGTGTGACAACAGAGTCATGTGAATCTGTCCTATCGCAAGAAGGAAAAAAACCTTATATTTCCCTTGAAAAACCAAGGATTTCAGATTTACATAATGGGTTTTTCTTTCAGAAGCAATGTTATATTCAAATTTGCATTTTCTCCACTGAATGAGAGATAAAATATAGCAGTGGTACACACACGGATTTCAGAGTCATCACAGCCTAGGCATTAGCCGCGAGTGTCTTGGGCAAGTTACTTACTCTCAGCCTTAGTTTCCTTATCTGCAAAACAGGGATTATAATGGGATTGTCATGAGAATTAAATTAGGTAATGCTTATAAAATACTTAGCTTAGTATTGCCACATAATAGGTGCTCAATAAAGACCCGCTATTTTAATTATGCACATGAATGTCAGTTGACATTTGATGGATCGTAACTTACTAGGCATCATATGGACGGTATTTCAAGCTAGCATATTTAGCAGGCTTGACTATGAAATGATATAGAAATGAGAATATCTGAGGTAGAAGTACCTCAGAGATAATCTAGTGACCTAACCACGTCATTCTGCAGATGAACTCAATGAGGACCAGAGACAATCACTGTTCAAGGTCATAGGGCTAATGACTGGCAGAATTGAGGGTAGAGAACCCACCCGATTCCTAGTTTACAGACAGGTTTCAAATTATCTGCAGATGAGTTGCAAGATCACAAAATCATCAGTTGAATGGAGAGATGAATAAATTCTGTATGCTCATTCCAGTTTTAAAAATTCAAAACATTCTCATAGCTTTAACTATATAGAGACTACTACATCAGGCATATATATACAATGGAATAATACTCAGCCATAAAAAGAATTAAATAATGCCATTTGCAGCAACATGGATGGAACTAGAGATTATCATATCTATCATATCATAGAGATTATCATATTGAATGAAGTAAATCAGACAGAGAAAGACAAATATCATATGATACCACTTATATGTGGAATCACAAAAAAAAAAAAAGAAAGAAAGATACAATTCTATTTATAAACCAAAAAACAGACTCAAGACATAGAAAACAAACTATAGTTACCAAAGGGGTAAGGGTGGGGAGGGATAAGTTAGGGGTTGGGGATTAACAGACACACATTACCATTTATAAAACAGATAAACAACAAAGACCTACTGTAGAGCACAGGGAACTATATTCAGTTTCTTGTAATAACATGTAATGGAAAAGAATCTGAAAAGAAAAAATATGTATGTATGTATATGTGTAACTGAATCATTTTCTGTACACCTGAAACTAACATTGTAAATAAATCAACTACACTTCAATTCAAAAAAAACCTCAACAATTCTTGTAATAAAAGAAAAAGAGGTTTCGTTCTGTTAGGTGCAAATTACCCTAGCCATCTATTGTACTCACATTCACTAAATAAATATCCCACTCCAAACTATGAAGAAAAATTAAAATAAAAAAAAGAACACTACACCATTAATTAATATAAACATTTGGTTGTCAGCAAATGGTAATAGTTTTTAATGCAGAAACTCTGCCATCTAGTGGTCACACAAGAGCATCAATCTAATCATCCTTTTCAGTACTGTTTTTGTAGAAAATATAGCTCCCTAATTCAGTTGGCCTCTGTTTCTCCCAACATCTTCCTGGGCTCCTTGATTTTTTTTTTTTTAAGCAAGGAAGATATGTATCATTATGCACTGCCAAGCAAACTGGCAGATGCCACTAACAAATGATAAAACATTCTTTCATGGCTTGTTATTTCCATAAAAACAGACTAGCTTTCAGTTATAATTTCTAAAATAGAATATAAACTCAAGGGTAAATGACAAAAAAATACAGTGGCCAGCAAACCCAGTGCAGTGTGTGTCTCTAAACTCGATGGTTTAAATGTCAGCTAGAAGGCTGGGCAACCTCTCCCAATGGTGCTGTGTCAGGGAGAGTTGCCCTCACATCTCTCCAAGCTCCCCTCACATCTGACCACTGGGAATGCAGATCATCTCTCTAGCAAAGGCTGGGAACCTTTGCCCTAATAGTTCTGTTTTGTGAGATCTAGGCTTTGGGTGCTACAGAGTTTGTGAAACTTGACCAAGTTATCTCAGGACATATCTCAAATATGTAAATTTTGGTCATCTGGGATCACATCCCATGATTTAACAAACTATGAAGCCCACCCAGAACTGGGCTGAGCTCAGCAAGGTTTGGCTTTCTTAGCAGTGGTCCCAGAGGAAAGAAGGATCTCAATCTGAGCAAGAGGAGAGAGGACCAGGGACAAAAAACCCCCTGGGAATCATTGCCCAAAACTGTGGGAGAATGGAGGACCCGTGGTTTGTGTCTCAGGGAAGGGCTTAGGTTTACCAGGAGTCTCATGTTTCATGCATGACTGCACATGCTCCCTCTTAGAGTTGCTGAAGATCATGGCATTTTTTTCAACTTTTCTTTACACTATTCAGGTTGGACAAGTTTAGTTTTTAGTTGTCAAAATATAAAGTTTTCTTGATTGCTGGTGTTTTCCTTTTAAGGTTACTCAAGTTCCTATAATCTAATGGCAGAGAAAATATAGCTCTTCTTTTGATGGCATACATAATCCCCAAAGAAAGACTAATGACTTTACCAAGCTTATAAATAACAAGAAAATAACACAAGAGAGAGTATTTTTAGACTGCTATGTTTTGCAACACAAAATAAAGCTAATGGTGATTATATAATCACGGAGCAGGCAAGAAGCAGGAAGCTTGGCAGAATATGGTTACAGGTACAAGGGTAGAAAGCCAACCCAAAATTACTAAGGGCAACTCTGGGGAGTCATCCCTGAGCTCTTCTCCTCCCATCACCCCACTGGTCAGGGGCTCTTTGGGATCACACTGGAGCTTGTTTTGAGAGACACTACAAATGCAGCCCCATAGACCTCTTTGTTGGACATGTTGCAGGGAACCTGGGAAGGGTGTAAGCCACCAGTTTATTTAATATTCTCTCTATGGGGACTGAAAGGAGAAATTTCTTTCCTTAAGTGCCAAAAAAGCTTTCCGTTTGCTCACCAGTTGTCTTTAGACAATGTGGACTGAGTACCTGATCATGAATACATGTTAGTAATTACATAGAACTTCATGAATATACATTCTGTAAAGTAATTGTCTCTCTCACTTTATCACAGTATTATTCTTTCAATTTTCTGAACTTCATTTATTTACATTGTTAGTTGAAGATAAACTACTGGAAAGCCTTTGGAGGAGGAAGTGATGGGGAGGTAGTTATAGATACATGCGACACACTTCTACCTCACTAGTATGCTGTCCATCTACCCTTGTCCATTCCAACTACCGCTATCCTAGTTTATTGCTTCAATTTAAAGTGTTTCCCAGCTTTTCTCTGCTTTCTAGTCTCTCCTGTATCCTCTAACTCATTCTAAAGTTACAAATAGATTGATCTTCCTGATGGACATTCTTGTTTGAAAACCATTGGATGGTTCAGCACTGTGTACAGACAAATCTTAATTTCATAGGCTAGTATTCAAGCTCTTCCATCTTCTGGACCCAGTTTACCTTTGCGACCTTACACATCCTATGTTACAGGCAATTTTACCATATTTTAGCTTTACTATAATTATAGATGGCTCTTTCATCTCAGAGAGTAAGTTACATTTGGGGCTCGTGTGTATAATTCCCTCTGTTTCTGCCATGGCATCTGACCACATCTGTCACATCACAGACATTCAGCAAGGGTGAGTGAATACAAAGCCCCTTTTGCAAAGATGGTTTGACTCATAACTATAGCAGCTGCTTGCAGAGTCTGTTGCTCTTTATGACTATTTCAAATAATGTCAATATAAAGCTTTGATTCAAAAGCACCTCTTCCTAACCACGACAGTTGCATGCTAGGCTGGTCTGTCTATTTTCCAGAAGTCTATAGTGATGTCACACACTTTGAAGCTGACTTTATAGCACCTTTAATATGCATCATCTGCTCCCTTCGTTTACCTTTGCCCCACCTAGCTCACTTAGTCTGAAACGACTCCAGTGCCAAGGACAATTAGTAAAAGTTTATGAACTCTGGGGTCCCTAAAGAACCTGGAACTGAACTTCTCTGCCTTAGTTAGTCCTTCCAGTCACTCAAAGAATTGTCTTCATCAATCTGGAGCTTTGATAAAGCTTGCATTGCTGTAAACACTATTACTTCATAGCATTTCTAGAAGCAATAAAGTTTCAAAAAAATTCAAGAGAAATTGTGTTACTTGTTTCTTGTATCAAAAATGTTCAGCATTTACTGTATTTCCTAAACTCACAAATACTTATTTTTCTTACAAATTGGATATTCTCAAACTTCTCACAGCCATAATTCAGAGATTTAAAGACTCTACTCAATATATTCTTACTATATGATGGTCTGTAAATCTCATAAAACTACAGGTGAGAATTGAGTCTTTAAGCGTTACTTGTAAGACATTAGAACATTCCCACACACAATCTGGTGCTTATAGTAAATGATCTTTGATGATAATGTGAAACTAAAAAAAGCTATCTTAAAATATGAGAATGAGTCTCTTTAAAAAAAACTTTTTCTAGATAATTCTTATGGAGGTTAGTTTTTACATTAATTTTCATAACTGTCAATTTCATCATGTTCAACTTACTCAATTTCTAAATACCTGGCAGTGGCTCAATGATTAATGTAAAATGCTCAGTAATAAGTACATAATTACTTGAATCCTATCTTTGGCTTCCCCCATCCACCTGCACCAGGTTGGTAAACACCACAAGGGCCTCCTAGATACATCCTTCAGTAGTGACTAGAATTGTCATCATTACTTAATGAATGAGTTCAATTAGTCTCTTTAACTAGAGCTAATGTTACAAAAGAAAATGCTAATTAAAAATCATTTCTAACAAGACGTAATAATGCAAAACACATCAGGAATACAGACCTCCTGACTGAAGACAATGGGAAGCCGGATCTGAGAACAAACTGATATTCACCATCTAAGCTCTCATGAGCTGAAATCTTTAAGGTGCACGAGACAGAAAAGATTATCACTGAGTCCCTGCTTTCCACCTAGCCTCATAAAGTTATCCTTACAGAGATGCTACTAACAAGCTCCAAACTCCCCACCCTGCAGGGGTCTCCAGCACCCGTCTAACCCCTTCTCCTCTCTCTCCAGACTCAACCTTTCAGTTGTGCTCAGGGTGATCTATTTGCCTTTCCCTTGTGGACAACTTGCTTCATTACTTATATGTCTCTGCTTGGGCTCCCTACTAATTTTTCCCCTCTCCTCTTTGCCATCTTTGGCTATCAAATTCTATTAAGTCTAATTTTAAAATGCACTTCCTCCAGAATTTTGTAATAAATTGTGATGATTGTAATGAAGTTTGTGTTTCCTCACCCCTTAGCTATCCAGCTTATACTAAAGGAAACCCTAATTTACCAAACGGTTGTGTTACAAAACTTTTTTTAACTGTAGCCGGTTCTGTAAACACAATACAGTGGTTTGATTCCCAAATAAGCCCCTAAAAGTCACTTTAATGTAGCTGAAATAACACACCACAGGGGGAAAGAGAGAAAGAAAGGAAAAAAGAATGCCAATATGAATCACAGAATTGTTTCAGTATTGGTTTAAAAAAAAAACAAGAAAGCAATAAAACAGCCTCATAAATAGTATTTCTTTTTGTCAAGTGCAGATTATTCTCTTTTTGAAATAGGGATTACTGAGAAAAAGCAGGTTCAATTGAAAAGAGATAATGGTTAGAGATTTTTTTTTCAGAGATTGTAAAGGGACTTTAAGAGCTTTTGTTATTACCAGAACTAGACAGATTATTATTATTCCACAGCAGAATTCATGGTCTTCCCTTTCCTCCACACAAAGGTGTCACTAGCTTTCCTCCTGGGTGTCACAGTTATCAGCTGCGTGACCATGACCCGTAGTGACATGAAAGGGGAGACAGAGTGGGAAGAAAAAGAGGAGGACGGGAGAAGAGGGACAGGGGAGAGACTTCTTGGCCAAGACCAGAAAGTAAGAGGAGGAGAGGAAAGTATTCAAAACGAGGGGAGGCTCTGCTTAGGAGGAAAGAAATTCCCCACGTGTGGGAATAACAGTGCTGAGCGCGGAAGGAAGGAAGCAGCAGCGCAAGCGCCCAGGTCTCAGAGGGAAAACCCACGGGCCCACGGGCCCTGGGCCAGGCAGAGGGAGAGGCGAGGCTCCGGACAGGCTCTTGTGCACAACGGCTTTGTACACACAAGGGATGGAAGGAGGTGCAAAATCCACGTGAGGGACAGTGACTGGTTTTGAACTTTTAGGGTGAACCTTATGAAGTATCATTTTTGTCAGTCAAAACCAATCAAATATGGCAATTTCATATGGGCCAACCTAGTATTATTTGTTAAGTGTTCCTCCTGGGTTTTCTGTGACAGTGTATCATTTCTCAATTAAATTATAAACTTTTTGGGAGTTAAGGACCATATCTTCTTCTATCCCTATAACCTGAACTCCGTAGGTGTAAAATGAAAGAAATGCCTTTTTTTTTTTTTAAATGATGTAAAACAAGTTTTTTCTTGTGGCACTGACTGAGAAAAAGGTTTTCAGCACTGAGAGGGAGTTGAGTCACTAAACCGCAAAGCATTCTGTCTCAAGAAAATATTTACTTTGTTTAACAGGATTTTAAATTAGGGAGTGTTATCACGTATAATGAGGACCTGTGAGTCAACAAGTTCTGTGCACACAGGAGAGCTTTACTTCTGCACTCAAGATAAAGGGGGAAACTGTCTCACCGTTGGGCTGTGAAATTACACACAAGCTAACAGAAAGGAAGAACTGTCTTGATTTTCTTCACTTAAACATACATTCATACTGCTCTGTAATAAAAATGCTTAAATATTGCCAATACTTTGAAAAGGAAATAAACTTATTTTTTTTATAAACCAGATAATGATGGGATATAAGTCAAAATGCTTCTAAAAATGAGCAAGTCATAAGGTCAAACAGTAGAAAGGCAAATTTTATTAAAAATGGCCATTTGGCATATTGTTTTAGATGGACGAAAAAGGCTACTGGCCTTTCCCCAGTCTCAGCAATTGGTTTTACTAAAAAGAATCAAAGTAATGTTATCAGCAAAAGTAATTTTCAGCCTGTCATTCTTTTTTCCCTTTAAAATAACAGAATCTTATGGTTTTCCCTATTTAGGAAATAGTTGAAGTATTTTTCTCCTGTTACCAAATTTAGTAGTTACAACTCATGTCACTGGACTTCAAGTATGAAAAAAATCAAATTATTTCAGTTATTATTTATTTATTTTTTGAAAACAGAAAAGCTTTGACATGAATCTTTTGAATCATTCCAAAAGGATTACTCATTTTATTCTTTCAATTCCCCATCAAACAGTTCACGTATGTTACTAGTAAAAAAGGAAGATACTGATCAACCTAACTAAACACTTAGATTCCCCACTTAAAATGCAAGCAAGTTCTTGTGAAAGCAAAACACATGGGAGTCTCCCATTTATCTGGTTATAGGACCAGCCATGGACAAAGGGGTGGCATCTTACATTGGCCCCTTTCCCCTTCCCCTCAGCTCTCTCTGCATTTTCTCGCTTTGCCTCCTCACTACAGATCCCAGGATTTTCCTGTGGCTTCAAATCAACTGTTAAACAGAGAGCTGATCAAATAGAACTGCAGAATATGAAAACACTATTCACTCACTGTGTCTACTGAGATGAAGAGTGTTCCCCTAAAATTCATTCACCTGGAACCTCAGAACATGACCTTACATGACATGCAATCTTTGCAGATGTGATTAGTTAAATTAATATGAAGTCATACTGGATTTGGGTGGACCCTAAGCCAATGATTGGTGCCCTTATAAGAAGAGGGAAATTTGGACACTAAGGCACAGACACACACAGATTCAGAGGGATGAAGGCCCTGTGATACGGGAGGTGGAGATTGGAGAGATGCAGCTGCTAGCTAAGTAACACCAAGGATTTCTTGCAATGACCAGAAGCTGGGAAGCGGCAAGGAAGGATCATCCCAGGAGCTTTCAGAGGGAGAGTCTTGGTGCTGACACCTTGGTTTCAGACTTCTGGTCTCCAGAACTGTGAGAGAATACATTTCTGTTGTTCTAAGCCACCAAGTTTGTGGTAGTTTGTTATGGCTGCCAGAGGAAATATGAGTTCTATTCTGTTGAGGTGAATGTGCATTAAAAATTTTTTTTTGATTTGTTTTTGCTTTTTGCGGGGGTAGGGGGTGCGGTTAATTAGGTTTATTTATTTTTACTAATTTTTTTAATGGAGGTACTAGGGACTGAATCCAGGACTTCATGCATGCTGAGCACACACTCTACCACTGAGCTATACCCTCCTCCCCGACATTTTAAAAAAGGTTTCTGGGAGAGGGCAATGTTTAATGCAAAGAGCTAAAATAACAGGTGTTTCTGGTGTGAATAATAATTCAGAGGAGAAGACATTTTTAGGGAAGTGAGCCTTCTGAGTACTTTTGAAATAAAGGCTGGCATGAAGCAGCCTCCTCCATGGAGGTGTGGGCCTGGGCTGGTCTGACTGGAGCACTTGACTAAGCCTTGGGGAAGGAAGAGAGAGAAATGAAAAGGAAGCATGCACTTTGCCATCCAGGGCACCCCAAAGACACCATTAGTCCTGAGATGAAAATGCTGCCTCGGGTAATCAGAAACCCTGAAATAAAATCGAGGACAAAAGGAGTCAGAAGAGACAATCTCCGATAAACAGCACTCTGTAGCTCTACCTCATCTACTTCTTTAAGTCACAGCAAAGATACAACATATAGCAAAGTTAATTCCAGGTGGCTCAAAGAATTAAATGTAAAAACATCAAATCACATTAGATGGCCATTATATAGCATGTTAGAAGACAACACAGGATGGGAAACAACTTCCTAAGATTAAAAGCAATGGAAGAAATAAAAAAGAAAAATATTGATAATTTTTCTGTGCAAAATTTTAAAATTTTCACATTTTTTTAAAGTGAAAGACAACAACAAGCCAAGATAATATTTTCAACACAAACATCCAACAATTGGTTAAGAGCCATACCTGGTAAAGAAATCATACAAATATATAAGAAAAATATTAACAAACCCAGTAAAATGGGCAAGGGAAATAAGTAATTTTCAAAGGAAAAAAGAAATGGTTAGTGAAGATATTTCCCCCAATTCACTAGTAATTAAATTATTCAAATTAAAGTAACAATATATACAATTTTTACATTAATAATGCTCAGTGCTTTTACATACCTTTGGGGGATATATTAATTGCCACAGTCATTTAGTAAGCAATGTATTAGTAATTATCAAGAGACTTTAAAATGTTATTATACCTGTACCCTGTTATTCTACTTCTAGGCAAGGTTTTTAAGGAAACAAGTATTCAAAGACATTTTTACCAAGATGTTATGGCAGTGTTATTTATAATAAAATTTGCAAACAACTCAGCCAATTCAGGTAATGATTATTATGGAACATCCATATTATAGAATGCCATTTATCCTTTAAGGCATAGGGGTAAAGCTTGTGATATAATGGTAAGCTGAAAAGTAGAACAAAAAATTGTATATCAATTATGCTAAATATCCAAGAACATGTGGAAAGGATATACACTAAAAATCTTAACAGTGGTCATCTCTGGCTATCTGGACTATGAGAAGTTTATGTTCTTGTCTGTATTTTCCACATTGTCATAAATCTCTTATAATAAGAAAAATATTTAATTTGAAAAGTTTTAAAACTCCTAATAGCCTCCTCAGGGAAGTTTAAATAAGGATTTTGAGTGGCAGTAGCAGAAGGTAAAACCCAAATGATAAAACAGACCTTTTTACATAATCTAATAAAATATTAATGCACAGATTTTACCTGCCAGTCTCACTTTCTTTTTCCCAGTTTCTTAGGCTAATAATTTCCAACCTAGATTTTGGAATGCCCCCAAGTTATTGTCAGTTATCTCATAGGAGTCACAAATTTTTCTTGGATAGTTTCCAAGACACCATTTGTTTTTAAAGTTTGCAAGGAAAAAAATACTTGCAGGGAGCCTCACTCTGCTTAAGGCAATCTACGTCTGTTTTGACGTTTGTCAAGAGAGTTAAGCAGTAATCATTGAAAGGTAAGTTTTCAGTATTGGCAGCTAAATTGAGGTGGGGGACAGGAGAGCACAGAAGCTGACAGGAGAATGATTTTGCTTTGTTTCTTACTGTGCATAATTCCAAAATCATTTATTCTACTTCCGCGGGGACATGGAACAAATCAGTAAACCTGTAAACTGAAACTGGTACAGATTTGCTTTCACATTGATCCTGGATAAAATCTTCTGACTTAGTGTTCTGTAGTTTTCTTTTAGATCAGGGGTTGGCAAACTATGGTCTGCAGGTAACATCTGGCCCACTGTCTGTTTTTTTGTAAATAAAGTTTTATTGGAACAACCACACAGCAGTTATAATCTAGAGGTATCTATGGCTGCTTTAGGGCTATGATGACAGAACTGAGCAGTTGCAGTACGACTGGATGGTCAACAGTGTCTAAAATATTTACAATTTGGCCCTTCATAGACAAAATTAGCTGATTCCTATTTTAGATCATAACCCCCACATCTTAAACCATAAACTCCCAGGCTTGCTTGGCAGCATGTCTTCTTTTTGTACTTTTATAACCTTCATTGAAGAGGAATAAGGATTCCTAAAACTCGAATAAATACTACCAGGTAATAATTATAATACAACATAAGCTCAAGTTTACCCAAGTGTGGATAAACTCAAAGACAGGAAAAATTCCCCCACAATCATAAACATAGAACCAAATCTGCATAACTCTTTGATTTACTTAATTTTCTTGACTATTGGTAGCTAACCTCCAAGATGTCCCCTATCTTCTCCTCCTGGTATTTGTGCCTTTGGGTCATTTCCTCTCACACTCAAGTGATATCTCATTTCCAAGACTGCTAACATTGTGGCTTTTCCCTCCCTCTGACTCTCTCATCACTCACTCCTGTCATCCTGTGGAGAGACCCAATCAGCTAGGCCTGCCAACCCACAGCCAGTGAGGAGCTGCAGCCTCCTCACAGCAGCCACCTGAGCAGCCTTGGAAACAGATCTTTCCAGCCCCAGGCAATCTCCCCATGACAGCCGCCTTGCTATACCTAAGAGAGACCTGAGCCACAACCACCCGGCTAAGCTGCTCCCGAACTCCTGACCTTCCCAAACTGTGAGAGGATAAACATTTGGTTTTTTTTTAAGCCCCTAAATTTGGGGATAATTTATTTATACAGCAACAGATAATGAATACATTCTCCTCTGCCTCCACTGATGTATCCAAGTTTCTAGCCTTGAAAAGCTATCTGCACAGGACTGTCAGATCTAAGACTTGGTCCTTGAAATGGATCATGAGTTGGATCTAGCTCAGGTCACAATTTAACATCATGGTTCCAAACCCTTCGGAGACCTTCCTCTCTCCTATAAAAAAGCCAGGTTTACATCAGCCGTTAGAGCAGCTCTTAATTATTCCTCTCTACTGCTATGACGACACGAGTCACAGATGGAAATGACTAAGATAAAGCGTGGACCCTGGAAACAATGCCATGTTCACACCAGGAGGACTGAACAGCCACCAGAACATAACAACTAAACTCCCAAAGTGTCGGGGGAACCTGAGCTCAAACTTCTCAGACCGCTTCAGGCTTCCAAACAGCTTTCAGCCTCTTTTACCAGACAAGGTGAATGGTATCAACAATATTCACATTTGTGTAGCACTTTGTCCTTTGAAAAGTAGTGTAAAAGTTACCTTATTTTAATGTTGTACAGCACAGGGAAAGATAAGCATTATTTTGTAATAACTTTAAATGGAGTATAATCTATAAAAATGTTGAATCACTATATTGTCCACCTGAAACTAATATAATATTGTAAATCAACCGTACTTCAATAAAAAGTCATCTTACTTTAAAATGAGATGAGAGAGAATATTCAGAGAGATGAGTATTTAAGACAGAATATTAGTATCAGAATAGGAAATAGCAAATGATTCTTTCTGTGAAGTGCTAGGATGTTTTGCAGAGAATGTGTAAAGCCCAGGGACCTCAGAGGCCAAAACAGGGGTGAAGCAGGGACAGGCTGATGTGCACCCAGTGGCACCTCATTACCAGCATTCTACCAGAGAGAGAACTGGCTCAGTACCCAGGGCATACCCACCAGAATGACTTCTCTGTGTGCGTTAGAGAATCCCATCCTGACCCTCAACTGTTCCAGTCCTCCCAGGACCTGCTGTTTCCCCGAGAACACACTTCACACCTTGGAGGGCAGGTGCTCACCTTTAGCAGCTTAGAGAGCAGTGACTTCACATGGAAGGCCTTCAGTACATGTCTGAGAAAGGAAAGAAGGAAAAGAGGAAGGAAGAGTAGAAGGAATTTGAAGGATAATTTTCTTGTTTTCTTCAACCTAACAAACCTATTTCATTACAAAGTATTTTAAAAGAAGTTGTATCATTTCTCTCAATGGACTTCCTTCTATTGAAAACTTCTAAAGTGGACAAAAACCAGGCAGAAAACATGAAAGGAAGTACAAAAGAGGGGAGAAAAGCTCCCCTTTGAATTAACGGTGACTCATCTTCTAAGAAACTAGGTTATGAGGTATAATTAAGAGTCTATGTTTATTAGAATATTTCACTCTCAAATAGCTTCAGGAGACAAGAGGCATGGAGAAGACAGCAATGGTTTTGTCATGCTGAAATTAATATTCTGGTCCCTTAAGAACATCATCGTTATTTATAGTGATGTTAACCATGAAAGAGGGCCCTGCCTGCAAGCACCTGTAAACTGGTCGATGACTCAGCAGACAACGTAAAGAAACCCTCCATGTCAACACAACCTTGTAGGTGGCACATCCATCATGTCATCTGTACCCAACTGATAACATCTGGTTCTGTGAGTCCGGAGTGGACCCACATCAGCTCTCGGCCCTGAGGGACTCCCAGAGAGCCATCCAAGCCTTGGGTCGGGGGTGCTGAAGGTGATAGAAACGTGCCAGGTGCTTCTGGCCACCTTCACAGAACAAGCTCTGACAAAATATTTAAAGGGCTCAAAAAAAAAAAAAAAAAAAAACCCAAAACAAAAACAAAACCCCACAAGACAACATGGCCATTTCTGCACATATCTTCCTGCTCTCCTGGTGTGATCGTCCCACCTCCAGGCAGAAAGATTAAGTCAACAAAAAAGAACTCTGTGCCTTTTTTTCAGTTTGGTGTGTTTGTTTAACCAAAATAGGCAATTTTTTTGCCCATCTGGGTCTATAATCCCCTTGTCTTAAACTCCAGACATAATGCCCAAGATGGTTTGGAATCCCAATGTTTCAGTTTATAAAGACTGTGTGAAGAAAGTATCTGAACTGAATGAAATATTAAAGTGTCCACCTGAGAATATATCACTTAGGAAGGTTGTAGATTATTTAGAGAGAGGTTGATTCCAAAGCAGGGATTAGGAGAGTACATGGAGAGGGCTGGTAGACACATTTCTGGGAGGCTGTGGTAACTAGTCTCCAGAGGGGCCCTGACAACTCCGCCTCTCGGCACTGCTTGCTGCTCCTCACATCGACGGGTGGAGTTATTTCCCCCTTTTGAGCTGCCTTGTAAGAGGTACAGCTTCCCTGGGAGAGAGGCCACATGGAGGGAGGATACGGGGGAGGATCTTGAAACTTGAGCAACAGCAAGAACTGAGGCCCTGGGCGGCGGGCCCCAGTAGAAGGGTCCCCACCAGCTCCCAGCAGTTTTAGCTGAGTTACCAGGCATGTGACTGCAGGAGCCCTCTAAGACATTCCAGCCTCGGCAGACATCGCGTAGAGCAGAGACAAGCTGACCCCATGTGCCCTGTTCAAATTCCAGTCACTAGAAGCAATAAAGTGATTGGTATTTTAGGTTACCGAATTTGGGGATAGATGTTACAGATAGTTATCCATTGCACCAAAATTTTCTGGAGCAATAGATAACTAAAACAGGCTAATGTCAAACAGCCTTCTGCTAAAATCTATTTTTTTTTAATGCCACAGTTGATCATTTCTTACAGAAATCATCCACGGAAAACCCAATAGTACCTAGAATGTATTAGGTGGAAACTGGTAAAGGACAGAAAGAGTCAGGAAGGGTTTTTAAAATATTATATATATATATAATATATATATATATATATATATATATATAGAATTTTTGTCTTATTTGAAATGACTAGAGCAGTAGAGGAGGACAAAGACGATCAACGCAGCAGTACTAAGCACTGAAGAGAACTGTAGTTTAGCAGTAATAACTACCTCCTCCTGGGTGATTGCTACATCCCAAGCACTGTGCTAAGTGTTCTACATCTGTTATCTCATTTAACCTTTACAACAAACCTGTGAGATACGTGTTATTATCTGCATTTTATACAGATGAGGAAGCTGAGGCTCAAAGAAATTAAGCAATTTGCCTAACGTCACCCAGCTGGGAAGTTGTGGTGCTGGGATTTGAACCTGGTCAGCCTGACATGAAAGCCATTTAACTACTTAGTGTACTATACAGCCTCCACCTTCAATAGTGATGTAGTTTCATCATCCGTGTACTTTTATGTTCAAAGAGAAATGTGTCCCACAGCAATAATAGCAAAAAATAAAAGCCATATTTTGGGCATAAACAGGTATTTTGCATGCAATTTGGCATCCTTTTGCATTACAACTATGGTATTTGGTAAGATTCATGCTATATAATTCTGAGAAGATGTAGGAATATTTCTCAAGCACAATATGGACATCTGTCCTTTTGATAGTTTAGCTTATATTTCCTAAAAGATTATTTGTTATATAAAATGGAGAACCGAGACACCACCATTTGGTTCCGATGATTTAGTCCGACCAGCCTTCCTGAGAACAGCAGTATTTGATTTGCTCTCTAGTTTGATTGGCCCTGTGCATCCCACCTACTTTTCCCTTCTTTCAAACACACACAATCTTCCCACACAACACATACTATCCTTTTATTATCCCGAGAGGACCCATACTGAATAACCCTGATTAGCAAGGCTGCAGATGGCAATATATTCCACACAGAATCCAAAAATAGAAGGAACTGAAAGGGAACATAATTTTGTCTAAGGTAGAATTTTCCAGGTTATCAACTCTGCCAGCCCTACAAAATAGTTTTCTATTTCAAAGCATTTAAAACATTGTAAAACTCCCCCAAAAGAGTTGTTCTAAAACCAAGTGAATGACTTGTTTTGGTTGCTTCTAAAACCACAATGAGCAACTTGCTTTCACAAAAGACACTCTCGTTTATCTGATAAAAAGTTGGAGGAGAAGCAGCCACATCTCAGAACACCTGATCGGTTACTCCCACAAAGAAACTTCACAGCCTCTCAGCTTTATCAAAGTGCACTAGAATTCAAGATGATGCTTTGATGTGTGGAAAGGACAATGAACTGAAGGACTGATATGCTTGTTTTAGGATAAACACTTGTGTGTCCTTGCATCCTTAGAGTCTCTGACTTGGTATTGGAGGACCTTATTTCAAACACCGTCTCTGCCACATCTAACTGTATCCCCTTGGGGAAGACAATCTGTCTGATTTTCAGAGTCTTCACCTGTAAAATAAGGATGATAACATGCCATGCCATAGACTTGTTATAGGATTTAAATGAGATGGTACTTGTGAAAGCACTTTGTAAATGCAAAGCTCGTTACAAATTTTAATTATTATAAGGTCTCCTACCTTAGAGGAACATTTCACTATATATTACATGAGTATACTACTTTCAACTTTCCAAAGAAAATACACCATAGTACTATTATACATCATATTGGTTGTTTAAATCAGACACATCAAAAGCCAGAAGAGTGGAGATATTTAATTTTCCGATCTAATCAATTTATAACATACTACATGCCATTCAATAAATATACTCACTAATTCATTCAACAAAAAAATTTTTGAGTGACTTATCACGATGAATAAAATACCTTGAGGGAGCTTACATTTTGAATGAGAGACACATAGAATAAGGACAAAATAAGCTGATATCAATTATTATCACAGGCATTCAGAAGTTCCACGAAGAAAAATAAAATAGAATAAGAGGATAAAGTAATGAAATTGGAGCACCTAAACGTAGTAAGCAAATATTAATAGAGCTGAAGGGGAAAATAGACAACAATACAATAATAGTAGGGGACTTCAGTACCCCACTTTCAACAATGGATAGATCATGCAGACAGAAAATCAATAAGGAAACGCTGGACTTGAACTATATCTTAGACTGAAGAGACCTAACAGATATATACAGGTGGATCTAACACACATATACAGAATATTCCACCTGACAGTAGCAGAATACATATTCTTCTCAAAACATTCTCCAGGATAGAACATATGTTTTAGGTCACAAAATAAGCCTTAGCAAATGTAAGAAGATTAAAATCATACTGAGTATCTTTTCCAACCTCAACAGCATAAACAGAGTGTGTGCCGAGCACACACTAGGTCCTGGGTTCAATCCCCAGTACCTCCATTAAAGATAATAAATAAAAACCTAATTACCCCCCCCAAATAAAAAAAAGAAATCAATAACAGGAAAAAAACTGGAAAATTCACAAAGATGTGGAAATTAAATAACAAACTCCTAAACAACCAATGCATCAAAGAAAAAATCAAAACGATATCTTGAAACAAACAAAAATAGAATACAACATACTGAAACTTACAGGGTACAACAAAAGCAATTCTAAGAGGGAAGTTTATGGCAATAAATATTTACATTAGGAGAAAAGAAAGATCAGAAACAAACAACCTAACTTTAGGCCTCAAGGAACTAAAAAAAGAAGAAAAAATTAGACACAAAGTTAGCAGAAGGAAGGAAATAAAGATTGTAGCAGAAATAAATGAAATAGAGACTAAAATAACATCAGAAAAGATCAATGAAATTGACTTGATTTTTTTTAAGATTTAAAGAAATTAATAAATCTTTAGCTACTGTAACTAAGGGGGATAAAGAAGCCTCAAATAAATAAAATCAGAAATGAAAGAGGAGACATTACAACTGACACCATGGAAATACAAATGATCAAAAGAGATTATGATGACAATTATACGCCAGAAAAAAATGGATATCCTAGAAGAAATGTATAAATTCCTAGAAACATACAACTGCCAAGACTTAATCATGAAGAAATAGAAAACTTGAACAGACCAAGAAAGAGTAAGAAGATTAAAACAGTAATCAAAAATCTGCCAACAAAGAAAAGCCCACAACCAAAGAGTTTGACTGGTGAAGTCTACCAAACATTTAAAGGAGAATTAACACCAATCCTTCTCAAACTCTTCCAAAAAACAGAAGAGAAAGCAACACCCTCTGACTCATTTTACAAGGCCAGCATTACTCTAATACCAAAGCCAGATAAGGACACTACCAAAAAAGAAAACTGCCAATGTCCCTGAAGAATATTGATGCAAATCTCTCAAGAAAATAATAGCAAACTGAATTCAACAGCACGTTAAAAAGATCATATATCATATATCATGATCAAATGGGATTTATCCTTGGGATGTAAGGACTGTTCAACATACACAGATCAGTATAAATATGGCATATCACATTAATAGAACGAAAGATAAAAATCATATGATCTCAATAGATGCAGAAAAAACATTTGACAAAATCTAACATCCTTTCGATATAAAAACTTTTAACAAATTGGGTATAGAAGGAGTGTACCTCAACATAACAAAGACCATATATAACAGGCCCACAGCTAACATCACACTCAACAGTGAAAGGTTGAAAGCTTTCCTGCTAAGACCAGGAACAAGAAACACGTGTCTCTTTTCACTACTCCTGTTCAACATAGTACTGGTAGTCCTAGCTAGAGCAGTTAGGTAAGAAAAAGAAATAAAAGGCATCCAAGTTGGGAAGGAAGAAATAAAGTTGTCTGTTTGCAGATGATACAGTCTTATAGATAGAAAATCCTAAAGACTCCATCAAGAAACTATTAGCAATAACGAATTCAGTAAAGCTGCAGGATACAGAATCAACATACAAAAATCAGCTGTGTTTCTATACGCTAACAATGAACTATTGGAAAAACAAATGTTTCTCTGAGTTCTGTGAGCTGCTCTAGTAAATTAATGAAATCCAAGGAGGGCATCATTGAAACCTCCAAGCTGTAGCTGGTTCATCTAAAGCACGGGTAACAACCTGGGATACTTGCATATGAAATAGCAAGCAGGGGTGTTGAGGGGGTGGAACAGTCTTGTAGGACTGAACCTTTAACCGTGGGCTCTGATGCTATCTCTAGGTAGGTAGTGTCAGAATTGAGTTGAGACACCCAGGTTGTGCTGCAGAATTGCGTGGTGGTTTGAGAAAACCCACCACCCCCATTAGAATTGGGTACAGAATTGTGTGTAGCAATCTCACTTCTGCGTATATATCCAAAAAAAAAAAAAATGAAATCACTATCTCAAAGAGATATCTGCATCCCCATATTCATTGTAGCATCATTCACAATAGCTAAGACATAAAAACAACCTAAGTGCCCATCCACAGATGAATGGAAAAATATTTAAAATACATACATATATAATGGCATGTTATTCCACCATAAAGAAGAAAGAAATCCTGCCTTTTGGATCTTGAAGGAATTACGCTAAGTGAAATACCAGAAAAAGAAAGACAAATACTGTATGTTCTCACTTATATGTGGAATCTAAAAAAACTGAACTCAGAAATAGATAGTAGAATGGTGGTTTCCAGGGGCTAAGGGGTAGGAGAAATGAGGAAATGCTGGTCAAAGCATATAAACTTCCAGCTATAAGATGCATAAGTTCTGGGGATCCGATGTATAGCGTGGTGACTGTACAGATGGTCCCCGACTTATGATAGTGTGAAAGCAAATGCATACAGTAGAAACGAGGCTTTGAGTTCTGAATTTTGACCTTTTCTGGGGCTAGTGATATGTGGTATGATACACTCTCCTGAGGCCGGAGCAGTGAGCTGCAGCTCTCAGGCAGCCACGTGACCGTGAGGGTGAACAACCCACACACAAGCATTCTGTACCTACACGACCACTCTGTTCTTTACTTTCAGTACAGTAGTCAATAAATTACATGAGACATTCAATACTTTATCATAAAATAGGCTTTGTGTTAGGTGATTTTGCCCAACTGTAGGCTAATGTAAGTGTTCTGAGCACATTTAAGTTAGGCTGGGCTAAGCTATGATGTTTGATAGCTTGGGTATATTAAATGCAGTTTTGATTTACCATAGTTTCAACTTACAATGGGTTCATCATGACATAACCCCATCATAAGTTGAGGAAGAGCTATAATTAGCAATATTGTATTATATACTTGAAAGTCGTTAGAAGAATAGATCTTATATGTTATCACCACACCAAAAAATGCTAATTATGTAACAGTGTGGAGGTGTTGACTAACTTTATTGTGGTAATCCTGTCACAACATACATGCATATCAATCAAATCATCACATTGTGCACTTTAAACTTACATATGTTACATGCCAGTAATATCTCAATAGAATATTTTCTATAGAATAATATCAATATAGAATATGCTCATATTGAATAATATCTCAATAAAATATTGAGATAGAAAAAGAAGACAAAATGATAGGAGATACTGTTTTCAGGGTGGTCAAAGCAGGTTTCTCAGAAGGATAATGTTTAAACAGAGACTTAATTAACATGAAGGGGTGATCTAAGTGCATGTCTGGGGGAAGAGAATTATCAGATAGAGGGAACAGCAAATACAAACGCTTGAGCTTGATGTGGTCCAAGAAAGTCAAAAAGGTCAGTGTATCAGGAAGGGCTGAGCAAGGCAGATAGCAGTAGGGGGTGATGCAGTTAGGGACTAGGTCATAGGCCATGTTGCTTTGGATTTTATTCTGAGTGCAAGGGGGAACCTTGGGGAATAACATAGTATGTCAGGGTTTTTAAGAATCCCTCTGGCTGACACGTAGGGAACAGACGGTAGGGGGATTCAAGTGTGAAGAGGGGCAGACCAGACAGGAGGCCACTGGAATAACTGAAGCTAGCTATGGCAGAAGCATGGACCATAAATGGTGTCCTGGTAGCCCCAAGAGTCTATCGAATTTATCTTCAGGAACTACCCACTTTAGAGTATGCTGGTCACATTGGAAGGCCTTACAAAAGTACCCGTTCTTCATCTACTTTACTGCAACCTCACTATTCTAAAATGAAGCTCCTGAAAGAGGTGATAATGTGAATCACGTTAGTTTTAGGCACCTAATTTCCATGCTGATTGATAGCATTTCCACATCCTGACTGAGCTGTTGAGTCACTCCAATTATTTGGAAGGAACTCCTTGAGAGCAGGGGTCATCTTTCATCATCCCCAGGAGTTTCTGTAGTAAACATCATGATGTAAACAGTAAATGAAGACACGAATGACACGAATGTTCCAACTTAAGAGTAGCAAAAGGACTGAAATATGTGCTTTTTATTCTTGAAAAAATGAAACGAAACAAACACTCTCTACTAGATTCTTGACAATGCTGCCACCTAAAGATGTTTATTTTAGTTTGTTTTATTTGCTGATGTTTCCCAAGTAATATTTAGCATACCCTTTTATTAAGGAATTGGTGTTTCTAAGGGAATTCCGAGCTTCCATGTTATTTAAAAAAAGGGGGGGGGGAGGGTGGATGGAAGAGAAATAATGGAGAAAAAAATGGAGGAGAAAAAATGGAGGTCAGAATAGCAAGACAAAAGGAGCATGATTATTTAGAAAAAATAGAATCCATTTTAAAAGAGTATTATAATTTTGAATTTGAAAAATACAGTTTGAAACACTGATAAGAATAAGTTGACAGGATAGCTAATTAAGGGCCAAACCATGGAGATATTAATACAAAATCTATCTAACTCCTTAAAATTTTAAATGTGAGGTATCGATTTTCTCAAGTCATGCAAATAGTGATACCACACCTGGAAATAGGAGAAATGGGTATTGTACTGAAATAAGAAAAGGTCTATAGTTTTTTTTAAATTTGGATTTAGTTGAGTTATCATATGTCATAGTCCAGAAATAGACATAATCTATTGATTATTGAGTTAGTAGAATAATGTTTCTGTGCTTAACTTTTCCAGTATGGGAGTTCTGGTCAAGATGGCGGCGTGGTAGGACCACAACCTTGTCTCTCCTTGTGACTACAACAAAACAACAACTGAATGCTAAATAGCCATCGAAAAAAGACTGGAACCTAGCGAGGAAGATCTTCTGCAACTGGAAACATAAAAAGGGAACCACAGCAGGACGGTAGGAGGGGCGTGCTCTCGATATAATTGGGCCCCATACCCCCGGGTTTGGCGACCCACAAGCTGAAGATTTGTTAAGTCACAGAGGCCCTTTCATAGGAGTGAGAGCTCTAAGCCCCATGTCAGGCTCCCCAGCTTGGGTCCTGGCATTGGGAAGAGAAGGAGACCCCAGGACATCTGGTTTTGAAGGCCAAGGGGGCTTGGCTCTGGGAGCCTCAGGGGACTGGGGGAAATGGAGACTCTATTGGCTTGAGAAGCGTACAGGGAAACTCACGTGCACCAGGTCCAAGGGCAGAGGCGGTGATTTCATAGGAACCTGGGCCAGACCTGCCTGCTGGATTTGATGGGTCTCCTGGGGGTGTGGGGACAGCTGTGGCTCACCCAGGGGACATAAAAGCTGGTGGTGGGAGTGCTAATCTACATGAGCTTTCCTGGAGGCTGACATCTTGATTGGATCATTAGCACCAGGACCTAGCCCCACCCAACAGCAGACTTCCTAAGTCACATAGGCTTCTAGACATAGCCCCACCCACCAAATGTCCAGGACCAAGCTTCACGCAGCAGTGGGCAGGCACCAGCTCCTCCTGCCAGGAAACCTGCATAAGCCTTTAGTCCAGCCTCATCCATCAGGGGCAGATACTAGAAATAAGAAAATAATAATCCTAAAGCCTGTGGAAGGAATCCACAAACACATAGAAAGACAGACAATATGAGACAGTAAAGGAATATCTCCCAGGCCAAGGCACAAGATAAAATCCCAGAAGAAATTAGTGATGAGGATATAGGTAATTTATCTGAGAAAGAGTTTAAAGTAATGATGGCCAAGATATTCAGAGAACTCAAGAGGAGTTTAGATGCACAGAGTGAAGTTTTTAGCAAAGAGTTGGAAAATATAAGGAATATCCAGAGTTGAAGAATAAAATCACTGAAATGAACAATACACTAGAAGGAGCCAAGAATAGACTAAATGAGGCAGAAGAATGGATCAGTGAGCTAGAAGACAGATTAGTGGAAATCACTACTTCAAAACAGGGAAAAAAATAAAAAGTAATGAGGATAGTTTAAGAGAACTCTGGGACAACATGAAGTGCTGTAATATTCACATTGTAGGGGTCCCAGAAAGAGAAGAGAGAGAGAAAGGACCTGAGAAAATTTTTGGAGAGATAATAACCGAAAACTTCCTCAACTTGGGAAAGGAAACAGTCACTCAAGTCCTGGAAGCGCAGAGAGTACCACACAGAATCAGCCCAAAAAGGAACACACCAAAGCACATAGTCATCAAATTGACAACAATTAAGGATAAGGAGAAAATGTGAAAATTAGCAAGAGAAAAGCAACAAATAACATACAAGGGAACTCCCATAAGGTTATCAGCTGATTTTTCAGCAGAAACTCTACAGGCCAGAAGGGAGTAGCACGACATATTTAAAGGGATGCAAGGGGGAAACTTACAACCAAGAATACTCTATCCAGCAAGTCTCTTGTTCAGACTTGATGGAGAAATCAAAAGCTTCACAGATAAACAAAAGCTAAAAGATTTCAGCACCACCAAACCAGCTTTACAACAAATGTTAAAGGACTTTCTCTAGTCATCAAACCATAAGAAAAGAGAACAAAAAGGAGAAAGAGAAAAAAAGAGAATTCTTTGTTCTACTTCTGTGAGGAATGTTGTGAGTATTTTGATGGGGATTGTGCTGAATCTGTGGATTGCTTTGGGTAGTGTGGCCATTTTGATGGTGTTGATTCTTCCAATCCAAGAGCACAAGAAATCTTTCCATTTTTTTTGTGTCATTTCAGTTTTCAGAGTACAGGTAACCTCCTTGGTTGGGTTTGTTTCTAGGTATTTTGTTGTTTTTGATGTAATGGAAATCTCTCTGCCAGTTATAAAATTCTGGTTTTTGAAGTGGAAAAAAAAAAGTGAATGAAGGGCCGCAAATGGCAAGATATCCTTCTTTTTTATGGGTGAGTTGTATTCCATCACACACACACACACACACACACACACACACACACACACACTCACACACATGCTGCATCTCCATTATCTATTCAACTATTGATGTGCACTTAGGATGCTTCAATATCTTGGCAATTATAAATAATGTTGCTGTTAATAGCAGGGTGTACATATCTTTTTGAGTTAATTCTTACGTTGTGCTTGGCTTTATTCTTTTGATAACTATATAACTTTAAAGAGCTAAAGCTCTAAATGTTCTTAGAAACAATGAATAGTATATATATGTAAATTAAAAAATATATGTGCAGTAAAAAAAAAAGATCTATCAAGCCATGAAAGACATGGAAGAAACTTAAAAGACATATTACTAAATGAAAGAAGCCAGTCTGAAAAAGGCTACAAACTGTACAATTCCAACCAAATGACATTCTGGAAAAGGCACAGCTACAGAAACAATAAAAGGATCGTGGTTTCCAGGGTTTTGGGGAGAGGGAGGGAGGGAGGAATGAACAGATGGAGCACAAGGGATTTTTAGGGCAATGAAATTATTCTGTATGATACTATAGTGGTGGCTACATAAAACCATAGAATGTACAACATCAAGAGTGAACCCTAATGTGGACTATGGACTTTGGTTGATAATAATGTGCCCATGTTGGTTCATTGATTGTACCAAATATCCCACGCTGATGAAGGATGTTGAGGGTAGGGGAATATATATGTGTGGGTGGGGAGGGCTATGTGTGAACTCTGTATTTTCTGCTCAGTTCTATTGTGAACCTGAAACTGTGCTAAAAAATAAAATCTATTTAAAAAAAAAACTTTTCCAGTATGACCACCTTGTCACTTTAAAACTTGGAAGGACTAATATTAATTCTTGTATTTCCGTATCTTTTTTGTGGTACTTCGCTTACTGTATACATGTAACAAATGCCTACTGACTCCCTAATTATTAACCCAAGTCATTGCCAAACTTTTGTCATGATGGGCAGTTAACAGGGTGGAAAATCACTGTTAAGTTGATGGTGAGGCTGTTCAGGCTGAAACTAAGTGGAGTTTGGAAAAGGAATTTAAAATTAAATTTGAGTTGTTAATGGTAAAGAACTGATAAGATATCCACTTCCTCCTTACACTGATGGAAGATAAAGCAGCAGAGAACAGTAAGAGCCTTTGATTATCTTTACAGAAATTAGACTTTGGGAGACATACATGCCCTGTGTCTAGGGTGGTGGTCTGAGGGTCAAACAGAGCAATACCTTCCATATTTGCTCTTGTGAGTTTCTTCCTGACACTCAGGGTGAGGACCAGGGTGAGCAAGAAAGGCATATAAGGTGCAGACTGGAAGGAAGTGCCCACACTCAGGCCACTTGCTCAAGCCTGAGAGTGAGCATCTCCTCTTGTTTTATACCCCGGATGTCTTGCTCGACCGACCCTAGTCTCAGCTCTGCTGCCACATTCTCTTCCTCACCCTTCAACACCTCAGCTGCCAGTTGGTAGTCCTCCTTTTAAAATATTTTTCTTAATTTTTGAAAAAGTTTAAAAATCAAATTTCAAAAATATAAATTCCACTGCTACTTTCCCCCTCTATTTGTTAGAGTAAAAAAATGCTCAATATAAAAACAATTCAAGAAACAGTATATGTGGAATTTAAAATGAAAACAAAATTCAACTCATAGAAAAAGATATCAGATTTTGTGGTTACCAGAGGTGGGAATGGGATGAAGGTGGTTAAAATGTACAAACTTTCAATTACAGGGTAAATAAGCCCTGGGGATGTAATGTACAATGTGATAAATATAGTTAACACTGCTGTATGTCATATGTGAAAGTTGTTAAGAGAGTAAATCCTAAGTGCTCTCATTACAAGCAAAATATGTTTTTTCTATTTCCTTAACTTTGTATCTACATGAGATGATGGGGGTTAGCTACACTTACTGTAGTAATCATTTCACAATGTATGTAAGTCAAGTCATCATGCTGCACACCTTAAACCTATACAGGGTTGTATGTCAATTGTATCTCCAAAAACTGGAAGAAAAATACACAGAAACAAGTTGGAAATTAAAATCCCCATAATGCCACACCTAATGATAACTATTATATGGATTTTTCATTGCCAATGTACACACACATATGCTCACACATCTTTAGACTATACACACTGTTCTTATTTTATTTACTTAACAGTGCATCATGACTATCTTCTATGTCTATAAACATAAACGCACAGTGTATTTAATAAAGATCATAATTTGTTTACCAAATCCTTGATTAAAGAACTTTTAGGATGGTTCCAGTTTTTTGCATTTCTAAATCACTCTAACATAAACATTCACTTATTCAAATATTTACAACTTCCTTTTATTTTTCCTCAAAATTTCAGCTGATGTCTCACATTTGAGAACAATGGGCAGTACATTCTGAAGAAAGGCATCAGAAAACCCTGTGCCAGACTGACTGAAATACAGCAGAACCAGTCTAGCAACTATCAACCCCTGTCTTTTACCTCAGGCTTAAATAAAATCAGACTAGAAATCCGAGGGGAGGCTGCGGAGCACCGTCAAAGTGAATGAAGCTTTGGTGTCCCTCCCCTCCCTCTCGGTGGGAAGACAGAGGACTTCTCTCCAGCTGCCCCAAACCAAGTGAAGGAAGCCCCAAGAAAACAAGAAATAGAAATTAAAAATGCCTGCAAGAAGGAGAGACAGTACTTCCTCCCCAAGGACTGTTTACTGCACTATGGAACGTGGGCCCTGGGGCTGCCACGGGTCCACGGTAGAAGCATTCTTGGGAGAGTCCGGCCAGTGCACCCTACTGTTTGGGGACATACACGGACATAGAGGGCAGTGCTGGCTTCTTGCCAGAAGTCTGAAAGCTGAGGGACTAGAGTCACTCTCAACAGTGAGACCAAGAAAGGCAGCAGAGGGAACAGTCTCTAGTAAGTTTGCAGAAGTTTTCCTTTGAAGAGATGGGCACTGCAGAGTTGCCAGGCTTGTGTTGTCTTGATTGGGCCCCCAGGAGGTCTGCTGCTCTGGCAAAGGGAGCTCAACAATGAGACGCTGTAGGGTGGACTCCAGAGCTCAGGGAAGGGATGCTTAAGAAGAGAGTCACATCATGAGCCATCTCAGGGAATGCTGCAGGGGCAAAACACCCGTTGGGGCCACCAAGGCATCCACCAAAGCTCTAAGAGAGGAACAGCCAGCTTTGGAAAGCCTGCCATATACAGAGGTCAAGGGAGGACACACTGTACCAAAAAGACTCTTCCTCCAACTGCTCCTCCTTCTGCCCAATCTTGAGAACAGAGCTGGAGAAAGAGCCCTGGGAATTCCTTTCCTATAAACAAATTTTTAAAAGCATTTTTTAAATGCAGAATTATATCATCTACTATGTTTTATGCGAAAAAGTAATGTTCTCTTTCCTGAGGACAATTAACAATGTATCTAAAATGTATAAATAAACATCCTAATGAGATATGTTATTTAACTTGAGTAGGAAGTTGAAATCAGGAGATGGTCTCTGACATTCTATCAATTTTAACTTTGCATTTAAGGGCAACCACCTGGACTGAAAACCTGAACTCATAAAGGCTGTAGAAGAAGGTGGACTCAGAATTTTCATTATATGTTGATCACATCTCAATAAAACTTGAAAGAAATAAAAAGCTCTCATCTCTCACTTTGCCAGATTAAAGTCAAATTTATGTGAAAAAAGATCAGGATTTCTTCAAAATGCTGCCAGTTGAATTCATTTGCACTCTTTCTTTTGTCCTCAAGTCAGTGAGGTCATCTTTGACCAGGTATGTGTGGCTGATGTTGGTTCAATCAGAAAGAAAGAGATTATAAATCCACTTTCAATTTTTAAGTCACGTAGGTTGAAAAGTACCCTTCAAAAGACTTCGACAGTGTTTCCAGGTGATCTTTGCCTATGCAGAAAGTGATGAACGTCTGCCTCAACCCTGCCTTCAGTCCTGAAAAATCCACACAATTATGTGCCTCCAAACTCTTCTTTCAATGGGTAGCTCAGAACTCAGAACAACCTCACCATGTTCCCCTCTACTCCAGTAGCACCATCCTTAACACTGCCTGCGAGGTCTTGAATCACAAGGTTCACAGGATTGATAAAGCCAAAAATGTACAACAAGTTAAGCCAAGACAAACAGTTATTGCTCCCAGTCAACTTGCTCTGAGAGTGGGCTTTCCTTATCTCTTTGACAAAAGAAACTCAAACTTTTGAAGAAAGTCAATGAAGCACTTCAAACTTGTCTTCCAGAACTAATGGCCCTCTGTGGAATAGAGAAAGATTTGATATTCTGCTCCCAATTTTTAGCAAAAATTTCTCCAAGAGGAGGAAATTCCAGGCTCTGGCTCTGGTGGGGTAGACAGCAGGAGACAAACCTTTCTTTGGCCAGACCCATGGTACAATCCATGCCAACACAGAAATCAGTGGGCCAGCGTGGTGGTCTGTGCAGTTTCTTCATAGAAGGAGCAAACCAGGTAAGTTGCTAAGCATTGTAGGAGTTCCACTGTGCAGAGAAGGTCAAGATTCACTTCCACTTGAAGTGTTATTTAAAAAGGAAACTTTTGAAGCTTTTTGGATATTTCAAAGACAATGGAAGTCTTTGAAGTATCCAAAAGAGGCTCACAAATCAGAAATTCTTATCAGATGCAAGAGCACACACAGGATGAAGGAGAACCAGGAGCCAACTGCACTAAGAGGTATCAGCAATTTCATTCAGCTGGAAGCTTAAGAAAATAATAAAATGACTAGTTTTTCCAAAATCTTACTTAAAAATTGTAAGAAATATCAGCAATTCTGGAGTGAATATAATATAGTACTTGTCCAATTTTTTTCCTCTGCCACAAGCCGCAAAGCAGTCTGTAAATCTTATGGTTGCAGGGTTTCACCACAGCCTCCCTAAGTGAGTGTGGCTTCTTTAACCCAGCAGTGAATATGAACTATCACAGAACTGAAAGACAGGGCTTTGTGATGGAGTGAATCCACGGTCTGGTAAAGTTAAACCCTTTTACAATTCACTCTCTTCTCATGAAGAAGATCTGTTCAGTGTGTTGTGGGCATCTGTCTATTTTTGCTGGCCCAGAATTTCACACATTTTTCTTCCAGTTGTAGCACACTGGTTACTCCACGGGGCATCATCTCTACCCTAATCTGTGTGGTTCTGCTGGGATCGACCCAATGGGGCTGGGCACAACCGTAGTGGCCAGGATGAAGGAGACTGATTTCACAAGTGTGGACATGTAGCCCAAAACAGGCCAATGAGACACCACCCCGGATTTTTTGTTGGAACAAGTGGGAAGGAGGAATTCTTTTGTTGCCGGGAGGTGATATAGCTTAGAACCGAGGGGGCCACTTTGTGACAGTGGGTAGAAGCATGGTTACCTGAGAATGTTGCCCTCACGGAGGAAAACGGAGCCAGGAGAGGATGACAGGCTTGAGCCATGGGCCACTTTGGACTTTACATGTGTGTGAGCCAATAAAGTTCTTTTGTTGTTGTTGTTGTTGTTGAGAATTTGAGTTGGATTTCTGTACTTGCAACTGAAAAAGTCATGAGCAACACAAAGAGTCCAGTTGACTCTTAGATCTAAGGCACTTCCTCAGTTTTCTGGCTTCATATGTCTGCTGATAAGAACAGGTATCACTGAAATTTGGAGCCTCATCAGGTTCAGAGTTAAAGGTAAAAATTAGAATAAGCTTTGCCTTATTTTCTCTGCTTTAACATTTCCCAACTTCTGTTAGGCCAACGTAAACAAAGACAGCTGACGCTAATCATGAGCGCGAGGGTGTGTGTTCAGTTCCCGTCAGCAGCAAACTCCTCTAGACATCATAACCTAGCAGCGATGGCCACACAGCCTTGGGACAAGCCACAGCAGTCCGTGCCAGTACATGCCACCCTGCACATGTGTTGGAAAAAACAATCACGTTAATAACATACTTTTTTCTAACAAAGGCTAACTTTAAAGTAATAGAAAGGACTTTAGTTTGGGTGATGCAATGATGAAATTTGAGAAGCTGCTCTCCTCCTACTCCAAATACATAGAGAATCTAGATAGATTATAATAAAATACTTAAAATACATAGTTACACTCAAAAACAAGAGAGAATTTTTAAAAATAAGTTTTTTTAAATGGAGGGACCAGGGGTCAAACTTGGGACCTAGTGCGTGCTAAGGTCTGAGCTTATACTTCTGAGCTATACCCTCCCCCAAGAAAAAGAATTTTAAGGTGCCCAAAAGAAGAGGACATTCAAACCACCAGCACACCAGTGTGAAGCTGCCTGGCATGGGGGAGGAGGCGGACCGAGGCCAAAAATACACTCCTAGAGCTGGGTCTTTAACGCTGGTAGCGGGATGGGAAAGGGGGCCTCTTGCTTCACCGTGAGGGAGATGAAACAGACCCCCCGCATAGGTATGACTGCTGGAAAAGCTGTCCTCTCTATGAACAGGGCTAGAAGAATTTCACCTGCAGACCTGGCAACAAGATGCAAAGAGAACTTTGGGTAAAAAAAAAAAAATCATTCAAAAACAATTTATAGCTTGAGACCCTAATCCTGTGTAGATACAAAAGTGTGATGACAGAAGTTCTGAGCTAAGACACTAAACTAACACTAAAATGGTCGAGTCCTGATGAAGCCAGTAGGCAGACACTAAGCTGCCTCCTGGGTACACAGCTACAGGCCAGGGCCCACGTGGGGTGCCCACAGAAATCAACCCTGCTACAGACTAGCTCATCTCACAAACATTTCCCAGTCAAATGTAGGTCAATATTAGCTGGACATTGTTTTTCTTTTTGCCGTGTACATGTTTGCTTTTCTTTTTGTAAACTGAGGTATAACTGACGTACAACAGTATATTAATTTTGGGTGTACAATGTAATGATTGAATATTTGTATATATTGCTAAATGACCACCACAAGAAGTCTAACATCCGTCACCATACACAGTTACAAACATTTATTTCATAACATTTTGTTATGGCCCAAAGTACCCTGTGACAGTTCAAAAAGCCAATTTCCTCTAGACATCCCCTAGAAAACATAATTCAAACTGATTTTATTACCTGAAGTCAATAGACACAAGTGTTTTCTAATTTATATATGTTACTTATTAACCACATTTTATCATTCATCTTTTTACCTAGTTCTTAAGATTAAAATCAATCTCCCAAGGGTTTTTAACAATTAGCATTTTTATGATGAATACATTTCCTGATTTACTCTCCCACCCTCCCAGCCAAGATATCAATGAGGATACCATGTAACTGAGATTTGGATGTCGAGATGTAATCATCCATATTATAAAACAGATTAAGGACTATGTTCCTAGATTTCTGAAGAAGCAGTCCATACACCTCAATCTTAATTTTTAATACCAAACTGATTAGGTAGCTTTAGCAGCGGAACTCTTCACAGTTCCAGCCCAGACATGTACACCTGTTGAAATGCAGTGTTGTCACTTTAGGAGCCTTGTTCTTTTTTCATGCATACGTACGAAACAGTGCAGCATGATAGAAGGATGGCGCATGATAAGGAGGCCTGGAACCCAGCCCCGCTCTGTCCTCTCAGTAGGCATGCGACCTTGCAGCGAGTCACTTCACCTCCCTAGGCTTCAGTTTCCAGATGTATAAAATGGTGATAAGATCACCAAGCCTCCGCACCCCACAGCTTGTTGTAAAAAGCACTGACGGGGGAAGCTGAAGGGGATCACGAAGAGATTACAGACGTGGGAGATATCTGGGTACTGGTTCCCCCTTGGTACTCCCATGTGCCCTGCCGCAAGTGTACTCTACGCCGATTCCATCTGGACTCTAACTACCAAACTCCTTCCCACAGTTGACGTGCTGTCATGCATTCCCCTGGAACCAGCGTCTCTCCAGATGTCTGTTTTGCATATTGTTTTTAAGCTAGCATGTTTTGACCTTTCTTAGATCACCTAAAGTTGTTGGTTTCTACAATTTTATGCAGAGAACCTCTATCAGTAGAGATTCTATTCCTCACAGAATAGGATCCATTTCAAACTGTATTTACGACCCGCGAGTCATCCTGGTTTTGACCACATTTTAAAAATACCAAATAGAACAGAAAATAATGGAGTACATCACACTTAGTAAGGCTAAGCATTATTCAGAAAAATTAGTTCAGTTATTTGTGTGTATGTGTGCTTTACTAGATTTCAGTGTAAAATGTGTTTCTCACTGTAGGTCATGATCAAAGAGTTGGAAAGCCCTGCTCTACACTGTAGAGAAAATCTAGTCATGTCATCCCCTTGTATAAGATCTTTTACTGGTGTTCCACTGCCAAGGACAAAGCCCCTTATCTTCAGTGCAGGCACAGGCCTTTCATGGCTCAGTCTTTCTTTCAGAATCACTGGACTCCACACAACCCCTTAACATCTGTGTCCTAGACATAAAGGGAGCCATTCAATTTCTCCTTCAACAAACATTGTTTGGTTAAGAACCTGACACATGCCAGACAATGTTCTAGGTGCATGAGACAGCACAGAGCAGCTCCCGGCCCTGCAGAGTTTACATTCAGGTCTTGAATGCCACATACTCTTGTCACCGGTGGGCATGCTTAGTACATGGTCCTCCCTCTCTACCCCTGCCCCCACAGCTCCACCCCATAGACTGTTGGGCTAATGAGCTGATGATCGCTCATTCTTCAAGTCACAAACAAAGGGCTCAGGTGTCATTTCCACAGGATCACCTCCCCTGACACATCCGCACCATTCATTGAGAGATCCTGAGCCAGTCTCAAAGACTCATTCAGCAGACAAGAAATAATGATATCACTAGTGATAGAAAATAGGACTAAACAATCTTCAGAGTTTAATTTCCTATTAAAAGAAAGCAAAATGGGGGTTAAACTGTCTCCATGGTAGATAACAAACACACAACACAAGTAAAGTCCAAAGCGTTCACCAGTTTCTTAAGAGTCACTTGCTACAAATAAATCCAACTCTATTATTTGCTCTGCAAGTTGAAGAGAGTTTAAGGGGATCTTCACAATTTTAGATTCAATTTCAAAAAAAAAATAATCCTTTATAACTCTTTTTACCTGAAAATGCAGTTATGACCAGAAGGTCATTAGATGATCTAGGTGCTTACAGAAGGGAAGGTAATGCCTACAGGCACCATCTCAGTGAGATCACAGCACCGGAGTCACTGATCAACACTTTAACTAGCTCACAAGGCAGATGGCTCCCCAAAGCACCATGCACTTCGTAACTCTGGTCACCTTGCTTTCTTTGCTTAAAATGCTCTTCCCCTCACCCTCCTCTACCTGGCAGAATCCTGCTCCTACTTTGAGAATTGGCTCAAGTCTCCTTTGTGAAACCTTCAACTATCCCTCGAAGAACTGATTGCTCTTCTCTGTGTCCTCATAAACACTGTGGGGTGTCGTAATTGCCATACAGCATTATAGATAGTTGGTTGGTGTCTGTCTACCACACTAGATTATGAGGTCCATGTAGGCAGGAACTGTGTCTTATTCATTGTTCTATTTCTATTCTCATTCTTTGCACAGTGCCTGACACTTACCAGGGCTTATTCTGTGTTCCATAAATATTCAATAAACATTTGAGAGTCTACTCTTAAAGAGCTCAGATAAGTCATTCGATTTCTTCCAACACCAAGACAAATCTCATAACTACATGAAAATATTCTGCCCTCACTTGTGATCAAGCTTCTCCTGTTGCACCTGTTTCTATTCCTATCCTTTTAGAAGATTTTTCCATCCATTGCCAGGATCCAATAAAGTAAAATAAGAGATGGAGAAAATACAAACACAATTACACTAGTATAAAAGAATGAAAGAAAAAGGGCACTGCCTCAAGTAAGATTTGGCAATGTCTGCTGTACTATGTGCAGGCAATATGTTTAACTAATATTGCATCTTAAAGGATGGATCTGGAAAACCAAAACTGAAGTTATTACACAGAAAAATTTCTTTCCAAACTATAAGAGAATTTAAAGCTTACTTCCCTGAGTCCCCATGGTCTTTAAAGATTTTACCATGTCTATATTTACCATTTTACCACCCAAAAAGGTGTTCAAATGGATGCTCTCAGCAAATTCAAAACTAACCAAAACATGAACGTAACTTTTTAAGTTCTTGATATTTAATGACTGAGATGCAACAAGGGTACCAGGTAAGCTGTAAAGTAGTAATGAGTTTTTTTTTTTTTTGTCTAGAAAGTTAGAAGAATAAACCAAAGCATGAGACAAATTATAGTTTAGACAACCAAAGGGTGAAAAGCTGAAATTCCTTTTAAGCAGATTGCAAAAACGAACTACAATGTTTGATCTATTGCCTCATGTCAGGACTTCCTACACACTAAATTAGCAAAGTGCGACAGAAAGTTTTCTCTGAAGTGAAGATATTTTGACAAGAAGTGGCAAGGTGACTCATCAGGTTTATTTGGTTATTTTTTAAATGCATAAACTCTAGTTGGAATTAAATTTGATATTTTAAAGTATTCATATATATTTGCTGGTGCTTCTATGATGGAAAATAAACTGGCTCTTTGGGCAAATGTCCCCACTAAAAAGCTTTAATGGAAAGGTGAACTATAGTTCTTAATAGAACCTAGGTAAAAAACACTAAGACTAATCTAGTGTTTTATTCACTCAACAGATCTTTATGGGAGATGTACCATGTGCCACATATCATGCTAGGCACTACGGAAGAAGGATGGCATCAGCTTTTAAGACACTTATGGAAACAAATGCACAAAAGCATTACAGGAGTTGTACCAGAGGAATTTAGAAGACATGACAAAAAGAAGAAAGGGAGTTAATTTTACTTGAGGGAAAACAAGAAGATTTCATGGAAGAGGTAGCATTCTGAAATAATATTCCAGCAACTGAGAAGTAGGATAAGAAAATGAATAAATAAGAGTTCAGGATGGCTTAGAGTTCAGAAAAAAAGATCACCCAACAGAAGACTCTGAATATTTAGAGATATTTCAGTGTTTAAAAGAGCATACTTCTGAAGGAAATAATAAAGATCAGATAGGAATTAAATAAAATAGGGATTTAAAAAAAATAGAAAAGATCAATAACACCAAGAGCTGATTTTATGAAAAGATAAACAAAACTGACAAACTTCTAGCCAGGCTCACCAAGAAAAGAGAGAGAATGCAAATAAACAAAATAAGAAATGAAAGAAGAGAAATAACAACTGATGCCACAGAAAAACAAAAAACCATAAGGGCATACTATGAACAGCTATAAGCCAACAAATAGGATAACCTAGAAGAAATGGACAAGAGTCTAGAAATGTACAGCCTGCCAAAACTGAGTCAAAAGAAACAGATAATTTGAACAGACCAATCAATAAAAGAGAAAAAGAATGTAATTTGAAAAACTACCTGTAAACAAAAGCTCAGGACCAGATGGCTTCACTGGGAAATTCTATCAAACATACAAAGAAGAACTTATAACAATCCTTTGCAAACTATTCCAAGAGACTGAAGAGAAGGAAACACTCCCAAATTCACTCTATGAGGTCTCCATCACTCTAATACCAAAACCAGACAAAGGCACTACACAAAAGGAAAATTATAGGCTAATATCTTTGATGACTATAGTTGTAAAAATCCTCAACAAAATATTAGCAAACCAAATATAACAACACATAAAAAGAATCATAGATCATGATCAAGTTGGAGTCATTCCAGGGTCACAAGGATGGTTCAACATAAGCAAATCAATCAATGTGATACACCACATTAACAAAAGGAAATACAAAAACCACGTATCATCTCAATAGACCCAGAAAAAACACTGACAAAATTCAATACCCATTCATGATAAAAACTCTCACCAAAGTCAGTATAGAGGGAACATTACCTCAACATAATAAAGACCATTTATGACAAAACCACAACCAACATCATACTCAACAGTGAAAAGCTGAAAGCCTTCCCACTAAATTCAGGAATAAGCCAATTAAGCCTATTTTCACTGCTTCTATTTAACATAGTATCAAAAGTCCTAGCCACAGCAGTCAGACAAGAAAAAGAAATAAAAGATATCCAAATTGGAAGGGAAGAGGCAAAACTGTCACTGTGTGAAGATGACATGATACTCTATATAGAGAACCCTAAAGTCTCCACCCAAAAACTATTAGAATTAATAAATGAATTCAGCAAGGCTGCAGGATAGAAAATTAATATAAAGTAATCTGTTGCATTTCTATACACTAACAATGAACTATCAGAGAGAGAAATAAAGAAAGCAACCTCATTTACAATTGCATTAAAAAAAATGCCTAGGACTATACGTAACTAAGGAAGCAAAAGATCTGTACTCAGAAAACTTTAAAACATTGATGAAAGAAATTGAAAATGATTCAAAGAAATGGAAAGATACTTCATGCTCTTGGATTAGAAGAAATAATGTTATTAAAATGGCCACACTTCCCAAAGAAATCTGTAGATTTAATGCAATCCATATCAAAACCCACATTTTTCATAGAACCAGAACAAATAATCCTAAAATTTATATGGAACCACAAAAGACCCAGAATTTCCAAAGCAATCCTGAGGAAAAAGAACAAAGCAGGAGGCATAACCCTCCTAGACTTCAGACTATACTACAAAGCTACAATAATCAGAATAGCATGATATTGGCACAAAAACAGACATAGATCAACAGAACAGAATAGAGAGCCCAGAAATAAACCCACACACCTACAGTCAATTAATCTTTGACAAAGGAGGCAAGAATATACAAAGGAGAAAAGACAGTCTCTTCAGCAAGTGGTGTTGTGAAAACTGGACAGCTGCATGTAAATCAATAAAGTTAAAACACTCCCTCACACCACACACAAAAATAAACTAAAAATAGCATAAAGATTTAAATATAAGACAGGATACTGTTAAACTTCTAGAAGAGAACATAGGCAAAACATTCTCTGACATTAATCGTACCAACATTTTCTTAGGTTAGTCTCCCAAAGCAAAAGAAATAAAAGCAAAAATAAACAAATCAGACCTAAACAAACTTAAAAGCTTTTGCACAGCAAAGGAAGCCATCAACAAAATGAAAAGACAACCTACAGAATGGGAAAAAATATTTGCAAATGATGCAACTGACAAGGGGTTAATATCCAAAATATACAAACAGCTCATATAGCTCAATATTGAAAAAGCAAACAACTCAATTGAAAATGGGCAGAAGACCTAAATAGACATCTCTCCAAAGAAGACATACACATGACTAACAGGCACAAGAAAAGATGCTCAGCATTTCTAATTATTAGAGAAATTAAAATCAAAACTGTAATGAGGTATCACCTCATACCTCTCAGAATGGCTGTTATCAAAAAGTCTACAAATAATAAATGCTGGAGAGGGTGTAAAGAAAAGGGAACCCTCCTACACTGTTAGTGGGAACTTAAATTGGTGCAGCCACTATGGCAAAGAGTATGGTGGTTCCTTTAGAAACTAAATAGAGCTACCATATGATTCAGCACTCCCATGCCAGGGTATATAGCTAGAAAAAAAGAAAACTCTGATTCAAAAATGTACGTAGACCCCAGTGTTCATAGTAGCACTATTTACAATAGCCAAGACTTGGAAACAACCCAAGTGCCCATCAATAGAGGATTGGCTTAAGAAGATGTGGCATATTTGCACAATGGGATATTACTTAGCCATAAAAAGAATGAAATGCTGCCATTTGCAGAAACATGGATGGACCTAGAGAATATTATACTTAGTGAAGTAAGTTAGACAGAGAAAGACAAATACTGTATGATATAACCTATATGTAGAATCTAAAAAATAATACAACTGCATCTATATACAAAACAGAAACAGACTCACAGACACAGAAAACAAACTTATGGTTACCAAAGTGGGGGAGAAACAAATCAAGGGTATGGGATTAATAGATATAAACTGCTAAGCATAGAACAGATAAGCAACAAGGATTTACTGTATAGCTCAAGGAATTGTATTCAGTATCTTGTAGTAACCTATAATGGAATATAATCAGAAATAAAATAAATGAATCATTCTGTTGTACACCTGAAACTAACACAATATTGTAAATCAACTATACTTCAATTAAAAAAAAGGAACACGTTTCCTGTATACTTTATAGGAAATTGATTTTTGCCATTACTTGCTGAAATGGCTTCTGAATTGTTGGTTTATTGAAATTGTGTTGTTATTATTCTGTTCCCTCTGCTTGGGCGCTCATGTCTACTGGGACTGACATCTTTGAAAGTAGGGAAGATGGGCAAGGCTTCGATCTGTTTATTGTACTTCAAAACTTCCTGGAGAAAAACATGGAAGACAATTTGTATGATGGCTCAACGAGACTTGGTATTTTGGCACTTACTGAAAAACTATAAGACGAGTCTGTCTCATGACACCACTAATTGCTAGAGGATGTAGTGCCCTATAACTTTGCTGTGAGACAGTCAATATCCAAAGGCGCCGCTGAAGCAGAGGTGTAGCAGCTCAAGTTCCCACACTTACACCAGCACAGAGGAAAAACAGAAGATTTCTTGGAATTATGCAGGGAGGAGGTGACTATTAAAATTTATCCTTAGTTAATCTTCATTAGAAATGTTCCAAACGTAGAGATTGTCACTCAGTGATCAGGGAGTGGGGTGCTGGCACACCCACTGATTTCACAGAGGTGAGAATAAAAGTAGCCTTCCACTGACCCCAAACCACTTCCTTCTGGGCATAATGCCCTGACTCCTGCACTCAGTGTCCCTTGGTCACACCCTCTCCTTTATCATTGATGAGGGGACCAAAGACAAGGATTATAGAAGGACTACACTGCAGGCTGTGAACTGAACTGAGCTCATTACAAGTACCTAACCCTTACAGCTCCCAAAAGCTAACGTGATGTTTGTCTCTTTTGAGGCAATTTCTGAAACAATAATTCCAAGTCTTCTTTGAGTTTATAGTCACATACATTTTAAAAGTAAAGTGAATCAGGATAAAAGTCATTTGGAAGAACATAGTCCTTAAATGTGAAGACTTCCTATAACACCACAGCAACTTCAGTTTGGATGTCTTTGCATACGATGGTGTAGTCAGTCAAAATTCAGGCAGTGGGTGTTGCCTTGAGGTCTTGTTTTTCTGGCAGAGCAGGGTATCAGCAAGCCCACAGTCTGCACATTCGGTCAAAAGACAATATTATTAAACTTGACCTTTCTACTTACCCTAAGTAGAAAAGTGGCATGCCAGAGCTTTTAGGTGCTGGTTTTTCTGACTCTGGTGCTAATGTTGTCAGAGAGGAAAAATGGGTCCTTCTTGAAATGCTAGAGGTGAAATTACATATTCTGGCCAAAGTGGTTGAGTTCTTTGCTAGAGGTGTGTGAAATCACACACACAGACGTTAATACTATAATTACTTGATGTAAAATGCGGAAGAATTGTACTGCACTTTTTGCTTCCCGCTGAGTTTATGAGTTCATTTGCTGTTCACTCTGAAGCAGGGGTCACAATTCTGTTTGGAAAGGACACTGAGAGGCTAATGAAAGGTTGACATGCTTTCACCATAAACACAGAAGTGTGACACAAAATTTACTAAGTTAAAATTCATAGCTAAGTGAGAGAGAGAGAGAAAGGGAGAGAAATATCTTGGCGTCAGAAGTAAAGAAAGAACTCAAAGCAAAAGCAATAAGTGCACAAGCTGGCTTTCAGGCATCCTGGTAGGGATGGTAGATGCAGAAATAAGCTCTCATATCTGGAGATTAGGGCTTTAATGACCCTAAGGAGACAGAGAC